>NC_084814.1:21593261-22267099 GCF_963583255.1 Pyrus communis
GACCGAAAAGGAACACGAAGTTTGTAGACCAAATCTGTTTGTATGCATGCAAATGTGTATGAAAATTCATGTCCAGACAAAGAGTCGTGAAAACGTAGGCATTAAACACTCTGCAACAATTTCCTACCTCTATGGCGTTATGAATGGAAAGGAATATATGGCCGGCTTCTTCTGTGTTGTTCTAGTAAAGATCAAACACTACTAGTGCTTTATTTTCTTTGCCTAACTCTATAGGGGTTATCAAATTCAACTCTTGTTTTTAAACATGATCCACACATGCTAGACAAAGAGGTGATAATTTGCGACCAGTACACGACATGGATATAAGATTAATAATTAATATTGTTCGATTAATATTATATTGATAAATTTATAACTTAAAAAAAAAAATTATGACAAATAGTGTGAGAATTTTTGTAATATTATATTACGATTTTTATATTGTTTTGTGTTTTATAAACTTATATTTGTGCGTTGATCAGTTTATAAGTTAATATGAACACGACACAAAATAAATAAATCAACTAGAAAAGGAGGCATTGCCCTTTTCCCCAAATGCAAGGTTGATCAATACCAAACCTACATCAATGGAGGAGAAGAAGACCAAAAAGTTGGATTTCTTTTGCACCAATTGGCACCTAATTAAGCAACGACTCTTTGACAAAATGGAATCTCTCCTTTTGTTCCCTTTTCTATTGGTGCCTTGATAGCAACGACATTTTCACTATAAAACTACCTCGTTTCTGGCATTTAATCTTGTTATTTTCGCTTCCTATCATCTCATTGTCTTCAACTTTGTGTTCACTTTACTTCTAGTCATGTACGCCTCGAGGGAAGATGAAGATTATGTTCCGAGGGAAGCCAAGGAATTTTACAAGATTTACGTTAAAGCAGGCGCGTTGTCGCCGGAGATTGTAAAGAATCCGGAGATTGTGAAGAATCGGGAGATACAAGAAGAGGATAGCGAGAGTCCTATTTTCACAGAAAGGACTAGCAAACATGTAGTCGTCAACGATGTTTATGTTGCTGTTGGCAAAGATGACACAGATGTTCTGAAATGGACGCTTGAGAATGCTGCTTCCTCCGGTAGTACTCGGGTTTTTCTTGTCCATGTCTTCCCTCCGGTCACCCACGTCCCTACACCCGGTAACACCAGTTCACCTGTTAAAGTTTTTCTTGTCCATGTCTGTCCATGCAGTCTATTATATTTATGGGATTCTGATCAAACGCTTCATGCATTCATCAAATATCTTTTTTCGGGTTCGGATATGTGATCAAACCACCATGTATACATCAAATTGTTTTTCCTGATCACCAATCCTTAGTAATGTCTCGTGTTTTCCTGTCATAAAACGTTGATAGTTGGAAGGTTAGCAAGGAGCCAATTAAACGAAGATCAAGTGCGATTATATGTTAAAGAAGAGAGTAACAAGAGGAGCAACCTCTTGCAGAAATACGTGAACTTGTGCAATGATGCTAAGGTATGGATTCTACTCCCCCCGTACCGCGTAGTTCATGTTTTCAAACAGCAAAGTTCCATGTAATTGGTGATGATGAAAACTTCTGCTTTCAATGTGACTGCAGGTAACAGCGGAAACAATACTCCACGAGAGCAATTGCACAGAAGAATCAATTCTTAATCTTATTCCTGCTCTTAGCATTACTCACCTTGTCATAGGAACAAAAAGGCATTCAAGGTGCGTAGCAGCGCAGGCCAGTTATTTCTTTTTCCCGGCATGAATTTATCATAAAGACGAGACTCATGTGGGAATCATCTGTATTAGTAGGTCTTATATGAGAGATGCGATCAACAATGTGTTCAGTAGGTATATTACATCCAAAGCAGTGTGAATTAGCATTCAATTAACGGGGTTGAATTATGTTGTGTAGGCGAGAGAGAAAACAATTGTCGTTAGGAGAATTTGTTAAGAACAATGCACCGGGCTTTTGTGAGGTTAGCATCATTCATAAAGGCAATGAGGTGGAGGTCAATCAACAAGTAGATGGTCCAAAAAAGCCAGAAAATACTCGTCACTACGAAAAAACCCTTCTCTTTTCATGCTTTCCAGGCAAGTTCAATTCAGAAATCTACTATTTTTACATATACAGGCTACACATATATTGCCATCAGGTTTTGCAGTATAGTCTCCGAAATGAATCTCTCGCTCACTCTCAAATTTTTCGGATGGACAGTTTGCGGGAAGGCCAAGATTTCTTAATATCAACCTCAAAAAGCTGTGACAGAGATGAAACAAACTCAGCTATGCATTATGGGACAATGGGAAGACTACATACTCAAGAGATGATGAAGTGGAAAACTCGAAAGCTAGCCAGCTGAAAATGCACTACTGGTATTGTCATGTTAGTCTACAATAATTCTAGTCTCATACGCGGTAATGAGATGAGCTCGGAATCAGAGTTAAGAACGCAAAACGATTGAAGATTGAAGATTGAAGAAAAACAACGGAGGATGTCAAATTTATAACTGAAACCAAACATTATTTTATGATGTAGAGATTATGTAAGAGTGAAATGAGTTCACATCTTCTATTTAAATTTCTAATGTCGATATTTATCATTATAACTTTGTTGATAAATTCATATGAATTGTCCACGATGTGTTCTCATGTTTCTGAAAATGTCGTATTACAACTCCGAATGGTTTCCAGCTGCTAAATAATTACAAGAAACAGCAGGCAGCCCAAAAACGACATGGCAACAAGCCATGGATGAGGAGAAAGAACGCCTGTTAGTCAGATACAAACGAGGACATATTATGCAGTCAAGGACAGGAGGAAATATACAATAAAAAGAAGCACATAAGGAGAACAAGAAGAAAAAGCTAAAGCTCACACCAGTGGTGGATCCAACATGGGGTCAATGGCGGCCGGAAAAATTGCCTCAGATGAAATCGTGGTCGTCCGGCTGGTGGTAACCACTTCGTGCACAAGGCTTGCCTTGCAGTGGCCATGTTTTCTCCTAGTCAATTTAAACAGGCTTATGTGACATGTTCTTTTCTTTCATTGCCTTAGATTTGGGCTAACCATTAAAGGTGTTTTCGGTGTTTTCTGTGCGTTGAAACTATAATACAAAATTACATCATACCATGTTGTGAATTAATCACAACCCGAACCAATAAAAGTTGAAGTTGTATTATAAAATTAATTAACAATATAAAAAATAACTAAAGTACTTACAAGCATATGCAAATGGGGAAAATGAACACGAAATTGCTAATCCCAACCTTTCACGCAGTAATAGTAGTGAGGCGTATGGTAAAAACGAGTCGGGTTTAATCTCATTAAAACTAATTTTAAACTGCACGAAACAAGAGACTGGACAATAACTAAGTCCATCCTAACTAATCCTAACTAAGGAGGCCAAACAGACGGGGCTTTAGATTAATCTGACGATATGTTAGTCCTTGCTTTACGTAGCATCACTGTTTTATATATATATATATATATATTAAGTACATCAATATTTTTACATTAGAAGAATCAGTTAATGAGCAGTTTAATTTGGTACCGAATTCGTCAGTTACGAGACTCGAACATAAACCCTTTAACTTACAAATGATGAAAAATATCATTAGATCGTAGTATTGAATAACCAGTGTTATACATTTGAAAAATAAAAAAGATTTCAACCACTTGTTTAGGACAATTGGTGTACCGATCGTGTTTGGGGAACACCAAAAGACTTTGGCCGCTTCGAAACAAAAGACCAGAGCAAAACTTAAATCCAAAATTCCCAATTTGGCTTTCTTCTCCCTTACGGTTTTCAGAAACCCTGACAGATCAGAAACCCTAGAACTGCAATCCGACATCTGCAATTCTATCATTGATGTACGCCTCCGACAACCGATACGCCGACGTCAACTCCTACCGTGAGCGCCGCAGGTACTAAATACCCCCCAAAGTCCATAGCTTTCTGATTCAGATCCCTGCTTCTAACTTTTCCTCAATTTCGATTCAAGTCTTATGTTATGAAGTTTTTTAATTTATGTTTGGTTTTATGTAATTGTGCATCTGCAGTGACCTAATGGGTCCAGCGCCTGCGGTGGCGCCACAGGCAGGCACCGCCTATGGCCGTGGCGGTGGGGCAGCTCCGTATGGGGGCCCGCCGGCTGCGGTTGCTTCATATTCGGCAAGGGTGGGTGGACCGACATCGGGTCCAGGAGACTTTAATGGGTACCCGCCGTTCCAGCCCCCTTCCGAGCGGTTCAATATCGGCCAAGGTGGTGGTAATGGGAGCTTTGGTGGTAGAGCATCGAATGGTCATGTTGGTGGTGGAAGGGGTCGTGGTGGTATTGGTGGTGGTGGGAGATTTGGTGGCGGTGGCAGGGGTTTTGATGGAGGCCGTGGTGGCGGTAGGAGCTTTGGTGGTATTCGTGGTGGAGGTGCGGGGTTTGGCGGTGGGCGTGGAGTTGGTGGAAGAGGAGGAGGTAGGCATGGTGGCTCGTCAAGAGGAGACTTGGATAATATTATGCTTCCCAAGCAAGATTTTGGAAACTTGGTACCTTTTGAGAAGAACTTCCATGCTGAAAGTCCTTCTGTGAGGGCAATGTCAGAACATGATGTTATGGTGTATCGTACGAGGCGGGAGATTACCACCGAAGGGCATGATATCCCAAAACCGATTCAGATGTTTGAGGATGCAAATTTCCCTGGTATTTCCTTGCCGATGAATGCTACATTATTTATTTATTTTTATTTTTTAATTGAAATTTTCTTCTTGTGCTAGTAGCTTACATTGGTGTAATATGATGTGTTAGATTACTGCCTAGAGGTGATTGCGAAATTGGGTTTTGTTGAACCAACACCAATTCAGGCTCAAGGATGGCCAATGGCATTAAAGGGTAGAGATTTAATTGGCATTGCCGAGACTGGTTCTGGTAAGACTTTGTCTTATCTGCTGCCGGCTGTGGTACATATCAGCGCACAGCCTCGGTTAGGTCAGTATTAATTATCATTCCTGTTTAGGTTGCGACTATTTGTTTCCTTGCAATTGACCCTGAATTTGGTTATTCTTTTGTTATAAACTTCAGCTCAGGGAGAAGGTCCTATTGCGTTAGTATTAGCACCTACTCGAGAATTGGCAGTTCAAATTCAAGAGGAAGCTTTAAAATTTAGTTTACGTTCCAATATTAGGAGTACTTGCATTTATGGTGGTGCTCCAAAAGGACCCCAAATACGCGATCTTAAAAGAGGTGTGTATTTACTTATGTCCATTTGGCTGTTCATAAATAGGGGCCTACAGCTAATGTCTTCCATGTGGCAGGGGTTGAGATTGTGATAGCTACGCCTGGCCGACTGATAGATATGTTGGAAGCTCAGCATACAAATTTGCGAAGAGTGACTTACCTAGTTTTAGATGAGGCTGATAGGATGTTGGACATGGGATTTGAGCCGCAGATAAGGAAAATTGTTTCTCAAGTATGTTACTTTACATAATTTCTTCTGCTTCACCGATAATAAGCTGAAAGTTAACTTTTTTGTTTGGTCAAACGGCTAGCAGCTTAACAATAATATTAGTCTTTAAATACAACACATAACTGCTTTAGAAAATTTTGTTATGAAAGTTTGTCAAATATTCTATGACATACAGATGTGCTTGAGCACATGAACTCTGTTACATGAGGGACTTTGCAGAGCACTCTGTAGTTAACCTTTATCTTTCTGCTGATACGATTTTTATGTAAATACGACTTTGGCAACTTATGTAAACACTTGTAGTGTTGTTTGAAAGAAGAACTTAGGAATTGCATTTGAGCAAGTTACTTTTCTTGCAGACCCGACCAGATCGGCAGACATTGTATTGGAGTGCCACGTGGCCAAGGGAGGTTGAAAGTTTGGCAAGGCAGTTTTTACGTAACCCATATAAGGTATCTTTTGTAGATTTAACCATATCAATATGATATTCACATTTCTTGTGCATATTTGTGTCTCTGAATTAAAATGTGATATAACTGACATCAATTGTTTTATAATTAGGTAATCATTGGATCAGCAAGCCTTAAAGCAAACCAATCCATAAACCAAGTTGTTGAAGTTGTGACGGAGGTGGAGAAATACAATAGGTCTGTCTCTTGAGCATAACATCCGGTTACAGTATAAGGGTTGATTTTTATTTTTTATTGGCTTTGTTATGAACTTCAAATTGTTTTGTTGCCAGGCTGATCAAATTGCTCAAAGAAGCGATGGTTGGGAGCCGAATGCTGATTTTTGTGGAGACGAAAAAGGGATGCGACCACGTTACTAAACAATTGAGGATGGATGGATGGCCAGCTCTATCCATCCACGGTGATAAAAACCAGGCCGAAAGAGACTGGGTCTTGGCTGAGTTTAAAAGTGGCAGGAATCCTATAATGACTGCCACTGATGTGGCTGCACGGGGTCTTGGTAGGATCACTGTGTGCTAGAATTCTTAGGTGTTTGGGTCTTGAATTTGAAATATGGCGAGTCGGCCGGCTGCTGTCCAGTTCCTGATGATATAATTTGTGGTTTGGGTGCGAAGGCAGGTGCCATCACATGTGATGATTGGGACTTCAGTTCACTTATCCCTCTGTAAGCATCACGCTTTCTACTTCACTGGGGCTTCATAAGTTGGAATGAGGGGAAATATTAGGTTTCTCGTATCAGTAGAATGTCCCCTGTGATAACTCTTTAGGTGCTTACCTTATTTGAATTTCATGTTACATGGACACAAGGACCAAGGTTTCACTGGTATGACTGGGGTAACTTCCTAATATTGTTTGGTTGGTATGCCATTATACAATGCAAGCCCGTATATTCCATTGGTCTGGAAAGTCTATTTATATACATGGGGCATTGTAAGGATAGTTCTCAATTATTTGCACCAGAGGTTCCTGAAATGTCTCAAGTGTCTAATAAGTAACATGGTTGAAATTATTGCTGCCCATCCACGGTTATGGAGCTGGTTATCCTTGCAGCCCGGTTGACTCACGCATGCTTGTTCATTTGATTGAATATGGGAAACTGGTGGTTGTGGTGAAGCTGCTCCTTATTCCTGCTTAATTAAGGTTACATGATGAATGTGTTGTCTTCAATTTGGTCTCCAGATCTCAGGGGTGCAGGGATAAGGTCGCTTGCAGATTTCTCCATGTTTTGTATGTTGTGCATCGTTTGACCTAACTCCTAACTTTCTGCTGTGTTTTGTTGTAGATGTGAAGGACATAAAATGTGTGATCAATTATGATTTTCCATCAAGCCTTGAGGATTATGTTCACAGGATTGGACGAACTGGACGTGCAGGAGCAGCAGGAACTGCTTTAACTTTTTTCACGCACGCAAATGCAAAATTCACTAGGGATCTAATCAAGATTCTTCAAGAAGCAGGTCAGGTTGTGAGCCCTGCATTGGCTGCAATGGCCCGATCAAGTGGTAGTTTCGGAGGTAGGTTCAGTTTCCTCTTTGGATGTGGTGTCTATATGTATGTACAGTTTTAGTGGGATGGTGAATAATGTGGTCTTCTGTTTTTGGTTTTCAATCAGGATCCGGTGGGAACTTCCGCAATGGAGGACGAGGAGGGTTTGGGAACCGGGGCGTGATTTCTGGTTCAAATACTGTTCCTATCGGGTACAAGAGACCATGGTAGTTTGTGTAGTGTCAGAATTCACCTGGCTAAATTATTTTCTTTTAGTTTGAAACAATGAAAGAAAGAACGTTCGTGTCGAAAACATGCTATTTTTGGTACGATTGATTTGTGTTGCAATATCAAATAGGTGTTTATGTTTATCTGTAAGTTTCTCTGAGAAAAACAGGGACCGAGTTGTAAGATAATTGGAGACGAGTTTTGAGCAAAAGATATTTGAAAGTCATCGTGTCCTCATCCTACATAGTGTAAATAGTACTTCCCTTATAATTAAGGCTGTTTTATGGCTAAATGGTGATGGAGGCTATATGTTTAGGAATCCTCTAAAGTTCAACCATCTATTCCATGTAAAATGTCCCTACTGTGGAGTCTACCAAATAAATAAATATGGAGTGTTGTTATGCTCGCCCGTCTTATTTTCTCACTCACTTTTAATGGAAATTTTAAAATCAAATTTAATTTAATGTAATGTAAAAAGGCTTCAAAAACCTTGTTAAAAATTAGTTCTTTAATATATTCTTTGTAGTAAAAGAAAAAGGAATGGAAAAAAAAATTAAAAAACTTGAAATGAGAAACGAATCACCCAGCAATCTCCCCATTTTCTCTCTTCGTCCCTCACTACTTTTTAACTCTTTCATCCCCCTACGTCTTCTATGAAAAACTTTTCCGTCCACCCCACCCACCTCTTGTTTTCTACTTACTGTTCAAGCCTTCATTCAGAATTGGAATTCAGGAAGAAATATGGACAAGAATCTTAAATCCAGATTTGGTACGGGGAGAAAGAAAGAGAGTGGAACAGAGAAATGAGAGAAAAAAAAAAAGGTGACTTTCCCAGCGGCAAAGAGAAAAGGAGATGTCGTCGTCATATGTGAAGCCTGGTTGTTGCTTTCGACTGAGTTGGACAGGGACGTTCGTAACTGTTCAATTTTCTTAAAATCTCCAAGATTTGTTCTTTATATTTATTTTATTTAGAACTTAAAACTATTAGGGATATTTTAGGAATATAAGTAGGTGGGAAGAGAGTGTTTGATTTTTTAAACTTTTTATCATGAACGAGAATATAACGTGGGTAAGAAAATAATACTATAGGGTGAACATTGTAGCACTCTAAATATGGAACAATGATGTTCTATTCCAATAAAATAATGTCATGATTAAATCTCTCATTATTATTGCATTGTATTATTGACTCAAAACGCCACTTAATAGTGAACCCGTTGCATGTAAGTTGCTTTTATAATTTGGGCGAAGTTCCACCTCCGTTTGCAATCTAAGTACGTTCCTGGTTTAATAATTGTTGTAATTCTGAAATAATCACTTGAGCTAGTTAAGCTAGCAATCGAAAGGCATTTGGGTGGTATATGTGCCCCTATAGAAACCTCCCCCGAACTACAAGGATAAAATCATTATTCGGCCTTGAGGTTTCTCTCCAAAATACACGTGAGTTAGGTGAGTTGGCTAAACGAGTGTAATCGTTCTTGCACCAAAAGTCCGCAGATGTAAAAAATGTTTTCTCGGAAAATAACAAAATGTGGAGGATCCAAGGAAAGACTTGTTTCAAGTTCTACTTTGGTGTTGGATTTTGGTGGCCGGTGTTGGATTTTGGTGCCCCGTGTTGAATTATTGAAGCAATATATATATGAGTGCTTGTGCTTTAATGGGGCCGGGGTGGGGTTTCCACATTTCAACACAGAAAAAAGGCGCGCAAGTTGACTGGTGGTGTCTAGTCAGGATCACTTATATGCTTATAACGGAACGTGATGAGTTGAGAACTCTGCATTTTCCCTCTTTTTTTACAGGTCTTGGTATCGCATCAGGTCTCACTGGGTGTATATATGTGCGTAAGCACCTCTCGTCACGGGACATTACACTTTTTACATTTCTTTCATAGCGCCATTTGTTTTGCTTCGTTTTGTAAATCTTTACATTGACAAAAGTTCGGTTGTCACTAGATGTATGAGTACATGTATTTTTATCTCCCAACGCATAACTATGTATTTTTTTGGATTTTCTTTTTAAGTCTAGAGATGGAAAAAAAAATTGGACTGATAGCCATTTCGTTTTGAATTTTCATTTTTGAAAAATTGAAAAATCGTTTGACAACTACTTTTAATTTTTAGCTTTTCGAAAAAATGAAAATTAAAAACCATAAAGTGAAAACTAGTTCCTTTGAGTTTTCAAAACTAAACGAAAAGCTAAAAACTATGAATGAATTGGTTATCAAACGACCTTGAGTTTTCTTAAGTGCGACATAATATATTTGTTGCTATGATGAGTGATATGTACGCGTGTGTAAACATGGTGACACGGCCATACGTCTGCTAGATAGGGACGGGAAAATTGGGAAGGTATATAAGGAGAAGACAAGGACGGAAAAGAATAGAAAGAAGACAACTACAAGAGTGGAAGAAAGAAGACGACTACGTCAAGTTAGCTGGCTTCCTGTTTGATTAGGAGGCAGGTAGAGGTAGGTAAGGTTTTGTGGATGTATATAACTATAGATAGAGTTCCATTTACAAATATCTAAACTAAAATATCCTTGTTTTCTTCCAAATGACCCCTCAAATTTGTATGTAATGTCAAATATGTATTGAACTTCGGTGTTTTCTCTTGTGGTAGTTTCAGGATTTTAATATTGGGGATTCTTAGTGTAAGAGATTCAATATTTTAAGATTGTAATACAGCGTGCGCATCCCCTAAACTTTTTGCAATGTGACATTTCGTTGGGCATTTGGTGTGCTTGTCGTCTTTTGCCGAATTTTGTCTGGCGCTTGCCTATAGATATCGACATCTGTTGAGTTCTTTCAAGAACCCCCTGCCTGAGTTATGTAAGGCATTTCATTGAACATGTTATGGGTACAAAAGGGTCATGTACTAGATTTTTGAAGGGTCCTAAAAGGACATTCGCCAACGTTTTTCTTTGCCTCTAGTGAGTTTTGGAACCACCTTAGTTTCAATGTGGATCTGCCTTTGAATATACGTACTTTAACGTGGGGAGTACATACTTGTTCTAAAATATGTTTGTAGTAAGTAGGTTAACGTATGCATTGAACTTCATCAGTACCAAAAATCTCTACAATACATACATGCATGACGCACTGATATTGTCTTGTTAGAATATAGAATTAGGGTTAGGGTTTGGTGGTGCATGCACACGTCAACAATATTTATGCTTTCAAGTAGCAATGGTGGCCGGGCAAGCCAAACCACTCGTGTTGGAGTCCCTAGCTAGCTAGTTCCTAATGTTGAGGGCTGATGTTTCACTAGTGCTTCTTTATATGTCGAGTGATTTTCAGCCATTTTCTCTGGATGTGACTTTTATTGCTGCAAACCCTAGTTATGCTTGATGCTCATGTGCACACACATATGCATGTGTGTGTGTGTGTTATCTTAAAATGCAGATCCATCTCAGACCGTAAATAAATTATAAATTAAAATAAACGAAGGGACATGATCCTTTCCGGCTCATAATAAATGAAAGGCCATGATCCATGATCTATCCATCTATATAGATATAATGCGATGCTCTTTCCAACAGTCTCCATATACATACAAAATCTATGTTGAGAAAGGAAAGGGATCATTGGGATGGACACTACTCAGCACGATCAACTCTCTCAATGGTATTGCTAGGGTCAATTATGGATAATCATGAGCTGGAAAATAGAGTATTTATACTCACCTTCCTATTTATCATTGTTAGAAGAGTTTAAATTTTAAAATGGGATTTTATCACAAATGATTTCTGAAATTGACCCTCACTATCAAGATGGTCCCTAAAATTGAAAATCAATCAATGTAGTCCTTGAAAATAGGTGTTGCAAATCAATGTGATCATTTCGTCACAATTTTGTTAAGTGCTGATGTGGCACATAAATGGGCCCCATAAGTCATTTTTTCTCACAAATGGTCATTGAAATTGACCCACATCTTCAAAATGGTCTCTGAAATTGACACGCTACATCAAAATGATCTCTGAAATTGAAAATTCATCAATGTAGTCTCACAAGTAAGTGTCTCAAATCAATGTAGTCCTTTAGTCACAATTCTATAAAAAAAATGATGTTATATGCTGATGTGACACATAAATGGGTCACACAAGTCTAATTAAATTTAAAAAAAATACAAATAGACTTAATAATTTAATAGTTAATAAAAAAATTGTCAACTCAAAAACCCAGTCCTGCAATCACCCTTGATCCCAGTCCACATTTTCTACCTCCTTCGCTCTTTATTCTCTAAAAAAAATCTCAATACACTCATCTTTACACACTTCGACACCCTTCACCGAATTAAACTTGGATTGAGATCTCCTGTAGTGACAGCTTGGTCGATTGGCAACGACTTTTGGGCCATCACTGTTAATATTTAGGCGATCAACATCCTCACAATCTTAATCTTGAATAGCTTGTTCGGCGCTTCCCTGGTGGTTTGGTGATGCAAAGAATGATGAGTCTGCCTTGAAATAAAGAGATTATAACTGAGGTGCTTCTATTGTTGGTTGAAAACTATTTCCACACTCCCTCTGAGCCCTTTGTTAAGCCTTGTGCCTTTGAGAATTTATAGAAGGTATCTCTCTTCGGAGTAGGCCTTACTATAAGAAAAAAAAAAAATCATTGTGCAAAAAGGTATTTAGACAACTTTTTAAATTAATTATTAAACCCATATCAGCACATATACAGAATTGTGGTGGAATGATCATATTGATTTCGGCACCTACTTTCAAGGACTACATTGATCGATTTTCAATTTCAATGACCATCTTGTTGGTGTGGGTCAATTTCAGGGACCATCTTGATGGTGTGAGTCAATTTGAAGGACCATCTTGATGGAGTGGGTCAATTTCAGGAATCATTTGTGATAAAAACTCGTAAATCTTGTGGGGCTCATTTATATGCCACATCAGCACATAACTGAATTTTTAACAGAATTGTGACGGAATTACCAAATTGATTTGCGACACCTATTTTCAAGGACTATATTGATTGATTTTTAATTTCAGGGACCATTTTGATGGCGATGGTCAATTTAAGAGATCATTTATGATAATTTTTTTTTTAAATTTGTGTTTATCTACTGCACATATCTCGAAAAGTAAACTTATCTAACAGTAATAAATAGAGTAGTGAACATCACCATTCCTTAGAAAGTAGTGAGCAAAAATATTCCCCTAATAAATAATACTTCCCATATTCGCTATCATGCATGATGCATCATCAAACCAAAGTGATTTATGCCGTCTTCTTTTCAGCATAAGCACTCTTTCGTTTAATATTATCTATTAATTTATTTCAATACAATGATTTCAGAAAAAATATAACAAATTGAGGAGATTACAATTGTAAAAAAGAGTGCACAAATCGCTTCTCGGCATTATATATGTGAGTGGTGGTGGTTAATTTAACAAAAAAAAGTGTGCGTGGTTTGTGGTGTGGACAGCATGCACGCATGGAGAGATTGAATAAAACAACACAAAACAAGAAAGGTTTCTCGCCCCTTTGGATCATTGCCTGATAAGCGATCGAAGTGCTCAAATTTGGAGTCATTTGGTAGTAAAATACATGTCAAAACATGACTTAGAAATGTTTTTAGTCATGAAAAAAGTAGTGACCATCTTAGTGGAGCACATCACTATTAAGAGAAAGTGGGGAATGAGCTAGTTTTGGTCTTCATATTGTTTAGTTCCCACAATTCCACTACTAATCCCTTTCCTCTCACATTCCCACAATTCCACTACTCATCTCTTTTCTCTCACATATATAAGAAAGATAAAGACTTCTTAATAAAATATTACATGCCTAATAAGTGATAAGTAATAATTAACGACTAATCACGTATATAGATTTTTTTTTTTGTTCATGGGGTGAGGGTGTGATGCTCCCAATCTAATGGGGTGAAGACGATTAGCTAGGTTAGAGTAATGAGTGGTGCTATCTACAGTATACACACTTATATTTACCTTCAACAAATTTTTTGTAAATTTTTGTTTTTTGATTTTCTTTAATTTATTCAATCTGACGATTAATATTGATAAGGGTGTGTAGGAGATAAAAAAAAAAGTGTAGATAATAGATAGCACTAGCGTAGTATAATTTTATCGATTTCCTTTTACAATTCAAATTCACGTTGTGTGAATACAATTGTAGCCGTTAGATCGCTGCAGTCGTCGTTATCAATCTATTGGATCATCATGCTACATACAAGATCTCTAGTGGTTCAAACAGTAAAATTAAAAATAAGAAAAATGTGAAGAAAAGGAAATAATTGAGCCATATAAAACACAAACATTAGGATATGGACTTTAAGTGGTGAATCCAACTGTCTATTTTTAAGGTTAAAAAATTAATATTGAAAGAATTGTGCAGAAAGTGAAAGGGAACATGTGAAAGTCATTTATCTATTCTTACGAGCCAGTTAGGGTTAAAATAACTTTTCCAAAATATATTTATTGCCACAAACAATATTTTACATTAATTTAAATTAAAGCATTATAGAGTAGTTTAACTGTTTAAGTGAGCGTGATATCGATATATAATAGGCTGAATTTAATAGCTATAACACTACTGTACAATAGTGTGAGTTTAATACATTCACATCACTCATAAGTTTAATATATTGAAGTCATGAGTTTAATAAATTGGTTTCACACTCAAATTCTCCGACCCATTATAAGAATATGATTTCTACATAAGTTCAATATATTAAGATCACACTGCCTTTTCCGATCTACTTCCTAAGAGGGGAGAGATAATTTGAACCCCTTGCACAATAAGTTGAAGAAGAAGGAAATCCTAATCACCAAAGCACATCACTTTTTAAAGAGCTTATTTAAAAATGTTAAACATACAAATTATAGCTAGTTGTTGACTAATATATATTTTTTGTAGTATATATTTTTTGTAGTATGACTTGGTGGAGGAGGAGGAGGTAGGTGGGGGAAGCTAACTCGGGCGAGCACAGCATGTCATGATGTAGTGGATGTCTAGTAGGCACCACCTGGACCAAGAACATACCTCCAAATAAGTCGATATATTTAATTTGATTAATTTTGATGATGCGAAAGAACAAGGGTCATTACACTCATTAAGTAGAAATCATTTTTTATTAAACAACTAAACGTATCATTTAATTACGTTTGACATTCTTGCGATCTTTTTCACTTTCACGCGATCACTTTCTCACTTTCATGCATGCAGACCACAAGATGCTCCAGCTAGCGAAGTACAATAATACAATTATAAGAATAAACTGCCAACTGACGCTTTAAATTGTTATTTAGTTGAAATCAATGTTCTAAAAGATACTAAGTGCTAGTCGGACAGCGGTTGGGACCTAGTTAGACGGCTAGGTAAGGCCTTGACGGACTAAGTGAATTCAAGTAAATTTATTATATATTATATAAATAAATGCCTATTTATATTTTATAAAATACGTAATTATATTGGGATATATAAATTGTAAAATAAAATGATATATAAATTATAAAGTATTTAAAAAGATTGAAAATATGGGAAACAAAATGAGGGTTCAACAAGTCTCTTACATTTTATTGAAAAAATAAAATGTAAAACGAAAATTATCGATTTTTCTGCATAAGTGAGAATCGCGACCTAGGTGAGTGCCTAGTGGCTTTAGGCAGGGCTAGGCGGACGCCTAAGAAGGTCTAGGCGTCATTTCTTGGTTTTGAAATGCTTATGGATTAATTAGAACGATGACCAGCTGCCTAGCGCCTAAATGGCGCTAGGCGATGATTTTTAGAACAGTGGTTGAAATTGACCCCTTAAACTTTTTTTTTTTTGTGGTAAATTAATCACGTGCAGTGTTTGAAATTAGGGAGTTTTAACGAAAAACACACGGTACTATTCACTTTAACGAAAAACCATATTTTTACACTAAAAAGTCAATCCTGGTACTATTCACTTTACCCTTTATTTTGTCCTTATCATTAAAACTCAAAATTTTCAAACCCTTTTCATTAATTTTCCTTTGAAATTAACTAATTAATTCCTTACTGTCAGCCTCGATGAAATTTCATCCACATTGTTTTATGTTCAGGATCTTGTCCTTGAGTCTACTTTGCTAAACCCTAGAGAACTTTAACTAGCTTGTTAGATTGTTGACCAAAAAAATATAACTAGCTTGTTGGATTCCAAGATAGATCGTAGATCGTACTCTACTCTCCATTTTCCCCATGCATGGATGAAAATCATGAAATGAATGAATTATTTCGCTTTATTAGGTCAAAGAATCAAATAGAGTACAAACATTATTGGCTGAAAAGAAATGAAAATAAAAAACATGAGGGACAAGAATAATTAGTAAAATAAGGATGAGTCCCATCCCTCCAGAGTGGGACTTGGGCCCTCCCCCTAATCAACTTCAAACCACATTATCATCTCATGAATCATGTCCTTCTTCACTCCTTGTACGTACCAAGATGTACAGCCTAAAGGGGAAGCACTTATACAAAACAAGAAAATGGACGGCTATCCCTCACCATTCATTTATTCATTTGCATATAAAAATGGCCGAATTCAAGCTAATAAAGTTTTTCGCCTTACAAGAGTTGGGGAGGAACGTTTATTTCACGCAATCTTATTCTTATTTTGCATAAAAATTATTTCTAAAACTCGAACCCGTGATCTTTTGATTATAAAGGAGCAACATTTTCATCGCGCTAATACTTGCCCTCATTCATTCATTCGTACATACCTAAGCAAAAATTATGTGGCAAATTTTTTATTTAAATGTTACCAAAAGCACATTTGAGAGACCGTATTGTACCATCTCCTTATTATAAGTCAATTTTGTACGTATTAATGATATAGTATATTTTCCATTTGATTATATATTTGGTTTGCTTTTCTCAATTATTTGTATTTCATTCGGCTTTATTTAGTTTGTACGTATGATGCGATCGAACTCATTGTCTCATAACTTTGGATGCATAACTAAATGTTCTTAACAACTTAACTACAAATTCGTCCACCTTTACAATAGCATGCATTTAAATCCTATTTTTCTCAATATTATTTGTATAAATAGATTCCATAAAAACTTTGATTATTTGAATTCATTTTTCAAATTGGAAATAAAATAAAATCTAGGGCCACCTTATCTTTCTCTCTTGGTTGTTTTTTTTCCCCGAAAAAGAGGCTACAATATTAGTTTAGATTATCTTGTTAAGATCCTTTGTATACAAACCAAAAAATAGGTAAAATCAAGCTCCTAGAAGGATAGACGATGAAGCACGTGCAACACATGAAGCACGTGCGCCGGATAAGTCACGAGTTTAGGTTTGCCTTTCCCGTGAGTCATGACAATGTTTTAAGTAATTAACACAATTTAAGCTGCATATCATCAAAATTTGGGGTCCATGTTGGATGAATTTCTTCCTGTGATCGAATTTTGATGTGATAATTTTCAACTTTGGACACACAATAATCAACCCGGCATTTGAAATTTGAAAACCCGAAAGTTCGAATTTTTCTAGAGCATAACTTGGATGTACCTAAATTTTTTGAAGTGAGGGAAGACACGTAGACAATACAAATGGAGTAACATAGAGTACGTGTAGCAGTTAGGTTTCACAGATGAGGCAACTTACTCTATTACCATGAAAAAATTAAAATTTCATTATAAAATCATATGAGATCACATGCAAAGTTCATTATTTTTCGAATGTGGTATTCATATTTTCAATACGAAATACATTGTGCTTTCTAAGTCTGAAATACCTAAAATGATTCCTTCATGAATAAAATGATTCCTTCATGAAAGCCACTTTATTGCTTATTGTGGTATTATATAATAGTTTTTTCATGAGGTCCAAAAATTTGAGTTGTTGGCAAGTGGCCCTGTGGGTGGGTAGGAATGTTGTCTTGCATCACAACGTGGGTTCGAACTCCGTCGGCTTCCTAATGATAGATTTGTTAGATTAGATGTTAGATTAGGGAATCGACGGGGTTCAAACCACACAGTGGTGCAAGGGCAACACTCCTCTCCACCATTGTGGTAGAGGGCCACTTGCTCTTATTTTCCAACTTTAATTAAATATCTTGATTTATGCATCTTTATAGAAAATTTTAATTTGAATATCTAAATATGAAAATCTAACTACTTTCATAAATAATAGTTAAAAGAAAATTTATATGCTATATCCATAGGTCGTTAAAATACATTTAACATGTGATGGAAGTATCTATGAAAATAAATAAAAATTAATCTTCCTATAATCCATGAAAATAGTTCAAATAAATTTCATCTTCCATGCATTTATAAATCCATATTAGTATATATGCTGATTTATATAGTACTTACAACATAGATTAGTCAACACAGTTAACATGTGATGGGGCAAAACAAACAATTGAGATGTAAATTAGGAGGAAAAAAAAATGAGAAATAATATTTAATTCTTATATTGATCCTAAATTGAGTAAAAGATAAACCGATAAATAAAGGTGATATCTATCACAATTTAATAAAAAGATATTTATCACAATTTACTGAAAAGATAATTTAAAAAAAAGTTGATATTGATAATCCGTGAATGGACCTAACCCAACAAAGTGGAGTAAACAAAAAAATAACTCACAAAATTGAACTTATATGAAGTTTATTCTATAATTCTAATTAATCTCTTGTTCCTTGTTTTATGAACCTATGGGTATGAAGATTCAACCTGAGTGATATATAGTAAATAATTAACAATAAAAATATTGTTTTTTTTTTTTTTTAACTTTGGGTGGTAAGTACAATTGTAGGTGTCAATAACAACAATCCAAAAAAAAGGATTTGTGAAAGGTAGGGGGTCAGATAGGATATATTCCAAAAGGAGAGGGGTCTTATACCAAAAGATGCTAATCTTATGGCCTTATCATGCAAAATATCAAAATATGATTGTTGACCTCAATTGAATGTCCAATTGTCAATTAACGGCAGATCGTCCTATCATCCCCACCGCCCACTTATCTTATTGGTCCTTCTGATAAGTGCCATTAGCTAACGACCCCATGTCCCCTCGCTTTACATAGGAAAAGGTGAAAACTCCAAATCTCTCACTTTAGCCCACTACTCACGTTTACTCTTTATCCATATAAAGAAAGTGAAATAATGAAGAAAAAAAAAGAAAAGAAAAACAATTGCAAAATTTGCTAATTCGGAATTTAATTTGATGAAATTTAATTTGAAAATCATGTTTCGACCTTTCTTGATGTCCTTAATAACCAACAAATGGCAAGTGTTTTTTCTTGTTTGCATGCATTTACAAACATACTTTTTCGCTGTATTCAAATTTATATATATTTTAGTATGTTATCTAATATCTTAATATATAATAACATGTTAAATTTCTACCTATTCCTTTGTTCGATATTAATATAATAATTTGAAACTCTCACCTTTTTTTTAATACTGGTAATTTTTAAATTATATTTTCTCAAGTTGCAAATTATAATCGGAGAGAACGATTAACAATTATTGTAAAGTTATGATTACCACAATGAGACTAACCACAAGTGACAAGCAGGATAAAAAGTTACGGAAAGGAATCCTCTTTGGATCCACCCCATCAATCAAACCAGATTATATCATTTAAAATTTTAACATGGTAATGTGTAATTGACCTAAAATATCGTTAAAGTGACATCTTAATGAGTGAATTATTCTCAACAAATAGGAAATAGGTCGTCATAAATACATTTCACTCTCGCTAACTAATTGGAAACAGCTACCACTAGTTGAAACGTAACTAAGTGAAGAAAACTACCACAAGCTGAAAGCCGGGTAAAAATATATAAATAAAGTTGACTTTCATAAAAAGAAAAAAGAAAAATGGAAGCGGCGTCCTATAAATAGGACACTTCCTCTGCCTCTCTCTCTCCTGGCTCTCTCTTTCGCCTCAGATCACTTCCTCTGTCGCTTCCTGTCTCACGGACTCGCCCCCTCTCAAAGATTCAGTTAAACGCCCGCCGCATTTGTAATCCTAGATTTCAGCAACCGTCGAGAAAATATCTTAGTGATTTCTCAGCAACCGTGCGATCATTTTTCCCCGACTTTCTCGGCTTTTGTCGCGGTGGTTAGTTACGGGGAGGGGAGAGAGAGTGGCGGCGAGCATTTCAGCACGCGCTGCATGTCAGTAGATTTTATAGAGACCTACTTTGCTGGAATTGGTGAGCTCGCGAACCCCTTGCAATGGCCTCAGCTTCGAAAAAAACGACGCCTTCCTGTTGCTTCCGCCCCGATTCGGCGGCTCTCGTTCCGCGCGAGGCGGCGCCGGCGGCGAAGACTTCTTCCAGCGCCGTCGTCTCGGCCTCCGGTGTTCAAGATTGGAGCAGCGTCGCTGGCGCCGAGGATCGGCGCGATGATCAGCGCCCCAAGAATATCGCCATGGCGGCCTTGTTTCCCAAACCTTCCACCAATGCCACCACTGCAGGTCTATTCACATTTCCCAATTTTATTTATTTATTGTGTGTATATATATGTTGTAAATATTGATTCTTTGAGTAATGTATGGTCGATGAGATGTGAAAATTTGAAATTTCTTGAATTCTTGATTTGTGTTTGCATAAAATGTAGGGTTCTTTTGCATTTTTGTTTAATTTTCGATAAGTCCTTCATTTACTAAAGAGTGAATTTTTCTTGTACGTTTACAAATAGGAATAACCTCGGAGAATTTCGAATGTAAAAAGCTGAAGACTTTCGCATTTGTCTTGAACTAATTAACTTTATGCTGTCTGATTTTCATGGTTTGTTTTAAGTGATTTCGATACTGAAATTTTCTGTTTAACTTGGTTGGTCAACTAATATCATGCAGGCATCCCAATCATGCTTAGGCCTCAAACAAGGCATCCATTGGACCCTTTATCTGCTGCTGAAATCTCTGTCGCAGTGGCAACCGTCAGGGCAGCTGGAGCGACACCTGAGGTTTGTTTGTTTCACTATTGAATTCTTCTTCAACAAATGGAATTCTTATTTGGTGAAATGGTTGACTAAATAGCACTTTCCGCATTCCAGGTTAGAGATAGTATGCGTTTTGTTGAAGTGGTTCTACTGGAACCAGATAAACACGTTGTTGCATTAGCAGATGCATACTTCTTCCCACCTTTCCAGCCATCATTACTTCCCAGAACCAAAGGTGGACCTATAATCCCAACCAAGCTTCCCCCTCGGCGAGCTAGACTTGTTGTTTACAATAAGAAGTCAAATGAGACAAGCACGTGGATTGTTGAGCTATCAGAAGTACATGCAGCTACTCGAGGTGGACATCACAGAGGAAAAGTAGTATCATCAGAAGTTGTTCCAGATGTTCAGCCTCCCATGGTACTTTTCTTTTGTGTGTTTCCTTTTGACATTTAAACTTGTTTGTACCCTTATATGGTCTGTTTTTTTTTATGTTCATGAAAGATTAATTTGATGTTTTGGACTTTTAGCTGAAGAAAACACCATGAATGATAGAATAGATATCGATTTTTGTACCTGTGATAGTGCACTATTTGAACTGGCATTTGCTAAAGGACTTGTGATATATGAATATGATAAGCTTTAGTTGTTCCATAGCTGTCTGAAGTTTGAGGTTTCTATAAGTTCTTAACTTTTAATTTTCCGGAACTTCAGGATGCTGTAGAATATGCAGAATGTGAAGCTGTTGTGAAAGACTTTCCTCCATTTAGAGAGGCTATGAAGAAGAGAGGTATTGAAGACATGGACCTCGTGATGGTTGATGCCTGGTATGCAATTTACATTTAGTGCTCCTGTACATGTGGAATTTCGGCAGGTTAATCGATGACCTTCTACTTACATATTGGTGTTTATGCTGCAGGTGTGTTGGCTATCATAGTGAGGCTGATTCTCCTAGCCAAAGGCTTGCTAAACCACTGATATTCTGTAGAACTGAGAGTGACTGCCCTATGGAAAATGGTTACGCACGCCCAGTTGAGGGCATCTATATACTTGTTGATATGCAAAACATGGTGGTGATAAAGTTTGAAGACCGTAAGCTTGTTCCCCTACCTCCAGCCGATCCGTTGAGGAACTATACTCCTGGAGAAACAAGAGGTGGTGTTGATCGAAGTGATATAAAACCTTTACAAATTATTCAGCCTGAAGGTCCAAGCTTCCGTGTTAATGGGTACTTTGTGGAGTGGCAGAAGGTAATTTCCAAATTGGTTTCATAAGTAATATTTTTTCTTTATTAAAAGTTGGTAAATCAACTATCATTCTGGTTGGCAGTGGAATTTTCGTATTGGATTCACTCCCAGGGAGGGACTGGTTATATATTCTGTGGCCTATGTTGACGGCAATAGAGGGCGAAGGCCTGTAGCCCATAGGTTGAGTTTTGTGGAAATGGTGGTGCCATATGGAGATCCAAATGATCCACATTATAGAAAAAATGCTTTTGATGCTGGGGAAGATGGCCTTGGTAAAAATGCACATTCTCTAAAGAAGGTTTGAGGACTAATTCTTGGATCAGTTTTGGTATATGAATGTTTTCTTGGTATTCTGCGTTTTCTCTTTATTTTATCCATACTGGGTTGAATTAAACTACCATGACAGGGGTGTGATTGTTTGGGCTTAATCAAATACTTTGATGCACATTTTACGAACTTCACTGGAGGTGTTGAAACTATCGAAAATTGTGTATGTTTGCACGAAGAAGATCATGGAATTCTGTGGAAGCATCAGGACTGGAGAACAGGCTTGGCAGAAGTGCGCAGGTCAAGAAGGCTAACAGTGTCATTTATATGTACCGTGGCTAATTATGAGTACGGGTTCTTCTGGCACTTTTATCAGGCAAGTTCCACATAACTTTCTCACCTTTTCTTAGACCAAGTGTAGTGCATGTTCTTTTCAGTTTAATTGTTAACTTGCCCAGTATAATACAAACATTTTCTCTCTAAGCATTAGTTCCAGCTCTTTTTGAGGGTTTCATGTTGTACGAGCTACCTGCCTAACAGTGAAATCAATATCGTGCTGTTTTCAGGATGGTAAAATTGAAGCTGAAGTTAAACTTACGGGAATTCTCAGCTTGGGAGCACTTCAACCTGGAGAGGTTAGAAAGTATGGTACTGTGATTGCACCTGGGCTATATGCACCAGTTCATCAACACTTTTTTGTTGCTCGTATGGATATGGCTGTTGATTGCAAGCCTGGAGAAACTTACAATCAGGTATGCAGCTACTAAAAGTCTTACAATCTAGCATTGTGCTTTCGGCTTTGAGAATTTTTTCTTTTGGGTTATATTATGTAGGAAGCTTGGCTTCCATGATGAACTATTCACAAAGTTTATGCAAAAGCATATTACAACACTGATTATAAGAGTAGTCCATGGATGTCTGAGGGCCACACCTACACCACAACATACTAATTAGAATATAATTGTGAAATTATGTTTGAGTTTAAAACTTCGTGAAACATCTTATTCTATCGAAACTGTAAAATCCACCTCCAAACCTGAGTCTAAATTGTGAAGCAGGAAAATATGATCACCCCCCTGCTCTTATTGAATGGTTTATCTCTAAAACTACTCAAGCACATTTAATAATGGTTTATTTATCCTTAAATCCATTTTACAAAATAGAAGTTTCATAGGTTTATTACTTCATAAGAATTTACTTATTATTACCTGCAGTAGTGATTAAATTGTGACTTTATCATTGCTTGTCAAAACAACTGTATAAGTCTTAAAATCAGTTTTTCTTCTGTAATTATTTATTGTAGGTTGTGGAGATGAATGTTAAGGTTGAGAAACCTGGAGAGAATAACGTCCACAGCAATGCATTTTATGCTGAGGAGACACTTCTCAGGACTGAATCGGAGGCTATGCGTGACTGTAATCCTTTGACGGCTCGCCACTGGATTGTAAGGCATTGTTACCATGATTTTGCAGCTGGTCCTGCTCAATGATTTCCTTCTGTTGTTTAAGATTCTCAGGTGCGATTCTTGTGTCCAATCTTGCTCATGCTGATTTGAAATTTTGTCATGGTCCAGGTACAGAACACACGAACTGTAAATAGGACCGGACAGTTAACAGGCTACAAGCTTGTTCCAGGTTCAAACTGTTTGCCATTAGCTAGTCCTGAGGCCAAGTTTTTGCGAAGAGCAGCTTTCCTGAAACATAATCTATGGGTTACACCATATTCGCGTGATGAGATGTTTCCTGGAGGAGAGTTTCCAAATCAAAATCCGCGTGCTGGTGAAGGATTAGCCACATGGGTTAAGAAAAATCGATCTCTGGAAGAAACTGATATAGTTCTTTGGTTGGTTTCCCTCTCTTAGTTTATCATGTCCATATCTTACTTTTGCCTTTGTACGTTGTATGTACACATAACTGTTTTAAGCTGGTGGAAGTAACCACGATGATGATTGCAGGTATGTATTCGGAATCACTCACATACCTCGGCTAGAAGATTGGCCTGTCATGCCAGTGGAGCGCATTGGATTTATGCTCATGGTATTCACGCGATAAATCTTTTTTATGCTAGAGCAGTTTGTCATTTTATTGTCTGGTTTCTGATCCCGCATTTTTGGTTGATTATTGCGGTTGCAGCCTCACGGATTCTTCAACGCCTCTCCAGCCGTGGATGTTCCACCAAGTGCATGTGAATTGGAAGCCAAAGAAAATGATGTCAAAGACAATGGAGTAGCCAAGCCGATTCAGAACGGGTTACTAGCAAAGCTCTGAAAAACACATGCTTTCTTTGACTACCTTGTTTCAAATTCATTGTTTTTCTTTAAATTTTTTAGTATGATCGAGCTACGCGGGTTTTAAGTCTTAGCGGTTTCTGTTGTTCGTAAAGCGCATAAACGATTACGAAATACATTCCATTTGTAATTCGTTTATGGTTTTCATATGTGCTTCATGTCCGGATTTTGAAAGATTGGTCCAGTATTTCAATCACATTAACATATCTTACAAGGGTATAGGTTGAGTACAAACTTACTTTTGGATGGGAGTTTTGGTTCGAGCTATATTCTAAATTCTGATTTAGTCTAAACTACGGGGATGAGAATTTGAACTTGTGTTAGAGAGAGAGAGAGAGAGTGAGAGAGAGTATTGCTCTATCCCACTTATGACTATTGATCTCTTAACTCGTCAAAAAGTCAGGACTATTTATCTCTTAACCTAATTGGAGCAATGTTCCTTCGACCAAAAAGTCAGGACTATTGATCTCTTAACTTGTCAAAACGTGCAACTATGATCATTTTGTCAATTTTGCTACAGCTTTTGTCAAAATGAAGTCGTGACCATTAATCTTTTAACTCATCAAAACGTGCAACTATGATCATTTTGTCAACTTCGCTACAACTTTTGTCAAAATGAGTCGTGATGGAAGGTCTATTGCTATTGAAGGATCATTGCTCTAATGGAGTTTTAAATTAACTAAAAGACCAGAAGAGATGTCATTTTCATTCCCACATTTCAATTTCCCGCCCCACATTTAAGCTGCCACGGACTACAAAGGGCGTGACAAAAATTTGAATCTATCGAAATTCCAATGACACCAGAAAATCTCTTAACCCGTCCTCCCATCGCCGATAAATTAACGCTGGGCTGCCCAGTCCTCGACCGCTGCCTCGGTGGTGGCGTCCCCTGCTGTTCAATAACGGAGCTCGTAGCTGAAAGCAGTTGCGGCAAGACTCAATTTTGCCTCCAACTCGCCCTCTCCGCTCAGCTCCCGCCCTCCCACGGCGGCCTCTCCGCCTCCTCCCTTTACCTCCACACCGAGTTCCCCTTCCCCTTTCGCCGCCTCCACCAACTCTCCCAAGCATTTCGCTCCTCACGCCCACACCTCGTAGCCATTAACCCCTGTGAAGATGTGTATGTTGATAGTGTGCACGACGCATACCAGATGCTTGATATAATGCCAAAGATAGAGTCTTTCATTGAAAGCGCGAAAACCCGGTTGCCTGTCAGGCTAATTGTGATTGATTCCATCGCGGCGCTGTTCCGGACTGAATTTAACAACACCCCCTTGGATCTTAAGCGGAGGTCGTCGCTGTTTTTCAAGATTTCCGGGAAGTTGAAGTCATTAGCGAATAGGTTCCGGGTGGCGGTGGTGGTGACGAACCAGGTGGTTGATTTTATGGGGGAAAGTGATGGGGTAAATGGAGTCAAAGTGGGCAACTTTGGGTCATTGCACTCGTCTGGAAGACGGGTTTGCCCTGCTTTGGGACTTGCTTGGGCAAATTGCGTGAATTCGAGGGTCTTCTTGTCGAGAAATGAGGTGGTTGTTGCCGAAGGGAATAGTAATGAGCTGGAGGATGGTCTTTGTAGGCAAACAAAGAGGCGACTTGATATTCTTTTTGCGCCTCATTTGCCCCAAGCATCGTGTGAATTTGTCATCACACGGCAAGGAGTGTTTGGAGTTGTCTCAGCTAACAGATAAATCTGATGCTGATGGACGTGGTCCAGTACTTGCCTAAATTTTGAGTGTAGGCTTCTGCTAGCAAAAGTGAAGACTGGGTTACTAGACCAATGGTAATTCACTTGTCATGGGTTCTGAGGCCAAGTTTTTGCGAAGGGCAGATTTCTGAAACATGATATTTGGGTTACACCATACGCACGTGATAAGATGTTTCCTGGAGGAGAGTTTTCAAATCAGAATTTACGTGTTGGTGAAGGGTTGGCAGTGGAATTTTTGTATTGGATTCACTCTTAGGGGGGACTGATTATATATATATATATATATATATATATATATATATATATATATATATATTATGTACAAGATGTTGATGGCAGTAGAGGCAAAGGCGTATTGCCCATACATAGAATTTCATGGAAATGGTGGGATATGGAGATCCAAATGATCAACATTACAGAAATGTTGATGTTGGGGATGGGGATGATGGCCTTGGTAAAAATGCTTCTGTAATCAATTTAGATTCCGTTTATGAATATTTTATGGTTCTTTGTCTATGGTACAACAGTACAGCTTTAGCCTCTAAGATATTGTTAGAACTTGAATTATCGACTTTCCTATATGCGAACATTTTCTCACTCTTTAGCATCAGTTCCAACTCCTTCTCAGGGTTTTCATGCAGTATTCACTTATCTTTTATGAGCTACCTGTCTGTTTTCTCGCTGTTCTATTTATTTTAGCCTTCTGGTTAAGCCAATGTTATGCTGTTTGCAGGCCGGCAAAATTACAGTTGAAGTTAAACTTCCAGAAATACTCACCTTGGGAGAACTGCAACCTGGAGAAATTAGATGTAAGGTACTGCGATTTCATCTGGGCTATGTGTACCAGTTCATTAACATTTCTTTGTTGCTCGTATCCATACAGCTGTTGATTGCAAACTCGGGGAAACTTAGAATCAGGTATGCTACTTATAGTCATACCATCAAGCATTGTGCTTTTGGATCTATCTGCAAAGTGAATGCCAGAGCATATTACAACTTTAATTATGAAAGTAACTGATGGATGTTTGAGCACCCATTAGATCGCTGGTTAGACGACAAATCTGAATTATGTTTTAGTTTAGAGCATCGTATATTACCCCAGTAATACCAGCTGAAACATCTTGTTCTGTAGAAAGTGCGAAATCCCCTCCAACCTGAAAGTCTAAGACGTGAAGCAGGAACAAATGATCAACCCTTCATCACTTCTTGCTTTCAATATAACTCCCACCACGATAACATGCTCTAAAATGACGCAAAAACGCGTCATGGTACTTGACCTATGATGTTTTTTTTTGTCAATCGATGCGTTTTTTGCTTCAAGATACTTGAACTATGAAGCCTGTTTTGCGTCATAAACTTTGTCACACCCGAATCTACGAGGCTATTAACAAACATCATTTTTGCATAGGAACAACTTTGAACTATTAACAAGCATCATTCTACGGGAACGCATCTGCAGTGCTTAAGTGCGTATGAGATTAAGTACATGCCAATCCATTCCTTGATACCGAAGGATCGAGGACTACGAGGTTAAGCGCGTAAAGCAGAAAATCATTGCAAAGAAAACAGAAATCCATTAATTCAAAACATATCTGCGATCCTTAATTATATCACGTTAACCGCAAAGGGTGAAAAGAAACAGATAATCTAGAAAATGACATGCAACTAGATGTTGAATACGACGGTGATGGATCGATCAGTCCACGATGACGAGACTTCGATAATCTTTGCCGGAGATGGATGCTTCCATGACATGGTTCTGCCGGTCAACTTTCCAACCTTTTTCTTTGTCCCAAATATCGTTGAACGAAACTTGTCCAATCAGATTATCATCCCCTTTCTCCTCCCTAAACTTCCAGCTATTCCGGCCGTTGTAGCCGCTACAGGTGTACCTGTATAAGGGAGCCAAAACCTCTTTCCTCAGCCGGTCTACAACTCTGCTCTCGTAGTTTTCCTTGTATTCCTCCGCGTATGATGCTGGAGGGAAAACCTTCCGCGCAATGCTTTCCCACAGCAAAGTGGCCCGGGCAGCGTGGGATTCATAATGGTTTCCGGTAAGGAAACAGTCTGCAGCAGTGGTTACCTCGGCATACTTCTGATCATCGTCACCATCATCATCGTCGTCATCGCTGTCGTTGCTCACATAATATTTAAGGTAATCATGCTTGAATTGTCCCTTCAATTTTTGAATATCTGACTCCAAGCACTCCACAAAAACATCGGTTACACGGTCATGTAACAACTTATAATCCGGATCACCCTCGTACATCTCTACAGCCTTCTTGGTCAGTTTCTCGAGGGGCTCCAGTGTCCCCCATCTACCGTCTCGGCCTTGTAGGAGGCGGTGCAGAAGTTCTACAAGGCTATACAAACCCATACTCCCAAAAGAGGAGGCAATAGGCGCAATGTTGCACAATAGGGTCTTGGGGTGGTTCTGGTGGAGCCAAACCGCCGCCCTGTAGAACGCTTGTTCATATGATTTTCCATTCCTATAGTCATTCAGATGACATATGAGCTTGAGGGTGGTTAGGGGATCGTCGGACCATGCCAGCGGCAGCAGTTGCTTGAGATAGTCACAGGAGGCCTCCACCTCCGCCTTTAAGGCTGGTGGATAACTTTTGATCGATGCGGTTGCAAACTCGTAGTACCCGTAGTTGTCATAGTCAGCCGGTTCGACGATGTTGAAAAAGATATCAAGGCAGGGGTCGCCCGAGGAGAGTTGGAGGGTAGATTCAGCAGTACTGAATCCCATTGCCATTAGAGGGGTTCTGCTACTGCTCCTAGTGCTCATTGCTGTTCTCTTGGCGGTTGGAGCTATCCCGTTCCCGAATTTCGGAACCATCAGAGAGAGTGATCTGCCTGGAATTGTCAGGTTTGGAGGAACAAGAGTCGGAGAGTTCGGATAAGCAGTCAATCTCACTGCGAGTTGTGAGATTTTGCGGGCGAGGTTTGTGTTTGCTGCTTTCATAACTGATGGGAGGATTTCCGTCAATTTTTCCACGAGGAGAAAAGTGAATATTAGGGCAGAAATATAAACGCTGTTTACTTGGGTGACAAGGAATTGGGCAAAACCCTAAATGGTTGCTTATCCAATTCAAATCTATATTGATTAGATAAATGATTTTATTTACTTGGGTGCCAAGGAATTGGGCAAAACCCTAAATGGTTGCTTATCCAATTCAAATCTATATTGATTAGATAAATGATACTATAACTTAAAAAATTGAAAATAATTAACCCACATGGCACATGTCAATCTCTTAATATTGAGAAAAATTTGTGCAGGACTTGGCTTGCCACTGGATCATGCTGAGTGACACTACCACACCATTCATAACTTGTCATGCGTTAAGCATATTGTTGCATTAGTATAATTTTTTATTTTCAATTTAAATCATAACTAATAAAATTAATAAAAAAAAAACTTTTTAAAAACACCCGACTTTGAGGGAGTGTAATTCCTGGTTGAAAGGTTCATTAAACCATCTTAAAGGTTCATTAGGTTTCTCACTAACCTCATTATTTATATATATATTATCGGATAATTATCAGGTGAAGTACTCAATTATCAAAGCCACCTTCCTTCACCGGTTGTTTGTAATTCCCAGTTTTCAAATATTATGACTATTGATGTGAAATTGAATAAATTAAAAGCAATCATAATCATGAGAGAGAAAGATGATAGATTGGGGAATCAGGGAAGAGGGAGGCTGAGTAGTAAGAGGGGGGAGGGGGGTGGTGGTTTTGCTGCAGATGGAGGAAGGTTGAACTGGGGTTGGGTCAGTTGGTGGTGGTTTTGGAGAGGAAGGTTGAACTGGGGTTGGGTCCGTTGGGGGTGGTTTTGCAGATGGAGGAAGGTTAAACTGGGGTTGTGAGTTTTATTTTAACCATTTTTTTTAAACAATCGATATTATCTAAAAAGATCATAATAGACTAGCAATAATATGATTTAAATTCACCGTTGATAAGCATCGAATCTAAAACATCTCAATTACAAGTAAAGAAAAGTAGCACTAGATCGTAGTACTAAATTACTTATCTTAATAATTTTAGTTTCTTGAAGAAATAATTTTTTTTTTTTTCCAATTTAAGCCGCACATAAATTTTTCCCACTTATTATCGTGGCAATGCTCACCACCTAAGAACCAATTCGAATTCCGGATAAGGAATCGATTTCGTCCGATATTTTTATTGATCCACGTGCACCGATCAAATTAACATTACACAACTACCCAGATCACAATTAATTATAATGACGATTTGTGTTAATTATAATTAACAAGATTTTCTTTTGCAAGATTTAGGAGTTTGTTATTGTTTGGATTTAATTACTTCAATCACTCTTCTCTATATCTTCTAGTTCATTGTAAAATATAAGATCGTCAATTGTAGGCTACTTGTAAAAATATAAATATAGTCATATAAAAAAATTAAAAATAGAAAAACAGTAAACATCTTGAGTTTCCTTCCTCTCCTCATCTACACCAAATTTTGCCAATAAAACAAAATCTTATAAAAAAAGTAAAGAGAAATGTGAAATTATTTATCGGGTTGTGCTCTCCACATTTATTTTTTTTTCTCACACATTTAAATGTGAAATTTAATGAATTAAAGAAGATTAATTAAAAAAATAACGTGTGAGTGGTTAAAAAAATGTACAAATTCTATTTATATTTAAAAAACCAGAGAAATTAAAAACAATTAAAAAATAAAAAAATTTGAATCATCAGATGCTGATGTATTCATTTATCGTATATCGTAAAATCTACTTTGAGTAACTGTTTATGTTTAATTTTAAATAAAAAAAATTTAAAAAGATCCCGCGGCGAGGGTCCTCTCTCGATAATCACAACCATCCATGGCGTGTCGCCGATTATTCGTTTCTGAAATTCGAGCGTCTTGGCCGGCACAGATTCTCAGAAACCCCAACAACCTCTGCATCCGCCAGACCTCCTAGATTTTCTGCCTCCTTCTCCTCTGGTCTCCCAAAAGTCTTCCACTCTTCCCACTCCCCTACCACCCATGGCGGCGAACCCAGAAAATGACGAAAGGACCCTCCACGACGAACTCTCCCTCCCGGTCCTCCTCGCCGATCGCGTCATCAAATCGGCCCAGGAAGCCGAGTCCTCCAAACTCGACTGCGCCGACCTTGCCAAGCAGGTCGACCGCCTCTCCCAAATGCTCCGATCCGCCGTCCGAATCGCCGCCGCCACTCAGTCTCTCTACGATCGCCCCGTCCGCCGAATCGTCGCCGACGTGGCGAAGAACCTTGACCGGGCGCTGACCCTCGTACGGAAATGCAAGCACAGTGGGGTCCTCCGGCAAGTCTTCTCCATCACCACTACTGCTGATTTCAGAAAAGTGTCCAACCTTCTGGAGTCTTCGATTGGAGACATGAAGTGGCTTCTCTCGGTGTTTGAGTCTGACGGCGCCAACCTCTCCCTGCCGCCGATCGCCAGCAACGACCCGATACTCAGCTGGGTCTGGTCATACATCGCGACCATTCAAATGGGTCAACTCAGGGACCGAGTCGACGCGGCTAACTCGCTTGTTTCACTCGCTCGGGACAACGACCGGAACAAGAAGATAATCGTCGACGAAGGTGGCGTGACGCCGCTGCTAAAGCTTCTGAAAGAAGGGTCTTCTCCGGACGCTCAAATCGCCGCCGCCAGTGCTCTGTTTCACATCGCCACTGATCAAGAAAGGGTCCGAATTATAATCGATTTGTTGGGAATTAACGTTGTTGTCTCGGTTTTGGGCGATTCCCCGATGAGGGTTCAGGTGTGCGTGGTGAGATTGGTGTCGGAAATGGCGGAGCTTGACCCGGTGGCGCAGGAGGAGTTAGGCAGAGGAAATGTGATTAGGCCTTTGGTGTCTCTGCTGGCAATGGACACGGTTCTGGATGATCCGAAGGTGCAATCGTGTAAGCCTAGCATTCATAATCTTGTTCAGATTAATAAGCAGTTAGCTGTAAATGGTTTGAATCCGAATAGCCGTTTGTCTTCCTTTTCGAATCATTATCATTCGGATGGTAGTAGTAGAGGTGGCGGGCATCATCGAAAAGAGAGGGAGAGAGAGGCGGAGTCCAATCCCGAGGTGAAGCTTGAGCTGAAAGCCGGTTGTGCCAAGGCATTGTGGAAATTGTGTAAAGGGTGTTTGTCGAATAGTCGAAAAGTTACAGAGACGAAAGGGTTGATTTGTTTGGCAAAGATTATTGAGAAGGAAGCAGGGGAGTTGCAGCTGAATTGCTTGATGACTGTGATGGAAATAGCCGTGGTGGCGGAGTCCAATCCTGACCTTAGAAGAGCGGCTTTTAAGCTTAATTCTCCAGCTGCAAATGCAATTTTGGATCAGCTTTTGAGAGTGATTCAGGAAGAGGCTAATCAGGAATTGCAAATTCCTGCCATTAAAGCAATTGGGTCATTGGCAAGAACTTTCCCTGCTAGGGAGACCCGGATAGTTGGTCCTCTGGTTGTCCGGCTTGGCAGTGCGGATGTCGATGTGGCAATTGAGGCTGCCATTGCATTAGGGAAGTTTGTGTGTACGGAGAATTTCAATTGCGTGGAGCATTCCAAGACGATTATTGAATTTGATGGGGTTCCTTCTCTGATGAGATTATTACGGACAACTGATCAAACTAGTGAACGGGGTCATGTCAATTGTTTAGTACTACTATGCTATCTAGCATCGCATGTTGGCAATAGCAAGGCTCTTGAACAAGCGCGGGCATTGAATACTCTTGAGGGGGGAGCTCGATATCTTGTAGCTCAATATCCCGATTTGAGGGATTTGTTAGCCAAAGCCATACACAATCTCACACTTTATCAGGCTGGAGCTCATCCCCACAGGCAAACCTTCATACCGTAAGCACTTGCAGTTTCAGTCATGTGTGTTTATCCTGTTTTTGTAACATAGAGAGGCAAATTGATTTATCACCACCATAACAAATCCAAAGTTGAATGGTGCACGAAATATTTATTTGTAATTTTGTATCATAGATGTATGATCACCCTACTGTGTCTGCTGTTGTTTTTTACAAGATGAGTGGATGTTTGGGCATGTATCAGCAATCTGTTGCACATAATTTGAAGGTATCTTATTGTTTCGATGAAGCATCAAACTTTTGTTTCTCCCCGTCTACTAAATGTGCCTATGCAATGTTCATTCCTTTTGTCGATATAAATAGTTGTATGGGACGTGCATAGGCGTAATCCTGGTTATATATTGGTTTGGCATCGACGAAAATGGAATGATGTGTTTCGAGTACTTGTTATTTTGGATCGTAATCTGGAGCTTCTGAAAGCTTTCGATACATTTTAGATCTTCAAATGTACATAGAATTTCTCTGGAAGTCAAGAGGTAGGTACTCTTTTATGTTCTACTATGTTGTATATGTGCCGATGTTTTACTTATATTATAGTTGAACGCACTCGGTTTTTAGGCTGGCACATAGCATGATCCTCTTGCCTTACCTCCCTGAGCTCTTTAATTCTACGGTCACTCTCGTACGATGATGAGACGGCATGAAACCAACTCTGGGCGGGATCAGTAACAATTTTCTCGAGGGCAATAACATTCTTCAAGTACGTAACACGTTGAACGGCCAAAATACCCCTGTATTTCTACTAGATTGAGTTCTGATGTGGGTGTTTGGCAACCTTTTGTAGTTTCAGTTTTGCAGGGATGAAGAGAAATGCAGCTTCATCACCTCTCTGCAAGTAAAAGGGAACCCTTCATGAAAAAACGTAATTGGATAAAGACCCAAATGAAACCAGTAATTCCTAATCCAAGGGACCAAAGAGCTATATAAGGACCAATAGGTTATTAGATCCCTGGCCTCTCTGCACTTTTTTGGGCTTTTAATTTATATATTTTTTTTGGGTCGAATTTGTAGTTTTGTTATACAAAGAAAAATTGGTTATATAGAGCTCCCATGGCTTTTCTGGTGGATTGGTTATGATAGGTTGTGATCAATTAAAATAAACTTAAGTCTGGTGTTTATTGTGTCAAAATGTGAGATGGACTGCTGGGCATGACTGGACAAGATAGATTATGAATACACAATAGAGTGAGTTATCTAACCTATCCATATATATGGGTTACAACTCTTGCCTAACCAATTCCTGTCAATCCAATCCTATCTCTAAGACTCAATCTCATCCAGTTCACCAAATGAGTCCTTAATTCTTGACAGCAATTGATTAGAAATAACCAAATTATTCAAACTGAGAGGGACATTTTTCTAATTTCTAAGCCACCTTAAGCATGTCATTAAGCAACTAATGACAATCATTAAGAATGTCATTAGTTGCTCCTCCATTCAAACCATGAAAGTGGAAACCAATAGAGACATTAAACCACCACTTTCTCTGGCTCTCAATTTTAGGTTAATTATCTTTGATGAGAAGCTAGTTATGAACATGATGAAGCTTTAGAATTAAGCAAGCAATAAGCACTTTATGTTCTAATTTATTAATTAGTTGAATCTTAATCCTGACATAATTACTATTACTCATCCGCCAAACTGCAAATTGTGTAGTCTTTGTAATTACAGTCTCCAACCGTAGGGATATTTTGATATAGGCGCCTCAATTTTGAATTTTCTAGATCAAATTTCCTATATCAAAATTTTAAACTTTTTTTGTCATAATTTTGGTGATATATGCACATTATATTGTAACAAATTTCCTATAATCTAGCTGTGACATCCCACATCGCCCAGGGGAGTGATCCTTAAATGTACATTCCCATCCCTACTTAGCACGAGGCCTTTTGGGAGCTCACTGGCTTCGGGTTCCGTAGGAACTCCGAAGTTAAGCGAGAAGGGGGCTAGAGCAATCCCATGATGGGTGACCCACTGGGAAGTTGCTTGTGAGTTCCCAAAAACAAAACCGTGAGGGAATGGTAAGCCTAAAGCGGACAATATCGTGCTACGGTGGTGGAGCGGGCCCGGGAAGTGTTCCGCCCCGGGCCGGGATGTGACAATTTGGTATCAGAGCCTAACCCTGGTCGCGTGTGTGCCGACGAGGACGTCGGGCCCCTAAGGGGGGTGGATTGTGACATCCCACATCGCCTAGGGGAGTGATCCTTAAATGTATATTCCCATCCCTACCTAGCACGAGGCCTTTTGGGAGCTCACTGGCTTCGGGTTCCGTAGGAACTTCGAAGTTAAGCGAGAAGGGGGCTTGAGCAATCCCATGATGGGTGACCCACTGGGAAGTTGCTCGTGAGTTCCCAAAAACAAAACCGTGAGGGAATGGTAAGCCCAAAGCGGACAATATCGTGCTACGGTAGTGGAGTCGGGCCCGGGAAGTGGTCTACCCCGGGCCGGGATGTGACAATTTGGTATCAGAGCCTAACCCTGGTCGCGTGTGTGCCGACGAGGACGTCGGGCCCCTAAGGGGGGTGGATTGTGACATCCCACATCGCCCAGGGGAGTGATCCTTAAATGTACATTCCCATCCTTACATAACACGAGGCCTTTTGGGAGCTCACTGGCTTCAGGTTCCGTAGGAACTCCGAAGTTAAGCGAGAAGGAGGCTAGAGCAATCCCATGATGGGTGACCCACTGGGAAGTTGCTTGTGAGTTCCCAAAAACAAAACCGTGAGGGAATGGTAAGCCCAAAGCGGACAATATCGTGCTACGGTGGTAGAGCGGGCCTGGGAAGTGATCCGCCCCGAGCCGGGATGTGACACTAGCCTTTTGATTACACTCTCCTCCGTTAGAGATAATTGTAAAAAAAAAAAAGTTGGTTAGATTCAAAATTATTTTCACAATAATGCTACAATTTAGCAATAATTATCTACGATTTAAGATATTTTCTTTCCAGAATAGTTTAAAATATTTTTAAATCCCCCAAAATCAAACATACCAAAATAAGTTTTTCTTTTAGTACGTTTAAGAGAAAATAGGATTGAGAATAATATAAACGTACCAATACACAATGTGTACAAAATAAAACGTACCAAAATAAAAATAATGTACCAATATTAATAATATGTATCAAATCAAACGTACCAAAATTGCAAATAAATGTACTAATTAATGATTTTTGTAAATTCAAACGTACCCGCAGATAATATATACATAATATATTATACCTAATAATAATTCGTCAACAACTATACTTTGAAAAACAGCAAATATATATATATATATATATAATTTCACAAAAAAATTGAAAAAAATTACACAGAGCTTTTTTTGTTGATCACCAACTATTTGAAAAAGAAAAAACCATTTGGAAAAAGAAATAATATTAAATCTTTGCATAACAAAAAAAAACCGTAATCGACGAAACATATTTGGAAGAAGAGAAAATATAGTTTAATTATTAATATCTCCACTAAATAAGGAAAAGTTGTAACATTCCAATTCGTCCAGGGGAGTGGATCATGTAAGCCTTGTATGTATATTCCAATCTCTACCTATCACAAGGCCTTTTGAGAGGTCACTGGCTTCGGGTTCTATCGGAACTCCGAAGTTAAGCGAGTTCAAGCGCGAGCATTCCTAGGATGGGTGACCCACTAGGATGTTCTCGTGTGAGTTCCTAGAAACAAAACCATGAGGGCGTGGTCGATGCCCAAAGCGGACAATATCGTGCTACGGAAGAGTCGAGCCCGGGATGTGGTGGGGGGCCTGGGCCAAGATGTGACAATTTGGTATCAAAGCTAATCCCTGGCCGGATGTGTGTCGACGAGGACGTTGGGCCCCTAAGGGGGGTGGATTGTAACATCTCACATCGTCCAGGGGAGTGGATTTTGTAAGCCTTATATGTATATTCTCATCTCTACCTAACACGAGGTATTTTGGGAGCTCACTGGTTTCGGGTTCTATCGGAACTCCGAAGTTAAGCGAGTTCGGGCGAGAGCATTCCCAGGATGGGTGACCCACTGGGAAGTTTTCGTGTGAGTTCCCATAAACAAAACCGTGAGGGCGTGGTCGGGGCCCAAAGCGGACGATATTGTGCTACGGTAGAGTCGAGCCCCAGATGTGGTGGGGGCCCAGGCTGGGATGTGACAAAAGTGCATCATGCAGATAAAATAATAAATTCAAAAATTATTTAATTTTAAAAAATAGAGATGGCTATTGGTCAAAACACTTTAATCAAATTTAAAAAAAACACAGATGTTCAATCCAAATGATATAGAAAAATTATAAGGAATTCTAATTTTTCCATTAATATATATGGTTATACTAGGGTTTACGTACGTAATGTAACACATGTATAACCACAAGTTACAATATTAATAACGAACTCATGCATTATATATAATATGAGTGAACTGGATATACCACGATTTCTATACATCCTTCCATTTTTTATTTTTATTTTTTGAACAAATACAGCCGTCCATTATTAGACCATAAACTATTATAAAAATGCCTTGTTTAATTAATATGGAGCTTAATTATAGGGTAGTGCTATCCACATACTCTTTTTTAACTTTCACATATCCTTTGTTAATTAATTTTTGTTCATTGATTATCTTGAATTCATTCGATCTGACAATAAAAAAGTAAGTGGATGTGTGGAAAGTAACAATGGGTGTGTGGATAGGAGTAGGATTCTCTTCCCTTCCATCCCATCCTATTTAAACGGTTGCGATTACGCCACGTCTACATCTTGTTTTGAATTTTTTATAGGAAAAATTAGAATGCCCTACATCTTTTTTATAGTTGTTAGATTAAACATTTATCCCTTTTAAAGATTTGATTAAGGTGCTTTGATCAATTGCCATCTCAATAATTTTCTATTTATTTAATTTTCATGTCATTAATTTAAATGCATTTATGTAGAGGCATAAGGTAGCTTAGCAACTAATTGCCTATAATATAGGAATTTAATTTCGTCAATCCCCTTCTATGCATTAAATGACATTTTTTTAATAAAATAAAATAAAATTTTAATTAACTAATTCCTCATTACCTTATTCTCAGTGTTTAAAAAAAAGAAAAATTCTCTTTCTATTAAAAATGTCTCAATAAAAAGTCTTCAATACATATATTTTCACGTATAGATATATAAAAAATATACTTAATACTTATGGTACATTTGAGAATAAAAGTATCGACTTTTGGTACGTTTAGATTTCAAATGTTCCGAGAAACCAAATGTACCAAAAATTCAAATGTACCATAAAACCAAATGTACCCATTGTTATATACCCCTTTTGGTACGTTTAGATTTCAAATATACAGAGAAACCAAATGTACCAAAATTTCAAATGTACCATAAAACCAAATGTGCCCATTGTCAGGTAACCCTTTTGGTACGTTTAAATTCCAAATGTACCAAAATACCAAATAAACAAAAAATCACAAATGTACCACAAAACCAAATGTCTCTATCAGATAACCCTTTTGGTACATTTACATTCCAAACGTACCGACATAAAAAATCAAATCCACTATAAAACTAAACGTGTCAATATTATAGGTAACTAGACGTAACTATATAATCAAACAAATCTTTATTATGTGTTGGGTCTTCTAAATAATAAAATCTGACAATTTTTTTTATAAATATTCTACTATATTCACCAAAAAAAAAAAGACGCAAAATTATAACAAACAATAAAAAAAATGCATAGATATGGATAATAAATGCATAAATATAGTGATAAGAGGAAAAGAAAAAAAAACGAAATGTTCAGGAAAAGTCATGAAAAACTAAAATTCTAAACAAAATTGAACTTATGTGAAAAATTGAAATTAATAACCAAAATTTTAGGAAAATGTTTGATCAAATTTTCAAAATGAGTGTATGTTTAGTCTAAAAAATTAAAAAATGAGACGCCTATATCAAAACGCCTTTTTTTTATATAGAGAATAAGACAAAAAGAAGAGTGTGAGAGGAGAGAATGGAAGGGTATGGTAATAGAAGGGGAGAGAATCCTACTCCGTGTGGATAACACCATCCTAATTATAAGCTACAATGGCTAATAAAACTGTGCCAGATATATGCATGCATCTGGAAAGCTCTATCAGCAAGTGAAAAATGTTACATTTTCAGATTTCCAAAGATTTTGTGCACCAGATTCAAAGATTGCTCCTGAAAAATGTTGAACTAGCTGGAGGCATCATAATTTGTGCTAAGCAGGCCAATCAAGTAGAAAAACTCAAAGCCCTTGACCTAATTGTGCTTTTATTTCTGCTCTGTAGAGAAATATTCAAAACCACTAGATGAATGTGTAAAACATGTCACGATTATGACTCAATTACTTACACAAAAGCAAGCACCTACCTTGTCGGGTGCCGTTCGTACTAATATTGGTCTCAAAGGGCTCATTAGCTAAAGCATGCATTCCAAAGTTCACATGAACAAATCTTTGTTCGACCAAAAGGTCAAGCAGTACACTACATTAGCAGTAGTACTTGATATCTTTGAATTTTTAATTCTTTTCATCTTCTTTTTTTTATTTTTTTATTTTTTATTTATCAAAATTCTTTTCATCTTTACTTGAAGGGAAAAAGTGCAACAAGAAGACCATCATTGTTTTCTCTGGGTTCATGCATGCATTGATATTCTTTTTCACCATATCTGCAGTCGGTTCACTTCAGCTTTTAGTTTTGCATATATATAAATATATACATACAAGCAGTATTGAGAGAAAGAATACAAACGCAGTACAACAAATACAAAAATAAATACTTTTAACGGCTTGAGTTACAAGATTCTTGTATATATACATGTATGCTTATATATATTTCAATAAAAAGTAGGGGGAGATTGTACTTAATTCCTAATTATACCATTCCTAGGTTCGTTTTGATGTGATTTGTTTATAATCACTGACGTAACAATTGATTAATGTTTGGACTTGGTGATTATGCTCTAAGATGTTTAGATCAGGAGTAAGAAGCAAGCAACTTCAGCTTAGCTGTGATCTCACGGATTATATAACATAACAGAAAACGGAAAGGAAAGAAAAGAGAAAAGAATATTTAATCAATGATAACTGATGTTTAGTTTGTATTAAATTAATAACTGTCACCACCACAACGAGGGTGATTTTTCTTTGCATGTTTTAAATCATGGGGCAGGAAGGAGTCACGGCTAGTATATGTTAGGTAACACAGCACTATATTCATATAGTCTTGTGTAAGTTATTGTCTTCAATGCCTCTCAATTCGTTTTCCTTCCATATAGTTTTTAGTTCGGGACAAGCTAGCCCACACTATATGTCATGCGATATGCATGCATGGTTTTAGAAGCTTTGGAAGATTACACTAATGGAGGAACCAATTGGTTAAAACATGAGTAGTTGAACATTACACTGATGGCTCATTTACGTAAGTGTAACCGAAGTAGGAGGATTTAGAGTGAGGAGGAATTAAATTAAGGAGGAGTTGAAATGAGGAGTAGTCAGAATCAAATTCCTCTTGAAAAACAATCCAGCAAAAGAGGTCGTTTGCTAGGTAGTGGATAGTGGTGGCTAGCAAAAATGGAATTATAGTAAATATTTAAGGGCATAAAAAGCAAGAAAAATGGATTTTGAATTCCTCCATACACTCGGAATTGAAATACCACCTCCTAAAATGAGGAATTGAGTTCCTTATTTTGTGTGGGTCCCACCTTTCTATTTATTCGCCAAATTTAGCAAGCGAAGGCATACCCCGTAATCGGAATTCAAATCCTCGTTTTGATTTTGGTTATGGGTTCGTAAACACGCTATCGGAAGAGAAACACCAAACACAAAATAAGACAAACACAAACTCCCCAAATTGATTTAGTGATGAGAACGAATATAAAATGATTGGTAAGAGCAGGCTAAGTTCACGATTCAAAATTCGAAGCCCTTCAACGTAACCAAAAGAGAAACACCAAACACTAGCTCTACTTCATATAGAGCAGATTGATAGCTTTCTATGATCATTTTTCGTGACCCACTATTGGCTATATGATTGAGTACTTACTTGTAATGGTATGGCCTACGGATAAGGTGTTTAGGGTTAAGGTATCTTGTTTACCTACAAGAATAGGGAAGACTATAGAGAATTATTTGAGAAGGGATTATTCATTCTACATATTATTTTTGACCAGGCATATGTGTCTTGCCCCTCAGATTTTGAAAGTCAAAATTAGCCCTTATATATATGCATGGGCTCCATGTGTATGCAAGAGTTTGGAAGTCATGGCCGGCGCTGACTGGCATCTTCCTAAAGTTATATGGTGCCCTTTGTGAAAGCTTCCCACTGTCTACCATCGTATTCGTTCTTTAAGCAATTTAGATTTTTTTTTTTTTTTTTAACCCTAGAGACTCTAAATGCAGAATGATTTTTGCAGTGACTGCCACACCGTTACTAACTCGTATGTGTTATAATATAAGCGACCGACAAATTTCTTAAAAGCATAATTAAAGCATATTCATAACATAATATATTGATAACACATTATGTGACAATTTAAACCTTTTGGAGGGATGCGATTGAAGGCAAGAAAATCAGCATCCCTGACATATTGTGTGTGTATATATAGGCCCCAGCCTAATCCTCTTAAAACTCTGCCAGCGTTTCAAGAAATATATCACAATCTCAATCCAACCCCACACACACACCTACACTGAATTAATTTCATACACTCATTATATAAATATGTATACATATATATATATATATATATATATATATATATATATATATATATAGACAGACATATTTGCATATGTGTATTATACATGCACGATCAGTTCATACGGGTTAGCATCAATAATGAGCTATCGTTTGGTCATGGGGTCAATAATAAAAAATCAGATTAGTTTGCAGCCGTTTGGTGCATAGCGATGTTTTGGCCGCTCGAAAAGCACTTTTGTGGTAAGCAGAAAAAACAGAGACATGAAAACAGCAAGTTCTAATGATAATTAGTTAACCAACAAGGAAAGATTAGGACCACAAAGAGAACTAATTACACTCATGATCATCTTATTTCAACTTTTTTTTTTCTGAAAAAAGAAAACATAAAAATACAGATTACAGAATGTTCTGCAAATTACAATTTAACAACCTTGTCAATAAAAAGTGAAAAAAAAAATATCCTCAAATATCTCAAACCCTTTTTTTTCACCAGTATGAATTCCCCTGTTACTATCAACATCGATGTGTATTTGTTTAAAAACCCATGAAAAACCCAAAGAATTAAAAATGAATTTACAATTTTCAAATATTCTGGAAAACATCAAAATTTTCACCTGTTAGATCTTCTGACAACGACGTTAATGGATAACTACTGAAATCTACTGAATTTTGAGCATGGTGATGAACAAGCTGCCCTTGTTGTTGCCAGGAACTAGTGGGTTTGATCATTTCCTCAGACTTTATCCCATTGACATGAAACTGAAACAAAGAGTCTAGTTTGTTATCTGTTTCCCATGAAAAAGCAGCATTTTCGATTGCGTTGTTGCCGTTGTTGCCGGTCATATGATACCCTGCTGCATAGCTGCTGACGTTCGAGCTATTGCTCGAGCTTTCCTTAACCTCATTCATGAAAAATGAGCTGAGTCTCGAAGCTGAATTGTCCGAAAAATCTGTGCCGGACATGCTTCCGTGGTCCGAATTTGCCAAACTTGGCATTGAAGTAAACCCAAAATTTGAGCTTGACTCATAAGGTCTAATGTTGGTATGGTGGTATTGAGTGGCAACAAGATCTGAATTATAGGCTGATGATGACTCGAAACCGGATTGGGACTCGAAACCGGATTGGTACTCGAAATAAGATAGAGAATCAAAGGCTCTTGAGGCTTGTGGATTGTTGAGGACTCCTCCATTTCCATCATAGTAATTTGAATCATTGAGAAGAAATGTTGGGCCTTGGGAAGCCATGGTTATTGGCATAGCTGGAAGCTCTGGCATTGGCAAAGACTCTTTTAGGTCTGAACAATCAATGTTCTTCTTTTCTTTCAATTCTTCTTCAGTTAGTGGCTTGTGGGTAGTTGGGTCAATTCCTTGCTTCATTAGCTTCTTCTTCAAACATGAATTCCAAAAGTTCTTTATCTCATTGTCGGTTCTTCCTGGCAATTGTGCTGCAATTTGAGCCCACCTGATGAAAATTCACAATTCAGTCGCATAAACAATTATTTACATCATTAGGGTTTTAAAATGTTGATTATAGTATTGCTCCATGTCGACGCGACAAGAAAAATTGACAATAAACACGGATATCCGTGGCACAGAATGAGGTGGCTAAAAGCGTTACCGGTTGCCTAGAACTTCGTGAAGACTAAGAATGAGATCCTCTTCCTGTTGTGAGAACATTCCTCTCTTCAAATCAGGCCTCAAATAATTTATCCATCTCAATCTGCAACTCTTTCCACACCTCTGCAAACCTGATGAAAAACCCGAAAAAGAACAAAAAGAAACAAATATATACATCAAACGTTTGATGAAGTGTTCGATTACCTGAACTTCGTAATGCAAAGTTGAAGTGGGTTGGGGAATTACCAGCATGCTTTGGGACTGAGCTCCAGCAGCCAACACCAAATCGACTGATGTAGTTGAAGAGCTTCTCATCTTCTTCCGGTGACCAGAGGCCTTTCCTTAACTTCTGCTTCAAACAACACGAATGGCGTCCCATTTTTCGTGTGAGCTGATGAAAGTCCCGAAAATAATAAGCCGCTAGCAGGTTAGCTACTGATCACAGCAACAATCCAGACATGGGGTTTGAGAATATATGTCTGTGTTGTAAGAGCGAGGAAATTTAAGATTAATTTCTTATGATTTAAAGAAAAGTGGGATAAATCATACTTAGAATTCAAGTTAGAGAGAGAGAGAGAGAGAGAGAGAGAGAGAGAGAGAGAGAGAGAATTGAAGCAATCAAGTGGGTTTTACGCAAATCTGGTGCTGCTGCTTTTACAATGGACTGGATTGGTTTTTAAGATATCTCTATCTCTACAAGTTGCAAGAAAAAAGTGATATAAATGAGTGAAAAATACAGTTATATGTATAGGACTCATAAAAATATATGAAAGAAAAAGTTGTTTAGGTTTAAAACCTCATAAACTCAAAAGGAGTTGTCCTTTAATTTTGTGTTGCTTACACAAATAGGAGACCTTGACTTAATTGAGCATGAGCAAATATATATATATATATATATATATATATATATGTATATGTATGTATGTATGTATGTATGTTTAGTGTAACAATCCATAATTTTGCACTTAATTAGTCTCACCTACTCTGTATGTATATGAGTAGTTTTAAGTTTTTAACCCCTTAGTTTCTTTTTTAATAAAGCGGTATTCTAAATTATTTTAGTTACGAGAAGAGATTGGAATTTTGGTGAAAGGAGATAGACATACTGCACTTACCAATTGGTCTAACACTGTTGAGAACATTAATTTCAAATCAAGAAAATGAGACCTTGCATATGCTTATAAGTAGTTCGGCTACTCCCCATATTACTAAGTGATTTTATGGTGGAACCTCAAATTTCTTCATGGTATCAAAGCATGTTGTCTGGCGTGTGATGCCCAACGGCCACACGTGCTCCAAAAAGTCACTCGATTTGTGTTGTCCACTTGCTAGACTTGAAAATTCATCACACGTGAAGCGATGTGTTGAGGGCATCAATCCCACATCGGGAAAAAGAAATAGCTGAACTATTATTTATATTGTCAATTGGTTTTATGATGAAACTTCAACTTTCTTTAAACCCTACACCAACATTTTTTTTTGGGGTATATGATATTATATACCGATTTGAACCAAAAGAATCAATACTTTTATATAGAAATACAAGGATTACGGTTCGATTAATTTCTTCAGAAGGGAAATCAAATATACTTTCTTCTCCCATTTGTTGCTGAATTGGGAACATATTCATATTCATATTTGATCAATTTGCATATAAATAGTATTTAAGCCATGACTGCCAGCTACTGTACACAGTATACTGCATTGGAAGACAAAATCGAAATTATAAATAATAATTAATCTTATCGAACCACCACCAAGCAGTATTACTCGAAAATTATATAATATGACTCAGGTTTTTGTATAAATATTTACAGGAAAAAATATAAAGTTCGCCGACAGTATACCAGAGCATCAACTGTGGGTTCCATTTGTGTATATATTTGACTATATAAAAGATAAATTATTACCTAAGTCGGACTAGAAAAATCTTGGCGGTAGCTACGTATTTTTCATAACAACACGAAAGAAAAAAACCAAAGATTCCACAAAGAAAAAAAACGAAAGAACAGACAACTTCCCTTTCCCTTTTTTTTTTCTTCTTTTCATTCATATTTTTCTCCTCCCTTTTGGACCTGCCGCCAGTAGCAGTGTACGAATCTACCTAAAATAGTTGAAATCAGATCAATTTGCCTGTATAGTTCTTTATTGATTGTTTAAGAGTAAATTTTTTTTCTTTTACTTTTGACTAATGATGCATAGGTGACGTTTTTACTTACGTCATATTGTGACTCGAGCAGTAATCAATAAAGATGAAATTCAACTATATAAGTTGGTATTACTTTTATCACTCTCTTTCCTTATTGATACAAAAAATATTGAGAAAAATGATAATCGATCTCAAGACTTTAGAAGACTCGATGCATGATGTGAATGCTCCTATTCAAAACTGAACTTTAACATTAAACCCTTACTAGTTAAACTACAAGCTCTTAAATTTTAAACCCTAGCTATTACTCCCATCACTCTTGCCCCTCACATAATGTGGTACACAATATGATACATATATGGTTCAAATAGTTATTTATTTATTTTGGCTAATTATGTTTTGATAGGGATCACACAATTCCTTGTTTAAAAATACTCGTTTTGACAAGGCTGCAAATGCTCATAAGTTAAATTCATTCTACTGAATAACCATCATACAATTACTAGCATAGGTTGGCCCAGTAGTTGAACATGAATTCTAGGCCTATATTCCACACAACACGTTCTGAGCCCAATTCCTAATATTGGTAAATCACACGATAGTGATCAGGGGAAGTTGATATGCATCTTTGAGTCTTCTCAATCCCTGAAATGATGGCTGCCCTCTTTTTTCTCAAAAAATTACAGTGACAAAAAATTGATTTTTTTGTTTCTCCTAGTTTCTTATTAATTGACAGATAAGTTCTCTCCTTGGTCCCAAGCATATATAAATTGAGAAATAAATATGGGCTTTTGGGGGGTTAGACTTAAAGAAGATTAATGAACTTGCTTAATCAATGTTTCATAAATAAGATCAAACAAAATAAGGGAAAGCCACAACAAGTACTCCCCCTTGCGATTAGTTTTCATGAACTGAAAAGAAGAAAATTTGCCCTAACCCTACTACCCTTGGCTTAAAAAGGATGAACAATCAAAGATCTCCATCATGGATTAACAGAATGAAAGCTTTTGATCAACTAATAGAGGGAACTGATCCACCAGATGGCAGCCACGTGTCCACATATAATCAATTACCGTCTGAGTGGCACAAATTGTATTTAAACTTCATCTTGAATGAAATCTCAATGATTGGAGGCTCTGATAGACGTTTCCATGACCGACACTTACACGTATGAGGATATAAAATGCCATATAATCTTAGAAAATACACAGCCAGCTCGACACACACAAATACGGCCGATTTGTACACTGCCCTACCATCTATCGTCGTTTTGTCGGTCTGTGATCATGCTACAGTCCTATGGACTATGGAGTATGATTCTCTCATTTTTTTATTCTCATTTATTTTCCTCCATTTCTTTCATATTTTATTTTTTGTTTTATTATCTTTATAAAAAGATCAATATAAGATATTGACGTAGTTTAACTATAATCATTCAAGTAGAAGGAGAGGAAAGATAAGAGAGATTAGAAAAAGAGATAATCCTCCTCCCAGTCCCACGCCTCCAATCCGGGTGTTTACTGTTAATTTGTAAACAAATCTTGCCATACATCTCGACGGATGTGACTTTCTTCTTCAATTTATTGTGTCGTGAATAAACATAACATTGACCTTAGTATAACATGTTATAAATTTTATTGCTTGTATATATTTTTCCACCGACCTCCCGCTCGACTTCCGATCGGGCTACGAGCATGCGTAGGTAGGCCAATCAGGATTAAGAGCACGCTGGTTCCTGAAAAAATGAAAACAAGAAGAAAAGCTTATTAAAAGAGCATAATTGCCTATTGGATTGAATATAGCAAATTGCTTTGTTTTAGATTACTTGAAAATTATGCATTTGAGATGAGGTTTAAGTAATAATAATTAAGTGTGGGGAATGATATTTTTTGGGCCATAAAGATCTTGTATTACACGTGAAAAAATAACTTCTTGGAATTTGAAAGCAGACTTGATGTCATCGCTTAATAGATTAGTTTTAATGACATGACTTATAATTCATGTTGTCAAATCACTAATTGACACAGGCTGTTTAGAAGTAAAGGAACTGCTTAATTATTGATTTGAATCTAAGAGCTCGTTTAAAAGTACTTTTAAAATGATTGAAACCATTTAAAAAAAAAAATATCCCTAAAGCATTTGAAGTGTTTCATACAAAAAGTATCAATTATGTTCTCATTGCAGGAAACATTTAAATGTTTTTTTCAGAATTTATTTATATTTTAACTAAAAATTAATTTCACAAACAATTCTACTAAAAACGCATTTAATCATTTAAAAAAAAAACTTTCAAACGATCATAAATATTTAAAAACTTGGAAAACAAACACAGGACTAGGGAATTGGTTCGATTTAATTAGTACACACTGCCTGCGTGGGCAATACCTTTTGCGACACCCATGATGTGAATATAACTTTTGAGCATTGACTTCTCCTTAATTTATTTTTACAAAGTTTTTAAAGTATATTTTCAACCCTGTTCAATTGAAAGACCTAAATCTCAAAATCCATGGTGAAAACGTTTGTCACAATGTCAATCATATCGTCTGTGCACAGACTGCAAGGTGAAGAATTTTATTTTACTTTAAGAGATTATATTCACACATTCTAAATTACTTTTTTCACATTTTTTTTATTTTTAAATATTTTCTACACACCACTAACACTTAATAGAAAAATATTAAAAAATTAAAAAAATGTGAAAGAAATAATTTGAAGTGTGTGAATATAATCTCCCTTTACTTTATCTCAACATGGCTAACATGGAAATTTAATAATGTAATTGAATGATAGAATTTATACGTTACAACATATAATATTGATTATTAATTAACGTTCTATAATATAAGAAGTTAGTTATACAAAAACACAATATTTTAGTACCACACAATTGCTTCTCGTTCTCATATTAGCTCATAAATCAATTTCCTGCTAAACTTACTGTAAATTTGAACTTGCATGGCATGAAATTTGTTATATAAGAATTGTGGACCTAATAATAAACAAAGATGAGGTTGTATGATATATGTTATACATTTACTCATTTTTCAAATAACAATAATTTACTTGTTATCTTATATATACTTGTTATTTTTTAGTACGATATTTTATATTTTAGTTTTTATAAAGAAGGAAGATTCAAAATTGAGCATTTTACTTTAGCGGTTACCTAATTATTACATAGATTTCTTAGTATGTTAGGAACACAGTTTGATACATCAAATATCATAATACAAATGATTTGATACTTGAAAAAAACAATTCAACTACTTGTAATAATATTTGAAATACCAAACTGTATTTTCATCACACTAAGGAACACTTGAGTCCGACGAAAGAGTCAAAAAGAAGAAATTAAACTAACATAAACCTTAATTGGACTGTACTTCAATTTATTTTATTAGGCCAGTCTTTTAAAATCGATTTTATAATAAACCGTACCACAAGAAATTTCTCACTTCATGCATTTGGGTCCCCAAAGATTTTTGAAAAGGACAATGATAGATAGCTTGTTTCGAAAAAACTCTTGACATAGGACCGTCACATTATTGAGAGATTCCTTTCTTTTATACATTTCTTTTTTAAAATTGACCAGAGGCAATTATATTAGTCATTAAGCTTGGCTAATCCCATTTCCATATAATCATGTTATTACTAATTAGCTACAAACTTAGAACACGTTTACTTGCCGGGAATAAGAATTAGAAACATTTTAATTTTTAAGTTTTCCATTTTTACTAACATGTTTACTTGACGGAAATAAGAATTAGAAGCACTTTGATTTTTGAGTTTTCCGTTTTTACTAAAGTATGGAAAATCATTTCACCTCTTAATTTTCCATGTGTTTATATAAAAATAGAAAAGTGTCAGTTTCTACTTTAAATTCGTAATCAAATACCTATCAAAAATCAAATGAATTATAAGGCTAGTTGATCCAAATTTATTTTCTTACGTCTTATATTTCCAAGTTTTCTAGATTCCTTCCTTCTCCCGTTTCAGTTGATTAAGTATCTAGCTTAGCTCTTCTTACCCAATTGAGAATTTAGGTGGTGACTTAACTATTTTGATATTGTTCCAATTATGACCCGAGTTAAATCATCTGGTCCATCAAGTCCCATTTGGAAACAAAAGTTCTTACCTAGTGATTCAAGTCATATGGTGGAGCTAATGCTCATCCATCAAACTAATAAATCAACATTAATAAGATTTATGGTTTTGGTGGTAATCATCTTCAACAAAGAACAATCTAAATAATCAATTTGCCAAAATCGATCAAATTTATATATTTTGAGAGGGCACAACCTAGAAGTAATATACATGTAATAAGCCGAGTTCTAAACTTAGATGTTCAATACTTGAAATCTCAAGCATATATAAATATAGTAAAGAAAAACAACTTTTAGCTAAAATTGTCATAACTCATCAGCTTGATCCATGAGATTTAAAATTGATAAAAGTGGTCTATAAAATTGTTCACAGTAAATTTCTCACAAAATGACCAAAATGCTTGACAGTGGACAACCTCAAAGGCCACTTTTATCGATTTTAAATTTTATGAACATAAATTAAGGAGTTATGCCAATCTTATTGACTATTTCAGATAAAAAGCCAAGGCCATAATGGCAAATAAATCAAACATGACAGGCTAAGAGAGAAACAATCACCGTCAAAAAAAGTCTGAAAAAAAAAATTGTGAGCAACGACAATAATTAATAGATTGTAGAATCATCTGCATGTATGACAAGACACCATTTTTTGGTATGTGGCGTATAATAACATGACTTTAAAATTATTGATTGGGCAGAAAGAAAACGACTTGTGAATGTACGCAGTAACGCAAGTGATGTGTGAATTGAACCCGTACAGTGTAGTGTGGTGTCTATTTCGAGTGGGGTATATGTGCACAGCAATTGTACGATAAAAAAAATTAAAAAAACTAATAAAAAAAATTTAAAAACTTTGAATTTTAACGATAAGGATAAAATAAAAGGTAAAGTGAATAGTATCATGATTGACCTTTTAGTGTTAAAATATAGTTTTTCGATAAAGTGAACAATACCATAAGCTTTTCATTAAAGTTCATTTAAAAAAAATTCTTAGATACGGATGTATATATGTGTCACAATCAGAGTATGATTCTTTCTTCTCTTTTTTTCTCTCCATTTCCCTCCCTTCCTATTTGAACGGTCACGGTTAAATCACATCAACGTTTTACAAGAAAAAGACAAAATAGAAAATATAAAAAGAGGAAAAATAAGATAATGAAAAGAGGAAGGAAGAGAATTATAATCCGTTGCAACCTCATACCTACGATAAACATGAGTGAAACTCGCATGTAACATGTAGAGGATTTATGCATTTTTCGAGTAAGAGGCGACGCTTGCGGAGCGTTAGTATGTAACGATTTCTCCTACCGCGTACCAAGAGATTACAGTTTGTTCAAGGAACAAGGACAGGTGGACTCCATATATTAAAAAGAAAACTACTGAAAATGGCTTGAAAACTTTGAGTTTTAATGATAAAGACAAAATAAATGGTAAAGTAAATTGTACCATGATTGACTTTTTAGTGTAAAAGTATAATTTTTCGTTAAAGTAAATAATACTGTGAACTTTTCGTTAAAACTTCTTATATTAAATATACTTATATATGCAAATGCAAGCGTGTAAATGGTCATCAACCATCGATCTTCTGTGTATCATGAGGATGAGGGCATGTATAGAACGTTAAAGTTGATATACTTCCGACATGATATATATATCTCTCTTTCTCTTGGCGGCTGGCTGGAATATATACTGTTGCTAATTGTACCACCTCGACCTTACTTATAAAAAGTCGGTAAGTCTTCGTCCTCGTGTGGCTACGTCAGGATGATTGTCCCCAACATCATCTACCTTATATTCCCAGTCCATTTCAACGTCCTGTTTCCCTCTCTCACCAGGATAGAAAATTCATGTCACTGGTCCAGGTTTACTATTATCTTTTCTATTCAATTTTACTTTTCTTTCTTTTGTTTTTATTTTTTATTTTTTATATTTATTTTTTACATGAAGAGAAAGATACAGAGAATAACTTTTTTACCGTAAGAGTCTTACGTAAAGAGAAAGATAGAGATAGTGAGATAATATAATCGAGATATGCAAGTAATGACAAATATAATGAAATGACATTTATACCTATGGATAGGCAAGTTACACCCTCTCTCTTCCTCCAATATATATTGCAGTTGACAAATGCAGTAATATATGGAGAACATGGTAACAGTGCACATTTTATCGTCAATGGTATATAGCGCTGAATAGTATGAAAAAAAAAAGGGACTGGTTATAATGAAAATAGAAGATCCAAAAATTATGAAAATCAAATCTAACGGCTAAAACATTTGTAATACCGTACCGCTGAAGCTAGTTAAGTGAGAATGCTATTTTTATATGTGTGCAAAAGAGGTTTCCAACTTATGACAAAATTGATAATTCTCATTTGTCATCCTGCAATCATAGGGTAATACCATGGAAAAGAAAATTGTCTATGGTACATACAATGAGTATAGTAGTTGAATATGCTTTTCGTCTATAAAAGTAGGAGCATGTTTTTTTTTTTTTGGCAAATGATATGGTTAGTGGTTAAATTGTTAGTTATTAGATAGCAGGGTGATCGGTGGAAATCGGACATAATTGTTTTTCCCCACAACGATAAGGTGACATCTGCAAAGTAAGAGCATGTTAAACATAATATATCCAGGTGAAATTTTGGCCCGACAGAAAATGATCGAGGTGCAAATAAGTGCATCCTTGAGCTTCAATATAGAAAAGAATGAAAATCTAGATAATTATAGCTCGTTCAATTGACAACATATTCTATTGATACGTCGTCAACAATATTGACATGAACATTAATCAACTAAATGATGACAGTATTAACAATAATTAACAATCTAATTAATTTGCTAAGACGACTAATTACAATTGATATGATTAAGATGTGTCCCTAGCTATAGAAGTTTTTTCAACACCTAATCTGAGCCTTCACATTATATTTCATTGTAAATGATGTTTCCATTGTCAAAATTATCATCCTAGATTTGTTTTTGCACCAAGAGACAATCTTAATTACAATACTTAATTACAGAGAACTAGTAGAAATTACACATAAAGCAAAATTATGAGACTTGGAGAGAGAGCTTTTTATTTATTTTATAAAAGGACAAAATTTATTTATGTGACAGATGATATCATGATTTTTTTTTACTTGTCGTTACATTTACTATTTTAACTCTCCTTTTTTTTTTTGTTCTCTTTCTCCTCTTTCTTTCTTCGGTTTCTCTCTCTTTCTTTCTTCTTGTTCTTCTTCTTATTCCTTCTCTCTCTCTCCTACTTCTTATTTATACTTCTTTCTGTCCTATTCTTCTTCTTTGTATTGTTCCCTACATTTATGAGAACAATTAAGATTTTTTATTATTAGTTTTTATTTTAGAATTTTTTTTTTGAAGTATTTGATATTTGAGGTTTTGATGATTAGGATTTTGAAACTGATCTTGCAAAAATGTTGCAATTTTGAAACTGTTCTTGCAAAAGTGCTAAAAAAATTTAAAACTGATATTGTAGAACTGCTAGAATTTGAACTTGATCTTGCACAAGTGCTGAAAATTTTAAACTGATATTACAAAAGTGCTGAAATTTTGAAACTGTTCTTGCACAAGTGCTGAAAATTTTGAAATGATCTTGCAGAAGTGTTGGAATTTTGAAAAGAGTAAACTGTCGATTTACCCCCTGAACTTTCACCTAGCTTTCAATTTCCCCATTGAACTTTTCTATTGGAAAATTAAGGACTCAAACTAATTTTTTTAGCCGATTTGCCCCCTACCGTTAGTTTTTCATATATTCCATCCATATTTCTGTTAAGTGAGATCATGTGTACAACATGTGAAGGTAGTTAAGTCATTTCACTCTTAAAAATGATTAAAAAATTGAAAATAAATAAAAAAAAACAAAACTTTCCCTCTATTTTTTCCTACTAATTCCTATCCTCAATTTTATTTTTCTTTCTCATTCCTATGCATGAGAAATGACATATGATGTTATTGTCTTCGTAAGTAACTAAGTTAGTCTTTTTCTTGAAGCATGTACTACCATTTTTATTTTCTCTAACAAATTAATAATTTGACAAATGCTCATGGTGTTATTGTCTCCAAAACAGTGCATTAATATAAGAAACATGTTCATAATACTCATAAAAAATGCTCAAGATAATAACATGTTTTTCTTATGTTAATGCACTACTTTGGAGACAATAACACCATGAGCATTTGTCAAATTATTAATTTGTTAGAGAAAATAAAAATGGTTGTACATGCTTCAAGAAAAAAACTAACTTAGCTACTTATGAACACAATAATACCATATGTCATTTCTCATGCATAGGAATGAGAGGAAAAAATAAAATTGAGGATAGGAATTAGCAGGAAAAAATAGAGGGAAAGTTTTATTTTTTTATTTTTTTTCGGTTTTTTAATTATTTTTAAGAGTGAAATGACTTAACTACCCTCACATGTTGTGCACATGGTCTCACTTAACAAAAATATGGATGGAATATATGAAAAACTAACGGTAGGGGGCAAATCGGCTAAAAAAATTAGTTTGAGTCCTTAATTTTCCAATAGAAAAGTTCAGAGGGGAAATCGAAAGCTAGATGAAAGTTCAGGGGGTAAATCGACAGTTTACTCATTTTGAAAATGATCTTGAAAAAGTGCTGGAATTTTGTAACTGATATTGCAGGAGTACATTAATTGTGAAGCTGAGCTTACAGAAGTGCATAAATTAATTTCTACCGATCTAAAGTCAGTTTGAAGTTTTTATAGATGGTGTTGGTTTGTAATTTTGGCTTGGTTAGGTAATAAGTCTATTGGGGACACAACAGAAATTTTAAAATTTTGATGCTTGTTTTCGGGCAAGATTTGTTAAGATTTGGTTTTTGTCTTTCCTTTAAATAATTTAAAATTGGATTCTATAAAATGTATTTTATGTTTTTATCTCTATAATTAAAGCTCCTATGATAATATAGAAATTATATGTAGTACACACACTCTCATATCGCATGCATTTCATGGAGACTACTTGTATTTTCCTATAAGGGCAGTGTCCTTTTCAAACAGTCTCCATCGATCAACAAGAAAGCTTCCTTTTCAAGAGATGGTGATCACAAAATGATAGTGAAAGTAAAGCCATGGAAACCCATTTCTTTCCCTTCATCCTTCCCCCAAATGATTAGGTCGTTTGCCCATGGGTCTCAAACTTTTTCTTGTCTCCATAAAAATATATGCAAAAAGATAATATTTCTTGTCGTGAAGGAAAGCTGCTACTTTCTCCATCAAGGGCATGAAACTTTCATGCCCCTCTTATTTTTTGGAACATTTTATAGAAGATATATCTACAAACCTTGAAAAATGCTTCTTAATAAGTCACTAGGGTTGGTCAATGGTGAGGGTAAGTATAAGGTAATAAATAGGAGTATGTTAGAAATCCAGAGTTTAAAACCCTCATTTATAACAAAAGTAAAAAGTGTTTCCAAATAATAATAAAAAAGCTCAATCCTTTGCATATAAAACAAATTTTATTACCAACATATCATATACACACTGTCACATCCCGGCTCGGGGCGGAATCACTTCCCGGGCCCTCTCCACCACCGTAGCACGATATTGTCCGCTTTGGGCTTACCATTCCCTTACGGTTTTGTTTTTGGGAACTCACACGAGAACTTCCTGATGGGTCACCCATCCTGGGAATGCTCTCTCGCGCTACTCGCTTAACTTCGAAGTTCCCATGGAACCCGAAGCCAGTGAGCTCCCAAAAGGCCTCTTGCTAGGTAGAGATGAGAATATACATATAAGGATCACTCCCCTGGGCGATGTGGAAGCCAGTGAGCTCCCAAAAGGTCTCGTGCTAGGTCAAGATGGGAATATACATATAAGGATCACTCCCCTGAGCGATGTGGGATGTTACACACACAATCGGAGGCTCAAATACATAAAAAACACAAAACAAAAGATGAACCTCCACAACAATGACAAAAGAAGAGCCCTATATAGAAAAACACACAAAGAAACCCTAAATGCCTGGATCTTCATCCATAGCCGAAGCATTTGCCGCCAACCACGAACCAGCCCCTTGCAATCGCAGGAGATAAAACCCAACCAAAGGGAAAGAAGCCAATGGGAAGTACCCCTATAGGTAGCAATGCCGAGATCAACACACACATGTGTTAATAAAGGATCATTTTTCGATCCCAATGAAAAACAGGCTCAAGAGAATGTTTGTCTAAGGCTCAGGGAAAGAAGAAGACCAAGGCCCAAAGATAGAAGGAATACCCTAAATGCCCACATGGGTAGAAAGGAATCTCGCCAAGCGCAATAACCGACCACTAATAGCTCGGCTCAACTAGATTACAAAAAGTACTTTTCGACCAACAGGGGCATGTGGGCGGACTGACAATTTTATAGCATAAGCCTCAAGGAACATGCCTACTCAACTGTGAACTCCGAACATGTGACAATCACCACCAGTCAATGTCAGAGTCTATGACGGGATGTAAAGGTGAAGGGAGTAATACTCGGTCGAGCAAAATTAGGTAATCGAGCCCGAGCAGGTCGCTTGGCTCACATCACTTAGAGATGGCTACACACTAAATGTGCAATTATCACTTCATCACCAAATAATTAACTAACGGACCAGAGCATCTTTTGGCATGTAGGCATGAAGCACTAGGTAACCACCAGGAGGATACTCTACAGACGATCGCTTCTCAAGAAGCCCTACAGCTAGACTACTAGTAAATGAAAGCACATTAACCAAGGCAAGATATTTATTGGTTGGATAGGAGGAGGCCACGTCACATTCTCTTAGAGACCACACATTAGAAATGTGGTTATTTGCCTATTTAAGGGAGTGAGGCAAAGAGAGAAGGGGTTGGCAAAGTTGGGGTGAAATAGGGGCATTTGCTCCATGGCTTTACCAGGCTAACTAAGGGTTTTGAGTCACTTTGTATGTAATATCAGCAAATATATAGACTGGCTAAAGTGGATGTAACCCCGTTTATGGGTGACCACTATATATCTTTGTGTTCATGTTTAGCCTAGTATTTCACAGTTTATACTCCAAGCCCACCAAGAGCTTAGTATCTTTGATTGTTTCGTCCATAATATGTGAGCATCCACTTGGATTTGTCCAGGTTTGACCTACAAATTTTGAACATTAACAACATGAAAGTTGGTGGTGTGAACACTTGAGTCGAAGCTCTACACATCTTCAGATAATGCTGTGAAACGCGACGGAACAAAATGGTTGCATTTCAAAGCAATAGTGGAACGGAGAAAGGGCGAAGCCAAGCCGGAGAGAAAGAAAATGGTTTGAGTAGTTGCATGGAGGTGGAAAGATAGCGGGAAAAAGAAAAAAAATATATTGGAAGAGAAACTTTTCGATTCGGGGCAAAGGCCGGTTAAATCAGAGGCACAAGGGGGTGGATAACAGGGAAAAATGGGCAGGAAAACAAAGAACAACATAGGAGAAAAATAGGACGAAGAAAAGGGAAAGGGGCTGCCATCGGTCATGGGCATTGCTAGGGCCGACGGCCGGACGATTTATCGAAATTGGGAGCACTCGCTCACAAATTGAAAAAACCTCTCACACAAAGAGAAAGACTCTCATTTCCTTTGCATATAAAACATTGTTACGAAAATATAAACATTGTTAAGCAAATATACATAAAGCACTTGAATTTTTAATAAAATTATATATAAAAACTCCAAGATGATATTACCATCATTGCGAAATAAAATCGCTAGCTTGCCTAGTTTTAACACTCAATGCATGTACAATTAAGATTATTGCAGGAGAATTAAAAAAAAAATACAGTTTATATAGATATGATGGTCCTTTCTCATCGTGCCATGTTGTTTTAGTGGACTATATCTAATCACATAATTGTGATGTAGTTAACTTTAATTTGGGGTTAGTGATGTGTTTCAAGTTTCAACTTTTTTATATTTACATACTTCTTTTTACTTCTCACGTAAAGAAAGTTGAGATTCCACTATAAAATTAATTAGCAATATAAAAAGTAGCCTAATCTCTTATAAGCACATGCATGGTCCCTCCTTTCCTTGATGTAGGATTTACTCTCAACATGCTCCCTCACATGTGACGAATTTTCAAGCCTAACACGTGGACAACACAAATTAGGTCACATGCAGCATGTGTGTCCGTTTGGCTTCACACGTGGGACAATTTGCTCTGATACCATGAAGAAAATTGAAATTCTATCATAAAATGAATTAGCACTATAAAGAAGTAGCCCAATCTCTTCTAAACATATGCAATGTCTCTCTTTTCTTTAATGTGAGATTCACTCTCAACACACCCTTCTCTATTAATGAGATGTATAGTGGCTTAAGATTCCTTGGACCCGCTAGCTTGAGTCTACCCACGACCCATGAACCCATCCCCACTATAAATCAAGTCAAAAGTTGCAATTAGAGTGCCTTGAGAAGAAACACCCTCCATGTCCCAATCACAAAGCTAAGGGGATAACCCTGATTAAAATTTCATGTCCCCAATTGATAACCAAAATTTTGATTTGACACCAATATTATATTCTAATTAGCACCTTTGGCGTGTTCCACATGCTTCTCCTCTAACTAATTAACTTTGCTTTAGCTTGCCCAAATTATAGGACAAATATACATGGTGGCATGCATATAGGAAGTTATAATATTTGGAAATAGGACTAAGTTTCTTGGTTTAAATTAAGCCACACATGCCAAGAAACTAGTTCAAGCATGATTAGTTGACACTTTTAATTTTTACTTTAAATTTTATGTTGTCTGAGTTATTGTAACACTATAAGTGGTATTGTCTATCAACGATAACTTTATGTGGTTCTGCTCCTACGTAATAATTTTATGTGGCCGCGTTATTCTTCGATGACCTATTATAGTCACCTATACATATTTGTACGTCTATTGTTTTGTGACAATTTGGTATGAGTGGCATTTGTAGTTTTTGTCCATGTGGTAGTTGTTAGGGGTTTACTATAATTGTCTATTTAAGAAAATTTACTCAAGATCATTTTCTTGATCACTGGAGCAATGTAACTAATTAACACCTTTGTATATGTTTGGATGATCAATGAAATATCAATCTATTGTTTCTTGTTAAAAAAAAAAACACCACATGAATAAATATTACCGGTGTTAACAAATCTCTTTATTATTATTATTATTATTATTTTGTCAAATTAAGTATTAACAAATCTCATGAATTTCACAACTTGTCAAATGCAAAATTAGTTAGTGAAAAAGTTGTTAGCACTCTTTTATTTTCGGTAAAGAGCACTCTTTTCTTTTTATATATAGATTACATTTACAAAGTGAAATTTAGACTGGACATTACCTGTAATCTACATATTAATCCTTGCAAATATTTTGACACAGTAGATTAAACTTGCCTTGTCGCTTAAATTCATGACATAAAAAGTGTTTTATGCTTTCATTATCTTGGTAATCCCACATTTTCTAAAGTGTGTTGTGCTTTCATTATCTTTAAAATTAAATGATTAGGTCATGTATACTTTTGTAACATTGTCAACGATAAAAAGATGCTTGCCCCTTAGATTAAGTTATTAATTGACAATTTCATCTTGCTTTGTCACATTCTAACTCATTTTCTTCCCACCCGTAATTTCATTATATTACAATCAGTTAAGATATCGATTATGATGTGCCAACCCTTTTAGTTTAGGGTCGATGACATTCTATACCTCCGTTATTTAGTGGATCCAACTCATTAACACAACATAATTTGCTCGTAAAATTTCAATTAACGGGTGGACACTTAATAAGTTGATTATGGGTGAATTCACTAGCAACCCATTAGTTAACAGGTGATTTTGGGTGAACCCACGAAACTCATAACTACCCATTAAAGAGGGTTAATTTTGTAATTTAAAAAAAATCTATTTGAGATACTGAGAGTATGCGACTCATTTTCTCTTTTACTCCATCGACTCACGCACGCTGCCGATTTCAGGTGAACAATTTTTTGTCTTTTACTCTGGTGCCGATTTTTGAGTTGAGGCGGGCGACGATCAAACCGCAATGACCTAAGCTCCTTCCGGCACAAATCTAAAAGCTTATCAAAAGAACTTGGTGAGCACATAGAGCCTGGCGAAAATGGCGCAAGGGGGCAAATGAGACGCTGGCACGGTCGGGGTGGGAGGCGAAGGCAGAGAGGGGGAAGTGGGAAGAGAAGCTGAAGGCATTGGTGGATCTGTATTTGCAATCCCTTCAACGGAGGGAATATTTTTTTGCTATGAATAACATTAAGGGTTCACTCTGCAACAAAATGAGAGATTAATAGTTGAGTGGCAATTTATTTGTTTACATTGAGAAAAATGGTTTTTCAATGAAGCTATCATGGAGCATTTTCACACTATAAAACCTCATCATGGACGACTTAGTTAGGATTTTTTAGCTTGTAATGTTATTTTGAGTATGATAAATGAATGAAATGTATTATCATTTAACTTGTCAATGTTATTTTTATCTATAAACTTTTTCACCCTTATTATTGGAACCCCACAAATTTCAAATCTTAAATCTGCTACTAGCCGAAGGGTATGCATGCTTTAAGAACTTGAGGAACCCAATTGTAATTGCAATGTATCACGTCATATGCATTTCTTTTCTTCTTCTATCTCGTCAAAATCGAATTTGAATTACATTATTGTCAGCTCATTATAAGGTTAAGCGCATCTCATCCCTCTTAGTGTATATTATATCGTTCGCTAAAAAAAAAAACAAAATTTACCATCTCTATCTCTGTATCCCAATCAAACTTTGATACTAGTAAATAAATACACGAGCAGCGTGGGGGTTGCCCAACTTAATTGGAGAGAGGGCCCTCCACATTTTTCATTTGGATTGGCTGAAACTTATATCCTTCATCCTTTATTGCCACCGTACGGACCGAGCCAAAGATGTATCGGAACCACATTTGCCTTATCATTGGTGTCTCATTACTTTAAGACACAAGTAGTGGAGGAGGACATGCCAAATCTTTTTCCTCTTGGGGTTCTCTAGTTTGATTTTATTTAACCCAAGAAGAATACCAGCATAACGAGCTCAAAAGTGAGCCCAACATAACTTTGTCTGTTAGACTCGCTTTTGAGCTGAGTTCGGCTAACATTTTTAAAAACCATTCCATATTGTATATCACATGCATGTCCTCATCTGCAAATTATGTCCTCATCTGCAAATTATGTACAATGACAATATATGATATTTGATTTCTGATTGCCAATAAGGGTTGGTTCAGTTAGTAAGGGCGTGCTTGTGATTAACCTCCAATCTATATTCGATCTCCTTTGCCATCAGTTTTTCGTTAGTGTACGATCTGTAAATTCTTACATAAATCCACACCGGTGACAGTTGATAATTAGATGCCACACGTAAGTCATTCTCGCTTGAAGTTGTGGGATGCCCCTGGCGCTGGTGGTGAATGTAGCCAATTTACTCCTAAATTTTTGTTGCTGAAAAAAAAAAAGAAAAAAAAAAAAGAGATTTGATATTATTTTATTTTTTTTGTTATAAAGGACTAACTTACTCCTACATACCTACCTTCACAACTGAACTAACTGACCCTAGTAGCTTCGTTCATTTAAGATGACTAATATTCAATAATAGATACATAAACCTTAAATTGTATACGAGCAATATTGAAAGAGAACTAATCGATCTTAAGATCGTAACGGTGACTATTCTTAACCAACCGAACTATAAATCCCTTTAGAAATTTAACCCGTTCCGAATTGCTTCTCTAAGAAGCACTTTCTTTTATTATTATTTTTTTTTTATGAATGCTTATGATAGAAATACTTTCATTAGGAACACATTGAAGTCCTTTGTTAGAAATTCAATTTCTTGATAAAAAGTACGTGAAAGTGCTTTCCAAAAAAGTATCTAACATGTACTACTCTAAAACACTTCTATCACACGAGCACTTCTATCACACGAGCACTTCTAACTTGTATTTGCCAAACACAATTAGAACCAATATTTGCACTTGTAGAACCAATTCCAATCACGCCGTACATCCTTTTGCCTATGCAATATGCATTATTGGGTATCAAAAACAAGATTGGGCTTTTCACCAAAAAAAGATTGGGCCAACACCGGCCACGTTAGGCAACAAGTTAAGGCCCATTGGGCTTTTTGCTACCCACAACCCGCTTCTTCTTCTTCTTCTTCATCGCTTACTTTTCTGAACAAGACGACTCGTCGTATACGTCGCTCAATTATAATTTCGGCCCCCCAAACACACACGCACACCATCCGAGTCGAGAGAGAGAGAGTCGTCTACGTCGCTCACTTATAATTTCGGCCCCCCGAACACACACGCACACCATTCGAGTCGAGAGAGAGAGAGAGAGAGAGAGGAGAGGGAGGGAGAGGGAGAGAGAGAGAGAGAGAGAGAGAGAGAGAGAGAGAGGAGGGAGAAGAGAAGGAGAGAGAGATGAAATCAGAAGGCGGAGCGTCACTGCCGTCAGGCCCAGACGCGAAGAAACGGCGAGTGAGCTACTTCTACGAGCCCACCGTCGGCGATTACTACTATGGCCAAGGCCACCCGATGAAGCCCCACCGAATCCGCATGGCCCACAACTTAGTCGTCCACTACGGCCTCCACCGTCGGATGGAGATCAACCGCCCCTTCCCCGCCGGGCCCATCGACATCCGCCGCTTCCACGCCGACGACTACGTCGACTTCCTCGCCTCCGTCACCCCCGAGACCCTCGCCGATTCCGTCCACTCCCGCCACCTCAAGCGCTTCAACGTCGGCGAGGACTGCCCCGTATTTGACGGCCTCTTCGGTTTCTGCCAGGCCTCCGCCGGCGGCTCAATCGGCGCCGCCGTCAAGCTCAACCGCCAGGACGCGGACATCGCTCTCAACTGGGCCGGTGGGCTTCACCACGCCAAGAAGGCCGAGGCTTCTGGATTCTGCTATGTCAATGATATCGTGCTCGGCATTCTTGAGCTCCTCAAGGTTCACAGGGTAATAACAAAACGACTTCTTTATTTCTTTTTGTAATTAAATTATTAATTTTTGAATTGAACTAATGTTTTTATTCGGAACTCGATTAGCTTACCTACAAATTTAGGGTTCTTGATACTTCTTTGCTGCGTATTTTACTTGCATTGACCAATTTTTAGTTACCAAACTATATGAATTTTATGCTTTCTTGCACTTAACCGGGAGCAAGTAATTCGGAGTTTCGTAAAGTTGAATCAAATGAAATTTCGAACGGAGTAAAATCTACTCGTGAGAGTATCCGCCTTTTATTCGGGTTGTACGTCTGGTCTAGGCCAAATGTTTGTTCTGTTCATTTGTTATATCGTGTTTGTAGTCATTGTTTTCGATTGCTTAATGAATTACTTATGTGATCGTCACTGCGCAGCGTGTGCTTTATGTAGACATTGATGTGCACCATGGAGATGGAGTTGAGGAGGCATTTTACACCACTGACAGGGTCATGACTGTGTCCTTCCATAAGTTCGGGGATTTCTTTCCTGGCACTGGGCACATTAAAGATGTTGGGGTTGGGACTGGGAAGAACTATGCTTTGAATGTCCCGCTAAATGATGGGATGGATGATGAGAGTTTCCGTAGTCTGTTTAGGCCCGTCATCCAGAAAGTCATGGAGATGTATCAGCCAGACGCAGTTGTTCTTCAGTGTGGAGCGGATTCTTTGTCTGGTGATAGGTTGGGGTGCTTCAACTTGTCTGTCAAGGGCCATGCGGATTGTCTTCGTTTCCTGAGATCTTTTAATGTTCCTCTGATGGTCTTGGGTGGTGGAGGTTATACAATCCGTAATGTGGCTCGTTGCTGGTGTTATGAGGTTTATCTCTAATGGCTTCCTCTTTATTTTGGCAATCACTGTAACATCGTATATTTGCATTTCCTGTTTCTTTTAATTGAACGACTATCATGTGATGTAATGTCCTTATGATTGCATCCATTACTTTGAAACAGACAGCAGTGGCGGTTGATGTGGAGCCTGATAATAAGTTGCCTTACAATGAATACTATGAGTATTTTGGGCCAGATTACACTCTTCATATTGCCCCGTCCAACATGGAGAATCTAAACACACCCAAAGATCTGGAGAAAATAAGGTGTGTTTGTTGCTTCATTACTTGTGACAGTCACAAGTCGGTGATAGTGGATTGCATTGTACTGCAGTTTACTTTTAAGCTAGAAATTTTATTTCGTCATTGCTGACACCAATAATCTCAGCTGCATCATACTAGTCCCCAACCATGCTTAAATTATTGAACAGAGATCTCATAACATATTGTAAAAAGGAAATAGCTCATCCTTAATTTGCTTCTATTTGAAAATATGTTGCCGTTTTGAGCTCCACAAGCTTAGCTTTGCTTTCCAGAAGTATTCAGGACATCACATAATTACGATGACCTGTCAGATATTGGAATTTTAAGTTCAGCATGCTGTTTATTGTTTGTAATTGGTATCGCAGATCATATGATTTAACGTGTTTCAACATTTGTGCTATTTGCCTGGTGCAATGGAAAGTTCAACTACGAGCATTTATTGAGAATGCTGGATTGTATATTTAACTAGCAGTGAACTCTGTAATCCCTCTCTCATCATATAAGTTTTATTTATTGTTTACTTTTTTTCTTCTCCCAGGAATGCACTGCTAGAGCAACTTACTCGCTTACCTCATACACCCAGTGTTCCTTTCCAGACAACACCACCAACTAAAGAAGTTCCTGAGGAGGTTCGTTTGAGCGACAAATTAATTTGGATACTTTTTCCAGGATTTTAATGTATTCACCTAGTTTCTTATAACCTGAGTGTGAATGGATGCAGGCGGAAGAGAAAATGGACGAAAGACCAAAGCCTCGCATTTGGAATGGCGAGGATTATGACTCTGATCCTGAAGACGACAAGCATTGGACTAAATTCTCCACCCCTGCTCGTCAGCATGCTGTTAAGTCTGAGATGCGGTAAGGTTTTTCTTTTCGTATATTATACAGTAGGTTAGGTTCTTTTCGCTTTCAAGTTAACACTGCCCTTTTTGGAGGTTAATTTGATTCTGGTCAACCATTACAAAAAATAATCTGACCTCAAGGTTATCACCTCAGCAAGATATGCATCAAAACCGTATTTAGGATTTTTCTCTTGATAAATATGCGATTTAATTGTTGGATAAAGTGCATTTTAACTGTTGCCGGTCTTGTAAAGTTCAAGAGATGTGGTTGTTAATGTAGGGATGAAGCAGACGAGATGGAAGAAGATAAAAAACATCATCTTCATCATCATACTTCGTGCTGACGCAGATGGAGTTTTTGTAGCTTCTAGTCGTAATGCCCCTGTATCACCTCGACGCGAGATGTTGTTTAAGCAGAGTGAGGTTTGTTAATGCCACAGAATTTGTAGAAGGAATCCTATTAATTAGTGAGGTATTACGTATTAGAACAGCCAGTGACGCCGAATTTACATTGTGTAATACCGAATTTACTGCCTTTTACAATGTGTGATACCGAATTTACATTGATAGCAGCAGGTGAATATTACTTGCAATGTGAAATACAACCTTCTGATTAGATAGTTGAAAAGGTTTACTATTGTTGTACTATTCTTCTACTTTAACTCAGAATCGTGATTTTCTGTACTCCGAAACTTTTAACCGTCAAGGGCAATGCGAGAGATCAAATTTTGAAACTAAATTTTGTAAACCAGATAATATGATTGTTGATAATTGGATTATTATTTAATGTTGATTAACGTGCTTATTTTCTATTAGTGACACATCATTTGGGTTGCAAATTTAGTTTAAAAATTTGGTCTACCTAGCATTATCCAACTATTAATCTTTGGTTAAAGATAAAATGACCAAGATTTAATAGTTAAAAAACTCTGTAGTGGTACCAATTATGTCATTTACTTGACCAATCATACAAAGCTTTGTACAAGTTTTCTTTACACGGGTGTTCATAAGTATAATACTGAATTCCATCAATTGTAATGTTGGCACGAGACATTATAATTGTAGTATACTCGTTTCATGTATGTTCTTATAACAAGTATCATTTAAGAAGATGACTTACATGAATTTTCGTATGCCGTTGTGGCATGTCGATACTTGTTCCATTTTTCTGAAAGATCTTGGCTTTCGGAATCACCATTTAGTAGGGCTACTAATAACTAGGCTTTGCCACAAATAAATAATGTAATATCATTTGTTTTAGAATTCCATTTTTCTGAAGGATCTTGGCTTTCGGAATCACCATTTAGTAGGGCTACTAATAACTAGGCTTTGCAATAAATAAATAATATAATATCGTTTGTTTTAGAATAACATCGCATTATTAGTTTGAGATATTGTGACGGCTTTCGGCATGTAGGGAGCCTCCAACATATAATATCTTACGCGCCCTTTTCATTTTCTATGCTTTTCGCCCTGCGAATTGCGAAGAAGATTACACGCAGAGCAAAAAGCAATGTCACTCCTGCAAAACACCCACCAAATTCGACCGTTAATTCCCTATCCAGTTCAAAAATTCCCCAACTCTTTCCACCCCACATCTCCAAACCTCCATTTCTCTCCCAAAACACCTCCAAAACCAATCCACTTCCGCCCATCGACGCCCCAATCCCAACCCGCCCACCGCCCCGCGCCGGAAACCAAAACCCAAGACGACGGCATCCCCGCCGAGGATGTCAAGATCCTCGCCAAATTCAAGTCCATGCACAACTACATTCGGGTCCTCGAGGTATCAAAAAGGGCCGACCACCCGTTTGCCGGCTCAAGACTCCTCCTTCTCGACAACCCCGGAAACATCCACAGCATCTCTTTCATTTTCAAGTCCCTCACCAACACCTACTTCGATGTCTTCGCCACCTTGCCGCCGATTATTCCTCCGGGACCCATCGGCATTCTTGGGTTCGGGGCGGGGTCTGCGGCAAGGTCGATTCTTGATCTGTACCCAGAAGCTGTGGTTCATGGGTGGGAGCTTGACCCATCTGTGATTGCTGTGGGCAGAGAGTACTTTGGACTCTCAAAACTTGAGAGGCAATACACGGATAGGCTTGTAATTCATGTTGGAGATGCTTTCAAGGCCAGCTCTAGAGACGGGTTTTCAGGGATTTTGGTGGATTTGTTTAGTAAAGGAAGTTTGGTTCCCGAGCTGCAGGATCCAAATACTTGGAAGATGCTTACAAAGTGTTTGAGAAAAGGCGGCAGAATAATGGTCAATGTAGGAGGTAGCTGTGTGGAGGCTGAGGACTCACTGAGAGATGGGAAAATTGTTATGGAAGAAACTTTGAAGGCTATGCATCAGGTTTTTGGCGACAAGCTTTTTGTGTTGAGCCTTGGGAATCGACAGGAAGATAGCTCCCTTGTTCTTACGGGTGATATGCCGCCTGATCTTGGAGCTTGGAAGAAGATGCTGCACCGTTCCTTGGAGGGTTATGTCGATATGTGGACACCATTTAGCGGCTAAATTGGTATGTTTTCCTTCATTGTTTGAAGAATTGGTACATTGTCTAAACACAAGCTGCTGCTGCTCTGTTCATCACAAGGTCTTTAATTTCCGCTCACCCACTTGCTAAGCAAACCCTTAACACAATGCTGTTTTGATCTCTGGTTTTTGGTTTTGCAATCAGTTGAGTTCAACAAGATAGAACCAGCTGTCTATCTCAAAATATGAAACCTCTGGCTTTCATTCAACTTCGTAACTTTAGTTAAACTTGTGCAAATAGCAGTTACAACATTGAGGATGTCTAAAAATATTAATCAAGCATATACGGAGCATTGTGAATCACCAACCTTTATAATCTACTCTTTTGTTAATTTGGTTCATGGATTCGCAGTCATCACGGACTACAGATCTACAGTCGAAATCGAAGTCAAAGAACATGTGAACTCATGCCAACTCCATGATTACTTGAACAACACAAAAATGAATACAATTTAGGTTTAAGGCAATGTAGCTGAGGTAGAGAATCCATAAATGCTTTCAGGGTTTCGGTATTTTAGGGCTTCTGCTGCAAGTTCTTGATTCTTGCTTTCCAGTATGAGCTGTTTTTGGGCAAAGTTGGTTTTAGCTGTTGTAGCAGTATATCTTCTTGTGGGTGTTTTTCCTGCAACTTCTACATTAATTCCTACCGGTAATAATATCTTATTGTGATTAGATCTGTATTGGCATTGCACTGTGCATTTACATATGTTGTAGAGAAATCACAGGGCTTTACATTTCCACTTTAATATATCAAACGTTTAGAGGATTAAACTTACTGGGTACTAACATGTCTTCCTTGGTTTTCGCATGGCGGAAGGTGGTGGGAAGATTTTTCACATGTTGATTGTTGAGTTCGCTTGAAGATAATTGGAAGAAAAGGGTAGCTTTGGGTGTCAAAGTCAGATTGTTAGCAGTAAAGGTGCCCATACACAGCCTAAGAGCCGCCGTTAAATCCTTGCCAACATCTCCCATTAAAAATCGACCACAAGGACATGGTGCTTCTCTGTCGCCTCCGCTTAGGTGATGACCATATATGTTTATTTATTTTGTGGATGTTAAAACATTCAATCCATTCTGTAAGGAAGATAGTGATTCAACTTAATTGTGCCTCATTCGCAAGCCTATTTGGTCTTGTTATTTTCTATAATGTTCTTGAAAGTATTTTTAAGTATTTATAAAATTCATTTATGGTTACATTTTTCACAAGGAATCCAAATAATCTCGTATCAATGTTAGTTCCAACACATATTTGAGCACATCACTATTCTTATTATATTAAAACTATTGCATAACCAGAGAAAATATGTATGAGCTAGTGTAATTAAACTAATCAGGTACTTATTAAAATGATTATAGCAGTCTTAATCACATGATTGTGTTGCCTCGTCTCGATCATCCGCTACAACATTCATGTGTCACTTAACCACCTGAGTCTAACTCTTGTTCGGGATATCAACATCAAAGTAGTATTTTTTTTTCTATTCATCCTCCCTGTCTTCAACGTCTTGGTCTTGTTCAAGGACGCCAATATGGAGTGGTACTCTTTCTTTCATCAATTATGTTTTCATCTTCAAAAGGTGAAGATACCAACTTGGATAAAAGCTGTGTATGCAGTTAACCATTTTTGGTGTGGTGAGAACTCTTCATATCTTTCATGCGAGTTCTTTAGGTGTCTATACCTAAGACCATGACACTTTATTAGTAAGGGAGAGACCTAGAAATATACAACTAACATAGTTAACTTTTTTAGTTTCTTTCAATATCTCAATCAACCAACTAAAGTTGAAGTAGCAATGAATTGAAAAGACATGTATATTTGTTGTCCACTAATGTTCAAAGGAAAGAAAAAGACATAGTAAATATTAGTAAAAATTGCTTGCACGATGTTGTGGGTTATTTTATCTTAGCTTATATATATATATATATATATATATATATATATATATATATATATATATATAGACACACACACACACATATACATACATACTTGATGTGAAAAGTTGAAATGAAACAACTCGTAAAATAAATGTGATTGTATTATGAAATTTAAGTAGGCTGTATCGTGAAATGAAATATCCATTCCATCCTTAGCAAACCAACATGTATTGTTCATGTTGGGGACCGGACGGAAAATGATGTTTGTTAGATCCGGAAACTCAATTGTTGCCAAGGGGAATATAGGTTTCAACTAATTGTGGCCTCATTTGCAAGTCCATTTGGTCTTTGGGGTCTTTCTACAAATCTTGAAACTCAAAGTCAAATTGTTGAGAGAGTGAATTCCACATCGAGAAAAAAAAAAGATCTTCAATGTGCTTGTAAATGATTGGGCTACTCTTCATATTGCCAATTAGTATGGTGAAACCTCAACTTTCTTCATCGTATCATAGTAGGTTCTCTCACGTGTGAAGCCTAACGGCCACACGCACTCCACGTCACCCGATTTTTTATTGTCCACGTGTTAGACTTGAAAATTCGTCATATGTTAGACTTGAAAATTCGCTACAAGTAAAGGGGATTGTTGAGAGTATAAATGACCGATTTTTTGTAGTCCACCTATTAGACGTGAAAATTAGTCACAAGTGAGGGGGTTTGTTCAGAGTATGAATCACAATGGGGAAAGAAGGGACCTTGCATATGCATATAAGTAATTGAGCTATTCTCCATATTGCCAATTGATTTTATGGTGGAACCTCAACTTTCTTCACAAATCATGTCACCAATATGCATGGTGACAATGTCTTCCTTGAAAGTAAGGCGAGTAAACGTGTGAAGCAGGAGCACTTTTGTCTTTCATGTGAAAGCGATTGCACAAATAACATAGTCGGACAAACCCCACCCAAAATTTTCTGGTGAAGTAGAGGTCAAACTCCATAATTAATTTCCAAACAAAACATTTTTTTTTTCTGGTAAAAAGACTTTTTATTACAAAACAAAAACCTGACATACAAGCATGGCCCAAAACTAACATATAAAAAACAAAAAATGGGCCAAAACTAAACAAAACATTAAAAGAGCCAAGAAATAGTTAGGCCCATAAACTAGAACACAGACATAGAATCCAAAAACTTCTACTACTTTTGTTGCCGCCATAAATCTTCTCGATCTGTCCAAATCTTCTTCCATAGCCAAGCAACGCCTCACCAAACACCACATCCAACTCCAATCTGCTTCCTGAGCACAACCATAAAGTAAGGATAGCCAACAACCAAACGAGAGAAGTTAGTTATCAAGATGAAGTCCATGGAAATCCATGAACGACACTGCTGATAAAGGCAAATAGACCCCAACTAAAGCTAGGGTCGGCGCTAATGGTTTTGCTCAAATTTGGAGGCCTAGTGACACACCCCAACCCGTAATGTCCACTTGGATTCCGAATCAAGTTGTGCTGGCTGACACCAGGAGAGTGACGAAGCCATAGAGTGACGAAGCCTAAAAGTGCCTAAATGAAAGAGTGCGCTTGTGAGTGGAAATGAACTCATTTCACACGTGATGTCAGAACATAAGTAAAGTACAGTAAAATTAGGATAAGAACTATACCATTGGAAGTAGTATTCAATAACAATGTTTGCCAGAAATCCTCGTTGACACGAAACTACCACTAAAACCTGGAGGGATGAAAAATAAGGGTGAGTCGGCCTAAAAATAAAGTTTTGTAAATAACAGATGTGGACAAAGATCTTGCATACACTCCTCTGTCTCCCAGGTAGCTTTCTCAACGGAGTAGTTTCTCCATAAGACTTTCACCATACGAATGGTTTTGTTCCTGAGAACTTTGTCTTTGTAGTCAAGAATCGTCATTGGAACCTCATCATATGTCAAATATGGGTTAATCTCTAACGGCTAAGGAGGAATCACATGTGATGGATCATAGATGTATCTCCGAAACATGGACACGTGGAACACATTATTCACTATTGACAATTCTAGAGGTAAATCAAGTCGGTAAGCAGCTTTACCAACTCACTCAATAATCTAATAAGGTCTGATTTAACGAGGACTTAGCTTTTCTTTCTTCCCAAAACGTACAAAGCCTTTACAGGGTGACAACTTTAAGAATACCCAATCTCCAACCTTATATACTCTGTTTGTCGAATGTCTGTCGGCTATACTCTTTTGTCGATCTTGTGCTGCTTTCATATTAGCCTTTATCACTTGAATATTCTGTGTCGTCTCATCCACGATTTCAGGGCCCACCAAAACTCTTTCATCTACCTCAGACCATCACAACAATGTACGACAAGGTTTCCTATAAAGCGCCTCAGTTGGAGACATACGAATGCTGGAGTGAAAGCTGCTGTTGTAGGTGAATTCTATCAAAGGCAAGTGCTTGTACCATGCGTCTCCAAACTACAGTACTAAAAATCTCAACATGTCTTCTAGTGTTTAAATTGTTCTTTCTGAAGTCCATCAATCTGAGGATGATAGGCGGTGTTGTAGAGTAATTTCAAACCTAGAGTTTCTTGAAAAGCTACCCAAATTTTCGAAGTAAATCTGGGGTCCTGATAAAAAATAATACTAACTGGAACACTAAGATACTTGACAATTTTAGAGACGAAAAGTTTGGCCAACCGATTCAACGGGTAGTTCTCACGAATAGGTAGGAAGTGCGCTGACTTGGTAAGCCGATCTACAATCACCTAGATACCGTCATAGCCATTTCGCGACGAGGTAACTTGTACACGAAATCCATGGTGATATCTTCCCATCACCACTGAGGTATGGGAAGTGGTTGTATCAACCCAAAATGTTTTTTTCTTTCTGCTTTGACCTGCTAACAGATCGGACAACGGCTCCCATACTCCGTAATTTTTCTCTTCATTCCTGGCTAGTAGTAGAAAGGTCGAATAGTATGATACATTTTAGTACTCCCGAGATGCATCGCATAAGCTGAGATATGCACCTCATCGAGTATTTCTTTCTTCAGTTCTTCTACCTTCAGTACATACATTCAATTGCCTTGCATGAGCATACCATCAAGCCTTCAAATCCTGAGATCTCCCCTATTGTCTTTCAACACTGCTTGCTTTAACTCCTGGGATTCTGAGTCATTCATTTGAGCCTCGAGAACGCAATCCAACAAAACTAGTCTGACTTGAAAACTGGCAAGTAGGGCTCCCTGGTGATCCACTCCTACAATGGCTCCAGTAGATCTTAGGTCGGTGAGAATAGGAACACGACATGCATAAAGAGCAATGAGTCGACCGTGAGATTTCCTACTGAGGGCATCTGCTAAAGTATTTGTACGACCAGGGTGATATTCAATAATGCAGTCATAATCGTTGATCAATTCCATCTATCTACGTTGCCGGAGATTAAAATCTAACGCACCTTATAAAAAACTGTGGTTTTCAAACACTAAATAATTAACACGCACGTGTACAAATCTACACGTTGTTAACGCACTTTAACTAAACGTAACTTTTTCGTTACAAGTTCGATTCAAGTCTAACTCGCGCTCACGCACTCGTAACAATGAGTACTATTTAATTACGATAACGAGAAAAATAATTTTAAAATGAATAACTACATTCATGCCAGTTTCCACTTTGCCAGAAAGGACATAAACGTCAATTTACACACTCGGGGAGAAAATTACATGGAAAATTAGAGATGGGTCGTCACATCAAAAAAAAAAAAAAAAAAATTTCACAAAGCTTAATGAGTCTTGCATGCTCGTATCTGATATGAATATTACATTCAGATTGCATGTTTGATATGCATTCTAGCTTGAATGTCACAAGTAAAATATGCATTAGAAAAACCTAGACTTCATAGTTTGCAAGTGTCAACTCATATGTAATTGGTAGAATTGCATATGATTGATTTTTTCTTCAAAACTATTTAGTTTTCTCTTTGTTGCCGAGTTTTTACTAAATCCAATTTCAATTCTTTTATTTTATGTTTCTTCACAATTTCAAATCCTTTTCAAATCTTGTTTTAAATAGTCATCTAAGAATCGGTTTTAAATACAATTTATTTATATCACCTCCGTCACCGTTCAAGCATTCCGCTACTCCGCCTGAGTAATGTCACATGGATTTTTAATTTTTTATATTAATCGGAAGAGAAAATTTGCCTACGTATTTAATACCTGGATGTGCATTATTAGTGTTTCCATTTGGCTTTGGAGTCTTAATCTCTACAAAGCCACTAGAGCCAAAGTAAATGAATGTGATACGGTCGGTTTTTTTTTATATCTAGTAGTCATATATGAAATTTGGTGTAAAATTATAAATGAGGAGTGAAAAGAAATGTTGAATCCAACAATATTAAAGGCTGTTTGATGATTATTTTGTTTTTATTTTTTTAATTTTTATTTTTATGAAAACTGAAACCTTATTTGTTAACTACTTTCGGTTTTCAATTTACCAAAAATGAAAAATAAAAACCGAAAAGTGAAAACTCAAGATCAAATACTGAAAACTATTGGAGGAGTGAAACGCTACCGTTCGGTTTTATAAAATGAAAAGGTATGGCCACAACCGCCTTCTTCTTATTCGCAAGTTGCCAGAGCCCTCTGCAAGTAAACTTATTTTTCGAATGCAGGGGCCATGCCTCTGCCTCTCCAAAGTTTACCAATCGCTATCAAGAACCAACCAATTGCATGCTCTGTTTCTCAAAACCCATCTCCCCCACGACCCTTTTTACGCAACCAGATTACTTAGATTCTATGCAATCAACGGAGACCTTCGCACTGCACGTCAAGTGTTCGACGAAAGTCCCCACCGGAGTGTCTACCTTTGGAACTCCATCATTCGAGCCCACGCTCAAGCACGCAGATTTGAAGATGCATTTTCTCTGTTTGCTGAGATGCGTAGAACTGAAATCAAACCGGATAACTTCACTTATGCTTGCATTGTACGTGCCTGCGCTGATAGTTTTGATCTGGATGGACTGAAGTTTGTGCATTGTGGGGTAATGGTTGCAGGGTTGGGATTGGACTCCATTTGTAGTAGTGCACTTGTTTCAGCTTACTCAAGACTCAGCCTTGTTGATGAAGCAAGCAGGGTGTTTAATGGGATTCGACAGCCGGATTTGGTTTTGTGGAATTCGATGATTTCGGGTTATGGAAGTGGCGGGTTTTGGGATACAGGTTTGCAGCTGTTTAGTGAGATGAGAAGCATGGAGATGGTGCCGGATGGATACACAATTGTTGGGTTGCTTTCCGGTTTAGCGGATTCGAGCTTGATAAGAATTGGAGAAGGAATACATGGTCTTTGTTTGAAATGGAATTTAGATTCTAATGCTCATGTGAGCAGTGTACTTGTGAGCATGTATTCGAGATGTATGTCTATGAATTCTGCACATAGAGTTTTTAGTGGTTTGTTCGAGCCAGATTTAGTTACATGGTCTGCTTTGATCACTGGGTTTTCGCAGTCGGGAGATTTTGACAAGGCATTGTTCTTTTTCAAGAATTTGAACATGGAAGGTAAGAAGCCGGATTCGGTTTTGATTGCCAGTGTGTTGGCTGCTGCTGCTCAGATGGCGCATGTAGGGCCTGGTTGTGAGATACATGCTTATGTTCTTCGACATGGAATTGAATCGGATGTCATGATTTCCTCTGCACTTATAGCCATGTATTCAAAGTGCGGCTTCTTGGGGATGGGTACTCGTGTTTTTGAGATCATGCCAGAGAAGAATATTGTTTCGTACAATTCTTTAATATTGGGTCTTGGTTTGCATGGACTTGCCTCCGAGGCCTTTAGAATGTTTGATGAGATACTCGGAAACGGATTGAAACCTGATGAGTCTACATTTTCTGCTCTCCTTTGTGCATGCTGCCATGCTGGCCTTGTCGAAGATGGCCGGGAAGTTTTCAGAAGAATGAAAGATGAGTTTTGCATTCAAGCTAGAACGGAGCATTATGTTCATATGGTGAAACTTCTTGGGATGGAAGGAAGATTGGAAGAGGCTTACTATCTAATCTTGTCCTTGCCTGAGCCAGTGGACAGCGGCATATGGGGAGCCCTTTTATTGTGTTGTGATGTATGTGGAAATTTGGAGCTGGCAGAAATTGTAGCCCAACGGCTCTTTGAAAGTAATTCAGAGAAAAGTGTTTACAGAGTCATGCTTTCGAATATGTATGCTGGTGATGGGAGGTGGGATGATGCAAAGAAGTTGAGGGATTCCATAACAGAAGGAAAACTGATGAAAATACCCGGGCTCAGCTGGATTAAAGGTAGTAAATTTTTGTTTGATCAAAATATTCCTTGTAGTAGGATTTAAAATTAGTGACAAATGCAACTGTAAAGACGATGTATTGTCAAATGCAACTGTCCGTAGCAGTGGATTTTATTCTGATTTGTGATGTTTTACTGGAAAGAAAAGTGTGTATGGAGTCAATCATAATATTTGAGAGCCAACTACTTGTATATGGAAACAACCCTAACTATTACAGCTTTGCATTGTCACAAATGTGATCCTGAATATATCAGACAGCTTAAACATTATCTGTTCACCCGCATTGGCTCCTCTCCATCCGAACATCTCCAAACTTTATTAGATCCTTATACTTCCTTAGTGGCAGCAATTTGTTGCGCCATTGATATGGTAATAAATGATATGTGGAATGTGCCTAATTTTGTAGTTTTCCTCTCCCCCATCAGGTGTCAATCGTTCTGCATGATCATTCATCAAGGGCAGCAAGTCTAACTGCTCAAGTGTAGTGAGAAACTGCAAACCTTCAGGTATCGTCTTCAGCCCTTCACGCAACAGTGCAAGTGGAGGATATTCATAGAATCTGAGTATTCTAGTTGGTGAAGACAGAATTCCCGAAGAGATGAAGACAGAATTCTAGTTGGAGTATTCAAGTAACGTCTCCATTTGAAGACAGAATTCTCGAAGAGGATTGGGGACCTGCAATTTAGTTCCTGAGTAAGGGCGGTCATCATATACTTGCAGCAAGCCCTGGTTGATCAATTCATTTATATTTTCTTGTGCTACTTCCTCCATAATCTGCCCTGCTTTCTCTTGAACCAGTCCTTCAGCCACTAGTAACCGAATAAGTTTCCCTTTGGAAGTCCAGTGGTTCTCGGGGAAGATGGAACAATATATCAAGCAGTGGTAAAGAGAATCAGGTAAATCTTTACAGCATATTTTTTATGGAATACATGAAGAAGAAGCTGATGTCTCTCAGCTTCTTCATTGTCTTGAAAGTCTCTGTTTTCTTCGATCTTGAATTCAATGGTATTTGAACTAGCCATAGAGATCTACCAACTGTGTTTTGCATTTGCATATAGAAGAGAAATATAGCAATATTTATGGCTTAGAGATTATGTCATATGGTATATATGCTTTGCAGTTTGATCCTTGTTGGCATTTCCTTCAAGCCTGTCGTAGTCTTGTGGTCTTATAGTTTGTGATGGTTGAGCTTTGTATCGAAGCAGCCTGCAGCGGAAGAGATGATGAAGAAGCTGATGTCTCAACTTCTTAGTTCTCTTCGAAGTTTTTGTTTTCTTGTCTCTCCTTCGATGGTATTTGAACTTAGCCATATGGTGTTCTACATATGTGTTGATAGCTTATGCAGCTTGATGCGACTCTGAGATGGTAGCAGATGCAAATTTGTGATGGTTAAGCTTTGTAAAATCACATTTAATATAAAATTTCAATACAATAAAAATAAAACATGATTTTAATTGATATGGGACGAGGATGGAGATGAATGATAATGATAGTATGTACTACCAAAATTACTCTATTTTTTTTTTTTATTGATTTCTTTTGTTACTTTGTGCTTGGTTCTTTTTTTAAATCATTAAAAATTGATTCCAACCATTAACTGCCTCATTATGCGGTTTACAAAATATAATCTAAGAAAATGGTTTTCCAAACCGTTTCCCTCCCCCATAAATTCTATTACAAATTTAAACACCATTTTCTCCGCATTAGACCGTTTCAAACAAGCATTGATGCCTCTCGTTCATAATTAACGAGAATCTAATGTGAAAAAAATAAAGTTCAGGTGCCTATATCAAAATGCATATTTAATTTGGAATGTGCCCCTTGAAATTGTTACAGAGAAGTGCTAACAAGATTCTTTCAAAAGTGGGATTAGTCATAAACTTTCTGTCACCTTATGTTTTTCACACAATGTTTTAAAATTTTGACTCGGATAATTAATGTTAAATTGTACCGTGACATGGAGTCCACGAAGAGTACAACTTTCGAAAAAGTCCTTAACATTCCTCATTCTTAGATATTTTTCTTTATGACTTGTCTGCTTTCATAGGGTTCGTCCGGCATGCCAAGCTTGGAAACCATTAAAGGACCCATTTAGGAGGAGGAGATGGGCTAATTCTCACAATGGGGTAGCAGTAATGTAGTTTAATTTATCATTTGTCGAGAATCGAACCCAAAATCTCTCACTAACAAGTGAAAAAGAATACCACTAAACTGTAGTACTAAGTGGCAAAAATTCCGTACTCTTGGCTCCTCTTATTAAACATGTTTAGTGGTAAACCCTTCAGCCACGAGTACAATTTTGGTCACAAATAATACTGAATAGACTACAGTTGCTCGTGAAACTGTCATTTCAATTTGTCAGAATATAGATTATCCCTAAATATCGTCTGTGTTGGGCAGCGATAAACACTACGGAATCAAGATCTTGAAGCGCTTGTCCGCGAAAACTTCAATTTTAGCCGCAAATGCCAAACTTAATGATATGAAGGGATATGGGTATGTTAAATTCAAGCTCTTCATATTCATGGCTAAAACTAGTCTATAATAGAGTGCGTGTTAAGAAAAATGTTAACGACTCTTCATGAATTATGTGACATTTTACAATTTAACATTAATTATCGTGCTAATATTATAAGAAAATTATTATTAGCATTCTAATAATTTTATTCTACATTCCTCACAAGTGTATTTTCTTTCTAAAATCGGTATAACAATCAAGGCTAAAAAATTGTAGAAGTAAGGAAAAATGAAAAAAAAGGAAAGAGAGGGGAGAAAGGCGATCAGGCCCGGCTGAAACTAAGGTCGGCGTCACTGATTCTGCTTAAATTTGAAGGCCTCACACTAAGATGTGAGAAACACTCTCAAAAAGAGAGAAGGACTCTCACTCGAGAGAGAACCCGAAGCTTCCAACTTTTGATGTGATGTTTGTGTCTAATTTCCAAACAAAACTTTTGGCAACCTTTCTTCTACCAATCCATAATTAATTTTCTAAATTCATTATTTATCGTTGCATTTTTCACAAGGAATCCAATGATCTCGTATCGATATTAGTTCCAACACATATTTGAGCATACATCGCAATCCATAATATATTGAAACAATTGCCTTAACAGAGAAAACATGTAAGAGCTGGAATAATTAAACTAATCAGGGAGGAATTATGAAAATGAGCATAGGAGCCAAAAACCATTATCCACGATTCCGAATTAAACTAATCAGGGAATTAAGAAAATGATTATAGGAGTTAGAACCCATTATCAACGATCTCATTCCGAATTAAACCAATCAAGGAAATATAAAAATGATCATAGGAGCCATAACTCATTATCCACGATTCCAGATTAAACTAATGAGGGAATTATAAAAATGATCATAGGAGCCAGAACCCATTATCAGGTAATTAAACTAATCAGGTAATTAAAAAAAGAGAAATTTTATTTGAACCCATATAATATCTTTCTACACTCAACTTAAATTTTAAATATGAAGTGTCATTTTTAACCGATTACATAATTACTATAAAGTACAAGATATAATTAACAATAAAACTAAATTTTATCAATAAACCCACACCCAATACTTTCACCAATCCTTCTTCTACGAAACTTAAAAAGACACAAAGAAATTAGATCTGTGACTAAATGCCTCGCATAAAAATCACAAGTCCATGAAGGCATATACCACTTCCCAATCCATTCTATAGAAAACTGAGGCAATCACGCCAACGTCAAGGCAAAGAAGACAGAAGATGGAGATTATGTACTAGTTAAAATTGGTCGAGCACAAAACCAGATAGCATGATATTTATGTAAATATTCATATAACTAAATTCAAATGGCAAAGAGCATAGGCACCTACAGAAAAATTATGGGTTATTGCTAAAAAGTGGTAACAAGTCAAAGGAAAAAAACATAAACTTTTGGATAGCGATTTTCGACACTCATTTTAAGTATTTTGCACTCAAAAGGAGAAGTGCAAGAGATTCAATTGAGCGTGAAAATCACTGGTCAAGTTTTTTTCGAACAATGTAACAAAGATTTAAAGCCGAATGTCAATAGAAAAGTTGTAATCACCAAAAATGATACAATGAAGAGAGTAAAATTGCTGATGGAATTGGCAACAATATGACCATAAAGGGTGCTGAGGTAGACATCAATTACCATACCTAAACATGTATATATAAACCTGTCAAACAAAATAGCAACTGACGATTTTCTAACAAATGCAAAATATAACAAGATTAAAGAAAAACTGCAAGTAGCCTCTGACCTTTAAGTCTCAAAATCAAACTCAGTAAAAACCAAAATTAGGGAATGCATAAATCAGAATCTAAATCATATTGGTTTAGTTATTCTGTAAGAGAATAAGTTATCACAAATTCTAACTTGATATGGGTATAAAGATAATTTACATATTGAATTGGGTTTGTGAGGGTAGTTTATGTAGTAAATTTGGTTTAAAAAGATATTGATAGTTTAATTAAAAAGTTAGATGTAAAGAGAGATTATATGGATTCAAGTAAAATTTTCTTGATGAAAATGATCATAAGAGCTGGAACCCATTATCCACGAGTTTGCGGTGGAAGAAAATGATCATCAGAGCCGGAACCCATTATTCACGATTCCGCTGTAAAAGACTTGTCGTCAACCTTTTGAAAGTCCAATTAGAAACTCTTAACCAAACCCCTACAAGTAAGTTAGAGTGACTCAAGAAATCTTAAAAGAATAAAATACGTAAAGCGTAAACCAAGGTTCATAGGCAGATCAAAGTCAAATCAAAGTCTATAAATCTTTGCTTTCCCTTTGCACTATCATTCATCTCCACCTTCACCCATAAAAAATAAATTAAGGAAGCAATTTGTTCCAGCACCACCGCTGGGGTCATGAAATTTGGGGGCCGAATCGATCACAAAATGGAGTCCTATATATGAGCAACTTTTTTTTTTTTTCCTCACTTTATTCTCATAGATAATTAACTAAGAAAAGACTTTACTCGTAGATAATTAACCAAGAAAAAATTAGGCACCTAATGCAAATGACATATTGGTAAAAAACGACTCTCCTATTGAGGAGTCTTACGCGAAGTTACTTGTCACACTACACATGGGTGATTGTACTAAATTGTGGTGATGTTAAAGTTTAATAAAAAATTGTCACATGTTTAAACTTACACTATTTTCAACGAACAAATGAGGAATCTTTTGTATGATAGAGAATAAATAAAAAGAGTGGATGACGCAACATAAAGTGATTGAAATGGTTATCAATGTAATCCATTGCAGAACAAAATCTAGAATCCATCAGAAAATTAAGAGAAATCCCAAAGGGTTTTTGTTTGATTAATTCTTGAATGATTGTCATTGATACATCCAAATGACTTAAATAAAGATTACAAATGTTTGGAACAACTCAAATGACTTCTAATAATTACAACAATATTAGTTAAACATTAATCGAACTACAAACGAAGAGTCCGATTTTTATTCCGAAACTTTAAACGTTATTTTGGAGGCTAAAATGACCCTGGACGGCCAAATTCCATCATACATCAAAGCTGAAGCAGTGTGTTGGACTCGTGGCGCCATTTTCTTTCCAAAAAGTTATCACGGGCCCAAATCGGAGCTCGAATATTCAAATTCCACTGTCCTTTTCCTCTGCAAATTTCGACGGTCCATTTCCTCTTCGATTAATTTTGCCATTTATTCTACATCAGCGGACGACTCAAGGGTCCTCCATTTGACAGTCCAATTAGAAACATAAGCATATATTGACAACAAAAAAAAAAAAAAAAAAAAAAAGAAACAGAAGCATATAATTATTGTCCAAACCCCCGCAAGCTAAAGTCTATAAACCTTGCTTTCCCTTTGCACTATCATTCATCTCCACGTTGTGGTGAAAGGATTTTCGAAGTTATTGTTTCTGCTTCCGAAGATGAATGGTTCTTCAGCAAAGCTGGTGGCAATTACAACACTAGTGTTGCTTCTGATGGGGGATTTCCAAGCAACTTGTGAACTACTTCCTCATGGTATAACTAATCGTTATCTTCCTTTTATGAGATCTCCAAGCATTAGCATTAGCTACTTAATTAAATCGACTTAGTTTTTACCAATTTTATTATTTGGTAGCTAATTTCTTGCTTCTTGTGATTTTCTCATATAATTGAACAAGGTTGCTTTGAATGTCAAAGTGATATTTTGAGCACGAAAGTGGTGCCCGTTCGCCGCAGCCTAAGACCATTCAAAGGGCCGCCACCCGCACCTGCTCGCAATAAACCGGAATCGCATACGCCTAGGGTACAAGTGAAATAAACAAACATAAAACCCTTGGCAGAAACTCCCCAGGGCACTGCGTCGTTCCTATTTTCTTGTATTTTTATTTGTTTTCTTAAGAGGAATTAAGTTTATATTCCCCGCTCTTTTATTGTATTTTTTACTTTATTATTTCTTCTTATATTATGAGATAACTTTATGTCCCTTTACTAAATGCAACTTCTTTTTCCTGATTCTACAAAATTTCTCTTATGCAGTCGAGGTTTCTTTAAAAAAGGTGGAACAAACCAACCAACCAACCAACCAACCAAGAAACTAAGAAATAGAAAATTAAGCCATAAAATTCAAGCACGATGACCAATAGATATAATTTCTAACAAGGTTCTAAAAGACGCTAGGTGCTAGTCAGGCGGCAGGCTGAGGCCTAGCGCCTAGGCGGTGGGGTTTGGGCGGGCGTCTAGGCGAACTAGGCGGATTTAATTAAATCTATTATATTTCGTGTAAATAAGTGTTTGTTTATATTTAGGGAATTGATATTAGCACTCCAAAAATCTCATTTGACACTCCAAACTTTCTATAATTAGAAAGAAAAATATACTTGTGAGGAGTGTAGAATGAGATTTTTGGAGTGCTAATAACAGTTCTCTATATTTAAAATATATATTATTTCATTACAAACTACAAAATGAAATGACATTTATTTTATGAGCTATTGGAACACAATGAAAACATTGAGAATAAGCAGGGATATTTAGATGGGTATGGATGGGCTAGGCGGATACCTAAGCAAGGATATATAGAACAGTGATTTCTATTAACATTCACCAATGCAATTGAATAAAAAGAACATTGAATTCAAAGAACATAAAATTTTCAACAAAAGAAAAAAAAAAAGACACATCCAATTTATTACGCAAAGATTTCAATCGATAGGTGATGAGTCGATATTATTCTATATTTGTACTCTAATCTTAGTTATAATTGATTTGTTATTTTGTGAGGATTTTGATACTTTTCTTTATCTTTCAATTGTAGGGCATGTGAATCTATTTTGAGCAAAAGGCGATGAAACGAAAAAAAATTGAAGTATATTCATATGTCTTTCAAGACAATTGTGTCTAAGTTTCAGAATTTATTTTCCAGTCGTTTGACCATAGTGAATAAAAGAAGGCTGATCACACAATGCTGGTAGCTTGATGTTTTGTTCTTGTTTCGGCCATAAGTCATTCAAGATGACTTTTTTTTTTTTTTTTTTTTTTTTTTTTTAGGAAAGTCCATTTTGTAAAAGTGTAAGGAACGTTTTTATCTTTCTAACGCCACCCGGCATGCTTGATTTGGAGCAAATTTGACTAGGAAAATTGTTGAATATTTTAACAAATGAACAAGTAAACTTACAAAATATAAAATAAGTCTAAACCTATAATTGTAAAGTTATAAAATAATCCCTAACACTAATATGTTAATCCTAACATTATCAAAAACCCTAAACTTACAAAATTGAAACAGAAAATTATAAAGTTAACAACTTAACAAATTTAAGTAATTTAAATGAAAATTTAAAATTAAATGAAATTTGCATAAAAATTATGAAATTTAAAATTTTAACCCTACCCAACCCCCACCCCACACCACCCATCCCTACGCCACCCCTACCCAACCCTCGATGACTCAGTCACAGCCAACCTGTTGGAAATGTGCCCTAAAACCAATCATATGATGATACTTTATGGACATTTCACATGTTAAACTAATCTAGTTTAATATTAAGGGCAAAGATTATTGTTTGAGCCGTCTCATATAAATGTTATATGCTTAAACGATAAGTCCAAGGAATATGTGATTGGAATAATGCGATCTAAAGAAGTTAGATTCATGAGACCATTCTTTCGTTGACACATCCTAAACGTTCCTGATCATAGGATTGTCAATTGGGCATTGACAGTCCGTTAAGATCAGTACGTGCTATGTCTTCTCTCAGGGAGAGTGACTAGTCTCGAGTCATTGGTGTGTGTGACATCAAGACAAGTACGTAGGTGCTCAATAGAGAATGAGTTCACTGAACACGATCAACGAAGAGTTCTCATATTCATGTCACATGAGAACTCATGGTTGGGATAATGCAAATTAGTCTTTTGACCTGAGGCATCACAGTTGTCTTGCGGTTAGGTCCTTAATCTTTGATTATGTCAAAGACACTCCATCAGGAGGGTGTCCACGGCATCGTTGGGGTTAAGCCACTTAGCCATGGAGGCAAGTGAATGCGCAACAAGGGATCTCTAACCTTCAAACTGTTTGAGGGAGAATACTCTATGATATGATTTAGAATCTCTGGCCAGAGTATGAATGAGGTGTTGGAATGTGTTCCAAATCACATTCAAGGTAATCATATAAGCACAAGACTCACATTGAATAGTAGACATGAATAAACTATCAAACCAAACAATGTGGTCAAGAGTATTGTATTAGAGAAAGACCGTATTGCATTTGTAATCCTAAAACTGAATAGGTTCTCCACCTCTTCTGATTAGCTTGGGTAACCATGACATGCTGCTAGGCATCAACCATGGTTTGTGGAAGCCCTAAAAGTGTATTATCACTAACGGGAGAATTGAAAGTAAGTTTCAATTCACAATCGATTTGAAAGAGTTTGAATCGCCCACTGCCTCGCTAAAAGGAACCTAATGGATCGTACACCGTGTAAAGTAGAGATTGAAGATTCAACGGAGATGAGTAAGAATAATTAAATGGTTTAATTATTTATGGCAAGGATTAATTAATATGTTAATTAATCAAACGAATAAGTTCGTTAAAGACCTCGGGATAGTTTTGGACCTTAAGGCCCAATAGGCTTCGAACGTCAAGTCCATTGACTTAAGTTGTATGACAACTTAATGAATAATGATTCACAAAGGCCCAAATAGCCCAATAAATCCCCTTAAAATCGGCCATTTAGAGGAGGGTAGTGAACTTGGCTTAATTGCAAGTTTGCCACTCCATTGTGAGGTGGTATAAAGACATCTTTATAGCCATTTCATCCTAGGGGTTTTTCTAAGGGAAAAAGATGAGAACAAACTCTCATTTCTCTCTAAAATGGCCGGCCACTTTTGAGGAAAACATCTAGCAATCTTACTTCCTCAAGGTCACTCATTTCTTCTCCAATCTTACCTTGGTGTGGAGACTTAGAGGTTCTCAATTTTGGGAACTTGGAGAAACCTTTTCATCCATCCAAATCCATGGATCTAAGATGCAAGGAATGAAGGCCCTCTCTTTTGGGTGATTAGCCTTTGCTTATGCAAAGAGGAATCTACAAAGGTATTGATTTCTCAACTCACTTTGTTTTGAGTTGAGTCTTGGTTCACCTATCTACTAGGCTTTGAAGTTCATGGGTTTAGTTTTGTTTTTGAGTGCATATAAACATGATTCCGCCTTTTAATTGTTAATTGCATGTTGTTGATGTTGCTCAAATGAACTTGTTTTTCACAAATATTCCTTCAAGTGGTATCAGAGCCTAGGTCTAGTAGTTGGTGAATCCTTTTGGGTTTTGTAGTTCATAGTTTGTGATTTGAATGTTGTAATTGTTACAAGCTTTATTCTTGCTTTTTTGAATGTAAATTTTGTTAGAAAATTTGTCATCTCAAATGTTGTAGATGTAGTTCATATGAGCATGAATTTTGGAGCTAAAATTTGGTGCCATGTTTTTGGGGAAATTCGGCCAAATCCAAAGGGTGGATTTTTGGGTTCTTGTTTGACTTGTTAAAAGTGTTTTAAAGTGACTTTTGGAACCCCTATGTACCCTAGTATGGTTGTATGTTATTTCCCTTAAGTTTGAGTGGTTTTGGGATGTTTTTGGGTGAAGAATGTTCATGGAGCTCTTATGGGTTTTCATGAATGTTCTTCATTGTTCTTGATATGCTCTTGCCAAGAACAAAAGGTTTGGTGTTTTGATTCAAAGTTTTGATTTATTTCATAAAGTTTTTGTTTTGAAATATTTCTTATGTTTAAATATATTAGATATTTATTTTGAAAAGTTAAAGAAATTTTAGTGGGTAGGTGTGTAATGATTTATTCCATTTCACCCACCCCACTTACAAAAACTTTGAAATTTTTTTTTTAATACTTTGCTTCAAAACCGGCCACCCTACTCAATTAGGGTCCTTGTGGGGCGTTTATGCAATTACATAAAGTTTTGATACTTTTGTGTATTTGTAATTTGACCCAAAAGTTTACGTTTTTACGTAAAGGTCCAAAATCACTAAAAGGACAAATTGTTTTGCTCCTTTAATGAAGTTTTAGCTTTTGTGGAAATTTTTTGGGTTCTAGTTGTAATTACATGAAGTAGTGGACTTTTGTGTTTTTACAAAGTGACCCCAAAAGTTTAAGTTTTGCAAAATGGCCCAAAAGTTGAGGTCATAGCATTTTGGCCCAAAACAAAATGAGAACAAAAATTGTTTTGTCTCTTTAAATGAGAATTGGATTTTCATTTCATTTAGCTCCATTTAAATCAATTCTATGGATACAAAAACCAAATGAAAATGTTGCATTCAAGTTTAATTAGTTAAAGCGTTAATTAATTAAAGAAAGGATGATTATGAACCTAAGCCTACTATAATTGAGCTATGTGAAAGGCCGTTTCAAATTTGTTTGAACCATGGGAATGTGTAGATTAAATTTTGGTTGTAATTTGATATGATCAATTGTTGTAAAAGAGCATAAGCTCTTCTTTACTTTAAAGTAATTTGATTTGATCAATTGTTGTAAAAGAGCATAAGCTCTTATTTACTTTGAAGTACTTCTTTCTTGTTTTATTCGATATGCATGAAATTGGAGTAGTTGGGTCCAACGCCCAATAAGACAACACGCCTTAATGTGATTAAACGAGTAACTAAAATCAATCACCATCCCTAGACCGAGATTCAACACTAGGCTCGTGTTGAATCGAATCAAAGGTTCATAGTCATCCTAAGGCCCTAAGGCAACTATATAGTCCATCAATGAATGCAAATCTTATGTTAGTAGTACCATATAGTCTTGCTTTAAAAACCGTTTTAAAAGCATAGTGGGAGTATTATATACTACTAAATCAATCATATGGACCAATAGTTGTAATAGGACCAAAATGTTTTAATTGGATTAAAATGTATGTTTATATGTGATGAGACCTAAAACCCTCAACAAACCATTATTAAGTTGATAAGCGAGAGATGCTTTGAATATCTCTTCGTGGCCTTCCACCGTGGTAGGCTCCAATCGTTTGTGACTTGTACATCGGCTTCACCCTACCATGGGGGAGTACAAAGTGCATGCTTACACTCAGGAGGAGTCTATACGCATATGATGAGGTGAGTGTAGGCAACGAGGATGGCCAACATCATATCATTGTGAGGCTATTCTTGAACCCCTTCATGAACTAAGCATGGTGGGAATAACTTAACTAAGTGCAATGGCGCCGATATCATATCATTGTGAGGCAACATTCTCTAGAGGCCAAATAAGATGGGTTCTTACATTAGATGTAAATGAGTAAGCGTACTCTCTCATTATTATTTTTGCTAGCCAACATCATATCATTGTGAGGTGGGCTTGGTAATAGTGAGCCTCCCATACCCTACTAAGAGTTTCCTCCAAAACTCTCGAATTCCGATGAGGGATATGGAATTTGCCAAAAATAGTGGGTGGTGTTATTTTGATTTAAAGACCCGGATCAAATAGCTTAAAATCAATCAATTTATATTCGTTATGTATTTGTTTACCAATATATTTGCAAACGCTATCCAAAACTTGACAAAGAAAAGCCGAATGCTTTAATTTCCGGACTTAGTTCTACAATCCCATAGATTGTCTTTAATGGCTTGTAGATGTAACTAAGTAGTCTCATCCTCACAATCTTCCTATTGATAATGTATCAATGGAAGAACATGTTAGATAAGTCTATCATAAAGAGGACAACGCAAACACTAGTGCTTGTTTCTTTGTTGCATGAACAAGGAACTTGAGAAGAAAGCACAAGGGCATGGACACTTTATGTGCCATGATTCTTCACTTACAAATTGTTGTATGAAGAAATGAGAGTTGCCTTGAACAACTCTTGAAAATTTGTTATTATGTTTAGAACATAATGGTTGGTTGACAAAAATAGTCCATTTATATGGACTTATGATGATTTTGAATCATTGAGTGTTGAAGTGTTAAACCACTTAACGAGACGGAAACTAGGCAAGGACTTCACCTTTGTGTCCCTATCCTAATGGTTCACTAAATTTATTGTAAACTATATAGTGAACAATAACCGCACGCTCTCCAAATCGTTTGATGTGTATAACACATTTGAAATAAGTTTCAAGAGAGATAGTGGGAGTTTAGGGACCATGACTATTGTAGTCAAAAGGGAAGTCAAATGAAGAAAGCAAAAATAACTCCAAGGGAACAAACTTTCTTTATGAAAGGATGGACATTGGAATGGGTATTTGCAAGAAATGTCTTGCAAGTGTCAAGAACACACCTTTCGAAGGTATTGTAAAATGTTCTTGAATAGTTCAAAACAGTTGGTTCTTCTACTTGAATGTTTGATTCTGTATTAGTAACTATGTTTTACAATTGTTGTAAAAGTGTGCTAATAAAAAGTAGAAGATTAATGAGAGAAGAGAAAGTACTTCACATTCCAAACGTGAATCGAATATAGATCTCTGCGAAAGCGGATTGTAGTTACTTCCTCATATGAACTACCAAAGAAATTGGAAAAACCAAAGATTGTCTTTATGTTCCAATTTTAAGGAAATTAATTGTCTCTATAGTAGAGATGATATGGTAGTATTAACTGTTTAGAATACGATGATGCTTAAAACCCAAAAGGTTGCAAGGTAGTGACTAATCCCAACTGAGTTGTGATACCTCTAAAACATAAGTTACGAGTTGGTCATAGATGGATGCTTTGGATCGTTAGATCCGGATCCAATACCTTCTTGTTAAAATTGTATAGAGGCGAAATGTTCGAATCTTTATTCTTTTGGAAAGAAGAAAGAATCACAAAGTTGTTGAGGTTAATTCACTAAGATATTAGTGGCACTTGTCCACAACATAATACTACTCATGTTGTATGACATTCACCGAAGATCACTCTCGGTTGGACTATAGTTTATTTTGAATAAACACAAGTCCGAATACTTTGCAAAAGGTTTCAAAGAATTCAAGAAATGTAAGTTGATGAGTAAGACGTCTAAAGTATTTACCTCCTTGGATTTGATCCAAGGAAAGATAACACTTTAGATGAGTTTCCTTGAAAGATATCAAGGAAAATGGCATCATAAGATAATGAATTTCTCCATTAGGAGAAGAACGAACTTGAATAAAATTTAGTTCGTTGGATGTTATCTATTACCCATATATAGGATATATATACTTCTAAAACAATATGATTGTCAATTAGAAGATCTTCCAAAATTTTCATAACTCCATAAGATATAGTTGGAAAGAAAGACAAATCTTAAACATGTTAAGATTTGGGGTTGTGTGCTAATAAGCAATATTTGTTTGATATGATCAACAAATATAACAACCTAGTTCCTACACCACAAGCTCCAAGGTAGTCGAGAAGGATTTATAAATCGTCTCAAGACATATAAGTTGTAGAGATCCATCCATCATGAATCTCAGCAAGTTAGTGGGAGCTATAAGCATCTTATGAGAAAAAGGATCAAATCGTTTGATTTCTCATAAAGATGTAAATGAATCTTTTGTTTACTAGGTTTACAAAAGATTAGTGGGAGTTAATCATATTCCTAAATTTGAATATATATACATGATATATATTAATTTTGAAAATGAAAGGAATTCTTCATCGTTAAAGTTATGACTTTAAACATTCTATAATAGAATGTATATAGGAGACATAGTCTATATACATGGGATGGAAATCTATAATGATAGATTTCAAGATATAATTGGATTATATCAATCCCTAAAATAGACAAGAGATGCTAGGAAGTTTCTCATATGATGATAAACTTCAATTAGAATGACAATTCTAGTGAGACTAGGAAGTTGTTCTTGTCAAAGGGAATGTACCCTTTGACTCCCAAAGAAATAATGCGTAAATAGAATCCTTTATGCAGAAAGGTGATTTATGTATTTCATATTGTATGAAAACATTGATATAAGTTGTACCTAGAACGGTACAAGATGATATCAGTGCAAGCCTAGGAACAGAACCATGGCAACTGTCAAGTGAATCCTTAGGTATTTAAGAAATACTAAGGATGGATTCCTCAAAGAATGAGGAAGAATTAGAGTAATGTAATGGAAGCGTAAATGTATTAGATTATGAATCTAATCCATCATAGAATATCTCTTCATTATGAATGAAGTGATAATGAGATATCTCTTTATTATGACTAAAGAGATATTTGGATGGAAACGTTAAAAGTAATGACTTTAATGTGTTCCATCATGTATGCAAAATATATTGCCATATAGAATCTTACAACATTGTTGTTTGGATGGGAAAGTTCATTTATGAACTCTCCATTCGGTTCCAACCAGAAAGTGTATGACACTAATGGGGCAATAGCTCAAGCCAGGGAATCAAGGTCTCATCAAGGTCCGAACTCAAATGAGAGACTGAACCACATGATTGAGAATCATGTATAATGGTGACGTCGTTATTCTCAAGGTTGCTTCTATGGATAACATATAGATATCCATTGTCTAGGCCTACTACTCAGCCATTTATGAAATGACTACAGAAGAGGTATCATCACTGATGACTAAGCTGATTGGCTCTAGTGCAAGTGGGAGATTGTTGGAAATGTGCCTTAAAACCAATCATATGATGATACTTTATGGACATTTCACATGTTAAACTAATCTAGTTTAATATTAAGGGCAAAGATTATTGTTTGAGCCGTCTCATATAAATGTTATATGCTTAAACGATAAGTCCAAGGAATATGTGATTGGAATAATGCGATCTAAAGAAGTTAGATTCATGAGACCATTCTTTCATTGACACATCCTAAACGTTCCTGATCATAGGATTGTCAATTGGGCATTGACAGTCCGTTAAGATCAGTACGTGCTATGTCTTCTCTCAGGGAGAGTGACTAGTCTCGAGTCATTGGTGTGTGTGACATCAAGACAAGTACGTAGGTGCTCAATAGAGAATGAGTTCACTGAACACGATCAACGAAGAGTTCTCATATTCATGTCACATGAGAACTCATGGTTGGGATAATGCAAATTAGTCTTTTGACCTGAGGCATCACATTTGTCTTGTGGTTAGGTCCTTAATCTTTGATTATGTCAAAGACACTCCATCAGGAGGGTGTCCACGGCATCGTTGGGGTTAAGCCACTTAGCCATGGAGGCAAGTGAATGCGCAACAAGGGATCTCTAACCTTCAAACTGTTTGAGGGAGAATACTCTATGATATGATTTAGAATCTCTGGCCAGAGTATGAATGAGGTGTTGGAATGTGTTCCAAATCACATTCAAGGTAATCATATAAGCACAAGACTCACATTGAATAGTAGACATGAATAAACTATCAAACCAAACAATGTGGTCAAGAGTATTGTATTAGAGAAATACCGTATTGCATTTGTAATCCTAAAACTGAATAGGTTCTCCACCTCTTCTGATTAGCTTGGGTAACCATGACATGCTGCTAGGCATCAACCATGGTTTGTGGAAGCCCTAAAAGTGTATTATCACTAACGGGAGAATTAAAAGTAAGTTTCAATTAACAATCGATTTGAAAGAGTTTGAATCGCCCACTGCCTCGCTAAAAGGAACCTAATGGATCGTACACCGTGTAAGGTAGAGATTGAAGATTCAACGGAGATGAGTAAGAATAATTAAATGGTTTAATTATTTATGGCAAGGATTAATTAATATGTTAATTAATCAAACGAATAAGTTCGTTAAAGACCTCGGGATAGTTTTGGACCTTAAGGCCCAATAGGCTTCGAACGTCAAGTCCATTGACTTAAGTTGTATGACAACTTAATGAATAATGATTCACAAAGGCCCAAATAGCCCAATAAATCCCCTTAAAATCGGCCATTTAGAGGAGGGTAGTGAACTTGGCTTAATTGCAAGTTTGCCACTCCATTGTGAGGTGGTATAAAGACATCTTTATAGCCATTTCATCCTAGGGGTTTTTCTAAGGGAAAAAGATGAGAACAAACTCTCTTCTCTCTAAAATGGCCGGCCACTCTTGAGGAAAACATCTAGCAATCTTACTTCCTCAAGGTCACTCATTTCTTCTCCAATCTTACCTTGGTGTGGAGACTTAGAGGTTCTCAATTTTGGGAACTTGGAGAAACCTTTTCATCCATCCAAATCCATGGATCTAAGATGCAAGGAATGAAGGCCCTCTCTTTGGGTGATTAGCCTTTGCTTATGCAAAGAGGAATCTACAAAGGTATTGATTTCTCAACTCACTTTGTTTTGAGTTGAGTCTTGGTTCACCTATCTACTAGGCTTTGAAGTTCATGGGTTTAGTTTTGTTTTTGAGTGCATATAAACATGATTCCGCCTTTTAATTGTTAATTGCATGTTGTTGATGTTGCTCAAATGAACTTGTTTTTCACAAATATTCCTTCACAACCCAACACAACCCCCACCCCGCACCCCCTACCACCCATCCTTGACGTCCACCCGAGCCCTACGCCCCATATTTTGAAATCTCTAAATTCCCTATATCTAAAATCCCTAATTTCGAAATCCTTGAATCTCCAAATTGAGATAAACCCTAAATCCCCGAAATGAGTTAAACCCTAAATCCCCAAATTGACAAAATCCCTAAATTTGTAACCCCTAATGTATACCCTAATATGTAATCAATCCACAAAAACCATACATCTAAAATAATAAACAAATGAAGAAAAAAAAAATGAATTACCTTATAGTTAAGAGAAAGAAAGAGAGTTATAGGGAGCGAGCGAGTTACAGGGAGAGAGGGCTCGAGGGAGAGAGAGAGTTCAAGGGCGAAAAAGAGTTGTAGGGAGAGAGAGTTGGAGGTTGGAGTGAAAGAGTTCGAGTGAGAGAGATGGTTAGAGTGAGAGAGTTCGAGTGAGATAGAGGTTCTGGAAAATGAGAGAAAGAAAGGCTCTCTAGAATTAATAATGCGAAGGAATTTGCGCGACGAACACATTCGTCGCTTAGTTTTAATGAATTTAAACAAAACTTGCCCTATTTTTGGTTAATTTGAGAACAATGCGCGACAAAAGGAAAACATTCGTGTCGTATAAGAAAAAAGCGCGACAAATATAGCACATTTTGTCGAGCAATATTTAATGAACATTTAAAAAGAAGGCGCCTACATTTTAATTTTGAAATTTTGAAGGACTTGTAGTGACGAAGTTATCCCATTCATTACGCAATATGGTATTGCGCGACGATTTACCCTAATTCGTCGCCCAATGTTTAATGAACATTTAAAAAAAAAGCGCCCATATTTTGATTTTGGGAAATTTTGAAGACCTTGCGCGACGAACTGAACTTAATGCGTTGTGTAAACCACCAAATGCGTCCTTTGGGTTGCGTAAACCTACCTTGAGTGACAAATTTTCTTGTTTTCGTCGCATTATTACGTTATGCACAACGACCTTCTAGTGTTCGTCACTTTGAATTTACTTTAATTTTTTTTTTTTTTAATCCTTTATCCAATTACAAATTTAATAAATTAAAATTTGTTTATATACAAAAAATTAAATACACTTAATTGCATTGCATATAAGTCAAAAGTCCTTAACCTCATCCTTGGTACAATAAATATCACTATCTTCACTTTGATCACTTTCTGTCTCCCATTCATCCTCATCTGTTGGTACATCAACAACATCATCCGCGCCCTCAGGTGGATTGTATCGTGGGAGACTTCCAGGATTAATTGTAATTGAGTCTATATGAATTTCGATTTGAGGACCTCCAACTACCTAAAATGGTTCTTGGACAATATTAGTATCCTGAAGTGTTTATGCACCAATTTGTGTCGAAATTTTGAGGAGTTGGTCAGCAAAGTTGTCATCATCGTCATTGTCGTCAGGATCTCGGTCCGCAATATCATACACCCTTTTGTGATCAATCATCTGAACAACTTTCCATCCCCTTCTGGCCTTTAGATCTTCGATGTAGAAAATTTGCTTGGCCATAGTTGCCAAAATGTACGGGTCTTCACAGTACTAACATCGGGTAGTGTTCGTTGATAGTAAACCATTGTCCTGTTTAACACACCCATTCCTACTAGGGTTTGTATTGAACGAATGACACTTAAAAATGATGACTTAGCATAGAAATCAATGTCTACAATATCTCCCGCTCTTGGGACATGTACACCGCTGTTTTGAGTACAAACCTTGTCATCACAGTTAGCTCCCAAGAATTTTATGCCATTCACATGACACCCTGAGTACAGTTCCGCGCTTAGAGGTCCGATAGCCAAGTTGCATAATTCATCAGTATACGTGGGAGAATTGCTTTCCTTCAATTTTTTCACTTAATTTATACCAAAAAATTGACATGTTGGTTTTACCAAAATTTATGACAACTGACATGCAATTCTATTTAGGACAAAATCAACAAAAAAACTTAAACAACTTACTTGTTCGTGAAACCAACAAGGAAACAGGTCACGGTGTGCTTCACGACATATAAATGTGAAAGATGTTCCCGTTTCATCAACTTTTCTTGCTCATCTAGGTAACTCAATTATCTTGTCACAATTGTTAAGTATGAACCAATGAGCTACTTGCATGTCCCTTTCGATGAACGAATCGCCTTGTACTAGTTCGCCAAATGGTTGTGCGATTTGGGCAAACACAAATAGTTTTTGCTTTCTCACACCACCTCCATTATTAAGATGTGGTCGATTGAACACCATCTCAACATCTTGTAAGTACATAGCACCAAACGTATTCGTCTCAAATGCCACCCAAACCTACATAATTGATCATTTGGGCTTCGCCATGTTCCTTGCATTCTTATTTAACTCACCCAGTAATCTGCAAAAATAAAATAATGATGATTCAAAATAAGTTAAATCGTCAATTGATCACGAATTAATTAATGACTAAAGACACTCTTCTTAGCATTTCTTGTGTGTTAATTCCTGTTGTGTTATTTTTGTGTCACGTGAGTAGTGGCGTAGCTAAGTAGATTGTAAGGGTAGGGATCTTTGGCGTACGTTGCACGCTTTCTTACCGTCCATATATCACAAAGCGCGTACTTAAAGTGACCACAGCAATGCACGCAACACCCTGTCACTCGGACTCCCTCTGTCGTCTCTCCCAGCCAGTCACTGTCACTCAGACAATCGCGACCACCCCATCACTGCCGTCGATAATCTCGAGGTTGTCGAACAACGAACCCAGGGCCTGTCGTGATTTTTCTCCACAATGGCAGACCGAAAGTGTTCTTCTGAACCTATTGGTTGTTTGGAAAAATGAAAACTTTGTTTGTTTTGACTACTTGTAACGCTTGCAGGGCGACCCCATGATTTTAAAGCTCAAGGGAGAGTAACTCAAGAATGTGGAGCAGCGGCAGGAACTGGAACATGTACGAGTGATGGGACACGAATTGTCCTTTTGGATACCCAAAACTGGTGGGAACTCCACATGCACGGGTTCAAGTTCGAGTTCAAGAATTTCAAGTTCAAAATGTTCGCGTTCAAGAAGCTCAAGTTCAAAAAGTTCAAGAAGCATTGCTAACTATCCCACGGCAGCTGAAAACCATAACAGTGCAGCTGCTCCCACTACATATGATGACATGGATCGGTGTATACAGCTTCTTGAACCCTATCGTGGCTTGCAGTGAGACAGTAGAAAAAAAAAAGAAAAAAAAAGGAGATTACCTAGGTTCTTAGATGTTTAAGCTAATAAGCAAGCAAGAAATTGATATTTCAAAATCCCATGGCTTTCGGCAAGTACTTACTAAATCTGACGGCAAGACTTTGTTCTTCCTCCCCAACTCCTTCATAACTCCCAGAAGAGAAATTTTCATGCGGCCTCTTTCCAGTTGCTGCAAACAAAATATTAAATTTAAAAACGAAATACAAAAACAGAGCAAACAGGCTGGGTCACTCTCGAGTTTGGGTACGCAGCTTTATCCCTAACCTTCTCACCAGAAGAACATGAAAAAATTAATCGGAGTTTTCAAAAAATACAATACATGATTACCTGCTATTGGAAACAAATAATAAATATACAGGGAGTCTTACAGAAAATTACAAAATAATTCAATTGCAAGTAATTTATCAAATTTTGCAGAGGAAAAAAAAAAACTCAAAATCTTAGTAAAATTAAGAACAAAATTTACTAAATACAGAACTAAAATTAATAGAAATAAATTACTGAAATTAAAACCCAAATTCCAGAAATGAAGAAAAATGGAATCCCAACATGGAAATTGAAGCTTTACCTGTAGATCGGCAACAGCAAACGGAATCCAACAGCAGGTCCCTCAAGAGTGAAAGAGACAGAGATGAAGATGAGTTAGACAACGACATGCACCTCACCATTGATTTGAGTTCTTGTAAGGAGTGAGAAGGAGAGGAGAAGGCGAGGTGTGCAACAACACACTCAGCCCGCCGTGCTATCTCGGCAACATCTTGCACGGGAAGAATACTTCCGACCTCCACCTCCAGCAGAGCTTTCACACTCTCGACCTATCACAATCAAATCAAATCACATCAAATTCAAGTAAAAAATAAATAAATAAATAAAAAGACAACTTCAGCTTCCAAATTAATTGAAAGGAATATAAAATGAATTGGGGGTTTCTGCTGCAGTGAACAGTAAGGGTTTTACAATCTTGTGAGGATCGATGTTTAAGGAGAGGATCTGTTTGTCCCCGGAAAACCACAAATACAATCGAATAAGCTGCCAAAAGAACATTAATAAATGAAAATTACAAAACAAAGAAATAATGAGAAAGCAAAATATGCATCTCAAAATCTAATTGCTTTTTAGCCTGCTGGCCATTTTTAGTTTTAAAATTTAGACAGTTAAACCATGATTCAGTACATGAATGAAGCGAGAGCATAAAATATAAGTAGGATAAGCTAAAACTCATCCTCGAGTCATGCATTAACTTTTAAACGCGAAATACAATGAAACAAAAATTTGCACACACGAAGTCCCACTCCCTTATGTGATAAGAATTAAAAGGCTCTCAAAAGAAAATGGCAAGCCATAAGAGCACTGTAAAACTAAAATTGCAAGAAATTTAATACTCCAAGGGCAAGTACAAATAGCAGTTGAATACACTTCCAGATTGGCCCATCAACTAAAAGCTTGATCAAGTCTGGCCATTTAGTGAGAGTCCATGCTTCTGCATCGATGAACGACCCAGTCAGACTAACATTGACAAAACCGATGGCTTCGTTTGAACTTGAGAAACAAAATAAGCAAATACAATTTTGATTTGAGATACGAAAAAAAATGACAGCAACGATGGAAAAAAAGCGACGACCAAGTTTAATAATACAAAAACCATCAACCCTATACTGAAATTCCGAGAAAATACAAACAGTACATCCAAAGATACTTAATTTGCATGGTTCAAAAGAGGAAAAAATTAGGATGAGAGTTTGACGGTTCTCACCCAAATTTGGTCGCAATCGAGCACTCTCACCTTCCTGCATTCAGTACAATAAGAATTTAAGAACACAACTGAAAGTAAATGAACTAACCCAATGTCAATGGAAACATAAATTGTAACTCACGTACCAAGTGGCATTGATCCTGAGAAACGTTTGAAGACTTCTATATTTGACATGGGAAAATCTCAACAGCACAGGCTTGTTAATTGAAGTCGTCAACATCAGAACAGTTCTTCCTCTGGAATTGACTTTCACAGAGGAAGAGATGCTTTTTAGAGAAATGTCTTATGTCACAAAGATGGTGACAATCACTCCTGGCAAGTGAAACGCTTGCTTCATCCCTGCTGAATGTAGCTTCCTATTAGAACAAAAGCTACACAGCTACACAATATATGCATGGTTTTTCGTTGTTCTAGATTTTTTAAGCTCCTATGTATCTTCTCCTATATCTATGAATTCTAAATAAATGCAAATCATACAATGGTTGAATTCATTATGACTTACCGTTATTTATCAAATTGGAAACATCATAACATGCTCTACCTAACGGATTATATCAACAAACAGATGGAAGAAAAAAAAAATCACCACATATGTCTTGACTGAGAGACGTTTGTTTGTAAGGAACTACAGAACCTCAAGGTAAATTCACCGTCACTGTCAAGCAACCTCAAGCTAATTCATACGAAGCAGCAAAGATACACAAAAACCTATTCAACAGTTACATTGCTATTTGGACAATTACAAATAAACAGATGCACAAAAACCTATTCTGTAGTACCTAAGTCATGACTGAGAGATGATAGTGAAAAGATGACCAAAACGTAAGAATAACACTAATCTGGAAGACCATCAAAGTTAGAGCAGCGAATTAAAAGTCATATTTCATAGTGTAATGATGCCATAGATGTACAACTATGAAGTCTATTCCATAAGTCCTATACTTCATAACCACAAAAAGCAATGTACACTAATCTCTCTCACAATTTGAGCACTTGCCTAAAATTATATTCGACAATACTTTCAGCTAGCTATGAGCCTATGACCCATTATTCCTTTTTCAAACAATACTACATAACATATTCTTCTAATCATGTCCAGTCACATTTAACGGATTACGCTGCATAACACAGTCGGCAGCTCCACAAAACTTGTCAAATTCTTCTACGAATAAGCAATTTGAATAAAGTGCACGCCTCGTCAATAAATCGAATACACAGCCAAACCAATTATACATATTTCCACCAATTCAATTTCAATCAGGGCAAAACAAATTGCTGCGAAGTTAATTTGAGTCAGCCTTTTTTCCATTTAATTGCGAAACCTATTGCCCGAAACCATAGTTTATACAATTAAACTGTCATCACATCCGCATACATACAACATTATGTATGCATACATGCATGCACAAAGAGAAATAGACCAGAGGACTTGGTTGTCCCTCTCAACTTCACTAACTTCGGTGAAGAAGTTAAACCAACAATGAATATACAACCATAATCCACAAACAGTATTAGATTTCCCAGAAAACCTGAGCAAAATATACATACCGCATATTGGAAATAATCCAATGGTAAGGCCAAGAGCTGCAGAGAAGGCCAGCGGCTTAGGTTCTGCACCCCTTCAAAATCCAAATCAAATTTTAGAACTTTCTTTCTTTCTCAGCAACCGCCAAATAAAAGTACCAACGAAACAAGACTTTTTAAGAAAAAAAATTGTTGGACCATTATCAATCAATCAAACAAAAAAGAAAAAACAGAATGTGTGAATCTGGAATAGAAAAAGAAAAATCAAATGAGAGAGAGAGAGAGAGCAAAGGGTGCCTGCAGAGGATTTCAAGGAGGGGATCGACCACTTTCTTGTTGAACCAAATCGACACCCATTACTACTTGCCGCCATCACAACCCCTTTACAAATTTCAACGACTAATTCTTATATTTTGTTTTTCAGTGAACGGATTTAGGGTTTGAAATTGAATGGATTCAGGGTTTTTCTCAGGAAAAGAAAGCCTCTAATAAGCAAAAAAAGCCAGGAATAAAAAGAACACTTACCGAGCTGCTGGCTTTTGTCCTCTCTCACTTCTTGAGTCCCCAAATCCAGCATTCACCTTGGAAAAAAAGCAAAACAAAAAACAAGAAAGGAAATTAGGTAGATCGGTCAGCGCAAACTAAAATCCCACCAGCTAACCCAGCAGCAATGACTTCGATCAACAAAAAGGTCCGGGTCTGATTAACGTTAACAAAAAATCCCACTTGCTAAAATCAATCCAATACCTTTTTCACAATTACAAAATGTGTTAAAAACAAAAAATGGACGAAAAAGCAAAGAAGAAGCATTTAAGAGATTAAGGCATTTAAATAATTAGACGAAGTAGGCAGAGATTAAGGCATTTAATTTTATCTTAGATGGTTTGTAAAATGAAAATGCATCAAACCAATATATACCTTTCTTATAAACTCATCGACTGAGAAAGGGAGCAAGCAAGCAGAGGTCGCCGGAAACAGAAAAGTCAGTTTTGATTTGAGTATTTTTGAAAGAAAAAAAAAGAGTCTGAAAACCTTAAAATCCCCAGAAACCCTAATTTATAAACTCCCGATCAAACGCAAAAAGGATTGAGGAATCCCAAATAAAGAGAAATTCGAGAAATTTAACATAGACGCTTTCTGATGACCAAATTCATCGTCAATGGAGGCGGTTGTCGACCGTCACTGTATCTCCATTTCGTGGCCGCCATGTTTGAGGCTTTCAACCGTCACTACTTGGTTTGTGGGCTTCACATCGAGAGATATGGGGAGCGGAGAGAAAGGAAGAGCAGCGGAAGATGAAAGGTTGTAGGTTTTCCAGTAGAGAAGGAGAGAGACGAGGGACGAGAGACGAGAGGAGAGCACACGCGCAGGAGAGAAAGAGGAAGATAGATGAGAGAAGAGTGCGTCTAACCCGATTCCCAATCCGTACAAAACCCTACGGACAAAATTGTGGGTAATTTGGTCAACAAACAAAATAGTGGCAGAGTTGTAATTAGAATGAAATCCGGTGCAAAACACTGTTCATTTGTACACTGCAATTTCCCCTCCTTCTTTAGACTAAAGTAATTTGCATCTCATTTAGTGGAAACCAACTAACACTCAGACTCATAGAATGAGAGACTGATTTGTGACATAGGCTAACGCCTATCTTCCAGATGGCTGACTTTTCAAACAAAATAAAAGCCACTCGTCCACACTTGAATGTGTCAACCAAATTGATCAAATCCACACGTAGAATGAGAGGCTAATCCGTGGCATAGGCTAAAGCCTATCTTCCAAATGGCTGACTTTTCAAACAAAATAAAAGCCACACATCCACACTTGAATCTGTCAACCAAACTGATCCAATCCACACGTACAATGAGAGACTAAAATGTGGCATAGGCTAAAGCCTATCTTCCAGATGGCTAACTTTTCAAACAAAATAAAAGTCACACGTCCACACTTGAATCTATCAACCAAACTGATCCAATTCACATGTAGAATGAGATACTAATATGTGGCATAGACTAAAGCCTATCTTCCAAATGGCTAACTTTTCAAACAAAATAAAAACCACACGTCCACACTTGAATATGTCAACCAAACTGATCCAATCCACACGTCCACACGCCACACATCCCAAAATAAATTAAGGAAGCAGTTTGTTCCAGCACCGCCCGCTGGGTCTTGAAATTTGGGGCCCGAAGCAATCACAAAATGGAGCCCTACATACGAGCAACCGTCATAAAAAATTTCTAAGTTCTTTTTTTCTCACTTTATTCTCGTAGATAATTAACTAAGAAAAGACTTTACTCGTAGATAATTAACCAAGAAAAAATTAGGCACCTAATGCAATTGACGTATTGGTCAAAATACGACTCTCCTATTAAGGAGTCTTACGCGACTTGTGACAAGTTACTTATCACACTACACATGGGTGATTGTACTAAATTGAGGTGTATGGTATATAGAAATTCTGATTTGTAATCAAGTTTTAATTTCAATAACGTTAAAGTTTAATATAAAATTGTCACATGTTTATAATTACACTATTTTCAATCAACAAATGAAGAATCTCTTGTATGTTAGCGAATAAATGAAAAAGTGGATGACGCATCATAAAGTGATGAAAGGGTTATCAACATAATCCATTGCAGAGCAAAATCTAGAATCCATCAGAAAATTGAGAGCAATCCCAAAGGGTTTTTGTTTGATTAATTCTTGAATGATTGTCATTGATACATCTAGATGACTTAAATAAAGATTACAAATGTTTGGAACAACTCAAATGACTTCTAATAATTACAACAACATTAGTTAAACATTAATTAGACTAAAAATGAAGAGTCCGATTTTTATTCCGAAACTTTAAATGTTGTTTTGGAGGCTGAAATGACCCTGAACCGCCAAAATCCATCATACATCAAAGCCTAAGCGGTGTGTTGGGCTCGTGGCGCTATTTTCTTTCCGAAAAGTTATCATGGGCCCAAATCGGAGCTCAAATATGCAAATTCCATTATCCTTTTATCTTTCAACAGTCCATTTCCTCTTCGATTCATTCTACCATTTATTCTACATCAGCGGACGACTTAAGGGTCTTCCCTTTGATAGTCCAATTAGAAACAGCAGCATATATTGACCAAAAAAAAAGAAAGAAATCGAAGCATATAATTATTGTCCAAACCCCTGCAAGTTAAAGTCTATAAATCTTGCTTTCCCCTTGCACTAACTCCACGTTGTGGTGATAGGATTTTCGAAGTTATTGTTTCTGCTTCCGAAGATGAATGGTTCTTCAGCAAAGCTGGTGGCAATTACAACACTAGTGTTGCTTCTGATGGGGGATTTCCAAGCAACTTGTGGACTACTTCCTTATGGTATAACTAAAATTATCTTCCTTTTATGAGATCTCCAAGCTTTAGCATTAGCTTCTTAAGTCGACTTAGTTTTTACCAATTTTATTATTTGGTAACTTATTTCTTACTCCTTGTGATTTTGAACAAGGTTGCTTTGAATGTCAAAGTGATATTTTGAGCACAAAAGTGGTGCCCGTTCGCCGCAGCCTAAGGCCATTCAAAAGTCAGATATCTGCACCTCTTCGCGGTTTATGGAGAAGTCAACCCCGCCTTACCCCCCAGCGCCCCCCACACCACCCCCCCCCCCCCCACCGCCCCCCACAATAAACTAAACCAAAGCCATTCCCATTCCCACACCCGTTACCATCCCCCCGCCCCCCCCCCCCCCCCCAAAAAAAAAACTAAACCAAAGCCATTCCCATTCCCATTCCCGCCCCCGCCCTCTTCTCTTTTCTTTTTCCAGAAACTCCAAATCAGGCTTGACACCCCCCCCCCCCTTCCCCGGGAACCCCAAGGACCATCGGGGCAGCGTGTCGTTCTTATTTTCTTGTCGGTTATGTTCCCCGCTCTTTTATTGTATTTTTTACTTTATTATTTCTTCTTATATTATGAGGTAAACTTTATCTCCCCTTAACTTAGTGCAACTTCTTTTTTATGATTCTATAAAATTTCTCTTATGCAGTCGAGGTTTCCTTAAAAAAAATGGAACAAACCAACCAACCAAGCAAGAAACTGAGAAACAAAAAATTAAGCCATAATATTCAAGCACGATGACCAATAGATATAACTAGTAAAATTGCCCGCGAGGAGTATGGTCTTGTACCATTTGATTTGTTTTGCTATTCCAATTTCTTTTTGGCATTTTGCCATCATGTGCAAAAAAATGTAGACTTCAAGCACCAAATTATAAGATGTGAAGAAAAAATGAACACGCATAAATTAAATTTTAAATTTTCATCACATTCAAATTGTAATTAAATAAAGTAAATAAACAGTAATCATTTTAGAAAAAAAAATAAAAAACCCAAAAAAACTCAATACACACTCCTAAATCTTGTCTTCAAATTCCAATCCAATTTCCACACAGCTGTTGGGAGCTTTGCAATTGTATTCTCCAAGACAATATGTACATCCTGATCATATAATTTCTTTGCCAAATAAAAATCACGGTGCATAAACAAAAAGGAAAACATAAGAAACGGGCACGCCTCTTCAATCCTATCTTTGAATATATAGCCTTTCGCGTACATAAAATCATACAAACATGGCATGTTGGAAAGTTTGTTATGAGAAGTGTCATCGGTTGCTATTAATTGAGTAAAAAAAATCATATCAATATTGAAAAGTTTGTTATGAGGAATGCCATGAGTTGCTATTAATTGTTACAATATAAACAACGGATTTGGTTGATATTTCATTGATTTAGGGCATAACATTAATAAATTGCTCATCAGGCAGGATGTGTAATATCACGTGATAATTTGATGTTATTTTCTCCCAATATCATCTCTACCGATCAAAATGGTGATATACTACCGAAAGGAATTGCCGCTTCAACTGACCCTTTATTTTTAAGAAGCTTCAACGGTCGTCGTCAATGTTTGTCTGGTCTCTTTGTTTTTTCGCAAAAGAAAATGCTGAAAAGAACAGTGCAAAGTTAGCCATTTTTGGGACCCATCTGACCTCCACCTCCAGCAGATCTTTCACACTTTCGACCTATCACAATCAAATGAAATCAAATCAAATTCAAGTAAAAAAAAAAAAAAAGAGACAACTTCAGCTTCCAAATTAATTGAAAGGAATATAAAATGAATTGGGGGTTTCTGCTGCAGTGAAAAGTAAGGGTTTTACAATCTTGTGAGGATCGACGTTTAAGGAGAGGATCTGTTTGTCCCCGGAAAACCACAAATACAATCGAATAAGCTGCCAAAAGAACATTAATAAATGAAAATTACAAAACAAAGAAATAATGAGAAAGCAAAATATGCATCTCAAATCTAATTGCTTTTTAGCCTGCTGGCTATTTTTAGTTCTTGAAGTTAGACAGTTAAACCATGACTCAGTACATGAATGAAGCGAGAGCGTAAAAGATAAGTAGGATAAGCTAAAACTCGTCCTCGAGTCATGCATTAACTTTTAAACGCGAAATACAACGAAACAAAAATTTGCACACACGAAGTCCCGCTCCCTTATGTGATAAGAATTAAAAGGCTCTCAAAAGAAAATGGCAAGCTATAAGAGCACTGTAAAAGTAAAATTGCAAGAAATCTAACACTCGGAGGGCAAGTACAAATAGCAGTTGAATACACTTCCAGATTGGCCAATCAACTAAAAGCTTGATCAAGTCTGGCCATTTTGTGAGAGGCCATGCTTCTGCATCGATGAACGACCCAGTCAGACTAACACTGACAAAACCGATGGCCTCGTTTGAACTTGAAAAACAAAATAAGCAAATACAATTTTGATTTAAGATACGAAAAAAAATGACAGCAACGATGGAAAAAAAAAAGCAACGACCAAGTTTAATAATACAAAAATCATCAACCCTATACCGAAATTCCGAGAAAATACAAACAGTACATCCAAAGACACTTAATTTGCATGGTTCAAAAGAGGAAAAAATTAGTATTAGAGTTTGACGGTTCTCACCCAAATTTGGTCGCAATCAAGCACTCTCACCTTCCTGCATTCAGTACAATAAGAATTTAAGAATACAACTGAAAGTAAATGAACTAACCCAATGTCAATGGAGATATAAATTGTAACTCACGTACCAAGTGGCATTGATCCTGAGAAACGTTTGATGACTTCTATGTTTGACATGGGAAAATCCCAACAGCACAGGCTTGTTAATTGAAATCGTCAACATCAGAACAGTTCTTCCTCAGGAATTGACTTTCACAGAGGAAGAGATGCTTCTTAGAGAAATGTCTTATGTCACAAAGATGGTGACAATCACTCCTGGCAAGTGAAATGCTTGCTTCATCCCTGCTGAATGTAGCTGCCTATTAGAACAAAAGCTACAAAGCTACACAATATATGCATAGTTTTTCATTGTTCTAAATTTTTTAAGCTCCTATGTATCTTCTCCTACATCTATGAATTCTAAATAAATGCAAATCATACAATGGTTGAATTCATTATGACTTAAAGTTATTTATCAAATTGGAAACATCATAACATGCTCTACCTAACGGATTATATCAACAAACAGATGGAAGAAGAAAAAAAAATCACAACATATGTCTTGACAGAGCAAAACAAATTCAATTTCAAACAGAGCAAAACAAATTGCTGCGAAGTTAATTTGAGTTGGCCTTTTTTTCATTTAATTGCGAAACATGATAAACAATCCTATTGCCCGAAACCCTAGTTTATACAATTAAACCGTCATCACACCCACATACATACAACATTATGTATGCATACATGCACGCACAAAGAGAAATAGACCTGAGGACTTGGTTGTCCCTCTCAACTTCACTAACTTCGGTGAAGAAGTTAAACCAACAATGAATATACAACCATAATCCACAAACAGTATTAGATTTCCCAGAAACCTGAGCAAAATATACGTACCGCATATTGGAAATAATCCAATGGTAAGGCCAAGAGCTGCAGAGGAGGCCAGCAGCTTAGGCTCTGCACCCCTTCAAAATCCAAATCAAATTTTAGAACTTTCTTTCTTTCTCAGCAACCGCCAAATAAAAGTACCAATGAAACATGACTTTTTAGGGAAAAAAAATTGTTGGACCATTATCAATCAATCAAACAAAAAAGAAAAAACAGAATGTGTGAATCTGGAATAGAAAAAGAAAAATCAAATTAGAGAGAGAGAGAGAGAGAGCAAAGGGTGCCTGCAGAGGATTTCGAGGAGGGGATCGAACACTTTCTTGTTGAACCAAATCGACACCCATTACTACTTGCCGCCATCACAACCCCTTCACAAATTTCAAACGACTAATTCTTATATTTTGTTTTTCAGTGAACGGATTTAGGGTTTGAAATTGAATGGATTCAGGGTTTTTCCCAGGAAAAAAAAAGCCTCTACTCAGCAAAAAAAGCTAGGAATAAAAAGAACACTTACCGAGCTGCTGGCTTTTGTCCTCTCTCACTTCTTGAGTCCCCAAATCCAGCATTCACCTTGGAAAAAAAAGCAAAACAAAAAACAATAAAGGAAATTAGGTAGATTGGTCAGCGCAAACTAAAATCCCACCAGCTAACCCAGCAGCAATGACTTCGATCAACACAAAGGTCCGGGTCTGATTAACGTTAACAAAAAATCCCACTTGCTAAAATCAATCCAATACCTTTTTCACAATTACAAAATGTGTTACAAACAAAAAAATGGACGAAAAAGCAAAGAAGAAGCATTCAAGAGATTAAGGCATTTAAATAATTAGACGAAGCAGACAGAGATCAGTAAAGAGTTGGGGACGGAAGTGATAATCTCTGCAGTCGCTGCTCGGTAATAAACAATGACACTGTAAAATGAAAATGCATCAAACCAATGTATACCTTTCTTATAAACTCATCGACTGAGAAAGGGAGCAAGCAAGCAGAGGTCGCCAGCAACAGAAAAGTCAGTTTTGATTTGAGTATTTTTGAAAGAAAAAATAAAGAGTCAGAAAATCTTAAAATCCCCAAAAACCCTAATTTATAAACTCCCAATCAAATGCAAAAAGGATAGAGGAATCCCAAATAAAGGGAAATTCAAGAAATTCAACATACCATAAGATGCTGATGGCCAAATTCATCGTCAATGGAGGCGGTTGTCGACCGTCACTGTACCTCCATAAGATGCTGATGGCCAAATTCATCGTCAATGGAGGCGGTTGTCGACCGTCACTGTACCTCCATTTCGTGGCCTCCATGTTTGAGGCTTTCAACCGTCACTACTTGGTTTGTGGGCTTCACATCGAGAGATATGGGGAGTGGAGAGAAAGGAAGAGCAGAGGAAGATGAAAGATTGTGGGTTTTCAAGTAGAGAAGGAGAGAGAGGAGGGATGAGAGGAGAGCGCACGCGTAGAAGAGAAAGAGGAAGAGAGATGAGAGACGAGCGCGTCTAACCCGATTCCCAATCCGTCCCAAACCCTACGGACAAAATTATCCGGTGCAAAACACTGTTCATTTGTATGGTGCAATTTCCCCAGACTGAGTTTGCATCTCATTTAGAATGATTTAAAAATGTTAGGCGTTAGTCAGTCAGTTGGGTTCTAGCATCTAGATGGTTAGGCAAGGCCTAAATGGCTGTCTATACGGATTAAGCGGATTTGTACTTTTTAAGTAAATTTATAATATAATATATAAATAAGTCTATTTTTACACACATAAAAATCATACTTGTTGAGAAAAATAAAATACAAAACATATAAAATAAATATTTGTTATAAAATATAAGTATTGTATAAAACTTTAGGGTTTTTTTAAGACCATAATTATTATTGGGTCTTATTTTGTTTTGAAAAATTAAAATTGGGCCTGTTACAAATCTTGAAACAAAGTTCATAAATTTTTAATTAATAAAAAACCTACTAACCCTAGATAATATAGCCCCACCCACCCCCACCTTTCTCTTTATCTCATTTGCAGACTTCCGATTTCTCTCTTTGATCTCACTCTCTGCAGCACTATCTTTCTACCCACATCCCTCTCCGCAACAGATATTCTCTCTCTCCCCTTCCCTCTCTCTCTCTCTCTTTCACTCGTCGGATTTCGTCGGAGATCTGAGGCCTGGGTGTGACTAAAGATGGAATGCAATGAGAAAATGGTGACTGCGAGCTCGAAAGAAGGCAACAAAGTGACAAGACCGCCTAGCACCACCGCTGAGGCCGCCTAGGAGCGCCCAGGCAGGCGCTTAACACCTCCCCGCTTTCCTCCGCCGATTGGCACCTAATTGGAGCAGTACCTTACCAACCAGTGCCTAGGCCGATTTTTAGAATACTGAGTAGAAACCAATTGACACTCAAACTCATAGAATGAGAGACTGATCCGTGGCATAGGCTAAAGCCTATCTTCCAGATGGCTGACTTTTCAAACAAAATAAAGGCCACACATTCACACATCTACACTTGAATCTGTCAACCAAACTGATCCAATCATTCCACACGTAGAATGAGAGACTGATCCATGGCATAAGCTAAAGCTTATCTTCCAAATGGTTGACTTTTTAAACAAAATAAAAGCCACACGTCCACACTTGAATCTGGCAATCAAATTGATCCAGTCCACACGCTAGACATCCCAAATCAAACTCATACTTGAATACTTGCATAAGGAGTCAAAATCTACTACTGATGCATTCCACGTGGCAAGAATTAAAAGGCATATACCATTTGTATTCATGTGATAATCATTCCATCCTACTTCATCATCTGATGCCACGCCTTAATGCACATCCATATCCCCATATTCCATCATCATTCAAATCAATTGGAGAATTAGACAACACTAAGTTGAAATAATTCAGTATATTACCGAAAGATAAATATTATGATTAAAACACAATATTATCCTTCCATGATAATTAAAATTATCTCAACCACTTTGTCATCTAACGGTCTAGAACTTTGCTTACTTACCGATCTCGATTATTCGGGCTGATAGTGTAATTTTAGGTTCAAACAGGATGTAAAGATAAATTTACATATTAAATTGGGTTTATAAGGGTAGTTTAGGTAATAAATTTGGGTTTAAAAAATATTGATAGTTTAATTAAAAATAATATGAGTGTAAAGAGTAAGTTGGGTGTAAAGAGAGATTATATGGATTCAAATAAAATTTTTCTGATGAAAATGATCATAAGAGCTGGAACCCATTATCCACGATTCTGCAGTGGAAGAAAATGACCATAAGAGCCAGAACCCATTATCCACGATTCTCCGTGGTGAAAGACTTGTCGTCAACCTTTTGAAAGTCCAATCAGAAATTCTTGTCCAAACCCCTACAAGTAAGTTAGGTTAACTCGAGAAAGCTTAAAATAATAAAATACGTAGAGCGTGAACCAAAGTTCGTAGGCGGATCAAAGTCAAATCAAAGTCTATAAATCTTGCTTTCCCTTTGCACTATCATTCATCTCCACCTTCACCCATAAAAAATAAATTAAGGAAGCAGTTTGTTCCAGCACCTTCATTGGGGTCTTGAAATTTGGGGGCCGAAGCGATCACAAAATGGAGCCCTACATATGAACAACCGTCATAAAAAGTTTCTAATTCTTTTTTTCTCACTTCATTCTCGTAGATAATGAACTAAGACAAGACTTTACTCGTAGATAATTAACCAAGAAAAAATTAGGCACCTAATGCAATTGACATATTGGTCAAAATATGACTCTACTATTGAGGAGTCTTATGCGACTTGTGACAAGTTACTTGTCACACTACACATGGGTGATTGTACTAAATTGAGGTGTATGGTATAAAGAAATTCTGATTTGTAATCAAGTTTTAATTTCAGTGACGTTAAAGATTAATAAAAAATTGTCACGTGTTTAAAATTACACTATTTTCAATGACCAAATGAAAAATCTCTTGTATGGTAGAGAATAAATGAAAGGAGTGGATGACGCATCATAAAGTGATGAAGGGGTAATCAACGTAATCCATTGCAGAACAAAATCTAGAATCCATTGGAAAATTGAGAGAAATCCCAAAGGGTTTTTGTTTGATTAATTCTTGAATGATTGTCATTGATACATCCAGATGACTTAAATAAAGACTACAAATGTTTGGAACAACTCAAATGACTTCTAATAATTACAACAACATTAGTTAAACATTAATCGGACTAAAAACGAAGAGTCACATTTTTATTCTGAAACTTTAAACCCTGTTTTGGAGGCTGAAATGACCCTAAACGGCCAAAATCCATCATACATCAAAGCCTAAGCGGTGTGTTGGGCTCATGGCGCTATTTTCTTTCCGAAAAGTTAACAAGGCCCCAAATCCTTTTATTTTTCAATGGTCCATTTCCGCTTCAATTCATTCTACCATTTATTCTGCATCAGCGGAAGACTTAAGGGTCCTCCTTTTGACAGTCCAATTAGAAACAGAAGCATATATTGACGCATCTATTGACCAAAAAGAAAAAAGAGAAAAAAAAAAGAAAAAAAGAAAGAAACAAAAGCATATAATTGTTGTCCAAACCCTTGCAAGTTAAAGTCTATAAATCTTGCTTTCCCTTTGCACTATCATTCATCTTCACGTTGTGGTGATAGGATTTTCGAAGTTATTGGTTCTACTTCCGAAGATGAATGGTCCTTCGGCAAAGCTGGTGGCAATCACAACACTAGTGTTGCTTCTGGTGGGGGATTTCCAAGCAACTTGTGGACTACTTCCTCATGGTATAACTAATAATTATCCTTTTACAAGATCTCCAAGCATTAGCATTAGCCACTTAAGTCGACTTACTTTTTACCAATTTTATTATTTGGTAACTTATTTCTTGCTTCTTGTGATTTTCTCATATAGTAGAACAAGGTTGCTTTGAATGTCAAAGTGATATTTTGAGCACGAAAGTGATGCCCGTTCGCCGCAGTCTAAGACCAATGCCAAATATGACGCCTCCGCCTCCTTGCAATGATGGACGAACGGGGTGGAGGTTTTACCAATGCTACTAGACCGCATGCCCCACCCAACCCCCCACACACCCCCACCCCCCCCCCCCCCCCCCCCAAAAAAAAAAATAAACCAACCAACCGCACCATCCCCTCAATATTTTGTTTTCACCCACCCCCATCCCCCCGACCGACCAACCACACCATCCTCCTCCCACCCCACCCCACCAACCCAATATTTGTTTCCCCCGCCCCCCACCCCCACCCCCACCCCCACCCTCACCCTCATCCCCCCAACCAACCAACCGCACCATCCCCATCCCCCCCCCCCCGCCCCCCCCCACCCCCACGAACAGGACCATCTGGGGCAGCGCGTTGTTCTTATTTTCGTGTTTTTTTATTTGTTTTCTTAATCAAGTTTATGTTGCCCGCTCTTTTATTGTATTTTTTACTATTATTTCTTCTCATATTATGAGCTAAACTTTATCTCCCCTTAACTAAGTGCAACTTATTTTTTATGCACTTAGTTTTTCTAATTCTATAAAATTTCTCTCATGCAATCGAGCTTTTCCTTTAAAAAAAAAAAAAAAGGAACAAACCAACCAACCAACTAAGAAACTAAGAAACAAAAAATTAGGCCATAATATTCAAGCACGATGACCAATAGATATAACTAGTCAAATTGCCCGCACTCCGCCACGGGGAGTGCGAGAAGTATAGTCTTGGACCATCTGATTTGTTTTGTTATTCCAATTTCTTTTTGGCATTTTGCCATCATGTGAAAAAAAAATGTAAACTTCAAGCACCAAATTATAGGATGCGAAGAAAAAATGAACAAGCATAAATTAAATTTTAAATTTTCATCGCGTTCAAATTGTAATTAAATAAAATAAATACATAGTAACCATATCAGAAAAAAATTAAAAACCCAAAAAAACTCAATATACATTCCTAAATCTCGTCTGCAAATTCCAATCCAATTTCCACACAGCTGCTGGGAGCTTTGCAATTGTATTCTCCAAGACAATATGTACATCCTAATTATATTATTTCTTTGCCAAATAAAAATCACGGTGCATAAACAAAAAGGAAATCATAAGAAACGGGCACGCCTCTTCAATTTTATCTTCAAATATATAGTTTTTCGCGTACATAAAATCATATAAACATGGAATGGTGGAAAGTTTGTAATGAGAAGTGTCATGAGTTGCTATTAATTGCATAGATAAAATCATATCAATATTGAAAAGTTTGTTATGAGGAGTATCATGAGTTGTAATTAATTGTTACAATATAAATAACCGATATGGTTGATATTTCATTGATTTAGGACATAACATTAATAAATTGCTTGTCAGGCAAGATGTGTAATATCAGGTGAAAATCTACGATGCATGGACATGGACACGGATACGAGGATATGACACGAGGATACGTCAAATTTCTAAAAACAAGGACATGATACATCAAGGATACGGCAATTAAAAAAATATATAAATAAATAAATATATATGTCTAAAACATTATAAAATAAGCATTCAAATTTATTACTCAAATTTATTGTGGCTAGTGGTATAGATATAATAATATTAGTTTCGACTTTCAGAAAAGCAAAAGGCTTTATAATCAGATTAAGCTTTTAGTTTCAGTTTCACTGTTTCAAAGATGGGTTTTGTGATGTCCTCGGGGATCAGAGATGGGTTTTAGTTTTAGTTTCAGAGATGGGTTTCGGTTTCACAGTTTCACTATTAAGTATTAACAAAGTGAAACTGAAAACGAAAGCTCACCACTCACTCACCAGGAGTTGCAGACAGAGACGAAGGAGACGATGGAGCAGTTATAGATGGAGAAGATGGAGACGACGGCGTAGTTGCTGATGGAGACGACCAAACGATTGCAGATGACAGTCTGATTCGTGATAGTCTCCCAAGCATAGTGATTTCTGAGGTTCGAGAGGTAAATCCGAATTTTTTTTTCTTCTAATTATCCTTCGATTTTAAAGTGATTTCAGTTAGCTAACTTCGATCAATCACGATTCTGTGAGGATTTATTGTGATTATTTTTTATTTTTCTTCTGATTATCCTCCTATTTTAGTTTCAAACGTATCCGAAAAGTAGGATACTTGTATCTGGACAATACGATACACGTATCTTATCAGTCCTAAACGTATCTCTTCATTTCGATACGTATCGAGCGCGTATCCTTCGCATATCCGTATCCTTAAAGGGTCAGATACGGGATACAATGGCTTTCTCCCGTGTCCATGCATCGTAGGTGACAATTTGATGTTATTTTCTCCCAGTATCATCTCTACTAATCAAAATGGTGATATACTATTGAAAGGAATTGCCGCTTCAACTGACCCTTTACTTTTAAAATCTTTAAGAGCAGTTCCAGCCCGTGCCCAATAAACCGGCACCAAGTGAAAAAAATGGACCGACACCAAGTGAATCAGCTCTAGCCCGCAAAACAGGCTGGCACCCAGCCCGTGCCAGGCAGGAGCCCAGCCCAAAATGGACAGACCCAGAGGCCGGTCCATTTCCCTGGCGCGTGCACAACACGCTCTCCATCCCGCGAGTAGCCGACAACAATTGCAGGCGGTGGGGCCCGCGTGCAGGGCAAGTTGGGTTCGACCGGCTGAGGGCTACGTGGCCCTCCTCAGAGCCGTTGGATTTCCAACGGCTAGTTTTTGTAGGCCGTTAGATTTCCAACGGTAAAAAAAATTTAAATTTCACTTTTAAATTGGACCGTTCGATCACAGATCAACGGTCCACGTTTTTTTCACCAAAAATTAAAAAAAAAAAAAAAAAAGGCCCAACGGTAAGAAATTTGACCGTTGGCCACGTGGCAGCGTGTTGGCTGTTGGATTTGATTATTTTTCAAATCCAACGGTCCAGATTAATTACAACATTAAAATTTATTAAAAATTAATTAAAAATTGTCAAAATTTTTTTAAAAAATACAGAAAAATTTTAAAATTTATTTATTTTTTCTATAAATACCTAACCTTCATCTTCCACCTTACACCACATTTCAATATTTTCTACACTTTCTACACTTTCTACATTTGAATATTTTGTACACTTTGAGAGAAAAAAATGACTTCGTGGAAGCTCAGTGAAGATGTTACGTTGTGTGAATGTTGGGTTCGCACTACTCATGACCCGATTACGGGTAATGAGATGGATAAGCAAGAAATGTGGAGTAAAATTATGAAATCGTTTTGCGATGTACATGGAAAAGATGCCAGATCTAGTCAAGGTCGTTGGAAAAAACTCAAAGCATCCTTTACTTGTTGGAAAAACGCCCTCTCTCATGCTTCTGGTAATCTGCGTAGTGGGAAAAGTTTAGCGGATGAGGTAACAATATTTTTATTTATTTATATGCATTCCACCCACATCAATATTTTAATTTATTTAATTTCTTATGTAATTTTTATGTAATATGCATTCCACGCCCATCAATATTTTATGTAATTTCTATGTAATTTCTTATGTAATTTATATGCATTCCACGTTCATCAATATTTTAATTTATTTATTTGTGTTACATCCGTATTTTTTAATACTATCTTATCCCACATTTTTATAGACACTACAAGCACAAGCATTCTACAATGCAAAGAACCATAACAAATCATTCAACAAATGGGAATGTTGGCAAATTGTCAAAGATTGCCCTAGATACAAAATTGTGGCAGCCGTAATTTTTTGCTCAGGAAGAAGACCTAGAACATGAAAAGCATCCTCTTTTTGCACAAAATATGGATCATGGTTGCAAACATCACTCATGATTTTAGCGAACAAACTTCGTTGCATTCTAAAACGACGTCTAAAAACATGATCAGGGAAAACGTTGTTGGGAATAAAATAATCTTCCAAGAGATCTTTACCTCGTCTTTCCCTTCTTCTATCGATGTTTGCCGCACGTCCGGGTTTGGCTATCTGACCCATAGCTACCATGATACGGCGGGAATGTGAGGTCCTCCGCCTTCTATGGTGATCATCCTCATCCTCCTCCATTGCGAAGGCCTCATCTCCACCTCCACCTTGGTCAAGATTGACCAATTCTTCCTGTTGTGCCAACAACCTTTTCTGCTACTCTTGCAACTGTTTATACGTTCTCCTTGAAGAAGACATTGTAAAAACTCAAGATTTGAAAACGATAAAGAAGAATTCTGAGCTAAAAAAAAGGATTGAGTTTAGTGTGAGGATGGATGTAGGGATGTAGGGTTTATATGGACAAAAAAAAAGAAGATGAGGTTCTGGACAATGCCACGTGGCACTACGTGATTGGTTGAAAATCTTAGCGGAAATCTATTAAAAAAATAATACGTTCGGATAATGACACGTGGCGTGACGAGATTGGTTAAAAATCTTATCGAAATCTTGTTTAAATTATTGTAAACAGGAAGTGACACGTGGGTTGTCGGGATTGGTTGAAAATCTTAGCGGAAATCTATTAAAAAAATAGTACGTTCGGATAATGACACGTGGCGTGACGAGATTGGTTAAAAATCCTATCCGAAATTAAAACTATTTTTTTTATTATTTTATAAAAAAATTATTTAATATTTTAAATGGACTGGGTACCAGCGCATTTTGTAGGGGTGGAGATCGTTTGTGCCAGCGCATTTTTTGACTGGGTGCCAGCACATTTTTTTTGGGGTGGAGATGCTTTGGCCTATTACTGTTCATTGGGTCTATTACTGTTCAATTAAGTGGATAAATGGGCTGGATGCTGGTGCAAAGTCTTTAGGGGTGAAGTTGCTCTAATGGTCGTCGTCAATGTTTCTCTGTTCTCTTTGTTTTTTCTCAAAAGAAAATGCTGAAAAGAACAGTGCAAAGTTAGCCATTTTTGGGACCCATCTGAAATCATAATCATAAAACAGCCCAAAAAAAAAAAACCCAAATTCCAATCAAGAAAAATAAAAACTTACATATGTGAATTTAAGCTTTACTTGTTGATCAGCAACAACAAAGAAAAACGAATCCAACAATCTGGAGAAAGTTGGGTTTAAGGGATTTGGGTTAAATGAAATTGATTTGGATGAGCAAATTTTTGTTTCGATTCGTCGTGCAGCAAGAATGAAGAGGTTGAGGAGGACGAAATGAAATGGTGAGAAAATTTGGATGATGAGCAGTATTCGGTATCGATTCGGAGTGTAGCAAGAAGGAAACGGTGCAAAGGAATGAAGCGGTGCTGCAGAGAAATCTTCCTAGCACGCCACGCGTGCAAAACAAATTTTTTTGTTTTTTGTATACAGAGAGCCAACACGTATGCCTATTGGCAATTTGTGGATTTAACTATAGAGGCATAAAAAATAAGATCACAGAAACTTAAAAAAAGCGGTGCATACCCTCATTAGCACGCCACGCATGCAAAAGGGTTTTTCGTCTTTTTACTATACCAATTTGCAATACATAAATGAGAGGCCAATTGAAGAGGGGTATTTTCGTCTTTACACTATCACGTATGAACGGTGTTTTTTCGATTGCGCTTTACTATATATAATTTCTAATAACATTCACCATTGCCATTGAATAAAAAGAACTTAAAATTTTCAACAAAAGACAAAAAAAGGACACATCCAATTTACTAAGCAAAGATTTCAATCGATAGGTGATGAGTCGATATTGTTTTATATTTTTACTCTAATATTAGTTATAATCTATTTGTTATTTTATGAGAATTTTGATACTTTACTTTAAATTTCAATTGTAGGGCATGTGAATCTATTTTGAGCAAAAAGCGATGAAACGAAAAAATTTTCGAGTAGATTCCCATGTCTTTCAAGATGATTGTTGTTTTGATGGATTTAGGTGAACATTAATTTGGGCTCCATTTTAATTTCTCATTATTCTGTTTGAATGAGGATTCTCTGATCCTCTTTGTGAGGATCCCGGATATCCTCCAATCACATCTGTTTATCGTATATTGTGCGGTTAGAAATCATTATAAATCTTTTTATTTAAAATTAAATATAAACAGTATCTGACAAAAGCTGACCATATAATATACGATGAGCAGATCCATTAATAAACGCTATTGGAAGAGTGAAACGTTACCGTTCTGTTTTATAAACTAAAAAAGTAAGGCCACAACCCTATTCTTCTTATTTGGAAGTTGCTAGAGCCCTCTGCAAGTAAACTTATTTTTCGAATGCAAGGGCCATGCCTCAGCCTCTCCAAAGTTTACCAATCGCTATCAATAGAGCCGGCCCTAAGGGTTGCTGGAGTAGGCACCCGCCTAGGGCCCCCACTTCGGAAGGGCCTCCAATTTTTAGGCGGAGTTAGGTAGGTCTAGACGAGGATGGACGGGAGCTATGCATGCTTATATGTAAAAGCCGGAATTTGGAAATTTTTTGTTGCAGGGTCGGCCTCGCTTGAGAAAGAAGACAATCATATTCCAACATCATTTTAATTGCATGATTTTACTTAAGATGGTCCCATTATCTTATTTTTACATTTTTGCTTCTCTCTTAAATATCACTTTTATGTTTATTTTTATGGGGTTTTATTACCCTATTTTAAGATCATACCACATATATCATTATTATGTACCTAAAGGGCTAAAACTCTCACCTTTTTGAAAAATGACATTATTAAATGTTCAAATTAATTAGTTTATATAATATATAATAAATTATTCAAATCCGTTTCGTTCGCCTAGGCACGTATACGAAAATTACTATCCTCATCACTCTAGTATTTTTCCTAGTTTTAAAATGTTGTCTTTGTAATCCAACCATTCATTTATTTATTGAATGTAATAAGTAACATTGTAACAATAGAAAAATGATTGGAATTTGGCGTACTGGGTAGGAACTTCTCTTTCGGTTTGAATTGGTTAAAAAATTATATTATGTAAACTTCATAAGTGCATTTGCATATAAAAATGCGAGACGGGTAATATACTAATATTTGAGTAATGTTTGTATATCTTTATTCGTTTGATATTAATTTTTAATAATATTTAACGGAGAAATAGACTTTTCATGTATTTAATGATTTTTTTTTACACATGTCAATGTACAAAAGGTCGAGAGTCAGAAAACCCTAGGCCCCCATTTCAAAGGTTCACCTAGGGTCCCAAATTCTCAGGGCCGGCCTGATCAAGAACCAACCAATTGCATGCTCTGTTTCTCAAAACCCATCTCCCCCACGACCCTTTTTACGCAACCAGATTACACAGATTTTATGCAATCAACGGAGACCTTCGCTCTGCACGTCAAGTGTTTGACTAAAGTCCCCACCGGAGTGTCTACCTTTGGAACTCCATCATTCGAGCCCACGCTCAAGCACGCAGATTTGAAGATGCATTTTATCTGTTTGCTGAGACGCGTAGAACTGAAATCAAACCGGATAACTTCACTTATGCTTGCATCGCACGTGCCTGCGCTGATAGTTTTGATCTGGATGGACTGAAGTTTGTGCATTGTGGGGTAATGGTTGCAGGGTTGGGATTGGACTCCATTTGTAGCAGTGCACTTGTTTCAGTTTACTCAAGACTCAGCCTTGTTGATGAAGCAAGCAGGGTGTTAAATGGGATTCGACAGCCGGATTTGTTTTATGGAATTCGATGATTTCGGGTTATGGAAGTGGCGGGTTTTGGGATAAAGGTTTGAGCTGTTTAGTGAGATGAGAAGCATGGAGATGGTGCCGGATGGATACACAATTGTTGGATTGCTTTCGGGTTTAGCGGATTCAAGCTTGATAAGTATTGGAGAAGGAATACATGGTCTTTGTTTGAAATGGAATTTAGATTCTAATGCTCATGTGAGCAGTGTACTTGTGAGCATGTATTCGAGATGTATGTCTATGAATTCTGCACATAGAGTTTTTAGTGGTTTGTTCGAGCCAGATTTAGTTACGTGGTCTGCTTTGATCATTGGGTTTTCGCAGTCGGGAGATTATGACAAGGCATTGTTCTTTTTCAAGAATTTGAACATGGAAGGTAAGAAGCCGGATTCGGTTTTGATTGCCAGTATGTTGGCAGCTACTGCTGCTGCTCAGATGGCGCATGTAGGGCCTGGTTGTGAGATACATGCTTATGTTCTTCGACATGGAATTGAATCGGATGTCATGATTTCCTCTGCACTTATAGCCATGTATTCAAAGTGCGGCTTCTTGGGAATGGGTATTCGTGTTTTTTAGATCATGCCAGAGAAGAATATTGTTTCGTACAATTCTTTAATATTGGGTCTTGGTTTGCATGGACTTGCCTCCGAGGCCTTTAGAATGTTTGATGGGATACTCGGAAACTGATTGAAACCTGATGAGTCTACATTTTCTGCTCTCCTTTGTGCATGCTGCCATGCTGGCCTTGTTGAAGATGGCCGGGAAGTTTTCAGAAGAATGAAAGATGAGTTTTGCATTCAAGCTAGAACGGAGCATTATGTTCATATGGTGAAACTTCTTGGGATGGAAGGAAGATTGGAAGAGGCTTACTATCTAATCTTGTCCTTGCCTGAGCCAGTGGACAGTGGCATATGGGGAGCCCTTTCATTGTGCTGTGATGTATGTGGAAATTTGGAGCTGGCGGAAATTGTAGCCCAAAGGCTCTTTGAAAGTAATTCGGAGAAAAGCGCTTACAGAGTCATGCTTTCGAATATATATGCTGGTGATGGGAAGTGGGATGATGCAAAGAAGTTGAGGGATTCCATAACAGAAGGAAAACTAATGAAAATGCCCGGGCTCAGCTGGATTAAAGGTAGTGAATTTTTGTTTGATCAAAATATTCCTTGTAGTAGGATTTAAAATTAGTGACAAAACAAGCTATCTGTACTAGGAACAGAATATTTTTTAAAAGTACGGGAATCTGACAAGGTTCTTTTTCTGCGTTAATCGAATGCCATAAAATCTCGTATTGGTTTTGCTTGTTTTACCTTCTGATCTTATAAGCAGCTCTCTAGTGATGCATAAAGAAGGCCAGAGGCAACTATTAAGATGTGAAGATGATAAACTGAAGGATATAATATTGTAATTATTAAGCTATAAAGACGATGTATTGTCAAGTGCAACTGTCCGTAGCAGTGGATTTTATTCTGATTTGTGATGTTTTACAGGAATTGAAAGTGTGTATGGAGTCGGTCATAATAGTTGAGGGCCAACTAATTGTATATGGAAACAACCCTAACTATTATAGCTTTGCATTGTTACATATGCGATCCTGAATATATCAGACAGCTTAAAAATTATCCATTTACCCGCATTGGCTCCTCTCCATCCGAAGATCTCCAAACTTTATTAGATCCTTATACTTCCTTAGTGGCAGCAATTTGTTGTGCCGTTGATATAATAAATGATATGTGGAATGTGCCTAATTTTGTAGTTTTCCTCTCCCCCATCAGGTCTCAATCGTTCTGCATGATCATTAAGGCAGCAAGTCTAACTAGTAACTGCTCAAGTGTAGTGAGAAACTGCAAACCTTCAGGTAACGTCTTCAGCCGCAAGCAACAGTGCAAGTGGAGGAATTTCATAGAATCTGAGTATTCTAGTTGGTGAAGACAGAATTCTAGTTGGAGTATTCAGGTAACGTCTCCATTAGGTGAAGACAGAATTCTCGAAGAGGATTGGGGATCTGGGGACCTGCAATTTAGTTCCTGTGTAAGGGCGGTTATCATATACTTGCAGCAAGCCCTGGTTGATCAATTCATTTATATTTTCTTCTGCTACATCCTCCATAATCTGCCCTGCTTTCTCTTGAACCAGTCCTTCAGCCACTAGTAACCGAATAAGTTTCCCTTTGGAAATCCAGTGGTTCTCGGGGAAGATGGAACAATATATCAAGCAGTGGTAAAGAGAATCAGGTAAATCTTTACAACATATTTTTTATGGAATACATGAAGAAGAAGCTGATGTCTCTCAGCTTCTTCATTGTCTTGAGAGTCTCTGTTTTCTTCGATCTTGAATTCAATGGTATTTGAACTAGCCATCGAGATCTACCAACTGTGTTTTGCATTTGCATATAGAAGAGAAATATAGCAATATTTATGGGTTAGAGCTTATTGCATACGGTATATATGCTTTGCAGTTTGATCCTTGTTTGCATTTCCTTCAAGCCTGTTGTAGTCTTGTAGACTATTTCTTAGAAAGCTTCAGGATGTGGCTTTGTGATGGTTATGCTTTGTATTGAAGCAGCCTGCAGCGGAAGAGATGACGAAGAATCTGATGTCTCAACTTCTTCGTTCTCTTCGAAGATTTTGTTTTCTCTAGTCTCTTCTTCGATGGTATTTGAACTAGCCATATAGTGTTGTACAAATGTGTTGATAGCTTATGTTGCTTGATGCGACTCTGAGATGGTAGCGGATGCAAGTTTGTGCTGGTTAGGCTTTGTAAAATCACATTTAATATAAAATTTCATTACAATAAAAATATAACATGATTTTAATTGATATGGGATAAGGATGGAGATGAATGATAATGATGGTATGTACTACCAAAATTACTCTTTAGTTTTATTTTTTTATTGATTTCTTTTGTTACTTTGTTCTTGGTTCAAATGAAAACTCAACTATGGCACTAGGGAGACTATCTTTTTAGACTATATTTTGTTGGTCATATGATGTGGTAGTTGATTCTTCAAAGCATCAACTGCCACATTATATGATTTACAAAATATGGTTTAAAAATATGATTTTCCTAGCATTTTCCCTCCCCCCATAAATTGTGTTACAAATTTAAAGACCATTTTCTCCGCATTAGACCATTTCAAACCAGCATTGATGCCTCTCATTCATAAATTAACGAGAATCTAATGTGAAAAATATAAAGTTCAGGTGCCTATATCCAAATGCCTATTTAATTTTGAATGTGCCCCTTGAAATTGTTAGACAGAAATGCTAACGAGACTCTTTTAAAAGTAGGACTAGTTATAGACTTGTCATCTTATGTTTTTTACACAATATTTTAAAATGTTGACCTGTAGAATTGACATTAGATTGTATAGTAACAAGAAGTTCACAAAGAAAGCAACTTTTGAAAAAGTCCTTAACATTTCTCATTCTTAGATATTTTTCTTTTTGACTTGTCTGCTTTCATACCGTGTGTCCGGCATACCAAGCTTGGAAACCATTAAAGGACCCATTTAAGGGGAGAGGATGGGCTAAACTTTACAATGAGATAGTAATAATGTAGTTTAATTTCTTTTTTGATGATAATTGAACCTAAAACCTCTCACTTACAAGTGAAAAAGAATACTATTAAATCATAGTACAAGAATTTCATACTCTTGGCTCCTCTTATTAAACATGTTTAGGGTTGGGGGTGGGGGTAGGGGAGGGGGTGGGGAGGTACGACCGTACGGGGGTCTTTATATAATGATCTTTACTGGTAAACCCTTCAGCCAAGAGTTCAATTTTGGTCATAAATAATACTGAGCAGACGACAGTTGCTCATGAAACCGTCATTTCGATTTGTCAGAAGATAGATTATCCCTAAACATATGAAGGGATATGGGTACGTTAAATTCAAGCTCTTCATAATTTATATTCATGACTAAAACTAATGACTAGTTTATAATAGAGTGCGTGCTAAGAAAAATGCTAATCATTTTTTATGAGCTCTTTGACATTTCATAATTTAATATTAATTATCGTATTAATATTATAAGAGAATTGTTATTAATACTATAATAATATCATTCTACACTCTTTATAAGTATATTTTTTTTCTAATTATAAAAAATTTGAAGTGCAGAATAAGATTTTTAAAGTATCAATAATAATTTTTTTTTATAAAATATTATGTCAAAAACATTAGACGATAGAGAATCGATAAAGAATTTTACTTTTAAAGGATCTCCTTAGCATTTGTTGTGTGTTAATTCATGTTGTGTTATTCTTGTGTCACGTGAGTAGTGGCTTGGCTAAGAAGATTGTAAGTCGTCTATATCACAAAGCGTGTACTGAAAAGTGACCTTACTAATGCACGCAACTCACTGTCACACTGACTCCCACTTCTCTCTTGTCTCTCCCAGCCATTCACTCACTGTCACTCAGACAATCGCGACCACCCCATGAAAAGTGACCTTTCTTTGTGTTGACTTCTTGTAACACTTGCAGGGCGACCCCATGATTTTAAAGCTCAAGGGAGAGGAACTCAAGAATGTGGAGCAGCAACGGGAACTGTTTGATAGAAGGCATGATGGGACACGAATTGTCCCTTTGGATACCCAAAACTGGTTGGAACTCAATATGTACGGGTTCAGGTTCGCGTTCAAGTATTTCAAGTTCAAAATGTTCGTGCTCTCATAAAGTTCAAGAAGCATTGCTAACTATCCCATGGCTGCTGAAAACCATCCCACTGCAGCTGCTCCCACTACATATGATGACATGGACACGTATATTGTCATCCCTGAAAGATTACCCGATGCTGAGGTGGTTCCCCCGAATGTTGGAGGAACGTGTGTTTGATTGGTTGGAGCATAGAACCCCAGCAGAGGGTAAGGAGGCAATGGCAAAATGGAGGGTGAATTGGCACAGACCAGCTGTGCAAGAAACTTCATCATCTCATCTCCTCCCAACTTAGGGTAATGTCCTAAACTCTCAACTCCCTGCATTCTGCAATCTCTCTGATTATTTTTTCGAGATTTAGGAATTTAGGGACTTGGGGATTGCTCATTGTTTGATTTGGTCTGATTTTCCAAATTTTGAATGAATTGACATTTTGAGAAATGGATAGGGGATTTGTTTCCCTTCATTGCCTGACTTGCATATGTACCATTTTGGTTCATACACGATATACGATTGGTCATTGTTTGACATTGCTGTACTGATTTTTCAATCTATTTTCTGGAAAAAGTGGAGTGCCATTAACATTTCCCTTCCAAAATCCAATTTTTAGATCATGCAAAGCGCAATGAGTTAGAGGAGCAAGAGCTTAGAAGTTTCAAGTAGCAAAAGATCATGTTGTACGAAGCCTAACCAGTGGCGTTTTTGGTATGTAGGCTTGGGTATCCCAGACGAAGCAGAATTATAAACGCCCTTATTGGAGATGCACGCGTTGTGCCTATTTTGTTCGGTGGGTCAAGGCAGATTTAGCAATCGAGTTTAAGGAATTATCTTCAATATTTGCCAACATATCTACTAAATTGGTAACAATTGAGGAAGACATCAAAAGGTACCTCAAATAGAAGGATGCAGCCCGCCATTTATCTGAACAAGTTAAGCAAAATGTGGTAGTTGTAGTGAAGGAGCTCCGCCGAAGTTGCAAGGTTGCCAACCGGCAGTTCATTATCGCAATAGCAATATTTGTGTTATGTGTAGGGTTTTTTATGTTTCATTTTTAGGAAAACTAATGAAAATGATTTGAAAACTTTGAGTTTTAACGAAAAAAACAAAATAAAATGTAAAGTGAATAGTACCAAGATTGACTTTTTAGTGTAAAACTATAGTTTTTCGTTAAAGTGAACAGTAATGAGATCTTTTCGTTAAAGTTCTCTTGATTTTATTGGGACAATGCCGGTCCTAATTTTATTTAATTATTCTATGTTTAATTGTTTCATATAACAATATTTGTGTTATTTGTAGCCCCGTTGATGATGACGGAAAGAACCTTCAATGCCCCCTCATTGATATCGCTCGATGGAACTTTTACTGTTGCATATGTTGATATCCTCAGCGGCCAATCTGGACAATCTTTGTCCACAAGAAGCAATAACATTATACCACATCGTGCCAATGCATACTCAATCCGTATACGTGTTTAAACGCTTTTAACTTTAGAAAACATAAACTCCCTTAATGGTTTGATAAACAGTGAAGTGCGTGGAGAAACACAGCTTATTTTGAACGCTTATAGCTTAAGAAAACATAAACTCCGTCCATGGCTTAATAAACAGCGAAATGTGTGGAGAAACACAGTTTATTTGAAACGCTTGTAACTTTATTTCTTACGCTCACATTGGCTCTCCGCCATCAGGTTTAGCGAATTCTTGCACCATAGAGTTGATATCTTAAACATGGAATGTGCCTAATTTTGTAGTTGTCCTCTCCGCCATATCGGGTTTCAGCCATTCTCCAAGATTCTCTGGCAAAGGCAACAAATGCAACAGCTCAAGTTTGGTGAGAAACTGCAGACCTGAGGAAGCATTTGCAGGCGCAAACAATTGCGCACGTGGAGGTATTTCAAGCTCGGTAGTGCCCCCTCTTCAATTTCTGTCCACTCCTCCAGAACACGCGAAGCAATGGTGAGAACCTGGAGCTTTGGAAACCCAACAGCGCTACAGAATTCTTTCCCTATTCGTTTAGCATCATAAGCATTCCAAAGGCTAAGATTTTCCAAGTTGGGTAGCGGTTGAAATACCAATGATGAGTCCTCGGATATATGAGAGTTGCCTAATGTTAGATTTGTAAGCCTTCCCGAGGAGCCAAAACAAGTACGTAGGTTTCCTTGGATGCCTTCCAGGCAAAGCTTTTGAAGAAAAGGTGGGGGCGAGAATGAATCCAGGAGGATAAGATTTCCCTCGCTGACGGCGTCTTTTGCTTCTAGAGACAAGGAAAGGAGTTCTAACATCTTCTTTATAGAGGCAAGTAGCTCATTGATATTCTCTTCAGCAAAATCGTTCACTCCAAGTTTTCTGAGCTGTATCAGATTACCTAACTCTTCTGCAATTCCACCACCAGCATGTATACATGTCAGGGTCAGAATATCATTCAAGCTTCCTATTCCTACTGGTACCTTCATCCCGTGAACATCTCGAAACACGTTCTTGTACGTTTTGATGTGCCTCAACATCACAAGATTGAGGATCTCATCTGGCAAAGCGGTTAAACGCCCACAAAATCTGATGTCAAAAGTTTGTAGAGCTTGTAATCTACTGAGCTCCTCTGGAAGCTCTTAGTACATCAGTGTGGTTGAAGCCAAGATACAAGAGGAGTATCATGTCTCCCACTTCATTTGGTAACGTTTTGACTTTGGTATATGTTGGACCCTAAAAATTACAAAGCCTACATGGCGTGCAGGCCGAGTAACTAATAAGCTAACTACTTCATTCGGTTGAATGCGGGGCGTGCCAACTCGTCGGCCAAGGAGTAAAATTTGTTGATGTTGCGTTGAGTGCGTTGCTGACTTCTTTATCTTGCGACTGCGGCCGAGGAAGGAACAAATCTCGGCCTTTGGATTCTCGAGGTTGAACACAAGGTTGCTAATTCTACGAAGTTCACGAATCGTTGGCGCCAGATTCGGTAACAATGATTTTATTCGTGAGAGTATAAGCACGTCGAATCAACACCAGACTATACGAACACAAGTACTCAAAGGTGATGTATGTCTTGATGGTAAATGTGATTCAGCCATCAGAATGTCAAACTCTAAAACTGACTTGTGAGTATCTAATCATAAAATCACTCGGCGCTCAATGCGCCGAATGTCGTAACTCGTAACACCTTACTTCGTCAAGAAGGCTAATAAGATGACCTCTGCCAATAAGGATTCGAAAACCCTTCTCGATCGAGACTGAGATAGGTAACCAGTCGGCCTCGACGCAGTGCTGTTTATTCAAACTGAAGGTGCTTCGTGATCGGCTGATTCTACGGCAACAATGTTGTTTATCCAAACTGAAGATGTTCGCTAGTTACCTTCACAGTGCTGTTTATCCAAACTGAAGATGTGTGGCGGAAAAAGTAAAAAAATCTCAAGAGGTTTGAGAGGTTTTGCTTGCTCAGGGCAATTGTGTGTTGAATTCGAGGGGGGCCTCCGATTGTTGCATGATGTCTTGTATTTATAGCACCAAATCCTCATTGAGATCAAGTCAAGATCCTATCTGGATTGAGACTTTTTGTTCTTTTCTAACTCCATTTCGACTAATCGTACTTCTATTAGGATTTTGAACTCACCCCTTTTTTAGGCCATATTCATTGCTGATTGAGAATCCAAATTACACTAAGACCCCTTATATCAAGACTTCTTCGACCTCTTTGCTCATCCGAACTATTCCTTCTTGCAACAAAACTCAACCATCCTTGCTGAACAGTCCAGGATCACCAGGCAGCCCATAGTATATTTGGAAAAGCTTTGGGCCAAACATAACCAATACTCAGCCTAATAATATTATTTTGGGCCCAAACATTGCCCCCTCGCTTCTGACGTCATCGGCCAAGAATCCTTAGCCGATTTTAACCTTGAAGAAGCGAACTCTACGAGATAACCATGGGATAATGAAAAGCCTCACACGTCTCATCCATCGAGCGCATTTATGAAACACGATCGCACGATCCGAATTCTCCTGCACGTCTTGCCGCGTGTCACTCCCTTGATTAACATAACAGTCCTTAATCATGATCCTCGAAAACATGCGCCAGCCGAAACATCTCTTCCACATTAATACATTGATTCCGCCACAACACGCAATCGTGCGTCCTTAAACCACGGAAACCTCGATCCCATTCCTTGGAGAATCCCAAAATATCCAAAAAGATTAGGGATTTCCTGTTCGATTTCACCCTAAAATTTAAAAATCAAACGTTTTTGAAGATCAAACATTTGATCTTTACGATTCGAGTTTACCTAGCCCTTCAAAGACTTCAAAAAAATAAAAACCCTTCAACTCAAACTCTTCATATTTATGACTAAAACTTACATGCAATATAGTGTATATTTCTTTTACATAACTATTTGTGCCACATAAAATGACATAATACACACACACACACACACACACACACACATTTTACATACCTTTTTTTTAGGGCGAAGGGTACCTGCCTTTTTGACCAATGCCATTATCCTTCTCTTCAAAACTTCAAAAAGGGTTCATGGGCTTTGAAATCTAGTCTCCGAAATTTCACTATTCTTTAGATATTTCGTAATTTAAATTCGTATTTCATGTTTATGTTATCTTTATTAGTTAATTTTAATTCTATTAATTTTAAGAATTAAATCGTTTAGTTATCGAATTTGAATTTTCGTATTTAAGGGACCAATTAGCTACAAGGAGAAGGGACCAATCAAAAATCAAGAGGGGAGAGAGAGAATAAGAAGAAGAAGAAGAAGAAGAAAGAAAAAAGAAAAAAAAAAGGAGAAGCCCCCCAGTCTATACACCCGCGCACCAACCTGACCCAATTCCGACGGATTCCGTCATTTTTTCGTCAAATCATCATCATCCATCACCTACAACCTCTTCCATAACTTCCCATCTACCATCTTCACCCAAATTTGAAGGGTTTAAGGTCCATTTTAGTGTAGAACCCCACTGAAGCACCGGAGGTGCTCGACGGTGATTCCTCCGATCCGGCGAGTTTCACCACCCACCACCACCCTTAATCATCTCCCCTTGGACCCAGGAACAAGACCCAACCAGTTGTAGGGGTGTCGGAGCACCGAGGAAGAAGAATCGAAGCTTACCTATTCTAGGGTTTTCGGCAAGTTTAAGTGAAATCGGAGCCTTTCCCGGCCAAATTGGTCTTAGTTATAGGTATGAAACTTGCTCTGCTCATTGAGATCTACAATTATGTGAATTTTGGTAATATTTGGAATTAGTTGGATTTTCCGGCAAGTCGGGCGATCGGCCGTCGCGTAGGTCGAGACCCCACCTGATCGTCCTAGGCTAATTTTGATAACCCGATTATGTATTTGACATCCGTTTAGCGAAATTTTGATGTTTTAATATAGTTTCGTAGTTGACCACCTAGTTTGTTGTCACGGGATTATTATATGAATCAACGATCCGACCATTGGATCAGCACCAAACTTAAAAACGTAATAGTACATATATTTGAGGATAGTAGGAACTAACGGATCAGGAATCCGACGTATGGATCTTCCCGAATTTGATTTTTAAGTTTGTAAAACTAATTGTTGACCGCCACTTGAATTACAGATTGGCAAATATCCGACCGTCGGATCGCGATGAGATTTTAGTATGTTGCTCTATGAGCATAATGAGGACTTTAGGAGTTACAAATCCGAAATTCGATGTGCGGATCTTCCGAATCAAATTACATAGGGTTGTGGACCCTACTGTTAACCGATGGTTGATTTTTGGTCAACATGTCTCAAAATTTTCTAAATACTAAAATTAGTACGACAGGAGACTAAATGAAGTCTAATGGGCCTACATTGGTTAGTAAATGACTTTAATACATGTGATATGGTGACTACCCTGCTATTGTATTTAATATCCTTGTGGATATCACCTAACTTTATAAATGTGATTTTTATATATTTAGCCATAGACCTATGTTTATTAAACATGATTTGGCTTGTGTATTGATGACGATTGTGATATGTGATTTGACGTGCATATTTGAAATGTGGTTGATTTGCATAATTGGTATGATATGATGAAATGTGAGGGCTAGTAGTGGACTGTTAACCCATAGCCATGAGGTTTGTTGCTTCGAAACTGGTTTCATATCCCATTTCATTGTTTCATTTCTTGTTTTGTTGATTTGTTCTAAATTTAGTACTTGTGCTTTATTTCATTTCATTGAGCCTTTGTAAATTGAGCACCTGGTTTATGTCTTGTTTCTTCGAGCCGTTGATATGTTCCTTGGCCATCCGCTCGGTTTCGTTGAGTTATCCAGAACTAGGTATCCACTTCGCGATTCCGTTGAGGGATGGTCCAGAATCATATCCTGGTTTGGATTCCGTAGAATGGTCCGGAATCACCTTTGGTGTTTGGTTCTGTTGAGTGGTATGGAACCTGATGTTGATAGATTTCGTTGAGTGGTCCGAAATCGCATCATTTGACTTGTTGGTTCATTGGATTTGATATCAGCTTAAGAAATGTAGGCTTCAGCCGAACAATGTCGCTCTAGCCTTGCATTTTGGTATATGATATGTGTTATTGATTGATGTGGTTGTGGAATAATGTTGGTTGTGATTATTGTCATTATGATTAGACTCGTTGACCATTGTGGCTGGAGGATAACATTGTGCTTCATTGATTGTACTTTGAGATGTTGCATACTGTGAATTGCGGTGTTATGTGAAGCATGGTGATTTTTATGATGGATGGATTAGAATTTTTTTTTGTCATATGGGTTTGTTATGTAGCTTTGAATCTAATAATTTCTTGCTTGTCAAGTCCTAATGATTGATTGATTGGGGTATGTTAGGCCTTTCGGCTTGAACGAAATGTGATAGAGATCGAGTTGTATTGAAAGGTGAACTACGAATTGCTTGATCCCTATTTAGGGTACATAGGCAATCTAACAACGAGGTTAGATGCAGCCATAAAATGTATGAAAAATTACTATGTGAATCGATGCTTGAGTTGTGCTTTGTCATATCCTGGAGGCAGGATATGTTAGACATACGAATACTTGATGACGTCATGTGTCGATCCGAGATGTATGTCGAGATCGAGGTGTGACATGGGCAATCATCAAAACATACTTTTCCTATCATAAAAGAAGCATACGCATAATGTTTGAACCTAGTTAAAAATAAATAAAGGAATGATAGAACGAATTAAGCACTGGCCAGCAAGCTCTTTCTAATCATTATGGTTTCATTTTTAAATATTAATTCCAATAACTGAAAAAAATAAAAATATTCAAGTTAGGTACACCCTCTTCACGAGAAGAGATTTTTTAATGTGCCGAAACACAAAACGATACGTCATATTGTTATTATACTAGTGGATAGAAGTTTTTTTTTTTTTTTTTTAAGTGTCCCTTCACTCGTATATAATAACATATGACGTATATATTTGTGTTCCGAACACACTAAAAAATCTCTCCACCGTATCAGTCCATTGGCCCCATGAGCCACGTGGTTGAATATGGATGAAACCCCGGCAAGCTTTCAAAAATCGATACTCACCCATATAACAAGCAACTCAACAAAAAAAAAAAATTCAAATAATTCAATTAGTTAAAGAATATTAAGAAAAAAGAAACATAAGAAAGATCAAGAGAAAAAAATTGGAAATTGTCAAATTGATGGGGACTAACAACAAAGAGAGTCCGAAAAACGTTTCACTCTCAAGGCCCCCGCCAACTATTTTTTTTTTTGTTTTTTTGTTTTAGAGGCCTACAACCCTCTTTACATGTCCTTTTTCTTTATAGCATACTCCTTTTTTGGTACTTATCTTGCATGCTAAGCCAACTGTGTAGCAACCCTCACCGTTTGATATTATTTACAGGGCATTACACATGCAAGTTACTGCAGAAGAAGAATGAAGGGTGTGGGGCAGAGAAATACGAGAGTGAATAGTTAATAAGTCGTTTGAGAACCATATCAGTTTTATTTTTTATTTTTTATTTTAATTAGAAAGATATAGAAGAAATATATAAGAAAGTGTACAAGAAAGAGCGCACAAAATAAAGAGTAGAGGAAGGATATTGATGAGAGAAAGGTAAAAAATGTATAAGAAAAACCGATAAAAGGAAATGAAAAAATGAAAACCTATTTTGAATTGTTTTCAAATTTCATGATTTGCATTTTTTTTCTTCCCCTCTCTCCCATCATTCTTATTCATATCCCTCATTTCACCATATGCTTTCATCGTATCTCAAGCTGAAAAAATTTAAAAATTTAAAACTAAAAATAAAATGATTATCAAACAAGCCCTGTGATAATCATTTCGTTTTCAATTTTTAGTGTTTGTTTTCACTTTTTTGAAAACTCTAAACTGAAACATTGTTTGGTAACTACTTTCAATATTCAAACAATAATGAACACTGAAAACTATTTTCTTAAGCTTTCAAAATTTGGCCTTGGGTTTTCACTTTTTAGTTTTTAGTTTTTATTTTTTTGAAAACTGAAAATAATTAATTACCAAACAAGATTTAGTTTTCAATTTTAAAAATAATAAAAACTAAAAACCAAAAATTAAATACGAAATGGTTAGCTAACAATCCCTAAGTTAATCTTAGATATTGATTGTCTGATGCTGTTGGAAAATTGCATCTTTTAGCCACTATGGAGTGCATGACTAAAGTCAGATTTCTTCTTAATTTCAACATATGAAGACCACTAGTAATTAATTAATTACCATTTTAACCTAGTTAAAGATATGACTGAACCTTCAAGCGCCAAATATGGGTTTAGCAAAGGTTTATGCGCGCATGTTACCTTAGGTCATCTCCAACCGAAGGGTTCAGAGAGCTAGAGGACTGAAAATAACCCAAAAATCGTCTCGTGGACCTCACGAAATCTGAAAGGGCCAAAGGGCTCGGATATAACCAACAGGAATATATTTAATATAAATTTATTCCTATCGGTTATATCCGACAAGAATGCTTAAACAAAAATTTGAATTCAACGGCTAGCTGACGCCAGTTACCGTTGGATTCAATTTTTTTTTTTTTTTTTTTTGGAGCCAATTTTTTATTTTTTTTAATTCTTCAAAATTCTATTTTTTTCCTTATAAGTACCTAAACCATTCATTCACCATTCCTACACCATTTCAATTCTCATATTTTCTTTCCTCTTTCAAAAATCTATCCTTCAAAATTTTCAATAATTTTCAAATGGCCTCATCTGCAATGAAAGGTAAGGCTTGGACCCGAAAAGAAGATGAAGCTCTTTACAAGGCTTATAGATGGGTGTCGGAAGATAGTGTGAGGGGGAATTGTCGAACAAATGATGATGTTTGGACTCGTGTGTCCAAAAAATACTTAGAGTTCTATGAAGGCACCACTCCACTAAATATCTGAAACCACGAGAGTTGTTCTTCAAGATGGAAGAAACATCCTCAGCCAAGTTTGAACAAATGGCATCAAGTATTGTTAACAACCGCAAGTAGACATGAAAGCGGCGCTAATTACTGCGATGAAGTAAGTGTTTTCACAATTTATTTTAAATATTTAATTATATTACATTTAATGCAGATATGGATTAAGATGGATCTCCTACCATTCAACAAATAAGGGTAGAAAATCCGTCTTAGGGTGAAGGTTCCATACCTAGGGCTATGGGACGAAACAAGGCGTGAAGGTTGAAGGAAAAAGGCAAAGAAAATGATGATTACGCCGCTCAACATGAAGTGGCAGCCTCATTGCGATTAATGGCGAAGCAAAATACCCTTGAGGCGGAAGAAAGGAAGTGTAGGCATGAAGAACTGGCCAAACAAATACAAGAAGAGATGGATGACAAGAATATGGAAAGGAGCACTTCGAATTACATTCCAATGAGTAAGGCCTATTTTGATAGAAAAAAAAGAAAAAGAAATTATAACTTGGCAACAGCTGTTTACCTCTGACTATACTCCTACAATAGCGGATGATGAAGATGATGTTGATTATGGATATTAAATTTAAGTTGTTGTAGTTTTTAAATTTAAGTTAGTTTTGTTTTTAAATTTAATTTGTAGTTTTTAAATTTAATTTGTTGTTTTTAAATTTAAGTTGTAGTTTTTAAATATAAGTTGTAGTTTTTAAATTTAAGTTGTTGTTTTTAAATTTTAATTGTTGTAGTTTTTAAATTTAAATAATAAATTATGTTTGGCCCTATGACCCTTTGGCCCTCAGTTGGAGACGATTTTTTATGACAGAGTTAAAACGAGCCCTATAGCCCTTTGGCCTTCGGTTGGAAATGGAGGCAAATATAGCCCTATATTATTCATTAAAATATTAATATCTTATAGGATCAAATGACTAAAACGAGTCATCTAGCCAGCCCTTGTTTGGAGATGAACTTAGGCTTATGTACGTAGCAAATTGGGTTGTACTCGTCACAATCATGTGGTCACGTCTTGTCGCAAATCTGAAAGCAACCAGCCTGCAAACCTTGGACCATTCACTGTAGATTACTAAGACATATATTCATGTTAAGTACTCAATGGCATGCATGCATGTCCATGGATGAGGCGATCGTACTCGTACCAGATCATAATAAAGGACCGTGATTAGTCCATTGGCTATGGATCCAGATCCTCTCCAGATCTAAGGATTCTGAATTTAGAGATCAATTAATCTGAGCCGTTGAAATTTGATTCAACGATTATAAACAGGGAGCCCACTACAAGTTATAATAATTGTTACCGTATGATCAAATTTTAACAAGTCGGATCAATTGATCTCTAGGCTCATGATCTTTAAATCCGGAGAAGATCTGGATCCATTGGCTATTGGGAAGTATATATTTTTCTTTCTTTTTGTTTTTGGCATCAAAATCCGCAGAAGAAATTGATGACATGTTTAATCTCGAGCTACATAAATTTGAAGGGAGGGCTACTATTCTAGTGGCCCTTAAATTGAGAAGGAGATCCCCACAATTCGTTGAAACTGAGGAACAAGTTGTAATTAAGGTAGAGAATATAATTTGATTCTAATTTTTCTTTTTTAGCTTTGATACCTTTAATAACAGAATATTGACTGCAATTCAATTGAAGAAAAAGTATTTAAACACATGGTTAGCAACACTTATGATAATTACTTTTTAATTTTCATGTGTGTGCTATAGATAGAGGAAAGGTATGTGGGAAGGAGGAGTGAATACAGGCAAACGAAGGATGGTGGAAGAAATGTCAAAAGAATGTGTACGAAATGACACACAAAATTAAAACCGAATAATTTCAAAGTTGTTTTCACTTTCAATTTAGTTTCTCATTTCCCTCGAATACCTTCCTTTTATTTCTAACATAGAAAATAAAAACTAAAAACTAAAAATGCAATTGCAATCAACTAGCTCTATATATTTCTAATTCATGCTGGAGCTATATGAGTAAATATCATTTAGTTAACTGCCACATATTTAATGAGTGTTTGAGTTATAAACTTGGTTAAGAATGTGCACAACTATACTTGTGAGAATCATGGATGCAGCTATGATATGACTTTGGATAGGACTGAGGGAGTTTGGGAGATGTGATATTCAACCACTATTTACAATTGCAGTTGGAGTGGCCTTATTGCTTACAAAAACCATTTTCTCGGATTCCATTATTGTACTGCTGTTTGTTGGTGATGCTCGATATCTATATAGAGCTCTAAATATTTACGTAATAACTGAACATTTCCTTTCTTATCTCTGCATGTGTCTCCTTATTAGTTTGAGAAAATGCATTTAAGATAGCGCATATACATATATGTTACAATTAGAATTCCATCCTTATGTTAATTAATTATATTTAATTTACTGAATGTGTGTGTGTGTGTGTGTGTGTGTGTGTGTGTGTGTGTATTGTATGTGTGTGTTGTGACTGTTGTCTGAATGCATGAGATTAAAAATGAGGTGGAGTGAGATAGAGAGGAATGGGAGACATCCTCTCATCCTCTGATATTATTATTAGATGCAAGGTCATAGTCATTCTTTTTAGTGTACCTCCCATTTATCACTTTGTCTTTCGCCTTCATTCCTTCTCATGTCCACTAAATACTCTACTCTTTGCCTTTTACTCCTAGCCTCTCCCCCCATTACCTTTTGTCACTGCATTTTCTGCTGCTGTCTCTCTCTCTCTCTCTCTCTCTCTCTCTCTCTTTCTCTCTGTGTCTCCCCCCCCCCCCCCCCACAACAAACACTCCAATTAGGGTTTCCTCCTTCAGGTATATCTCCCCTCTGGTAACAAATCTTTGATGCTTTCTCCTTCAATTGGCTAAGGCTAGCTAGCTCATAAATATATATATATATCCTGGAAGGAGCTAAGAACACATACAACTAGCTCTTAATTACTTGCAAGAGCTCCACAAGGGAAAGAATAAAAAGGTATAAATTCCCTTTTTTATTTTTCCTTTCATCAGAGAAACGTATGTAGATCCCTGAAAGGTAAACATGTGTAACTTTTCCTTTAAATGCTAATTATATATATTCTACATAAATCCATACTGTGGTATCTATTTCTTTTGGAGTCCTGCATAGCCTAAAGGCTAATTAAATCGATATATAACTAGATCCTTTGGGTTTAGCTTAAATTAGATCTTAATTTCCATGTTATTGGACCTTCACTAATTAAGATGCGTAAACATATCTATAATGGGTGAGTTTGCACTAGTCAGATCCCAGTTTAACTGATTAATTTGGAAATTAAAGATTTATGATATGATATGCTGATGACCTTATACATATAAATTTGCTCATGCATTTCAGTTCTGCTTCTAATTAAGTGGCTAAGTGGATGGTGGGAGGAGAAAGATGAAGGGAGGAGTGGGGGGAGTAAAATTAATAAAGAATTATAAAAGACAAAATTGGAAACCTAAATTAAGGAACCATGCAGATGGCCCTGCAGGGAGAGCGATCAAGGCAGCGATCACATGCAAGAATTAACTAAACTACCCTAATTTCTATTATTAAAATGGAAAAGACTGATGAGAGCCAACAGAAATTAATTGAGAATTTCCAGATTCAAGAGATAGCTCAGTTGCATGAATTAATTGAATATATATGTGTTGGTGGTGGTGATTTGGATGAGAGATTTTATATATATATATATGTGTGTGTGTCCTTGATGCATTTAACAGATGAAATCTATATAAAAAGGGAAGTTAGAAACTAAGGAAAATAAAGGGAAATATAGTAAAAGTTTCAACTGAATTATATTTCTAATCTAGTTATTGTAAACAAAATGTTAACTCAAAAATAAGAAGAAACGAAATAAATAGTTTTTTGGTATTAAAATAGAGAATATTTCAGTAAAACAAAATGCATACATGTTTTTTTTTTTTATAAGAAATTAATGAGGGTGTGGGTTGTTAATTTGTTTAGATATTAGCTTTGGTGTGCAGTGAAATAATTTCAAATGGCATCCTCCAGCTCCTCCTATAACTCTCCATGCGCTGCCTGCAAGTTCTTGAGAAGGAAATGCATGCCGGGCTGCATTTTCGCACCGTATTTCCCACCAGAGGAGCCCCAAAAGTTTGCAAACGTCCACAAGATCTTCGGGGCAAGCAATGTCACCAAACTTCTAAACGAGCTCCTGCCTCACCAGCGTGAGGATGCTGTGAACTCCCTGGCGTATGAGGCCGAGGCACGTGTCAGGGACCCGGTCTATGGCTGTGTTGGTGCCATTTCTTTCCTCCAACGACAGGTCCAGAGGCTCCAAAAGGAGCTCGATGCCGCTAATGCTGATCTCATCCGCTATGCCTGTAATGAACTCACAACAGCTGTGTTGCCTCCTCCTCCTACTGCATCAATGGCCGGGGTAAATTCAGTAATTCAGCCGAACATGGCTCCTCAGAGAAGGTTGGTTGATCATCCTTCTCATCATCATCAGTATTACCAACAAACTAGTACAACTACAACTAGTAATGCTCCTGGAGTCGCTTTCCCAGTACTTTATCTTCCGTGGAATGAAGGAGGAGGAGCAGGTAGTGGTGGTGGAGGAGGAGACGGCAGAATGTGATTTAAGATTTGGGATTTTGAGGTTTGAGACCCTAGCTTTAGCACATCACAATAATTGACAGAGGTAAATAAAACCCAATTCAGCTAGGGTTTGGTTGTGTCAGGCAGGTGTTGTATTAAGTAGATATGTTTACAATTTGTTGTAGTAGAACTCAGCAGGGTCTCTATGCCTAGCCTCACGTGTAGTAGTACTACTACTCTGATCTTATATATTTATATATACGAATTTGTAGCTAGCTAAAGCCAAATAGATCGGCTTAGCAGTTTCATTGTTTCCCAAGTATAACTTGGAGTTGGTGGGTTCAGTGCTAGCTGTATACCTAAATTAAATATTCTTCTACCCAAATAAGGGTTCTGTTTAATCAATAATATTGGAGCATCTAAATATGGCGACTGTGTCATTAATTAGTAGTGCAGCTATATGTGAAGATGCGCATGCCGTGCAGGGTTGACATTCTCTGCAGTCAGTAATGAAGTGTTTATATGTACCTAATAGCTAAACAGACAAAATATGTCTGTATAAACATTAATTAGTATTGATTAGTTCTTTTAATAAACTATCGATGATCATATAAAGACTAAAGAGGATTATTCTTGTGTGTGTGTGCCTAAGTATATAGAGGGGGGTTAGTCCTCTTTTCACCATTGTTTCTGCTGCTCCTTTAATTGCATGTTGTGATGAGGACCACTTTACATGTTTAAATAATTTAAGTAGCTCACTCATGCTGCTGTTTTTCAATATTATTTCATAAATATAATTAACCTAGCTAATAAGATAATCATGGTTCTATTTATCTAATGATCACAATTTTCATTTCATGGTGTGTGTGTAGTGTGCATGTGTGTTGGCCAAGCTAGCTAGCGAGCTTGAAACTTATTAAGGGTAATACTAGAGAGATTAATATTTTAAATCAAATTCTTTAAATCATATGACGTGGTTATTGATAATTGGATTATTACTTAAGTATTGATTAGTGTGCTTATTTTTTATTGGGAACAAATCGTATGATTTGCAAATAGGAATTGTTATTAGCACTCCAAAATCTCATTCTACACTCCTCACAAATGTATTTTTCTTTCTAATTATAAAAATTTTGGAGTGCCAAATGAAATTTTAAGTATGCTAATAACAATTCTCTTTGCAAATTTGTTCTAAAAAGTTTATCTGCTTAGCATTACTCGCTTCTAAAACATTAGCTAGAGTTTTGGGTTTTTTTTTTCCAATAAAAGTAAATCTTACAATAATTACGTATGAGAAGGTATTTGAAAGAGGAACGGTGTGAAATCCAACCTTTTGTGCGTGCATGTGTTCCAACTTGTTTGAATTGTAGTGTTTATCATGTACTTGATGGTGTGAATCTGTTCCTCCTCCAAATATTAAATCAATTTGTTATATTTTTTGCGTATAGTATTAGGTATAGTTGCAGAGATATCTGAAACAGCAGCACGTACAGTCTCTCCCTCATTGGATCCGATACATAAATCGCTGTACTTGCTCTCTTCCAAGTTCCAACTTGTACTCACTCTTTCCCTCACTCATCTGCCCTCAAAGCTTACCAGCAGACAAAACAGTAAAACCTTGGATATAAAAAAGTCTAAACACAGTACTAACATTATCATACCCCTCTCTCCCTCTGTCTTCCTCTCTCTCTCTCTCTCTCTCTCTCTCTCTTGTAATATAACCTTTTTATGATGATTAGCTTAATTACACTAACAAAATGTCAAATGTTCCATCGGGAAGCTCAAAAAATATTTATAAACCCTTCAAAGCTGCTGTTGCAGCCCTGCAAAGCAATTAGGGTTTTTCGGTCAAAGCCGCAATTAGGTTAGGGTTTAAAACGAATTAACTGCCGAAGTCAACAAAAGCATATTCTATGCTTTTTCAGCAAATTAAGGGTAATGCAACAACTTGATCAACTAGTGCAAAATAAGGCATCATTATATTTATATTACGATTAAACTTTCTGAGATTCCATCAAATATTGTATGATATCTGATGGAGAGAGAGGGGGATAAAGAGAGACATTGATTTGAATTCCCTTATATTCTTGGACTAATACTGTGAAATTCTTTTTATTTCATTCTCTCTTTCTCTCACATGCATACTTTGATATGTTTTTCGTAATCTGTAGCGGCACCAAACTTTCATCATCAAAAACACGCACACCAACTTTTCTGGTTCTCCCTTCACTTTTGACAGTCTTCTCACTCCCTCCATTATAACAATGAAACCCACAAAAGCACTAATTAAAATCAATAAAATTAAGAAAATTTTAACGAAAAAATCTTTATATTGTTCACTTTAACAAAAAATTATATTTTTATATTAAAAAAGTTAATCTTAGTACTATTCACTTTACCCTTTATTTTGTCATTTTCATTAAAACTCAAAGTTTTCAAACTTTTTTCATTAGTTTTCCTTAAAATTAAACATGTTATCTCTCTCTCTCTCGGTATTATTCACTTTAACAAAAAACCATATTTTTACACTAAAAAAGTCAATCCTGATACTATTCACTTTACCCTTTATTTTGTTATTTTCGTTAAAACTCAAAGTTTTCAAACATTTTTCATTAATTTTCCTTAAAATTAAACATGTTATCTCTCTCTCTCTCTCTATCTCTCTCTCGAACAGACACAAACAGAGAGTCTAAATGAATGAATGAATGGATGGTATGAAGTGGGTCAGCCGTGGTTCCAGTGAGAGTCACGTCCATTGTCCTCCAATTATAATCGTCGCCTCACCTTTTTCTTCCTTGGAAATTTTGGGGCAACCAAATCCAATCTTCTTATCTCAATTCCACATACCCCATATTCAATAACTGTTTATACTTCATTAATGGATGAGTAATTGGCTAGTAGACTGGTACCAATATATCAAGTACAGTACTTAATTAGCACATTAGAGAAAAAGTTGGGTAAAGGTTTTATCATTATCGCATGATGAGTGAGTGAAGGCTTTATCATTATCACATGACGAGTGAGTGACTTTGTGCAGTTGAAACTAAAAAAAATTGAAGTTTTGTTGTAAAATCAATTGTTAATATAGGAAGTAGTTCAATATTTACAAGCACATACAATGTATCTTCTTGTATTGAAGTGGAAATTCATACTCCAACACGCCCCTCACGTTTGGTGAATTTTCAAGTCAAGCACATGGACAACATAAATTGGGTGGCATGAAAAACTTGTGGCTGTTGGACTTCACACAAAGGACAACATGCTTTGATATCATAAAGAAAGTTGAGGTTCCAACATAAACCAATTGACAATATGAAAAACAGCTCAATTAATTATAAGTATACACAAGGTCCCTTCTTTCTTACCGTGGAGATTAATACCCTCAACATGAATAGTAAAGAGAGACATTGATTTGAATTTCCTTATATTAAGTGGTGATGGAGAGAAGTGAACCAGGTGTTGGTCGGGAAGAGGAGACATGTGGAGGCGTGGAGCAGCTGGTGGTGGCCTATGGATTGGTTGGGTGTGGTTAGCCAATTAGCCAATTCGGAATTTGAATTGGGAATGAGCTAATTAGGGAAAGTGAATTGGATGAAGTCTTGAGGTATCGGGTAGGGTAAAGAGAATAGGCTCTCTATCTTTTGTGTGAATTAAAAAGGATGAGGCTCATGTGGCTTAATTAATAAGAAAACTAATTTTTTTTTTTTTTAAATGGCTTAACCAAAATAATGCATTGCTTGACTCAAAACGACATTGTTTTGACTAAGCCATTTGAAAAAAAGAAGTCTTTTTCTCTTTATGGTTTCATTTGCAGAACTTAAATGCAGTGGTCGCTGTACTCTTCTCCTTCACCACTTGCAATTCATACTTGGATGGTCCTTGAAGGTTCTCACAGCCCGGGAACAAGTATGGCTTCCTAAAGTCGTTGTTTGCCGCTTTTTTTTATATTTTATTTTTAAGAAAACTAGTGAAAAAGGTTTAAAAACTTTAAGTTTTAACGATAGGTATAAAATAAAGGGTGAAGTGAATAGTATCAGGATTGACTTTTTAGTATAAAAATATGGTTTTTCGTTAAAGTAAGCAGTACCGAGAGCTTTTCATTAAAGTTTTTTTTTTTTTTTTTATGGGATCTTTTGATATAAGCGCCTCAATTTTGAATTTTTTAGATCAAATATCCATGCTTTTTAGTGATTTGATTAAATTTTTTTTATCATAATTTTGGTGCTATAATATGCACATTATATTGTAACAAATTTTCTATAATCTAGCCTTTTGATTACACTCTCCTCCGTTTGAGATAATGGTAAAAAAAAAAAAAAAAAGTTGGTTAGATTCAATTTATTTTCACAATAATGCTACAATTTAGCAATAATTATCTATGATTCAAGATATTTTCTTTCCAAAATAGTTTAAAATATTTTTAAATCCCACAAAATCAAACATACCAAAATAACTTTTTCTTTTAGTACGTTAAGAGAAAATAGGATTGAGAATAATATAAACGTACCAATGCACAATGTGTACAAAATAAAACGTACCAAAATAAAAATAATGTACCAATATTAACAATATATATCAAATCAAACTTATCAAAATTGCAAATAAATGTACCAATTAATGATTTTTGTAAATTCAAATGTACTCGCAGATAATATATGTGACATCCCACATCGCTCATGAGAGTGATCCTTATATGTATATTCACATCCCTACCTAGCATGAGGCCTTTTGGGAGCTCATTAGCTTCGGGTTCCATCGGAACTCTGAAGTTAAGCGAGTAGCGTGCGAGAGCAATCCTATGATGAGTGATCCACTGTGAAGTTCTCGTGTGAGTTGCCAGAAACAAAACCGTGAGGGTGTGTTGGGGGCCCAAAGCGGACAATATCATGCTACGGCGGTGGAGTCGGGCCCGGGAAGTGGTCCCGCCCGGGCCGGGATGTGACAATATATACGTAATGTATTGTACCTAATTAATAATTCGTCAACAACTATACTTAAAAAAAAAACAGCAAAAAAAATATTATTTCACAAAAAATTTGAAAAAAATACATGGAGCTTTTATGTTGATCACTAACTAATATCTCCACTAAATAAGAAAAAGTGCATCATGTAGAGAAAATGATAAATTCAAAAATTATTGTAATTATAAAAAATATAATAATGACATGTAATTTAGCTTGAGGTGATTATTGGTCAAAACACTTTAAATCAAATTTTTAAAAAGTACATATATTTAATCTAAATGATATAGAAAAACTGGAAAATATTCTAATTTTCTTTTTTTTTTTATTGGGTTTGGAGTTTTCGGGTACAATATGTATTAGTTCAGAATCCATAACCCATCAATCTTCTTCTCTGCAAAGACGTGGAAAAGAAGCAAGGAGCTAGTGAAACATGGCAGGAGAGGTTTTATATTATTAGCTACAAGGGACAAAGAAGACAACAGGACATGGGGCTCCTATTTTCTGCCCCCACCACAAATTCTGTATGTTCCTACCTTGATTCATTCAATTCATGAGTTTTGCCGAAGTAAGAAGGTACTGGCACAATGCTGTATATGCTCAGCATATGTATCTTTTAAGTTTAACTTAGGTTGTAACTTCTTTTTCAACTTAAGGACGGCATACACATAACTAATTAACTCTTGAATGTTTTGTGAATACATAAGTTATAGATTAAGGGGATAAGAACATTTATTTGATTATAGAGACCATGAACGACTACTCTTAGATAAGAAACTCTCAGTTTTTAATTGATAACGATGATAAGATCATCAAAGGACTAGCAAAGCTGTTTAAATAGTCATAATAAACCCTAATTGGAAAACAAAAAAAAAAAGAGGAGAAATTTCAAGAATTCCAAAGTTAACAGAAAAATATAAAAGCTAATTTGACTTATTAAACGTAACTAAAACCCAAAAACTCATCTCATATCTTAACAACACAACAAGTTGAAATTATCTCATCTTACCATTACAACGAGTTGGAATTCTCAACGTACTCTTTCAGAAAGATATCATTGGCTCGAACGAAAACCAAAAATTCAAAATATATACTATATATTCCCCTGCAAATCATTATTAACATCAAAATTTGCCAGGTCAATATTGATTTCTAGAGTCATGAGAAAAAATACTGTAACCTTATCTTTGATCAACAGTTATTATACGGTCAAGATCCAGGGTTATCTATTTTTGACACACTTTGTAGTGCCCATTTCGTAATTTTTCAAGAATCCAAATCATCTTTATTTCAATGTATAATTCATAAACCATCTTTACAAAAAAAATTAGACAAATTCAAAACCAATAAGATATTCATTTGTAGTAAAGAAAATAGACAAATACGGTTCTGCAAAGAAACATTAAAATGACTATCATTTAATCTAACAATCATATGGTTTCAAATTTAAGTGATTTTTGATAGACATGATTTTTAAGAGAATACCTAAAAGATAGATAGATTAGATCGTTGAAATACATTACGAAGTGTGCCCTACCAAATGTGTGTCAAAAACTATGTGTCTCGATTGTAACCCTGACATATACATATCTGGTCGGATTGGTGACATCATTTTTTTTACACAACTTTTTCACAACTTTTGAGGGGACCCACTCTGTAATATATTTCAACAATATGAACCGTCTATATTTTAGGTCTTAGAATTTCTTTAACTGTTGGATTCAGGGTTTAGAATTTCTTTGACGAAACGTATTCGTTCATTTTCTTCACTACAAATGAATGTATAAATAATTATGGGTTTATCTAAATTTTTGCAAGGATGATGTTCTAAAGATAAAAGTTCAAATCGTTGAAATGCGTTACATAGTGGACCTCACAAAAATTTGTGTCAAATATTGTGTAAAAACAGTGATGTCACGGACCTACCCCATATATATATATTAGAACAGTGAATATATATAAAAAATAGTGTATAAGTGACTGCGATACACTAAAACAGTGAATGATATATCATATCCGTTGTCAACCCATCATCTTCTCATCTTCGTTGTCACTTCTCTATTCATAAAATGAGGATCATTTTTGCTCATCACCATTTAGTATGATGTATGTTCATGATCTTATTTATCATCGTTAGATAAGTTTGAATTTCGAGATTCGTGTAGTGGATAAGTACAAATTTTAAAATTCAAACTCATCTAACGGTGATATATAAAATAGTGAGCATACACCACACTAAATAGTGGTGAGAAAAAATGCACTCTACAAAATGTTCAATACTTATTTTCTTTTCTTCATTTTAATCAGAAAAGGCCATTAGTAAACTGCAATAAATAGAGTCAGTAAAATGTCGTTGAGTCAACCTTCACTTTTGATATGAAGGAGTGGCCCATGCAGTTAATTACAAGCAATCCTGTTTTCCATGATCAGTGATCTGGGTTAGACGGTGTCCCTAACCATATGAGTACATGATGGAGAAGCTCAAAATTTCCCTATATTTAGTGTAAAGGTATACCGGTGTTTTCCAGAGGCCGACGTGCATATTTGCTTACTATTAAAAAAAAAATTAATAAAAATAGTTTGAAAACTTTGAGTTTTAACGATAAGAACAAAATAAAGGGTAAAGTGAATAGTATCAAGTTTGACTTTTTAATGTAAAAATATAATTTTTTATTAAAATAAATAGTACCGTAAATTTTTCGTTAAAACTTCTATAAAAAAAACTAAAAATTAAAATTTAAAAAAAAAAAAAAAACCCACACACACACATCTATGCATGCTTTCCCTTTCTTTCACTTTTTCAGTAAAGCATTCGATCCAACAAATATAATTAATTCTATGGTCTTAACTAATTCTTCAGACTTATATCAGCAATCAACTGGTTGAACCTCACTTTTCTCTAAATTTTCCACTAATTAAGCAATTAATATGAAAAGCTACTGTCGACAGAACCCTATTCAATATTGCTTTTGAAAATGACGCAGCTAGCATATCTAACAGGGATGCAGAAAATCGTTTTAAAATTCCAAAAATGAAACAAAAAACCAAAAGGAGTAAAGAAATAAGAAGACGTGAGATCCAAATACAGTTAATACAATATCATATTCAATTGGTAATCATAAACATATTTAGCGCCGCGAGTGCATCATGACCTGAATCTAACAGGATATATATTATCCCCTCAACAATCCGAAACTTATTTTTTTAGATCTTCCATTAAAGATTATGTCTACAAAAAATCAACTAAATTTGAAATCAAATCAACGTTGGATTAAGGATTTAAGATTTCTTAAACTGAATAAAAATAAACTATTAACTGGTGTGTTGAAAAAAACATTTAGTGAGCTGTGAAAATATAGTGCGGGACGTTCTTTTTCCTTTCGTTCAGGTTAAAATTTCCAACAAGGTTTTTATTGAGACCTATTATTAATTAGCACCCTATTCTCATTAGTATTTGTACATTGTCCTTCTTTGTCAATAAATATCGTACTTCAACTGAAAAAAAAAAAAAAACTCATAAAATTGTAAAGAATTTGAAGAATATTAAACATGTAACTCATGTAAAGTTATTAACAAGTAATAAATAATATAATGACCAAGTGAGAAACGTACAAAACGATAACTCACATACATACTTGATATATAAATCAAGGTCCAGAAGAGACTTCACGCATTACCTTTCTAATTAGATTCAATACAATATTCATAAAAATGAAAACTTTAAACAATATCGTTATATTTATTTTTAGGGGTGTGATATCCACACATCCTATTTTACTTCTCACACACCCTCTTAATTTTTGGCCGTCGAATCGGATGAATTGAAGAAGATCAACATGCATAAATTAACAAGGGGTGTGTGAGGAGTAATTTGGGGTGTGTGGATAGCACATCCCTATTTTTATTATGCAATTCCTCAGTACTGTTCATGGAGAACATGAATATGACGACATTGTTCTAATAGTCAACCATCTAGGTGGTGGAACAAAGTTGAAGGTTCACTGTAAAACGGAAGACGATGATTTTGGCCTTCAAATTCTGGAAGATGGCCACGAAGTTCATTGGTGGTTCAGACGTAATTTCTTTGGGAACACACTAATTTACTGCTTTTTGCAATGGGAAAACTCACCCTGGTACACTTTTGATGCCTATTCAAGGGTTGTAAGTGCATTCCATGCACAAGTGTATTCCATGCACAGTGATCGCAAATTGCGGTATCACCCAAATGGTGATTATAGCGAGAGGCCGGGTGAAGATAGTGCGGTCCCGTTGAAACCATATTACGGAAAATAAAAGAAAAATCTTCCGCTTTTCTTTCAATAATGATTGCAGTGATCTTATAGTTGAATTGATTAAGAGAATGTTCACTTGCATCTAATGTTCTGAGTTGGAAACCCCCCTTTCTCAATGTTGCTTTCTTGTGCATAATAAAAAGGGAACTTTAACGAAAAGCTTCCGGTACTGTTCACTTTAATGAAAAATAATATTTTTACACTAAAAATTCAATCTTGGTACTATTCACTTTACCGTTTATTTTATCATTTTCGTTAAAACTCAAAGTTTTCAAACACTTTTCATTAGTGGTATTATTCTTTACTTATAAGTGAAACGTCTTTGATTTGATTCTCACCAAAGACGAATTTGAATCACATTATTGCTAATCCATTGTGAAGCTTGACGCACTTCTCACTCCCTTAATGTAAATAATATCATTTATTAAAAAAAATAAGTATATGAAATATAATAATTATATTCCTTTTCTAATCAATATTATTAAATCATCATCGTCATTCATATGAGTTAAACTTAAAAGAATATACGTAAATATCTTAGTCGGACATATGATAAGTATGCACAATCTTCAAAGAGTAAGTCTTCGTTTGTTTGGTAGAAATTGAGATCAATTATGAGACGTAAAATAAAAAAATATTGTTTAACTACCATAGGCGGACATAAGAGCACTTCTAGTGTTGGAAGGTCCCCCCAGGGCAACTGCCTATTAAATCCCCTCCAATGAATAGTAACTACCTTTAACGAACATTAATTATCTTTTGCATCTCCACCCCCAAAACTGAATAGCTATAGCAATAGGTAATAAAATATTAATATTTTTTATTTTATAAAATAATAATAAATAATTTTATTTGTAATTTCGGATAGGATTTTTAATTGGTCTCGTTGTGCCACTTATCATTAAATAAGAAATTACAACCCAAAGTATTTGAGAAAATATAAAATTGTGGTGTAAGATGGAAGATAATGATAAGATATTTATAGAAAAATTAAATCAATTTTTTTTAATTTAAAAAAAATCAGATTTTTTTTATTAATTTTTTAAATTTTTTATTAATTTTATAACGTGACTGACGTCAACCTTACATAGCGCGCCTTCAGGCGCTTGGGCCTTGGATTCGTACCTCCCCTCTCCCACGGGCCCCCTTTAGCCCAATTACCCGCATGAGCTGGAACAAGGAAGATTGGCGATTGGGTTAATTTGGTTCCCTGTCCACCGGTCTATACCCTTCATTGGACTTGCTCTAAGGTAAGGTATGCACAATCTTCAAATAGTAAGACTTTGTTTGTTTGGTAGAAATCGAGATTAGTTATGAGATGTAAAATGTAAAATGACACAAGGTCAACATGTTGGCCACCGTGTTTCTATTTATGCAACTAATAAAAAGTCAATTGACATGAAATATCAGAGTATTAAGGTGATTGGTATGCGACAATGTTGAGTCCTACCCTAGGCCATAGAGAGCATACCTTACCCCTAAGGGTAGAGCAAAGGGGTGTGCATGTGGCCAACAACCACTGAATAACGTATACACATCGATCAATCTTTACATTATTCCCTGCAATGCTGATGGTTATTTTACATGAATATTATAAACCGAAAAGTGGTTCTTATTTCAGATTACAAATGATGGCAGCCATGACGGTGGCCGTCAATGCGATTATAAACAAATTAACACAAGATTGTGGGTTCGAGAAATTAATTTGCACTTTCTTTGGGTACATATTCTGTCTTTGAGCAATCATTTTATCAAGTCAAATTGTATATCTTATACCTAGATATTGCACAAGAATCCCAGCTGATATATCTTCATATCTTAATCAAGAATATAAGTATATATATTTCGTTGTTCCAAAGTATATAGCACATATCAAGTAGTGCTAAACCCTTTATAATTTTATTGTTAATTAAGGGGAATTAGGAATAATACTAGCTCTAGAGTTTAGTCGTAAGTTAAGTGTTCGTTTCGAATATCTATGCCCCCAATTTTGACTAGGGAAAAAAGATGATTTGTAATAAAAATTGCATCAATCTGATAATATTTAAATGGTATAAAGATTTACATGTTTAATGGTAGATCACATGTGATTCATATTCATAATAATAATTAGTAGTCATTATATTCCTTATTTTTTTAAATAACATAATAATAATTTGAGTGGTACATGGATATATTTTCGATCTTAAGGAGAATAATATGATGCAGTTGTCATCAAAAGGAGAAAAATGTTTATTGACATAAAAGAAGAAAACGAAAACTACGCAAAGGTCAAGGCATGAATAGCAGACTTTGTACTCAGGGCCAATCAGCATCTGTTTATTGATTCTGCTTAAAACTTGGACAAGTATATTGCCAAACGCAGCCCACCATCGATATAGGACGGACGATTGTTGAAGAAGGATCCGACCCAAATGATCTTTTATCCATTGTGTTGCCTTCATAACAAGGGAGCATAACCAATACATAGCGATGATCTATCAATTCATATTTCAATAGTTGGAGGAGAGATTAAAATCCCAAATTTGTGTGTTTCTGAAGTGTTTTCGGATTTGCACCCAATGCTATCAAACTTCACAAATCTAAACCCAATTTTATGTGTTTCCACATCTTCTTTTTTTAAAACAAATCCATCTTTTAGTAGTGTCTAGAATGAGATTCAGATATGAAAGAAAGAGATGAAGTGAAGGTATTGAGTTTTGAGAGATGAGAGAAGAACAACGCCAACAATGAACTTTTTTGTTTTTTGTTTTCATTCCAATTTGTGTTTTCGGTTTTAAAAATGGCTGCTTTCAGACTGGTTAGACAATAAGTTCTATGACTAGTGTAATCTAGGCAGTTGCATGAATCCAACAACCAAGATTTCCCACTTCACAACTCAATATGTTATTTTGTTATATCGAATGTTTCAACTTATTTAACTATCCTAATGATAAAAAATCTCCAAACCCATCTCTTCACCCTGGTGACTAACAGACGAAGCATATTTAATAGAATCTTTTATATGCTTGTTTGATTAAAGTAACTCTTGTATTAAGTAAGAAATTACAAAATAGAGTGAACTAAACATCAATGATATCATGCAATATAATTGGTTTCCATACCTAAATGTTTCTCTATGATAAATAACTAATGTAGCACACATAAATCATCACCAACCATCAAGGCATGACTACATCATAAATCATAATATATTAACATACAAGTATACTATATTAGGCTTACCATTGTTAGAAATTAAGTAAAACCAAATGATGAAGATCATTGGATTTTTTTTTAGATTAAACAATCATCGGTTATCAGACCATATTGTGATATCCTTTGCGATTTCACACCAAGCACAAAAGCATACAAGTTCCAAAACGTACTATCTGCACCAAATTCAAATCGCAATTTTACACCAGCCATATTGAAGCCTTCCCACGTTCCAAATTATTTAGAAGACTTAAATTGTTTTCTCAACAAGATAATGAGCGTTCAAATTTATATGCCGAATGTAGCAAATTAACATAATTATGTAGATAAAACTTGGATAAAATTAACTACTTAAATCATAAAACACGTCTCACAAAAATATAAAATTCATCATATATATTTTGATTATACTCAATCTCCCTGTAATCTTATTTAATTAAAAAAACTACTCCACCAAAACTCACACTGCCATTTGCACCAAACCACATTATCCATCCTTCGAAGAAAACAAATTAAAACACACAACCCAACAAAAGGTTGATGACATATCACTGAACACTCCAGCTCCTCTCTCACCATGCAAACCCTCAATCTCCACGCATCCAACAAGTGTCCCTCACTCCCTCCACGTGTCCCCTCCACCGATGTCGTTCTCTTCCTTTAAACCCAAACCCTCCTCCTCATCTTCTTCTCACTCTCATTTCTCGACCTCCACCGATCAAGCCGAACCCAGAAAAACCCAGCCAACCCTAGCTCTCTTAATATCTCATATCAATGGCTGAGGCCCACTACCGCTGGCAGCAACCACAACACCAAGGGTACCAAACCAACATCCAGTTCGACAATCCAAAACACCAAGGTTACCAAACTCAGTACCAGTATGACCAACAACAACAACAAAACGGCTCCTCGGCTTCGAATATTCTGGCAATTGCCACCCTCGTTCCGGTAGGGGGCACTCTGCTCTTCCTTTCAGGGCTCACTCTGGCCGGGACCATCATTGGTCTGGCGATGACTACTCCGCTTTTTGTTATCTTCAGCCCGGTTTTGGTCCCTGCCGCTTTAGTCATATTCCTGTCTGTGACGGGGATTTTGACTTCGGGGGTTTTTGGTGTCACAGCCCTCTCGTCTTTCTCTTGGCTGGTCCGTTACTTGAGCCGATCTCGGCTGCCCCAGACCATGGGCCAGAAAGTGCAGGAGACCACGGGGTATTTGGGCCAGAAGATGCAGGAGACGGCAGGATATTTGGGACAGAAGGTGCAGGAGACTGGAGACTTTGTGGGCCATAAGATGCAGGAGACTGGAGGTCAAGTGGGCCAGATGACCAAAGAAGCGGGCCAGACTATCCAGGAATATGAAAGGACCCAGGAAGGTGGTAGGGATCAAATAACCAAAGAAGGTGGCCGAGGTAAAGAAAGCGGCCGGGGCCAAGAAGGCGGCCGGGGCCGTGAAGGAGTTAATGTTAATGTCAAGAGTTCAAGTTGAAGAGTGGATCATGGATATATATATTATTGTACATGGGCGTCAATGGCTAGCGGCTCTTTCTATGTTGTTTGTGTGTTTAGCTTTCTGGTTTCTGCTTTCTGTATTACTATATGTATGTAACGTTTGACAGTTGTAGTTTCGTGGATGTGCAATGTAATAAATGGCTGTGCTATTTTTCAGTGCCTGGTTCTTTTGTACTGGTTGAAGTTTGAATTTCCAGTTCTTCCTTATCACATACTAAATTTTTGAGTTTTAAACTTTGATGCAAGGAATTTTAGGCTTGTAGCTCAAATCATGTTTGGTGATGTATATATTATTCCAAGGCTTCCTTTACGGATTAGAAAGGATTAGATAATTTTAGGGATTGGCGACTTACCCACTCAGTGACTTTAGCACTGAACGTTCCAAAAATGGGTACTGGTGAATTGAATTCAAGGGTTACAAAATGCAACGAAAGCCCTTCTGGCTTAAAACAATTTTCGAACACCATAACATTTTGCACTTTGTTTTAACCGGTCTTGAACCCGTAACAAAGTGTGTAGCAAACTGCAAGTAAATGCAACCCAACCGCGTCACGAAATGTCTAGCATTATATATAAAATAGAAAATTATATATTAATCCTTAAATAAGATGAAGTTTAGAAAAAAAAGTCTTATACAAGATTAAAAAATGACTTCAGTCCCTAGATTTTATTTATATGCAGTCAATGTCTTTTCTAGTATTTTATAAGAGAAAATATTTTGGTAGAGATTTTTCAATATATTTATGCTTTTGCATCACTAATTTATTACAATATATTTAGGTACGTACATTTCAGTATATTAGTTCAGTATAATATGTTTAGGTATGCACTTTTGGTACACTTGTGTTTTTGTATATTTTCTTATGTGCCACTAACACATTATAATATATGTCTTTACATACAAACATTTTACTACACTAGTTTAGTAAAATATATTATGGTGCGGACGTTCAGGTATAATAATTAGAGGAAGTTAAACAAAACTAATGAATTAAAATGTGTATAATAATAAATTTAAAATTTAATGTGGAGACATTAAAAAAAATATTCAATAACAAAAGGTTTTTTTAGCCAAAATGATCATTAAGATTTGTATAATACATCACTTTGGCCCCTGTAATTGAAAATCAATAGAAATGGTCCCTGAGAGGTTGAGATTGTTCACCATCCATTATTTTGGTCATTCCGTTAAAAACTCCATTAAGTGTCCCGGAGCTATTGGTCGAAAGTTTGGACAATTTTCAAAACTTCGTAAGTCAATTGTTTCTTAACCAAATTTGACCCATAATAAATCAAAATGAACATAGAACAGTGTAGAACAAGATTATACCTATTTGGAAGCCCAATGGTTGCCGGAGATGGCCGGAAAATAGCCTGAAATGTGACTCGTCTGCGGGAAAACTGGAAAACTCGCCGGAGACTGGGTAAACTTTAAACGTTCATAACTTCTTCAATACTCAACGAAATTGAGTGATTCAATAACAAAAATCATACTTCTCGACGAGATGAAGAGAATGGTACTTTCAAGACCAAGACAGCCAATTTTGAGACGTTTTTATGCCAAACCATGGTTATTTAGCTGTCGAGAAATGTACCATTATCTTCGTCTCGTCGAGAAGTATAATTTTTGTTTTTGAATCACTCGATTTCGTTGAGTATTGAAGAAGTTATGAACGTTTAAAGTTTACCCAGTTTTCGATAAGTTTTTCAGTTTTCCCGCGGACCAGTCATCTTTCAGGCTATTTTCCGGCCATCTCTGGCAACCATTGGGCTTCCAAATGGTATAATCTTGTTCTACAATTTCCTATCTTCATTTTGATATATTATGGGTCAAATTTGGTTAAGAAACGATTGAGTTACGAAGCTTTGAAAATTGCCCAAACTTTTGGCCAAGAACTCTGGGACACTTAACGGAGTTTTTAACGAAATGACCAAAATAATAGATGGTAGACAATCTCAGGGACCATTTCTATTGATTTTCAATTCCAATAACCAAAGTGACGTGTTATGCAAATCTCAGAGACCATTTTGGCCAAAAGACCTTAACAAAATTACATATGAACTTGAATTAACCACACATTAAATAACTAAAATTAATATGTAATCTAACACTGAATTTTTATTAAACTTTAATCTTCTTCAAGGATTAAAGTTCAAAAACCTCTATAAAAAACAGTTACATATATGATGTGTCCAGCAACACAACAGATGCAGCTTGAATCTTCATCGCCAGCGAATGCAAAGACATAACAACCTTCATCAATTTAAGAAGTAGACCCTAATATTAACAAGGGAAGAAAATGACTCATGCATGATCCGCCGACAAACTTCCATATAAACCCGGCCAGTTACATTCTTTTCAGACGGATTAAACAAAGCACAAAGAATAATGACCCCCTTAACCTTCCTTTTTTAATCCCTTATTATCCCAAAATCTGTGTTAAGACTTTCTTAATCTTTAACTAATTGCATATTTGACATATAAGAATATTTTGTGAATAAGATTTTGCTCCGAGTACTTATCCAACAGACACCAAGATATTGCCAATCCTCAGACTGCAGCCCATCAAGCGTGTTAAATTTACAATTAAAATATTTAATGGTATTTTATGACCTAATATCTTTGGTGCCTTTTGGTTGGATGAGACACAACATTTGGTTTTTTTTTTTTTTTTTTTCCCATTAATATCTAAATGATTAAAACTTTAACAATTCAAGTCATTTTTGTGTCCGGTGAAAATTGATGAAAATATAGAATTGGTTTGTGGTGGTCGGATTGCCTTTTAAAAGTGAGTAATGATAATTATACTAATTTATTATATCACATTTGTAAACGATGTGATGTAATAAGCAGTTAATTAACACTTAAATAATAATCTAATCAACAATCACATCATATTTTTTTACAAAAATATAGTTTAAATAAATGATCTCCTTAGTGTTACAAAAAAAAGTTTGCCACATACATGTTGTAGTGCTACGTGGTGATGTTCTCGTGTAAAGAGCTGAATACTTCATGTAAAGAAATTCAAACATTGATATTTTTTTCTCCTTTTTAGTGATATTAATTTTTACTACCTTTATTAAACGACGAGAAGATAGATTTGAATTTAAGTGTAAAAAAAAGTGTCATATTCTAACGAACTTGAATAAGCCCAAATCCACTTCATATCTCATTTTAAAATTGACCTCCTCATTCATGATAAGTGCATTTTATAATTGTTATGATATTTTTATAAATTTTATAAAATGACAAAGCATGTATAGCCAAAACCAGAAGCTATTCTTACCCACCTCATCAAAGCCAAAGATCATTATTTCACCATGGAAATGGCTCCTTTAAACCAGAAGTTCCATTTTTTCTCAATTCTCTTCACCATTTTCTTCTATACCAATGTTCTCTCAGGTGGAGTGTACCCTTTTCCTTGCTCCACTGCTCACCACACCCAGACCTGCAATTCCTCTCTATACCACATCTCAAAAGGCCACCAAATAGAAGAAATAGCCACTTTTTACTCAGTAAACCCATCCAACATCAAGCCAATTGTTCATGACGACCAACACCCAAAAGACTATCTTGTTTCTGTGCCTTGCACTTGTAAGGATGTCAAGGGCACCCAAGTTTACCTCTATGATACAAATTACCTAGTTAAGGAAGGAGACACTGTTGGAAATGTGGTGAGTGAGTTTTACAGTGGGCAGGCAGTGAAAATTGGGGAAGAGCAGCAGCAATTTACTGTGGAAAACATGACTACTTTTCACCTTGTTTGTGGGTGTGTAGAGAAAAAATCACAGGAGGTTGTGACATACACAGTTCAAGATCATGACACCTTATCAGATATTGAAAATCTTCTGTCTGCATATGAGAGTGAGATTCAGAAATTGAACAAAAACTTCACTAAGTCCCCTAATTTTATAGATGTTGGATGGGTTTTGTTTGTGCCAATGGAGCTCAATGGACTTCGAGCCCAACAGCAAGGTAGTGCCTCTTTTTTTGCTTCAAAATTGTAACAGAATTGTTGCTGACACGCCAAAATAGTCATACTACACTCTTTGTTCTCTGATATTTTATCTAAGAGGGACGTGCGGGATGACTATTTTGGAGTGTTAATAAAAGCTTCTTGTCGCAAATGCTTATTTTCTTTAAGTAAAGTACGATAAATGACATTTTCTCGATCGAACCAGGGAAGAGACTCAGTTTGGCTGCAATTATAGGGATAGTGTCAGCTGTTGGGTTTCTTTTGGTGGCCACATTCACCATATTTCTTCTTATAAGATATAGAAAAGGTAAGAACACAGAAGAAGATGTGAACCCAAATGCCAAAAAGGTTTCACTAAAGCAACAGTTTTTCAAAAGGCAAATGGAAGGTAAGACAAAAATCTCAACTCCATATCAAAAAACCATTTTAATGGGTTCACTTGTATATCAATTTCTAGATTAACATAAGAAATGTGACACACTATTTGTTCTTGCTACAGAAACTTTTGAGAATGAAAGGCCAGTTATATATACGATGGAGGAAATCGAGCAGGCTACGAATAACTTTGATGACACCAGGATGATTGGACAGGGCGGATATGGCAGCGTTTATTTCGGTGTTTTAGGAGAACTGGAGGTAGCAATTAAGAAGATGAGATCTAGCAGATCAAAGGAGTTCTTTGCTGAGCTCAAGGTTTTATGCAAGATCCATCATAACAATGTGGTAAGAAGAAGAAAAAAGAATGTAAAAGATTTTGGTCCATTAATTTGGGACTGCTTCCATGTGAAGCAATTTTAGAAAGAAAAAGAGAATGACTATGAGCGGAAGTGCCTCCAAGGTTCTTCTCCAAAAAGGACTTCTAACTTGGAAGCACTTTAAAGTTTTCCTGCCAAACATAGTTAAAAACGCTTTTGATTGTCAACATTCCCAAATAGACCCCTTGTTTTCTTAGTAAAAAGTTTTATAAAGAAAAAATTAAGTGAACAATTTTTTTCTTCTTAGGTGGAGCTGCTGGGATATGCTAGCGGAAGTGAGCATCTGTGTTTGGTATATGAGTTTGTTCAGAATGGATCCCTCAATGATCATCTTCATGATCCATTGCTGAAAGGAAACCAGCCTCTTTCCTGGACAGCAAGAGCACAAATAGCACTGGATACTGCACGAGGGATCGAGTACATTCATGATCACACGAAGACGCGCTATGTTCATCGTGACATAAAAACCAGCAACATTCTACTTGATCAAGGACTCAGAGCAAAGGTAGCAGATTTTGGCCTAGCAAGGTTGGTAGAACGGTCGAACGAAGAAGATATCATAGCAACACGTGTGGTTGGAACGCCTGGTTACATTCCTCCTGAGTAAGTAAACTATGATGCAGGAATTCACGCTTTAATTAAGATTGCTTACTTGCTTGTCAAGGAAAAAAAATCGTCAGTTAGTGGTAGTTAAGCTTATGAACTTACCCTAATCCGCTACTTTTCAAGATCTGTGCGTGAGCTACAAATGACATCAAAAACTGATGTTTATGCATTCGGGGTGGTGGTAGCAGAGCTAATAACCGGTCAACGTGCAATTTTTTGTGACAACAGAGAACCTAAAAGAATGAAGTCACTCATCTCAGTTGTAAGTCAGCTTCTTAAATTCTTAATTAAACATTAATTACGTGCTCCAAGTGACTCAAAATTAACAACATATTGCTTCTGTTTTTTATGCAGATATATGCAATTTTCAAAGAAGAAGATCCAGAAGCTGCTTTGGAAGCTCAAATAGACGGTAACATGAAGGGAAGTTACCCTATGGAAGAAGTCTACAAGGTTTGTGCAACTGAAAAACGAAAGCTAAAAACTTATAACGAAATAGTTATCAAACGGACTCTTAGGTTTACAATATGTACTTATTGTATATGGCGCAGATGGCGAAAATAGCATGGGGGTGTGCGAGTGAAGATCCAGTAAATAGACCGGAGATGAAAGACATTGTGCAAACACTCTCCCAAATATTGATGTCCTCCATAGAATGGGAAGCATCACTTGGAGGGAAGAGCGAGATCTTCAGTGGCTTACTCATGAGTGGCAGATAAAACTTGAGGATATGTTAAAAAGTTTTTCAATTATGCAAGCAAGCACAAAGAACGATTGTGGCTTAGTCTAGTTGGTCAGGGCAGTGTGCTCGCTCTAATTTGCATTTTTGTTCTTATTTTCATAATTAGAGTATTTTAGAATGTAGCATTGTAAAAAAAAACAAGCACATCAAATTTTGTTAAAGAATGACTTTTTTTTAATCAATTTTAGAGATCGAGTGGCTTGTACCGGTTGAATTATTTATTTTTTTTAGCAGTATGAGGGAAACTTCCACCCAATAAAATGCTAGCCGCACCTCTAGTTTAACAAAAATGTAATACTTGTCTCCTTCCCTTGAAAGTAGTCGGTGTTATGTACTTGTCAATCACAATTTAACATGTATGAAAAATATATTTTTTCATTTTTAATGTATAATTTTTGCATAAGTGCCAAAACAATGATTTTGTTCGAAGGAAAAACAACTTGTTCTAAAGAATTAGAAAAAACTAAACCAAGTCCACTAAACAAAAAACATCATGGTGTTTGCCTCTTATGTGAAAAACAAAAAGTACGCAGAATTTCCCCATAAGTTTGTAACTCAAATGGTTAAAAACATTTATCTAGCATCCAGAATCATGCCCCCATTATCAAATATCCTTTGTAGCAAAAAAAAAAAAAAAATACACAATTTTTTCATAAACCCACCACTGGAGCCCATAGAAATTGCTAAATTGGGCAAAGTAGAAACCAACTTTTATGGGCTTTTTCCTTGTATGGACTTTCAGAAGACTGAAATCTCAAATATGAAAAGAATGACTGGTGGCAACCCATTATTTGACAACACTGCAACACAATTTACAATTTGCTTCCACCCAGCAAATTAGCCAAACCAATTCGCGTTTCAATCCATTGAATTTCATCACCAACAGCTCAAATTTGCCTGACATTTATAGTAATTAATTAATTAATTACTTACAGCATTCAAGCTTCAAATTTATACACCCATTTGATTGCCTTAATATGTAAAGTATTATATGGCATAGTGCCGCGGAAATCAGAAGCAGAGAATCAGAGAGGTTGTTTTGTTTGTTTGATCTTTGGGGGTTGTATTGATAACCGGGCGGATTCAAATCTCTCGATCTTCAATCCGATGGCCGGCGCCGCCTCGGCGCTTTTTCTGCTCGACATCAAGGGACGAGTTTTGATTTGGCGCGACTACCGTGGCGATGTCTCTGCTGCTCAGGCCGAACGCTTCTTCACCAAGTTCATCGAAAAAGAGGTAAAAATCTTGTATTTATATATATGTATGTATATACACATATGTATTCAGCTGCAATTGCAATTGGGTTGCCATCAATTTCTCAATTGGAATAAAAAGTTTCATACTTTAGCAAAAAAAATAGCTGAATGGATTGCGTTTACTGGAAAATTTGTATTTTTTTCAGGGCGATCCGCAATCCCAAGATCCAGTGGTGTACGACAATGGAGTCACCTATATGTTCATACAACACAACAATATCTACTTGATGATTGCGTCGAGGCAGAACTGCAATGCTGCTAGCTTGCTGCTGTTTCTGCACCGCGTAATTGATGTATGCATTCTTTGAACTCTTTTGCTAGATTTTTTAGTTGTATTTGGTGTAATGCCGTTGCCATCGTCATTGCTTATTGCCCGCTTGGAGGTTTTCGTGTGTTTCAATATGTTTGTTTGTGTTTTCAGGTTTTTAAGCATTATTTTGAAGAGCTAGAAGAGGAATCGCTAAGAGACAACTTTGTCGTAGTGGTAATTAACTTGTAAGGTGTTTTATAGGTAGAATTATGGATAGAATTTTGATGGCAGTATGCTGAATTGCTAAATAATGCCCTTGTGTGTTGACAGTACGAGTTACTTGATGAAATTATGGACTTTGGTTTCCCGCAATTCACTGAAGCGAAGATTCTTAGTGAATTTATCAAGACCGATGCTTACAGGATGGAGGTGACACAACGTCCTCCCATGGCCGTTACAAATGCAGTGTCTTGGCGCAGTGAAGGGATACAGTACAAGAAGAACGAAGTACGTTGATCCTCTTTTCATGTTTACCATTGATTAATTAAATCCCGACTGTAGAGTCATGAAGCTCTGTTCGTATTTTATCAGGTCTTTTTGGATGTGGTGGAAAGTGTCAACATACTTGTCAACAGCATCGGACAAATAATACGGTCAGATGTCGTTGGGGCCCTAAAGATGAGAACATATTTGAGGTGCATAACTTCTTTTCTTCTTGAATTTAGTATTAAGGCACAAACTGTAGGAAGTAGCAACTGCATTTGCTATAAAGCCACTAACCCGCCGAATTAAAATGTGTTCTGGCCAACCCTTTGATTAACGGTTTGGATTTTGAGAAGGAAACTCCAGCATGTTCATTTGAGATAAGGCTCACAATGTTAACATGAGCCTGGAAAATGAGTACTTATTGAGAGTATCCTAAAAATATGTAGATATGTATGGATTTCGTCCTTGGATGTTGTGATGTTTACTAACTTCATGTTCGACACTGACTGGTTAAACTTGCTTCATTTGTTGTAGTGGTATGCCCGAGTGTAAGCTTGGACTAAATGATAGAGTGCTGCTAGAAGCGCAAGGTCAAACATCGAAAGGAAAATCCATTGATCTGGATGACATTAAGTTCCATCAGTATGTTGCCTTAATACAAGCTAATTCATATATCTGTTGCTTCACAAGTTTCTTTTTCCATATTATGCTACAACTCTTATAATGTTACTGCTGCTCGAAATGCTTATAATACTTTGTATTTACTTTATTTTTTCCGACCCAATTAGGTGTGTGCGTTTGTCTCGATTTGAGAATGACCGGACTATATCGTTCATTCCCCCTGATGGAGCATTTGATCTGATGACATACAGACTCAGTACTCAAGTACCTTTTGTTTTTTTTAGCTAATAATTTCCTTATTTCCGCCATGTCTATAAAGCCTTGTTAAGGTTTTGGTAACTAAGGGGAGCATAAATTAGTCAATTGGTGGAGCTCCAACCCCTATTGACATGTGCGTTACGTTTGCTCAAAATATAAAGCAGAAAAGACCACTTGTCCTTCAATGATTTCAGGTGAAGCCTCTTATCTGGGTGGAAGCACAAGTTGAAAATCATTCTAGAAGTCGTATTGAATTCACGGTAAAAGCAAGGAGCCAGTATAAGGAGCGCAGGTAAAAGAATTGCTGCTCTAACATTTATTTATGTTGAATCCATTATATAGAATACCAAGGCTCCGAGTTACAATTTTTTACAGCATAGTGAAAACTCAACATTTTTACACATTACGAGTTTATTCTTGAGTGCCATTATCCGAATTCTCACTGTAAGCTGTGGTTACATTGTACAGCACGGCTACAAATGTCGAAATTGAGTTGCCTGTGCCCGCTGATGCTACAAACCCTAATGTCCGGACATCAATAGGATCTGCTAAATATGCTCCTGAAAGAGATGCTTTGGTCTGGAAAATCAAGTCTTTTCCTGGTAATAAGGTAACAATTCGTCTAAAGCTTCATATTATTTCTCCTCCCCTTAAATATATATTGATTGCAGAAACCTTTGCAAAGATAATTTTGACCTTTTTTCGGTATTAAATTACTTAGGAATACATGTTGAGATCTGAGTTTACGCTTCCTAGTATAACCGCTGAAGAAGCAGTTCCTGAAAGAAGAGCTCCTATTCGGGTGAAGTTTGAGATACCGTATTTTACTGTCTCCGGAATTCAGGTGCGTTATAAACTTCGTTATTTCCTCGAAAGGTTGCTTGCTGTTATAGGTTCAAACTGACGCTATATGGCATGTGGATTTTGTAGGTCCGATACCTAAAAATCATTGAGAAAAGTGGGTACCAGGCTCTTCCATGGGTGAGATACATAACAATGGCTGGCGAATACGAACTGAGACTAATGTAAATGCATACGTATCTGGCTGCTTTCGATCGCGTAAATAGTTTACATTCGTGCGGAGAGTTTTCTTTCGATACTTTCGCTGTTACCAGTAGAGTCTCGTCTCCGGTGATCTTTCTTCCAAAGGACACCCTACAAGTTTCTTCAATCATTTTTTGTGTTTTGTCTATCTTTTTTGTTACAACCAATAGGAGATTTTGTTTCAGACCCACAAAGTAGATTGTACGTCGTGGCGAATGGTTGTGTTTTTGACTCGGTAATTTTATTGTTGCCATGCTTGAAATATAGTGAATGATAAATGCTTTCGAAATATACATGAAAACGAGAAACAAATACAAGCCGCATGGTGAACCATTTCACGTGTTATATTTTAAGTGGAATAGTCACACACCACGAAGCCGTGTTTTGGATACACCAGAAAATTCCAAATTGCTCCATGAGAGAGAGAGAGAGAGAGAGAGAGAGAGAGAGAGAGAGAGAGCATGTCAACATTAATTGGCAAACCGAATTGATAGAATTGTAAAAATAGTCAGAAAGATTGTACAAAATTACAAATATTTTTTAGGTGAGTACTTAGGCTACATATCATAGAACTGCAAAGCTACAAAAGACTGAAAGAGTATGCAAGGCAGCAGCATTCCAAAACCTCAAACCCACACCTAATAAACCTGCAAGCAAAAGAACAATGAACAAAGAGATCGAGTCAACTTCCAAGCAAGAAGAAAATGGACGATCGATCCAACGAAAAAAAAATAATGTAGTTTTCATAGATGATAGTGGTAACAGTAGCAATTCTTTAAACAGATACTAGAACTAAATATATAATCTTACAAAACCATAATTGTAATGGTATTACAAATTACACAATCATGCTTCTTTACTTCAACCAGTTTCTCCAACTGACTGAGAAATTGTTTGGAAAATTGTCAAGCTAAAACAAGTACAACGTCCTAACTTCAACTCCAATGTAAAAATAAAGATTCACAAGAATTTTGTAAAGGATACGAAGTTGTGTTGGATGGGCTTTGACTCTTGAACAATGACATATTGGGGGTTAATAAGGACCGGGATATTTGTATCATGGTTTACTTTTGTTTGTTGGGGTGTTTCACCAAGATTGTGGACATTCTTACCGCAATTAGAGGGACCCATTGTATAGCAAGGTAATCTATATTAGACACGACATCCAATGGCTATTCTATTTTCTACTCACTTAAAAGTTAAGACGAACAAGCCCAAGACTAAGAAACAGATGTACTTACTGGTTGTACAAACATGGTGAGTAAAATTAGCAAGTAGACTTTGTAGGAGCGACAACTAGAGGGAGAGTAAAATAACATACCAAGACTACTACACACTGATATTAGACAATGACAAAATTTCTCGCAACTGCAATCGGTCCAATATCATGCGATCATGCCCCATTTCTATAGACTATAAATATGATATATCCTTTATATATGTTTGGTTGTGGACTTTTGAGTATTCAGACTATAACAGTGATACAGGATGCAAGACCGAGTCCCAGATGAGTTATGTGTGGCAGAATATAACATTATACACATCATAACAATACATTATCTCATTCACGCGAAGAATAGGCTCAGATATGTTAGATTTGGAGTTATAGAGGGAGAAAGAAATCTCCTTCAACAATCAACATAGATTTCGACAGCAGAATCAAAACAAGAATGTCAAGTCTTGGTAGTTCTCAATGGTCCCTCTCATAGCAACGTCGCACAGGTTCAATTCCATAACAGAAAGGCATGAACTTTAAAGACTACCAATGATACACATTGCATATACCAAACAAACAACACCGTAACAGGAAGAGATAAAATATACGAGCATTGAGAAAAAGATGCCAAATCCAACAGTTCAAAACTGAATAAAAACAAATGAAGTGAGGAAATACCAATCACTGTTGCTGCTGATTTTGCTGCTGGTTCTGAGGGTTGGGTGGAGGCGGCATTCCAGGACGAGGCGGTCCAAACATATGCATTGCACCACCAGGCGGAGGAGGCATTCCAGGACGGGGCGGGGGAGCTTGCATTCCAGGGCGAGGTGGAGGCGGTGGACCCCTCATCATCTGCCCAGGCGGCGGAGGACCCATCGGCCTCTGCCCAAACTGCATCTGGGGCGGGCCAGGGAATTGCTGAGGTGGACCCCCACCAGGAGGCCTAGAAAACTGCGGAGGTGGAACACCAGGCGGTGGACCGCGACTCATCGGAGGTTGCCCGGGATATCCAGGCATCTGTCCAGGTGGACGAATCACCGGAGCAGACGGGTAGGACATAGGAGGCGCGGAGAGGTTCGGAACTGGCGGGCGTGAAATCTGGGGTTGCATCATGCCAGGGGCCGGTCCACCAACGCCGCGAACCGGACCAGAGAGCCCAGGCTGGGCCTGGGCCAGCGGAGCAGTGGGGATACCTCGTCCGGCGGCGCGGCCCAAACCGGGACCAGCCAAAGCAGCGGCGTTGGCTGCCTTAGCACGAGACTCTTCCTGAGGAGGCGGGCCCTCGACAGTCATGGAGACGACCTCTTCGCCGCGGAGGAGGACGAGGCCTAGTGTCCGGCGGTCGTCGCGCTCCTCGTTGGTCTTCTTGCCTTTCAGTGGAGGCAACTTGCGGAACTCCTCGCAGTCGCCGAGGACGAGGTTCATGTGGCGATCGAAGGCCATGAACTTGCCGACGAGCTGCCTGCCGTCTTGGATCGTCACTCGCATCCGGTAGTTGATGAATTGCAGCATCTTAGAGCTCTTCGACATCGACATTGTGGCGGCGGGTGGTGGCCTCTGCCGTCCTCCGCGCTCTGGGCTTCTCGAGGTTTTGGAGACGGAGAGGAAGAAGAGAGGATTTGAAAACCCTAGGGTTTTGGATTTGACCGAAAATCGATTTCAAATTCAAGTTAATTGTGCAGTTGGTTGGCCCACGAGAAGGATTTGGGCTTACAACCGACCCAGGATTTGGGCCTCCAACCTCCAATTAAATCTCGAATTGCATTGTTGGTTTGAGGACAAACTTGCAATTTAGGGTATAACTTATGGATCATTGTCATGATTAATCCATTTACCTCGAATTTCATTGGGCCGAGTACATTATTCTAGCCAACTTGACTTAATTTGGGTCTACTTAAACAATTTTTATCTGAAAGATTGAATCACGTGTCACATAAAAATGAATGTATTATCCTTATTGGCTTGGATTTATCACCATTTTTGAATTTTATAACCGATGTATGCATGTGACACTTTTTCTGTCATTTCACGTGAAACCGATGAACGTTTTGTCTGTGACTAAACCAACTTTATTACGAACATCAATTTTATCGCCCAACTTCTCTATAAATACCTTCCAAACCCCCAACTTAACATATGAAGTAAATCATAGATAGCTTGCTTTCATCATGGTTACCAATTCTTTAGAATTTGAGAGCCAGTTTCCAAGTTTTAGAGGGAGGAGAAAATGGGGGGAGAAGAAAATGATAGGGAAAATGAAACATGAGAGACAATTGAGCTTAGTCAAAAGCACTTATTGCATTGTAGAAATGGGTGGCATGGGAGAAACGACGCTCGAGAGTTGCCCCTTGTGACGTCGAGCATGGAAGGGTTTGACGTCCTCTGAACCAGCCACGGTATGTCCATTTACTCGTTGAATTTTTATTTTTTTTTTCAGTACATCTTTATTTTTATATTAAGGGAATGAGGATTTCGGCTAAGCCACATAATGGGTAGCCTAATTTGTTATCGAATTCGTCATATACAAGATTCGAATCTAAGACCTCTCATTTTCAAATGAAAAGAAATACTATCAGACCGTAGTACTGAATAACATTTACTCGTCGATTAGTCGTTCTTATTTTTACTTTAGGCTTTTTTTCCATTTAAGAGTATTTTGTTTTTTACCTTTGGCTCTCTATATGCTGGTGTTAGGTGGCTGGTTCAGTTTCCTTACGGCCATGACGTTTTGTGAGCTCTTCCATTACTATCACAGCCCCTTTACAGAGGTTAGAGTGAACAAATCCCGTTATTCCCCAACGGACTTGCAGGCGTAAGTTCGAGGGACAACTCACTCTCTTCCCCAGAAAGCCGGATGAGTACCAAGATGATCATCGTCATGAACCATTTCTGAGATCAGAAAAATGGAGCCTCTGGAAGCGTACGAAAAAGATTGTCGAGTTCCATCGCTGTAAATCATTATATATATTTTTTTGTAATTGCGAAAATGTAAAAACAAAGAATACACATTACAAAGAGTTTATCAAAAATCATTGTCAATCGATTTATTTGTTATTGTATAAGAGAAACGAGATTGGATTGCAGAAATCAAATAAAAACAGGAGACATGATAAAACAGGAGTATGTAACAGAAGAAAATGTATGAATATCAACTTTACTTAGTTTAAATATAATTTTTTTAAAGGTTTTTTTTTTTTTTTTCGAACAACTTTTATTTAGAAGATTCAATCACGTGAAGTGACATAAAATAATGTGTATGATCAGTTGTCATAATCCATTTTGATTATACAATACTCGAATTTAGTAAATGCTATATGCATGTGTGATCCCTTCGGTCATCTCACAAGCAATTGTTAATGCTTCTTTTGTTGAAAAACCAACTTTATTATCAACATCATGTAAATTGGTAAAAAAATTTAATATGTGTGTCATAAAATGTTTCGGTTAACTTTTACTCATCTTTTATGTTCACGTGAAATAAGTGAATGATATTTAAATTTTGTAGTTGTTATATGCATTTATCACATTCTTTGTCATTTCACGTGAGACTGATAACGCTTTTTTTGTCATCACATCAAGTAACGGATAAAAAAATTAATACGTATGTCATAAATTTTTTTGGTTACCTTTTACTTTATGAAACTATCGTTTGACTTCTCAATATGTTCACATGAAACAAGTGAATGAAATTTAAATTTTGTAACTGTTATATGTCTGTGTAACTCCCTCAATCATTTCACATGAAACTGATGACACTTCTTTTGTCACCAAATTAGCTTTATTATCTATATCATGTGAATTGACAAGAAAATTAATATATGTGTCATAAACTATTTCGATTAGCTTTTACTTTTTTAAACTATTGCCTGACTTCTTAGTATGTTCACGTGTGATGTCGTGCCGGACAAAAATTAGGTTATTTTACATGAAATAAAATTAAAAGAAGGAAGCAACGAGAAATCAAGAAGTGATTGAAGAATCGGTAGTTCATGTGTTAATAGGTTATTTGTTGTTGCCATATACTGAAAATAGATGTTTTAGACTTTTCGTGTTGTCAAGATTAACACAACTGTAGTTTGATGTGTCTGTTTTTGACCCATAATATATGGATTCAAAGAGAACAATGAGATCTATAAGAATTGTTGTATAACATGCCCAGCCGGAATTTGAGGTCGTTTACTATATTGCATTCGAATTTTAATATTTTAGGATTTTTTATATTTATTTTGTTAATTTATTTCATTTCATATTTAGATACTTAGGGTAGGGATAAAAGCATTATAAATAGGTCATCTTGGCCTTAGGTTTGTAATATATTCGACTATTATTCAGTAAACCTGAGTTTCTTTCTATTTTCCTAGTGGACTCTAGAGCTTGCTAGTTGTTTTCTAGCGAAGGATTATCGTTCGATTTTTCTTGATATATTCTGTTGTGTCAACGTGAAACGAGTTAATAATATTTAAATTTTGTAATTGTTATATGTATGTGTGAACTCCTTTGTCATTTTATGTGAAAGTATGCATGTGTAACATCCTATGTCGTTTTACGTGAAACTGTTGAATGTTTTGTCTATGGTTAAATCAATTTTATTATTAACATCACGTGAACTGACAAAAATAATAGTTCACGTGAAATGACATGACAAGTAATACACATGTTATAAGCTATATTTAATTAGGGCTTAATTTTAGTAACTGTTACTATAGCGTCTCTGTAATTTCACGTGAAACCAGTGGATTATTTGTCTGTAATTGAACAAATTTGATTCCATCGTTGATTTGGTACCCAACTTTAATCTCTCATTGGACTTATTGTCAAGCTTTTACCATGTTAGTAGTTTATTGACCTATGTATTTTTTCTCTCTTTTTGAAATATGATCTTTTATTTGAAATTCTACATTTTTTTATTAAGATGCCATTAGATTATTTCTGTACAAACTGTTCGTACATAATTTTGTTTTTTTTTTAATTTAAATTTTGTGTAAATACATGCATTTTATATTCACTAAAATTAGATTAAAAATTTGTCTTTAGTTGACCAAGTTTAAATATCTTATCAGTTATATGGCTTAACATTAATTTTCTCAAAATTAAATATGAAAATTGTTATTGTCATTCTAAACATCTCATTTTAAACTTCTAACTTTTTATAATTAGAAAGAAAAATACATTTGTAATAAGTGTAGAATAAGATTTTTTGAGTGCTAATAACAGTTTCCTTAAATATTTATGCTATAAGGTATTATCTAGAATATTTAGTCACATGAATTATATCAAAAAATTGTTTCAATTAATATTTAATTTTTAACTCTGAACGTGCGCTCTTTATTTTGTGGTAACCGATGAACAATTTGTCTAAACATGTTAGAGAACAATTCAGAAACAAAAAATAACAAAAATACATAACTTGAAATACTTATACTTTATTACTAAAATATACTTGCAATACATAATGAAATAACAAAATAAATACAGAAATTAAAATGATACTAACTTGATTGAATCAAAGGTAGAGGCTAGCGCAATAGCTATGTCTTTCGAACGATATTTCCATCCCACTCTTGTGCTTGTGATTCTACAACGTATGCTCGACCAGGATATAACTATCTAATTCTACAATCTGCACTGGATTATAGAATTCTAGCGAATTGTTTTGTGTGTTTACTCTATGAAAATTTTGTACGGAAGGAAAAGATGAAGAAAATATGATTTTACTTGGAAACTGTGATTGCAGATATATAGGTTGTTTTACACCTTTCAAATACATGTTCAACGTATTTGAAAATACACAACTCTTTCTAAGAACTGTGTCTTGATCAAAACGTTTTTTTTAATTAATAAATAAATAAATAACTTAATCCAAAAATAAAATTAATAAATCTGATTAATTTTAACTTCCAAGGCCCAAGGTCCTTGTCTTGATTAATTAATATTAATAGTTTTATGCTATATTATACAAACCTAATCCCACAACCATAAGGCCCAAGCCTTCAATCTATTTCCAAATTGTCCAAATCCTAACTACTAGTATAAACGGCTAGACCTATATAAAGGCCATTGACAATTCAATGTTTCCCGATGTGGGACAATAGGAGTCTCAAAATTCCTACAAAACTTGTGTTATTTCTAATTTCACGTGAAACTAGTGAACTTTGTCTTAGTTGATTGTTGATTCCAAATTTTCCTGTAAATACCTCCCGAACCTCCTCTTGTTCGGATACATTAAAGTTACTCATATATTGTTTCATATCTCCCTCCTTTGGTCATGGTTACCAATTTAGAACTTCTGAGTCGGTTTCTAGGTTTTAGGGGGAGGAAGACGAGGAGAAAGAGAGGGAAGGAAAAGCCTAAAGAGAGAGGAAAACTTGAGAGAGTTGAAATTAGGGTTTTAGAAATGAGTGGCATGGGAGAAGTGGGAATGCTGCTCCAATGGTGGGCACCTGAGGACCTACAACCTCCTCCTTGGCTGGAAGTTACATCCATTTACTTGTTGCACTGTAAATTTCATTATTCATGGCAAGTGTTTCTGCAAATTTCATCCGAAAATTTCATTCTCGAGGGATGGATGGATTTGGACTCTCATAAATTACGTTGAAAAATCATATCATTTAAATAGATGGATACAGATTGTATTACTTTTCATTACTAATCTACATATGAACGAATATGTGACACTCCCTCTCCTTCCTCTGCAACAGCTCACGGTCCACTGTCATGACTGAATCGCAGACAGTCGCTTCACAAATAAGTTGAAATTGTTGTCCCGATCCAACATGCTTATGCGGACGTACTTTGGACCAACTCCAAAGTGCCTTCCTCCTCTTGTTAACATCTTGTAGCCTCTTAGGAAGCTTTCGCAATCTTCCACACCATCGTCCTCACATTTTAGCCACGCGAAAGCTGCAAAAGTGGTAAACAGTAGTCAGCTTAACAGCTTAAAAAATGTTTACACAGTTATGTATAATGACTCTTAACTAATCATTTCATGATTTTTCACTTGCCAGGTTGAGGCTGGGAGTCCTGGTTGAGGAAGTGGCAGAACCCAGGTGTAAAGTCGGGCAGACTAAACACTCTGCTCCTGTTCACCGCCGCCCTAAGTAGCTGCCACCTCTCTGTCATGAGGTGGTGGCTAATCCAGAAAAAGGATTCATGGGAACCAATGCGGCCAACGTTTTCAGAGGAGTTGGTCATCACCTCTAAAATCTTGGCAGCTCGGAGCTGTGAATCCCTGGACACACCAATGGTGTTGAGCTCTATGAATTTGATCATCTTCTTTGCAACTTCAGGATCTTTAACAAGAGCCCACCTGGAAGAAAAATTCAAATCAGAGATCATTTTTCATAATGCAAGAACTATTGTTCGCAGAGCAACACAACCAAGACACAAGAACTAAGACTCTGTGATCAGTATCAAGCTTACCCAATGCGTGTCCCAGCATGGCCAGTAGCTTTGGAGACGGTGAACAGCGTCAGATCATGGTCCGCAGGAGAAGAAATCGGGGTATACTGTGGCCAGTAGTAGGCCAAGTCGTGAACCAATAAACCCCCCGTTCGATTGACCATGGAATGCCTGACGAATCCATCAGGGTTGTTTGGGGAGGTCACTAGCTCTATATAAGGTCCCTCTTTGCTGAAGCTTCGGGCATCACCGGCCCACTTGTACAAGCCGGACTTCAAGCAGTCCGTCATAGAGGGGTAAGACTGCAAAGAAACCATCAATAGCCACCTTAAAACACACAACATCATACACACATTTACAGACGAGCAGCAAAGAATGCAAGTTCAAATTATCACCATCACGTGATGAACTATCTTCTTAGTTTCCAAGAAAAAATGAAGCGTGATCTTCGCTAGGACTAGGCATGCCGAAATGTTACGAATTTGATACGAGAGCAGACTGTATAACGTGACGTGTAATTTTTTTTGTTTTTTTTAATTCGTTACTCCATGAATTATGATTGAAGTAATGCTATAAAGTTGAATATTTGAGTTAATTTATGAAAGCTTAGATATATATTTTCTTACTTATTTGATCTGTCCGATGGGCACATGCTTGGACATATTTTATGTGTGCAGGACAGGATAAATAGGGACGAACCAGGAAGGGAGACGAAAGATGTAGTGAAAATTAGGGAGAGGGGGGACAAGGATAAATAATTGAGATACCAAAATTCAAAAGCTTCAGAAGCAAGGCAGGCAAATTAAATGCCATATTATTAATGTCACACAGGTGAATCAAACTCGAGGCTTCCAAGGATGAATGCTCGTAACCAAGGTTTAAGGTTTAGGAAAACTAAAAAAAAAGGTTTGATAACTTTGAATTTTAATGATAAAGACAAAATAAAAGGTAAAATGAATAGTATCATGATTGACTTTTTAATGTAAAAATGTGATTTTTCGTTAAAGTGAACAGTACCGTGGGTTTTTCATTAAAACTCCCTTAAAGTTTTTGCACTTATTTTTGTGTGTGACATTTCTATGATTTCTATCATTGCTTGACATATGGTAATCCTCAATTTTGTCATCATTAAATAAACACGTGTCAATCAATGATAAAGGCACAGAAATAGCACACAAAATGAGTTAAAAAGAAGATTTTACCTCTCGTAACACGCTTTTTGAAGATGTTCTTTATCATGCATGAAAAGCCAAGAGATTAAGCAAGATGACGCCATCGGTGTAAATATCTGACTTAATGTTAATTAATTTTCTAATTAAAGTAGACGCCATTGAAAAAAAAAAGCATGTCCACTATGCAAAGTGATCATATAAACAAATACAAAATTAGGAGAATAAAACATGTGGTTTCATCACTGATGCATGATGCATTTGACTTTGCCTTGATTTGTTGGTAAGTAAACTAGTGACCTTAAAATATTCAAAAATCTATAACTTTAAAGCACTAAATATAATTAAACTAAACAAAAAAGGATTAAAGTTAAACCCAAAATATCAAGCTTACCGAGTAGTATGGGGCGGCCGACACCACACTCAATGGCTCAGATCCATCTTTGGGAGCTAGGGCATAGAGGGCGGCTAAAAACAGCTGGGATGAACCCGTCCCGACCACGATTTGGCGGCCCTCGGTGACGGCGTTGCCGACCACATTGTGCAGTCTCACAACTTGTTTGGCAAACTCTGGCTCCAGAAACCAGCAAGGGTTTTTGACATCTGAGAAATAGCTCATTGACTGCCACCCAGAGATCACGACTGTGGTTCTTTCACCCATCCGCTGCCAGTAATTTTCATACATAGTAGGGTCACCGCTGCATTCACCAACACGGTAAAAAAAAAAAAAAACATGTTAAACAAAAAAATACGATACCACTGTCGCGTAACGAGGTAGATAAAAAGAGAAGATACTACGGCGGTTACACGGTCGAATCTGTCCTCACAAAACATAAAATCCGAAAAATAAAAATCTGTCGCACAGTAATGAGATTCCCTAAAATTGCATGGAGCCATGGAGGTAGGTATGGCATGGGGCAAGGTGGGTCCCACTCTGTCAGCAGATCGATGACTAGATGGATACCCGGCAAACATCAGACCATTCTAAGAGGGGTTAAATCTTTTGTGGGTCCCACAGGGCGGTAAGATCCAGAGAATCTCGACATGGGGACTAAAAAGAAAGGTCATGAAAAGCTAATTTTACAACTTGGACGGCTAAAAGTTTTGAATATCTCAGACAGCCCACGGCGCACTTTAATTTAGTCATTTCTGCACTTCACAGAAGGCCATAAAGCAGGTGTCCATCTAGAAGCCCCATGTAGTGCCTCATGCTAACACGCACTTCGGGTAAAAGTTGCCATAAAAAACATGCACATAGGCTATTCTACTCTTGAGTAAATGGTAGCAATGATTATTTAACTTTAGCTCAATTGAAGCAATGGTTCTCCAACTAAAAATTTATTACTATTGGTTCCTCAACTCATCAAAACGTGTAGTTATGATCCCTCAACTAAAAATCAATTACCATTGGTCCCTAAACTTTAATTCAACTAAAGAAATATGATCATTTAACTTTAGCTTAATTGAAGCAATGGTTCTTCAACTAAAAATTCATTACCATTGGTTCCTCAACTCATCAAAACGTGTACTTATGGTCCCTCAACTAAAAATCAATTATCATTGGTCGTCAAAAGTGATCAAAATAGGTATTTATTCAAAACATATTTCATCTATCCTCATCAAATCCTCCCCACAAGGTAACCTTCAATTATTTATTAATAGAATTAATTACTTGAATTAATTTCCTAATTGATTGCAAAATATTATTTTGACATAATATCTTGCAATTACACCTAAAAACCACCATATGTGGCCGGTTCCCATCTTTCCAAAGGGGGCCAACCACACCTTATAAATACCACCACATTTTTCTAAAAACCTAAGTCCATTCTTCTCCTAAAATTCTCTAAACATTTTTTCACTCAAATTTTAACTTTGACATCAGAGGTTTTTTGGTTAAAGTCCCCCCACATTCATCATAAGCGTGTGAGACTCTTGGCCTTGACCTTAAGTGTTAATTGTTGTGTAGGTGCAATTTTGTCCAAGAAGAAGAAGGCGGAAATTTGCATTCACAAATTGGTGCTTTCATTGAGAGTTCGATTCACATGCTCAAAGAAGACTCTCGCATTCAAAGTTTCTCATTTCTTGTTCATTTGTAGATTTTTCGTACGTCCTTATTCTTAGAATTTTTTTTATAAAATTCTTTGAATAAACGTAAAAAAAAAAAAAAAAAGTACAATGATTAGAAATTCGAAAACCATGATAAACAGAACTTTCTACGTTCAAAGATCCGGATCGAATGATGGAGGACGAGACATAACCCCACTACGACAATCCACAAGGCTCAATACGATGGCAATAGGAGCAACTTTGCCACCAAAAAGCACCACCACCATGGCAGCCACAGGGGCTACCGTGGCAGTGGGAAGTGGGCCAGCTCTATGGTAGCAAGTCCACGGTGAACAGAGGGCAACAAGGTAGCCACCAGCCTAGGCCCAAGCCACTTTGCAACAGTAAGCCCATGAGCTAAAAGCAGCCCAAACCGCTGCCCCAATAATGTAGGCCCAAGCCTCATCCACCTGGTGCACGGCTTAATCTGCAAGGTAGCCAAGCCAGGCCCAACGCGAGCCGGCCCAAGCCACTACCTCAACAACTCAAGCCTAAGCAGCTGCGGCAGGAAAAGCAACCTAGCCCTTGCAGGCCCAACGCTAGCGCAAGCCCAACGCATTCCCGATCAGAGCCCAGGCCCAGCGCCCACACGCACCACACAAGGGGCAATCCATGCTAGCTGCCCGACCCGCTTCAGGAATCCGACTTGCTTCTGCGATCCAATATGAGGCCCAACCCACTCTTGTGGCCCACCAACCATCTCAACTGTTCCAAGGCCGGTTCAACCGTCCCGACTTCATATTTCTGGACCGACGATTGAATCGGGGGTATTTTCACCCCATTTCTCCACATATTTGACCTCCAAACTCAAATCTCACGCCCAGAGTCCATTACATTTCCATTACTCAATGAGATGTATACCGTCCAAGCTCTTCCACCTCAAATGGCGAGCAACAATTGTCTTGACAAATCATAGAGTTGATAAGCGCTCTTGCGCAGCAAACTACCTTGGCGAATTAGCTCTTGCAGCATGCCTCAGACGAGGTGTCCCAAAGTAGGACAAGGGCAGACGACGAACCTCTCCAACAGCGTCCCGGCAAACATCCACTTGACCAATCATGAACCGAATGTTTTGGTAGTGTACACTACTGACTGGGCCTCCAAGATAGCGTATACTCTCGTCTTAGCATGCAGAGGAGTGTGCATTCTCAGTTAAGCCCACGGACAAGTATACATTCATTGTTGGGGCTACACTTCGATAATCAACAATGAGCAACCTTCTAAATGAAGTGTTCATTCGCAGCTAGGCCCGTAAGGAGCATCATCCACCTCACATCAAAGTAGGCAACACGACGGACGGAAAGAAGTAATCACTCGATCCAACTTAAGTTCAATCGGCAGTTTACGAGTAATTCGCTCTCTTGCCAGGAACGTACTACATGCATCGCAGCTGAGGCATAAATGAGCCGAACACATAGAAGAGCAACTAAGACCAATAGGTCACGACCGGGGGCAGTCGAGAGCTCCACTACCCCAACAAAGACATACTCATGATGTGACATCCCAGATCGCCCAGGGGAGTGATCCTTAAATGTATATTCCCATTTCTACCTAGCCCGAGGCCTTTTGGGAGCTCACTGGCTTCGGGTTCCATGGGAACTCCGAAGTTAAGCGAGTAGCGCGCGAGAGCATTCCCAGGATGGGTGACCCATCGGGAAGTTCTCGTGTGAGTTCCCATAAACAAAACCGTGAGGTCGTGGTCGGGGCCCAAAGCGGACAATATCGTGCTACGGTGGTGGAGTGGGCCCGGGATGTGGTGGGGGCCCGGGCGGGGATGTGACAATTTGGTATCAGAGCCTAACCCTGGCCGCGAGTGTGCCGACGAGGACGTCAGGCCCCTAAGGGGGGTGGATTGTGACATCCCAGATCGCCCAGGGGAGTGATCCTTAAATGTATATTCCCATTTCTACCTAGCCCGAGGCCTTTTGGGAGCTCACTGGCTTCGGGTTCCATGGGAACTCCGAAGTTAAGCGAGTAGCGCGCGAGAGCATTCCCAGGATGGGTGACCCATCGGGAAGTTCTCGTGTGAGTTCCCAGAAACAAAACCGTGAGGGCGTGGTCGGGGCCCAAAGCGGACAATATCGTGCTACGGTGGTGGAGCGGGCCCGGGATGTGGTGGGGGCCCGGGCCGGGATGTGACACATGAATAAGTAGAAATGGTCATAACCGAGCGATTGTGTGATTTCCAACGCAACAAAACTACCGACAAGGAGCACAAACGAGACATGACCAACATAAACGGATCATCTTTCATTGACATAGTTTGTCGGATACAAAGATTACTTATGTTCTAACAAACGCATCAACTCAGCCTAATAGCTCGTTGAGGGCAGACAAGTACCAGAATGACACACCAACCCAACTACCAAGAATTGAGAAGCATGTCTTGTTCTCAACACTCTACATGATTCAATACTGAAGTAGCACATCACCAGTAACCGAGCATCATAGACCTAGTGGTCCAATACATCTTGTTGTGCATAACCTGGCCCAAGCCAGCCTCAACTTTGCACTCACAATCGTGCCTACTTGCTTCACGGCCCCCGCCCGCCCTTGATCCGTCACCATGACTCCCAACCGTGCCAATCTTGCACCACGACTCTTATTTACGCCGACCAAGCCCACGACACTTCAAACTTCAAAGCATCCAACGATGGAGCAGAATACGAGGCCTTACTAGCAGCCTCTACTAACGAAAGACTTAACGGTGGAGAAGCTTGCAATCCATTCAGATTCTCAGCTGCTCACCACTAAGCCTCATAAAGGCATACGACGAAACATCTAACAACGCAATACTTGAGGAAAGTCCGGGAACAGCTCGATGCGCTACCCATTTACACCTTTACATAGGTTCCAAAAACAGTTCGAAGTCTCAAGCTAATCGCCAAACAAGACCTCAGATGCTGAGGATTATTTCAATTGTCCAGCAGTCCAGCTTTCCTTAGTTGCATTCACGACGACGACTTCCATGCTTTTCAGTGTGAAAGGATAAACTAATTGATCTCCAGTGTGATATGGTAAATCAATTCTCCGACACCCATATGGGTCTGCTCTTTAGTGCGAGAGGATAAACTAAATCCTCGATACCCATTTGGGTCTGCTCTTCAGTGCGAAAGGCACTAAACTAATTCCCTGACACCTATTTGGGTCTGCTCTCCAGTGTGAGAGGGTAAACTAATTGCTCTCCAGTGCGATATGGTAAACTAATTGTTCTCCAGTGCAATAGGGTAAACTAATATCCCGACATCCATATGGGTAAACTCTTCGGTGTGAAAAGGCCACATAACTCAAAAGATCGAATACTTGAAGACCAACTAGGTAGCGAATGGTCAGGGGACTTTACACTCAACAGTTCGCGCATCCGATACTTTATCTTTAGCAGCTCCAATCTTGGCAACTTCATCCTTGACTTCTCCATCTACGGCAGCTAAGAAATCAAACTCAAGCAGTTTTCTCATTTTTGGCAAGCATCCCACATGAGGCAGCCCAAACCGTGGTCTATGCCACGCCATTTCCTTGGTCCATGCCGAGCCAATCCTTAGCTTCAGTCAAGCTGAGCAGCACAAGCAATGGCCCCTGCCACACCACCTCTTTGGCCTATGCCAAGCCGACTCCTAACCCCTGCCAGCCGACGTGCCTCACCATCCCGATGGCTGCGCCAACACCACCCAATAAGAAGATAAGGAGAATTAAGTTTTTCTTACATCGGTGCAATGCAGAGAAGACAAAGAAATTAATGGAAGACGAATCTTTGCACGGGCAAGCAAAGAAGAGTGCTATGGGAGGGAACAAATATCCTCTAATTTTCTCTCTTTCTTGTAGGGACAAATAATTGCCTTCTGAAGTTGATTTAATTCCCTACTTAAGGTAAGCTTAAATAGGCTTTAAAGGCGATTTATTTTCCTTTTCTAGAAGAATCTAATTCCAAGTCCAAGTGAGAATCTGCATCAAAGCTAGAGATCTTTACACTTGTTGCCCTTTTCTGCAAGCAGCCCAGTAAGTGTAGGGGCATTTGTAGAGTAAAAAATAATCAAAAAAATTATAGAGGCAATACATGTACTTTTGGATGAAAAAAGACAATATTACACTCGAGGCACACCGAAACTTCTACGTGCAAGCAGCAAACAATCACGACTCATTCAAGGTCAAAAGTGATCAAAATAGATATTTATTCAAAACTTATTTCATCCATCCTCATCAAATTCTCCCCACAAGGTAACCTTCAATTATTCATTGAAAAGATGATTAATTACCTAAACTAATTGATTAATTTCCTAATTAATTTCTTAATTGATTGCAAAATATTATTTTGACATAATATCTTGCAATTATACCCAAAACCCACCATATGTGGCCGGTTCCCATCTCTCCAAAGGGGACCAGCCACACCCCTATAAATATCATCTCATTTCTCCAAAAATCTAAGTCCATTCTTCTCCTAAAATTCTATAAACATTTTTTCTCTCAAATTTTAACTTTGGCATTGAAGGTTCTTTGGCCAAAGCTCCACCATTCATCGTATGCACGTGAGGCTTTAGGCCTTGACCTTAGGTCTTAATTGTTTTGTAGGTGCAATTTCGTCCAAGAAGAAGAAGACAAAATTTGCATGCACAACAATGGTCCTTCTAACATAACTCATTTTGACAAAGTTAACGAAAATGATCATAGCTACACATTTTGACGAGTTAAGGGACCAATGGTAATGGATTTTAAGTTGATGAATCATTACTCCAATTTGATTAAAATTGAGGGACCATTACTACAATTTACTCTTGGCATCTTTGCTATAAACTCTCAAACTTTTTGGGGAATGAAAGCTATTGAAGCGGCATTTCAATTCACTCATACATGTTATTTAAAAAGTTAAAATATAGGGTAAATTACATTTTGTCTCTTTAGGTTTCGGTGTAATTACATTTTTATACATCTTTAAAACATTTCAATCTCGTACATTTAGTATTATTTTATTTTAATTTCATACAACCGTTAAAAAATTTGTTAAGCTAACCGTTAAGTGATGACGTGACAAATGTAGGATCTTCATTTGTGTTGACGTGGCTGCCACATTTGTGCCACATGGCTAAACAACAACAAAGTCTTTTCCCACTAAGTGGGGTTGGCTATATGAATCTTAAAACGTCATTGCACTCGATTTTGTATCACATTTTCCATTAGATCCAAGTGCTCTAAGTCTTTTCTTATAGTCTCTTCCAAAGTCTTCTTAAGTCTCCTCTACCCCTTCAACCTTGAACCTCTGTCTTGTAATCACATCTTCTAACCAAAGAGTCAGTAGGCCTTTGTTTCACATGTCCAAACCATCGTAACCAATTTTCTTTCATTTTTCCTTCAATTTCAGCTACTCTTACTTTACCTCGGATATCCTCATTCCTAATCTTATCATTTCTCGTGTGCCCACACATCCAACAAAACATTCACATCTCTGCTACACCCATTTTATGTACGTGTTGATACTTCACCGCCCAATATTATGTGCCATAAAGCATTGCTGACCTTATTGTCATCCTATAAAAATTTTCCTTGCGCTTCAGTGGCATACGACGGTTACACAACATGTCGAATGCACTCTTCCACTTCATCCATCTAGCTTATATCTTATAGTTGAGGTCTCCATCCAACTCTCTGTTCTTTTGCAAGATAGATCCTAGGTAGTGAAAGTTGTCGCTCTTTGGTACTTCCTGATCTCCAATCTTCGCCCCTAACTTATTTGAGCCTCCTTTTGCACTGAACTTGCACTTCATATACTCTGTCTTTGACTGACTTAGGCGAAGACCTTTAGATTCCAATACTTAATAAAAATTTTAAAATGTTAAAATAATTAATTAAAAAAAAAAAAAAAAAAACAAAGCCCCTTCTTCATTTTCCATACCCGAGCCACCCATCTATCCCCTCCACGGCTCCACCCATTTCCCCTATCGCTTCTGCACCTTTCTCTAATCATAAATCCCCTTCATCTTCCTTCTCCTATCACCAATCCTTTGCCCTAAAATTTTCCCACCCCAGGTCACAGGTCGATCCACCCTCTTCCCTATCACTTATGCACATTTCTCTAACCATAAGTCCCCTTCTTCATCTTCCTTCTGCCATCACCAACCCTTAGCCCCAAGTCACACGTTGCAGCCACCTATTGCCTATCACAAAGGAATTGCATGAGGCGGGTCCGATTTCGAGCAGCAGCAACGACATGACGCAACTCTGTGGTGCAGATCATGCTTGGCTTGGTGTCGATGCTATAAGTTCTGATTCGAGGAGGCTCGATGTTGTTGCAATCAAACATGAGCTTGGTGGGTGGATAGGGGTGGTCGAATGAGAAGGTCAAATCGCTGGAAAACCAGACGGAGAGTTAGTGTTTTGACGGGAAAGATAGGTTTTTTTGTTTTTTTTTGGATTTGAGGAGTTCAGAATTAATGGGGGAAAGGATGGGTGATGGGGATGGGAGAAGGGGGTGGGCTCGGGTGGGAAAGACTAAGAGGATTTTTTTTCTTTCACTTTATTAATTTTTTATTTTATTTTATTAAGTGTTTAGTCACATAGCACAAATATGGCAGTCACGTTAGCACAAATGAGAACTTCATATTTGTCACGTCATCACTTAACGATTAACTTAACAAATTTTTCAACGGTGGTATGAAATTGAAATAAAATAATACTAAATGTATGAGATTCAAATGTTTTTAAAATTTTGTATGAGAATGTAATTGCAGAGTAAAATATATTTTACCCTAAAATATATAACAGTACTCGATTAATTTGAGATACCGACATAAGGGCATCCCACCAATTTGTTGGGATGCACACAAGTTTCTGTTTCTATGACACAATGATGTTGTTGGTCAAAGGTTCAGTTACTACCATCTATGGTGCATGTTAGAATTGCTTGGGAACAGGAATATGACCGACGGAAAAACAGTCATCGAGTACAAAAGAGTTGGCCAGCTCTAACATGCGCCATGTAAAATCTCAACCCTAAACAAGGATCTCTCCTACCTTCCCCTATCCTAGCCCTAAATAGTCAGCACAGTAAACAGTACACAAAATTAATCAGAAAAATGAGGAAAACAATAAATATTTTAGTCAAAAACAGAAAATCGGTAATGTTTGAGGGCTCTTTTGCAAAAATATCACTGACGTCAAGTGAAGTTTATGACATAATATTCCCTTATTTTGACCTCCTTCATTAAATTTCACATGCCATCACACCCTTGCTTTGCCTGACACTTCCTGTGCCCCCCATTTTTCACAAAATTCAAAAGACAATTTTGCCCCTGGTTTTGAGCTAATTTTAATAGTTTACTTAATTAAATACCTTGACAACTCAATGGAGTTCATATACTCCAAAAAATTTGACGTGAGTTAAGCCAGTTAATTATTACTAAATTTTATCATTAAACAGAATTATGCACAAAAACAAGGAAAAAAAAAAAAGGTATGTAAATATCACTTCGTACTTCTAAACTGAAGAAATCTTAGCGGGAGGATTAGATGATATAATTAAAAACAAATAAAAAAATTAAGAAAAAAACAAAACAAGTGTTGAAGCACTTACTGGTCGAGGTTGATAACTTTCTCCATGACATCTTGGCCAGAAGAAGAAGAAGCGGAGAGACGCGTCCTCTGCGTCGCCTGAGCTTCCTTCCCAAAACCCATGTCCGCCATTGACGGCCCTCTCTGCTCCTCCACAGAGAACCCATCTGGGCCCCCATCCTTCCCGCTCTCGTAAACCACCCTCAGAACCAAGCTCAGATTAAGAGCCAGTGACAGCCCAAGCAAGTTCCTCACTGTGAAAATCCCCAGAAAGTTGGCCATTTTTGCAAAAACAAAGAAATTGGAGGACCGAAAAACAAACCAGAGTGAGTGAGCGAGTGAATGTGAAGAACTCAAACACTGGAGGGCGGATTTACAGCAGAACCCAGATGATGAAAACCAAGTTTGATCGCCAGATGGACGGTGAAGATTGAAGCTTTGGCTCAGACACCCCGGATTACTACGGTTGCGCTTCAAATCAAACAGGAGATGAATCAACAAAGAAGGATGGTTTTGAAGATTTGGAAGGACTCTGACAACTTTAATTAAACTCGCGGGCTTCAAAGGTTGAAACTTTTACTGAAAAACTGATGAAATGGGTGAGTTGAAAAAACTTCTGACCGGATTTTTTCTCAGGAAACGAGAAATCCCAGAACGATTTTCCAGGAAAATCGCAGGTTTCCGATGCTAGATCTCGAAGATAATGAAAACCCAATAAGACCAGATTCATATACTTCCATGTGTGCGAGTGTGAATATATATATATGTATATACAGATAGATAGATATATGGGAGTTATATATATATAGATGCACGGGGGGTTAATAAGGAATTGGAAAAGCTGCTGTTACTACATGCTTTGTCTCCATCTTTCTGTTTGCTTTAATCTACCCTTCTTTTTTATTTTCTGATTTTTCAAATTTTTATTTGATTTGATTTGGAGAATTTGGCTTTTGATTCTGCTTTGTTAATTAGTTTGAGGTGTTATTGAGTTGTAACAATTTTGAGTTAAGATTTCGACTGGGAGCCACAGAAGAAGGAAGAGATGGTGACCACACGGAGGAAATTTGGTAACCCAAAATTTGTTCATTTGGAATTTTTGCTTAAGATAAACTCAGAGACTTTCTTAAAGAGCATGACTTTTTATAAATTCTTTGTCATTAATTTAATGTTAATTCTTTTGCCGATGTTTTAAAATATTGTGTGGAAACAATGAATACAGAAAGTCTATAAGTCTCACTTTTGAAAAAAATCTTGTATTTCTCTGTTAGTAATTCTGTTTGAAAGTGAAATGGTGCGTTATCTTTTTCTTGTTTTCTTTCTTTTGTTGTATCTTTTTAGATTTTATTTAAGTGGGTCTTTATGTTTGCATAGACTAATGAATTTTCCATGTTTAAAATGTTTTACAAGGATTAATTTATCTACAAATCATGGGTTCTTATATTACATAGCATAACCGTATAGTATCATTGTGTTATGAGATATTATATTCACATACCCTAAATTACTTCTCCCACACTTTTTAAATTTTTTTAATATTTTCTACACACCACTAACCCGTGATAGAAAAATATTAAAAAAATAAAAAGGTGTGAGAGAATAATTTGGGGTGTGAATATAATCTCTCTTGTGTTATATAAGGAATAGACAACTCTTACAAAAATATTGTACTTTGCGATCCAAAAAGTTATCTTCTAGTCGTATTATGTTTTCGGATTATTTGAGTTAAATGATTTGTTCTAAATCTAACGAAAATTAATTACGGGTGGATTCTGATTTATTTGTTTAACAAGTTATCACGATTTTTAACCATTTGTTTGTTGATAATTAATTTACAAAACGTATTCAAATTCAACAATATATTAGTGTGCCGATGTTGACGTATGTGTGTAACGGATTATAACGAATTTTGTCAATAACCTAATTAAACAAATATATAAAAACTGCGTAGAATGTGTTCAATAACAGATTAGGGAATTGTTATTAGCACTCCAAAAATCTCATTCTACACTCCAAACTTTCTATATTTGGAAAAAAAAAATACACTTGTGAGAAGTGTATAATGAGATTTTTGAAGTCACAATAACACTTCTCACAGATTATAAGGACGTTTTAACTGTTTGTTTGTCAATTGAAAGTATCTAGAAAATAAAATTACATGGCTAACTTATGTCATGCTTACGTAGTAAGAATCGATAATTTGAACAAGAAGAAAACTTTTCGAAAATCTATTAATGAGAATGAATTGAAATCAAACAATTTTGTTAAGAGTATTTTAGTCTTACTTACTACATGAGAGAGATATTGAATAAAGTTGATTAGTTTTAAGTATTTTCACTGCCAGAGAATAATTTAATAATTGGAATGCAAGAATTAGCAAAATTATGCAAGAAAATGACACGAACTGGCCTGAAAATTGGTTGACCAACCTTCGGGAAATGGCGTAAAAAAATTGAATAAAAAATGTTGCTAATTCACCGCATACACTTCACCTTTAGTGTGGATGCATCACATCTTTTAATCTCGGTTAAAAATTTCATCAAAACTCATTAGGTGTTGCGCGAGTGAGAATTTGTTGCATGCATATATCTTCAGCAGTTCAAGACCCTTAAACGATTTAGGGTAAGAATTTTGTTGATTACAACTTGTCCTTGTTGAAGCAAAAGTCCAAAGATATGTCTCACGAGCTTTTGTTGACTAAAACACGAGTCTAGATATGTTTGTGCAATTTGCAATAAAGATTTGTGGGTCACAACAAATGCAGTTTTTAGTGTGATTGTCATACTGTTATGTGACATTATCGATCAACTCATATTATATCACATAAATTCATTTATGGATACCCTAAATTTATAATGTATCACCTTATTTTTATCTGTAGCGATGTGACAAGACAACCCTGTTAAAATACATTTATAGGTTACACAACCAATCCAATTTTTTACCTTAGAGTCCTTCAATCCCAAAACTTCCATATTAATACCTTAAAAAGAAGATATAAGGCGTTATAACTACAAGGGTGGTGGTGGTAGATGAAACAAATTTCATTTGTTGGTTTTGGACAAAATATAGATGGAAGGGGATGAGTCACGTATATTCCTGGAGTACAAGAGGGAATGGACCTCTCTCACTTATTAGCTTATTTTAAAGGGTCCACAAAATCAGCACAATCAAGGGGTGGTTCAGTGATTGGAGCAAATTTCAAACTCATATTTTACACAATTCGTCTCGAGTTTTGTTTTTGGTACTGGTGAATCACACGATGGTGGCCAGACAGAGGCTAAAATGCTTCTGTGAATTTTTTCTGACCTCTAAAATGATGAACTGTCGTGACTGCGCCATCAATTAAAAATATAAATAAATAAGGAAGACTATTTTGTGCCTATGAGTCTTGGGACCATTACTATTTATGTTACTGAGAGCTCAGTCATTGTAATCTAATCTAATCTAACAAAAAAAATCTCCTCCTCCTCCCAAATGGAATGAAAGATTGAAAACAAAACCCTCCTTCCTTCCTAGTCCACATGAACAGACTCACCCTCTTTGCAATCAAGTCTCTGGTCACTATCTTTTTTCCCCCCTATACCAAATTGTGGTCCTATTTTTCTAGCCATGAAAATTTGAAAACCTCTCCATTTTCTAGCAATTAAGGACATGGTCCTTCTTCAAGATAGGTCGAGGAATGTGCATCAATGATTAAGAGTTGAAGATACATGACAGAAAAAAAAAAAATGGTTTCAGTGAGGACTATTTGTGCTTAAGAATAAATATGTTAAACCAATCGAGACTTTTATTTTTGATAAGAAGAAAGAATTACATGCAAGGTTTCATAAAACTCGAATAAGTTTCTCTTATCACATCCTGTGATAAGAGATGGGTTACATGAACCTGGGTTTATCTAACCTCTCCTTTAGTCTTTCTTATCACACAACTCACTAGATAAGAGAGAGGAACTACAGGAAACTGTAAGAAAATGGATGGTCAGAGGTAGAATTGTAACGGCAAGGACTGGCTTAAGTGATAAGAGAGGGAGAGTGTTATTCACTCTCATTTTTATCTCATGCATCCTTGTTATTTGTTTGCCGTGGATCTTCTATAATTCATTTTATCCGACGGTAGAAATTAAGAAGAGTGTATAAGAAGTAAAAATTATGTGTATGGATAACACTACCCTTGAATTTTTCTATTTAATAAGAGCAAATTGTAAAAATGGATGGTCAAAAGTAAAAGTGTAATCACAATGACATCTTAATTAATTCTGCCAAAAGTTACGTGATAAGAGAAAACAGGATTTTTCGCATATACATGTGATAGGTAAGTTTTTCTTTTTCTTCTTCGAGTAGTGCTATCTACACTTTTTTTTTTACTTCACACATACCATTTTTAATTTTAACTGTCAGATCAAATGAACTAAAAAAAAATCAAGAATATCACTTTCCCGTCTTTAACTAGGGATGGTCAAAGTAAAATGAAACGGCGAGGGAATCTCTATCACCAGCAACCAGTCTAGCAGGCCCCTAGAGTCTGCACAGCTTTGTGAATGAAAAAAGCCCAGCTGTCACTCCTTTCAATGCCAAGCTACACCTAGCCCACCCTAAGATATAGCCTACGTGCGTGTCCTTAGCAAACCGAATAGGTTTCGGGAGAACTGTCGGTTGATTTTGAGTTGGATACTCACATTCTAATATTTTGTCACTCGATCACGACTTAAACCTTTCATGCAAGTAACATCCAAGCAAACGTTTGGTGAAATTTACATTCACAAATACAACACACAACAAATTTCAATGTCACCAGTCATTTCATATTTACATTCAGAAACAAATGGTGGTAATTATACATGGATGCAGAAGCACATAGAAAAACTAAGCATATAGCTGAATATCACACTCGTAAATCATAATCAAGCAAAGTATTAGAAGCAAGCGCATTTCTTACCGGCCAAATCCACCACTTTGAGGCTGTTCTCCATTGTTCATCAGCTTATCCAGCACAACATTAACGTCCACCGACTGCCCATTCTCGGTCATTTTCCTCACTGTTGCTCGGACCATGTCCCTCCGGAATCCCATCGCGACAACCTTATCAATGACATTATCAATCGGTATTCTGTTTCCAGTCCCACTGGAACTCGATTCCTTATCCACACTAGCAGCCATGGGTATTGCGTGTGGCAATACCTTGGCAGTTGGCAGTTTCGAAAAGCTGCTTGCACCAGAACGGTCTAAAGAGGCTGGCGTGACTTGCGAATGTTTCATGTTTGAACCGCTGTCGTGAGATGAAGATCCAACGTGGGAACGAAAATCATCAAAACGTGAATTTTGAACTGGTTGCACATGCCCAGGGGGGAACTCCAGGTAGTGATTGCTTGCGGTTTGATCATGCGTATATTGAATGGAACCCGCATACTGCTGTTGTTGGGGTGGGAGAGCCAAGCCAGGTGCATTAGAGGTGTTGTGGAAGCTTGGAGGATATCTTTGAGATGGCATGGAGGTTTCTCCAGGATTATGAACCAACGAAAACTGGGCTTGGGGATCAGCAGCATTGAAGGGTGGGTGCTGTTGAGGCAGCTGCCGCGATTGTGAGGTTAGTGAAGGATGTGGTGCTGATGGAAAAAGTTGATACGGTGCAGTGGGTGGCGGTTGCGAATGCTGTACTTGAGGGCTGTAGTACATCTGAGGTGTGGGCTGCGGATTTGGCCCAGGTGGTGAGTAGTTAGAATCTGCATATTGAATAGATCGGATTTGACTCTGAGGTGAATGCGTGGGGACCTGGACCTGTGCTGTAGGTGCTGGAGGAAAATTCTGATGAGGTAGAGTTCCGGGATCATTAGTAGGAAGAGAAGGAACTTGGAGGGTGGGGGCCTGAGCTGAATGCAGTTGGTAGCTTTGCTGAGGAGCGGATGATCGTACTCCTGGAGATGAAACTTTTTGTACATTGCTCGCTTGGTTTTCCGATTGCTGCTGACCCTTTAACATTTGAAGCTTTGCAAGCTCCAACCGAGCCTCTGCTATCTCTTGTTTATCTCTCAAATTCTGCATACCACTGTCAACCTACAGTTTATTTACAAGCAACACGAACCATGTCAAGAAGCTGTTGGCAGGTATTACAGAATCTCCTGCACACTACTATTTTTCCCTCATTTTTTTTGTTTTTTATTTTTTTATTTTTTTATCACTTGCAACAAGACTTAAACCTAATTCCTACCGCCTTCAACATGATTTTAATTATTAACATCTCACAGTTCAAATCAAAAATCCGAAGGCTACTTGAACACTGTGGTCAAAGTTGGTGCTCCAGTAAATAGAATCACGGTCATTTAAGTACATTGTGCCTCGTGTTACAAAAGTCGAGCTCACAAGCATATTTAAATCAGATAATTGCCATGAAAACCTATCTGGCTATGAACCTGCTAAATAAAAACTTCGACCGAACAAATTTGCCATCAATATCAATTCTGTGCATCTAGGACCTAATTTGTACCACCCAAGTTATCCATCCTCTTAAGTTTTACTCATAGAACAATGCAACATACATTGACCGGTTAAACGAAAAAACCGATAATTTCACAATACCTCTTTTAGCATATTCTCTAGCCGCCTCAGTTTCCCATCAGCCTTCCCATGGTTGATTTCAGTAGAATCCTTGAAGTCGTCAACAGAATTCTCCAGCCGGCGTAATCGAGTCTCCAGCTGGGAAATTCGTGCACTGAGACCCTCAACCGCATGCAATAGACTGCCAAAATGCTGGTTCATCTTTCCCTCAATCACCGAAATCAATGGCGAATCCTCACAAGCCCTGACAGCATACTTGCTTCCAGGTTTTGCAAGGTTAAGGTAGTCCATAGAACTGCCACTCTGTGATTCATAACAGAAGCAACCAATCACTTGAAACTCTTCAACAATCACGAACACGAATCGAAACATATAACTTACAAAATTCAACAGCATATCAGTTCAAATTTCCAATTTTTTTTCTTTGGTAACTTAAAATTACCAGATGAATTTACATTAATTCGATTTAATAACACAAAATTGAATATAAACTCCATACAAAACCCTAATTACAGTTAGAATTCAACTTCCCAAATTTACCAAACACAGAAGGTTAAAGCTTTAGCTGAAATTTGAAATGCACAAACCTCGAGAGCGGTAATGCGCGGCTCCTGCGAGGCGACACGTCGTGCGGGGCGGAACTGAAAGCTGGAAACGGAGTCGGAGTCGGAGTCGTCCTTGCCGTCGTTATCGAATTGTTGAGGGTACGAAAGTTGAGAGAAATCCTCGGAGTGGGACCGAGAGAGTTCCATGATCTGCTTATCCATGAACTCCGTCGTCTTCATCGTGCTAGGAATTTTCTCCGAGATTTTCCGGTGCTTTCCGTCATGTTGTCTGAGAATCCAAACAGCTGATTGTGTAGTGCTTAGTGGCCCGACGGAGATGCCTACGGAGGAATGACCGGCGTTTGATGCGGAGCCGCAGAGGCTGATTCCTCCACTGTTCTTGATATGTTTCCTTTCTCTTTTGGGTTGGATTGCGGGTGGGTAAAGCCCAAACGAGATTTCTTTTAGCTAAGCTCAATAGTAAGGTTTGATATTTTTTTTGTTTATTTATTACTTTTTGTAAAACTAAGAGAATTGTGAAACAAGTTATGGAATCCGGATTCTCTTTGTGAGAATTCTAAAGATACATAAATCATATTTGTTCATTGTATATCGTGCGATCAAAAATCATTTTAAATATTTTTATTTAAAATTAAATACAAACAATACCTGACAAAAACTGACCGTATGAAGTACGATAAACGGACACAATTTACAGATCTTCAGAATCCTCACCAAAAGATTCGGAGAGGATCATGTTGGCAAGTTATGATTCAAAATTCTGAAAAAGTTATGATATAGACAAAAATATCGATATGCAAATTTATGAAAATATCAATATTAATACCGATTATCTTCGAAGGAAATTATCGAAATTTGTGATGGAATAGGGATCAACTCATTCAGTTTTAGTCGAAATTAGAGAAAAATTTCTCAAAAAAAAAAAAAAAAATATCCAAAATTTGAAATATGCAATAGATTCTGACAAAATTTATGTAGTGAATTGATAAATGTTGTCGGTATTCAATGATTTTCCTATATATCGCCGATATATAGTGAAATTTATATCCCACTCCCTTTTCATATCGATCCTTGATTATCGATGATTTCGTGAATATTTTAAACACTGCGTAGATAGGTTGATTCCTTATTTAAAATACTAAAAAAAGAATTCAATCATAATCTATATCATATAATTCTTAAAATATAATTTAAAAACATAGTCTTCGTTGCATTTTCCATAACAAATTATTAATTTAAAACACACTTCTTGTATAAAATCCACAAAGTTCATGATCACTTACCAATCTAGCATATCATATCACACTGTTTGCTGAAATAAAAAACACGATTGAATTACAGATTGAAATTGCTAGCAACAAGGATCAAATTCTTTACATTTGATCAAAACAAGTAGTCAACTAGAACTGATCTTGAAGAAGTAAGCCATGGCACTTGGACTCTGACCATCTTATCAAAATAATCAAACTTCACTCCATCTCCATCGATCTCACAAGCAGTTGGCCTTTCTGAAGCAAACATTCTCATTTCTCCACAACCCTTCACTCCAATTCTCACCAAACTAGGGTTCCCCTCATGCTCCTCAGCTTCTACTGAATCAATTGCACCGCCAGTGTTGAGCATGTTGACCAATCCAATCGGAGCAAATTGGATCAGTTTCTTCCGCAAGACCCTCACCGGAGAAACAGTGAGGAGCTCAAAACTAAAAGGCTCAAGTGGAATCTCTACCTTCTCTGATGGCTTCAAGAACTTCAGCTTGTTCTGCTGGAACGTGTACACAGCAAATATGGTCACTCCTTGTACTGAAATGGGGTTCTTCCCTTGATTCCATTCCACGTCTTTTGGACTAGCAAAACAGGTCACAGACTTTGAGCAGTCGGGGGCGATTTTGTTCCGCCTGGATTTCGAGCACCATCCTCCGCCTTGACAATTAAAAGCACCCAAAACTCCAGTACACTGGTGCAAGTACATGTCGAAAAACGTTGAGTTAGAACTAAAACTAAAAAGGGCATCTTTTTAAACCCTATCTTACAGTTCAAGCAATATTTAGGGTTATTGCTATCTAGCTTACCAAACATTACTACACTTTGAAAGGAGAAATCCTAGCATCGGTGATCATCACGTTGGTAGGGGGTTGGAGCCCATTCACGAGACTCACAACCAATAACAGTTTAAGTCACACATGTACATGAAACTTACTACCATTAACAATTGTAATAGAGTTAAGCAGGTACATGATAACCGACGCTAGTTTTCTCTGCTAGAGAAATAATTTATGCACTCAATTTTTCTCGTATGACCAACGCTAGCTTCTCTCTGGTATTTATGTTCCAAATGCAAACAATAAACAAACACCATGTAGAGAAAGAAAAAGAGTGCCAAAATCACTTCCCGTGCTTTTAAAAGAGTTTCTTACTTTGTTGAGGTTCCATATTTTGAGCATTGTTTTGCCATCATGCAAAGGGTCTTCAAATAGGCAATCCCTAGCAGGAAGGGCATAGTGTTGGCATCGCAGTACGGACCCATCAGGCAGCACCAGGCTCTTAAGAAGCTTGAAGTTGTGCTTTCCAACAGAGTCACTAATGTAGATTGGTCCTCCCGATATAGCTCTTGACGCGGCATGGAATTCAGCACAAGGGTGAGTAGACTGAAACATGTCCCAATCTGGCTGTATGATGTTGCCCATCCAAAGGCTATTGTAGGCGCAGTGCACCGTGTGACACCCTTGCAGCCAATATGTTCCATCTGCTTCCGCCGTCGTCTCAGACCAAAAATCATCTCCTATGACATTTGTATCAATGCGAAGAAATTGGTTAGACCTGCAAATAACTGAAAAGAGAATGCAAATTCTTCAAATAAAAAGCCTATTGAGGTTTTCTACAAATTGTTCCCTGAACCTGTATCAATCACCCTGTCAGTTTCTACTAAGAACTTTTTGTCCAGCCATTATTCTATGAACTGATAAATAGGCAATTATCTCCATACCGTTCCGTTAATCAACATTACATCCAAAATTTTGTCCACATGATTTCACTTCTCCAGTCGAGAGTAAATCCTACTTCCTAGCCTCACTAAGACACACTCCTACAAACCAAATTATCCCTCGTGTGCAGATCTAATCTATCTACCTCTCTATCACAAGGACTTACCAGATAGCAGCAAAATTACGTTTTTATTCTCTTAAGTGGCTCATGTGACAAATATATAGATGGAAGAATTGATGAAAAGTTTGAAAATTTGACAGTTTGGAGATAATTGGCTACTTGTAAAAGTTCAAACGGATAATTGGCTCAAATAAAAGTTTATGGTGGAAATTAATAACTTAGAAGTTCGTAATGTAAATTGCAAAAGAGAAATTCGAATGCAAAATACTTGCTCGGAATATATAGTCTACATACCAACACGTCCAAGGGCTATGGCCTCGGTTCCGAGGTACATAAAGTCATTGCAGTGCTGCATGCTAGCAATCACGCCATTGCCATTGAAATGCTTCCTCATAGAAGCAGTCAGTGCCTTGTAATAGGCTTTCGCCAGCTCAACCCGACCCCCAAAGTCCTCGCATAACATCTCAAGCAACTGCACCATGGCACGAAATAGAAATTAAATCAAACAGAATATCTCTCGATTTAATATGCAAACTCACCTTTGAAATATGACAATGATAGCTTATTCTTTTTGTTTCTTTTGTTTTGCGAATGATAAAACACACTAGTAGAAAAAACTACATGCCCGACAAAATTTTAGTCAACAAAAATGATTAATAGTAATGATAATATGAATTAGGTTAATGATCTCTACGAACAAAGATGTCATATAACAGTGTTTCAAACCATCATACATAGACCATTACGACATTCACGCTTATCCAAATAATTAATGTCCAAGTACAAGTAACAATTCCATAATTTGAACCAATAAAATATATTATAGAGCTACATAATATTATAGTTTAGTAATGAAAAGTTCAAAACGGTGCACATGTGTCCAAACTCGTACCATGTAAGCAAAAATATTTGTGACGTTTTTCAAAAGTGAAAAAGGATAAAAAGAGCTTAATTTCGAGAACAAACTTACGTGTATGACATCAACCTTAACACCATCGATCCCTGCCGACTGAAGATAAGAGTGCATCCCCTCATACAACTTGTGCGCCACCTCCGGCAGAACCAACCCTACTCCATTCCTCACAATTTTGTCCACCGCCATGTCCTCCATTGCCCTCTCCAACCCCGGAGACAACTTAGGATTAATCACCCTGCACTCTTCAGGCATCACTGGACTATTAGTCCCGGGCCTAATCCCACCCCAATATCCACAAAGCGCATGCCACACATACACATGCTCCACACTCCCAAACTCCTCCTTCAAATCCTTGATAAAGCCACCCATGCCCTTGCTAGACGCACCCTCATAGTCCTTAAATTTATAATTCTCTTGAAAACTAATCAGCCTGCCTGGCATTTGTTCCCCGGCTGATATCCTGGTCATGCTTTCTTGCCCCTCCACCGGATCCTCATCGCGGCATATCGATTGCCATCCGTCGTCGATGAGGACGAGTGCTGGAGGGCACCCACCTTCCACTAGGCCCTTCACACCGTCCCACACCCCTCTAGGGTGCACCATAAGATAGAATGCATCCCATGTACACCACCCAAGCTTGTCCACTATTTTTGGTACATTTTTCTCCTCTAGGAGCTTGAACGTCCCCAAGTGGGCCCTCACCACCTTCATTGACTCGTTGACCAAACTATACGGATCATCGCCGACGTGCATGTACAAGCAGCTTCTGAAGCTCGACCTGCTGACACGTATCGAGCCGCTTTCCACGCACATGTCCACGTAGTCGTCGTTTGCACGACTCGGTTGGAGAGAGGCTCTGAAGGGTCCTTCCAGGAGTGGAAGAATCACAACGTAGGGTCGGCCAGAGTCGTTTTTGTCCAAGAGCATCATCTGGGTCTCGTGCTCCACGTCGTTTCCGGTGGTTCCAGTCCAGTGGGTGGACCACCAGACCTTGAACCGGAATATGCTCATGAACCTGATGCCGATGAGTTTTCCGATGTGGACCACGTGGCGGCTCTTGGGCTCGTCCGCGTCGAATCCCAGGAAGCAGCCAGAGGGCGTGGTCTTGTTAAAGGGTGACAGGGTTGCTGTGACGCTGAGAGGGACTTCAGTGAGGATTGGGTGGCCATTAGCGAGAAGGTTGGATCCATTGAGAGTTATTGGGAGTTGTGACGTCGTGTCATCCACTGCAAGGCCCATTAGGTCTAGGGCATTCTTTGTTAGGCTTGGAGCCATGGAAGCCTAGCTTAGAGATAACGAGTGAGAGAGATTGTGGTAGCTTGGTGAGTAGAACTCGGTAGTAGGGAGTGGGGGGTTATATAGAGATGATTTGTAAAGAGGTTGGTGTGTGTGTGTGAAGACACTTTTAATTAGTTAAGGTTTGTGATTTGCTTTAGACCAAGAGAGAGATAAAAAAAAGTTTCTGATTTGCCAAAGAATGAGTGATGAAAATGTACAAGGATGAATCATTTGGACTACTACATAATTAGGGTTAGGTTTCCGGCCAAAAATAAAAGGAAATAAAGAAAGCTTCGTTAATGTAATTTTTTTTTTTTTTTGGTGAACGTTAATGTAATTTGATTGGTGAGTTATTTTAATTAGGGTTAATATGAAAAGGCTACAATGAATTCATGCTCTTGTTTAACTTATCCGTTTTTTTTTTTTTTTGATATATTTAATGCGAGGGTCAGAAATAATATATATATATATATATGTATGTATGTATAAGAAGCTGAAAAAATAGAAGTTCTCCCAAGATGAGACACTTGTCATTTATCATTTTTATTAGGTTGGTAAGAAATTAATAATAAAAACGTAATGAATAGTAATAGGTAATTTTGGTAAAAGAAAAAGATACAGGAGTGGGATGGAATGCAACAAAAATATAGAACAAGTTATGAACCCTCGTAAGTGGTAAAGCGTAACCATGAAGAGAGTAGTGGCATGGGATAGGGTTGTGATATAAAGTAATTTAATGATATAATATTAGGAATAAGCAGCACGTTATTAACGCTTTAAGTAATAAATCAATCATCAACTTTCGTGTCTTTTAATTTTTAAAATTGTGTTTACAAATTGAATCTCCTTAAGATTACCATTGTTTGTTGTTCCTTCTTTTTTGCATTTTCTGGGTCTATCTCACTTTTCTAGCTATATGTTCAATCCCTCAGCTTCTAATTTACTCCGGCCATTTCCGCCCAGATGATTCCTCCAAATTAAAGTTTCAATGTTATGGGATCTTGCTTAATTTTCTTTAGAAAATAAAGAGAGGGGAACAACAAATAATCTGGATCTTAATCAAACCAAAAGGTTGGATCCAGATGATGAACTACCACACTCCAACACAAGAAAGAACAAACTAATTAGGAAAAATTAGTATCCGATTCTTAGTTAACAATGTTTTTTATTGAAAGTTTTTTAGTTTTCAGATTTTGATCAAGATCCCTAGCATTAATGTAATAATGAATTTAGATGTCAATTACATCATTTTTAAAATAAAAATTAATAATTGATATAGGATTTTAATACTCACACCTTTATTAAACTCCTAACAAATTTTCAATTCAAAACATTTCCAAAAAAAAAAAAAAATTAGAATAAGTCTATACCCCTTAATTTTTTTATAAAAGGTTTTCAAATTTTTAATCTTATATGTACTCATTCATGTAATTTTTCAAATTTTAAATCTTAAAATGTACTCATTCTTAAATATACCAATTTGTTGTAGTAAAATGTACCTTTTTTTTATATATAGAATCTAATCATTTTTTTTCTAATCCATTTTTAAACTTATATGGGTACATTCTTTTTCTTGATTTGAGAATGTATCCATGTCAAGTTTAATCAAAGAACTTTACTAATGTTATTAAGTCTAATATCTATTATTTTTTGTGTGGTTTTGAAGAATGTACCCATATTTTGGTACAATAATTTTTTTGTTAATTTTAATGAATGTACCCATGTTTATATACATACACACATACATATGTATATACATACATATATTGGAGAGTATAATTTATATTTTAATAATTTTAATCCACAAGTTATGGGTTTTTTTTTAATTTAAAATCTCATTAATACAAACAGTTATAAATTTCAATTTTTAATTTAAAAAATATAGTAACCTACGTAGAAATACATTATCACATTAATTTCAAGAACTTGGATCAAAAATTGAAAATCAACAAGATTTCAATCAAAGAATATTAATAATTAGGGACCGCATCCAAAATATTCCAACTAATTAAGTAGGCAAGTAGGTGCCTATTGTCTGCCAGCTGGGATGAAGATTAGACAGAGGGAAGTGACATTGCTCTCAAATTCTCGACCGCTTCCATGCATGGCGAACGCACTCAGTGCCACGCGCACACACCTCAGCCTACACTTGGCATCCCAGGAGCTACGCTGTCCGCATGCATGAGCCATGAGCTTTCCGGATTACTGAACCTCCCACGGCCAATAGCCCATCGCTCTTAAATTTTTATGATGGTAGTTCCGCATGTTTATGTTTATATTGCGAATTGATTTTACGATGATAGTTCAAATTTTTTTATGTGGTATTAAAGTTGGTTGGTCAATATGTGAAAATTTTAAGGACAACATGTGTTCGTGTTATTAATATATATTCATGTATTTTGCTAAAATATCGTCAGACGTGAGAAGACTTGTTAACGCAAAAGTACCGTTCCATGCTAAAAACAAGAAGCCAATGTAGCAGTAGATTAAACCACTTTAATGTATTTCATGACGAGGCACGATAAATTTGGGCAACAACCTAACTTGACGCCATCGTTTCATGTGAGTCATTCTCCTGCAATAGAGGGGGGTGGCATGCAGGAATTCAATTTAAGTAATAAAACAAGAACGATTCCGTTTTGTATGAATGAATGATATGAAACCACGCAACTGCACGTTAAGCGTTAGGAACTTTAACCTCGATTCCGGCGGCCTAAGTTTCACAAGTTACTTTTACATAACAAAAATGTTCTGAGCGAAAAATAAACTCGAACGTTAATGTACATACAAAATGAGGATTATAAACGATGATTGTGTCCTACAATTTTCTTCTTCTTACTTCAGCTGTCGACTTCTCCAGGTACCATCTCATCATCGTCGCTAGCTTTCTTAGCGTCAGAAGCTGGATCTGCTTTCTCCTTCCCTATCAAGCTCTTCTGCTCCAGCTCCTGCTTTAACCGTTTGATTTCACAATCTTTCTCCTCTAGCTGCTCTTGCGTGATACGCACCTGCAATGGAAGACGCTTTAAATTCTGACTCTCATTAAGTACCAAATTCGTTAGATAAAGGACAGATTACGAGGCTTCCTAAAACTAAAAACTGGAGGTCTTGGGTTCGAAACCCGCTGCTGGTGTGGAAGCCAGACTTGTGGCCAGAAGGAGGCTGAAATGCCCCTGTGAGTCTTCCTAGCCCCTGGAATGGGTGGATAACCGTGGCTTGCCACCAGTTGTCCCCCTTTTTAAAAAAAAGAAAAAGTATATTAACCAAATCAGGTTGACAACTACTCTAAAATCACAGAATCGAGGAACAAATAATAGGACTCGTAATATCAAACTGAACTGAATAACATAGGAAGGGAAGGGTAATCAACTAAAGGACTACATGTAATCCGTACGAGTGGTCTTAATTTAAACTGTGATCGATAAAATGGCAGCAAATTTGGTGCATTATCGAAACAAAACGGAAAAGTTTAAATTGTGCATCTATGAAGCTAGGATGATGTACGATCTCTGTAAACCAAAAAACGAAAAAAGTCGAGAGAAGAAAGAAAACCATTTCATTTGATCTTTCAACATCATTTGTGAGCCCCTCCATATGTTGGTGCAACCCTGTACGTAGAAACACAAAAAGAATGAATGGGGAATGACCTGACAATATAAAATCCAAGATGTAATAACATTTTTTTAGTACAATGCATAAAGAAATTATCATTGACATTAAAAAACAACAGTTTAAATAACAGCTTTGGGGAAAGAGATGCTCAATTGAACAATTAATAGTGACATACGCAGTCATGCAGTACGGTTCCCAGATATAAAACGGGTGCAAGGGCATTGGATGTACCATTTAGCACACACATTCTACTAATCTGAGCGATACTGATAAGTTGATAACTAAAAATTTTGATTGGTTTAACACTGACCTTCAAATTGACTTCTGAGTTCTGCATTTTGGGATTTTTGCAACGCAAGTTTCATAGATAATTCATGCATCTGCACACCAACAATACCAAAATCATGTTAACCAGATCGTTGGTGTATAATATAAACAAACAGATGACCATCCCAAGAGAATAAGGTACATTTGTTTAAAAACCTAAGGAGATAAGTTTATTCATAAGCACAACATATTAAGGCATCAAAGATGTCCATGTTCGCTTCAGTTCTAACAACATACTTTTGTGCCAAAATCAGTATTATTTATTCAAAGGGACTCGGGTGCTCAAAAGAATTTGAATGGTCCAATGATTGTAAATAGCATTCACTGTCTAACCCAATCCCATTTCAACATTGAAAATGTGAAGAGTTGATAAAATGTGCATGTAGACATGCAAAATCCTCTATTAATGTCTCAACCCCAGGAAAATTGAACAAGTAAACAAAATTGCTAGGAAAAACAAAAGATATTAAGTATATCTGTGGATAGAAGTAGCACATGGAAAGCATAATATAACATCTAATATATTGTAAGTGCAACAGCAGCACCTTTCCCTCAGAAGCTTCATTGCCAATCTCCTCATTTTCCTCTTGGAGTGTCCGACATTTAGCCATTAACTGCTTCCCCATCTTGCTTGCTGCAGTAAATGAAAGAGCTTCGATATCTTCCTTCAACTCCTTAACCTTTTTTTCCTTCTCCTCAACCAAAGTCTAACATTAAAGCACCAACGGAAAACACATAGATAAGTTATTTATAAATATAAGGAAAACCTAGGAAAAGAAAATACTTGCAGAGTCTCACAATTGCCTTCATATAATATATAAAATTTTCCTTTAATCCATACAAGCAGGTTAAGCCGATTCACGAAAAAGAACATAAAGAAAAGTTATCCACCTGAAGTGCTATATAAAAAATTTTCCCAACCTTTTTTGTTTTCTTCTCACAAGGATTCCTCCCTTCAGTATCTATTTCTCAGACTTATAATGTAATTTCTTTGTGTATACACAGAAAAAAAGGGATGTGTGTGCTATAATGAACAGATATAGTAAAAGCTTAAAAAAGAAACGCAGACCAGCAGCTTCAAAATTTTAACCTTTAGACGAGTAAACTCCTCATGAATTGCTGGATCGAGTAGCAATCTTCTTGCCTGTACAATTAATCAGCACACAGAATTGCAGACCAGGTTGAAATGAATCATAAAGAGAATTTACAACCAAACCAAAAATTAATAACTTTACCATTGGTCTGAAATTTCAAAAGCTCAAGGTAGGCAATTTTAGAATCATATAAAACTAAAGGATTTTAAACTACCTGCATTGATGGTGGCTTGAGTTGAGCTTTAAGCTCCCGGACTGCAGACTGCATTTTAAATAAGTTAGGTCTTTATAGTCACAGAGAATTAATCTTACTCTTTTTACAAATAAAATCTTCCTACTAAAAAAGCGAATATGCTATCAAGCTCTTAATTCTGACATAAGAAAGGCGCATGAATTAATTTCTCTTTACTTTTTACAAATAAAATCATCCTACAAAAATAGCAAATATGCTGTCATGCTCTTACATTCTGACATGAGAGAGGTACATGATACATCACATGCAAAAGATATTTACAAAAATAGCAAACATGCTATCATGCACTTACATTCTGACATGAGAGAGGTACATGATACATCACATGCAAAAGATATTACCTTGAGCTCTGCTATCTCCTGCTCCCGTTTTGCAAATGTGACAATGAACGCAGCTTCCTTTTTCTTTGCTTTCTCTAACTGTTAATAAGAACAACCCGTGAACAAAAAGCTCAAGATTAAGAACAACCCGTGAACAAAAAAGCTCAAGATTACCGATGACTTATGAAAAGAAACATTTAACACTAACCTGTTCTTTCAATGACTCCTCGGAGTTTTTCAAGGACTGAAGATAATTGATAACCAGTTTAGGATCTACAAGATAGGTTGAAATCATATTCATTAATACATTCAGATAATGCATGTAAAATGATCATAAGATAAGTTTATTGTCAAAAACATATAATCTAACTCTTGACATACAAAACAAGGATGGGCAAAGCAGCAGAAGGCCCTGAAAGGCTAGTATGGGACTAACCAGGAGAAGTTCCAGAAGCTAAGCAGGGTTCATTCTGAAATGAAGAATGCCACTTTTGAATCTCAGATTTTGCAGCTTCAAGTTCTGTCTGTAGCCAAGCCAAGTAATTGTTAACAAACAGAGCATTTAATAATGGGGAAGAACCATCTAACAAGTATGACTGTAGTGAATGCATAGTGCCATGAAATTTTCAAGCTCATGATGAAACTATGTTCATTCAATCTATGTCCACAACTGTAAGCATCAAATATTTTACCTATTTGACTACAAATTAAATGGAATTTGTTATCAAAGAATTGATAAGAGAAGGAAAGAGTTGAATTAGGAATGCGTACTTGGCATGTTGCAAGAGTATCTTTACAGTTTTGAAGACTGCAAAACAAATACAATAAAAATTAAAAACTCAGGCCTAAAGAAAATTCAAAGCATTAGTATTGCCAGTGGTATGGAAGTTTGATCAGTAGAACATAACACATTACTTCATAATACCTCTCACGAAGAGTCAAAATCATCGCTGTTGCACCACCAGGAGCAGTTTCTTCAACTTTCGAGTTACCCTATATTGTAAAAGATCATTTTATTTTCCTTCAATGGAACGAAAACTGAAGAAAGGGGAACATACAAAGAAAACTCTTATATAAGAAAGAATCTGTGGAGGGCAATGCATGTTTATCAGAGGCAGCTTCTTAGGAGCATCCTTCCGTTTGACAAGTACAATTTAATAAAAACTATTCGATTTAGATACACATTATATATCCTACTCTTTTACAAAATTTGTTGGCTGTGGGAAATAAATTTCACATCACGTCCCAACTATAACTGCTCTTTGAAGTGCATCAACATACTTTAAATTCTTTCACGTCACGTCTTTTTTCTCACCCGAAAACTTTAAATGCTTTCTCCACAAATGGAACCTAACTTACGAAACATCATCTCTGCATTCTTCAATACTTTGGTTCTTCACCTAAACTATTTGCTAAAACACACTGTTGTACACCAATACTGTTGTGAATCCAAGAATTTTTTTTTCTTTACCATTGTTTCATATAGGTCCAACCTAGACAGTAGGCCAAAGAATAAAGATACCCAGATCTAAGTGCTTTTAAAACAGCTAAAATCACTTCTGAAGGAACAAGCCAAAAGTGCTTTTCAGAAGAAGCACCTACTATGTGCTTCTATCAAGTGCTTTTTCAAAATGCACTTAGATTTATTAAAATTTTCGATGTGCTTCTCATAGTAGCACTTCCAGCAAAAGCACTTATGAGTCAGAGAAGCAATTTCAAGCAGACGCCTGGCAGGAATAAAATGCAATACCTGTTTCGAGCCGAAAGGATCAAATTCTAAGTCGTCATCGCCAAAGCTTCTCTTTTTACCTAGATTGATAAAACACAAAGATACAGAAATCAATAAGCAAAATTCAATCACACATTCAGAGCCACGCTGTTTGGTTGCCAAGAAAGTTAAACATACCACGCCTGGGACTGGGAGAATCGCCACCGAAGTCATCATCCTGTATTTTAACGAATCAAAAACGTGGTCGAATTAATCACTGAGAATTAGAACAATTAAACCCTAAAATCGAACTAAAAGCGGAAATTGAGGTAGTAGCTAAAGGGGTTTGGAGGGCTTACGTCATGGGTAGCCATGGAATTTGAAATCTTCAAAACCCTAGAACTTGATAAGCGAACTGTAGCTGCGAAGCTGGAAGCACAAGCCGTTTGATGCAGTGCGGATCGGAAACAAAGGGATTTTGGGTTTGGGGGGAAAGAGCAGTTATCAGCTGCGCGCGGTTCCACAGTTCGACCGCCTTAGTGTAATATTCTCGATAGGCCTTCTAAGAAATATAGCCCATTTTATAAAAATGATCCATTGGGCTTTTAAGGGATGAATCTATAACTATGTCATTTTCGAAATTTTTCTTTTTTTTAAAGCGGGACAATTAGTGGCGAACCACAGTTATCCAGTACTTTCGTGTATGGAAGAGGCTAGTTAGGAATTCCACTACTTGTGGTCAGGATCAAGTTGATTCACATCTTACAAAGTCTCGAACCAGGACCTCACCTTTTTTTCTTGTAGGCCACTTGTCATGATTCGGGAAACATAAGATTTTTAATTTAAGAGGAAATCTCTGATCACCTAATCTATCCACCAGTTATTATTAAAATTAGGGTCATTTTGATTTTGGTTCATAATCAACCTAATTGTTAGACTGGAACCTTATTTGCTTAAATATATTGATCGAGGTCCTTAACCTCATTTAAGACGAACTCCAATGGTGGGCTAAAAGCCAAATTACCCCCCAAAATTTCCCTCCAAACGTACTCCAACCCAAGGGGAAATTTTGAGCTAAATGCTAAACCAATGTCAAATTCCCCCCGAAATTTAGCCCAGAAATCGGGGTGGACTCTACCCAATATTTATCGGAATTTAAATTTTTTTAGATTAAAATGTTCATAAAATTAATTTATGATAGTCTACATATTTATTTTAAAAAAAAATAATTTAACAAAAAAAATAGCCTAAATTCATTCTTTAATAATCCCGGGCTAAAATTTTAGGGTAGAATGGTTGGAGTAGAAAAGCTGTTTTTGGGCTAAAAACTAATTTTTTCGGGCTAAAAAATTTGACTTTTAGCCCAACCATTGGAGATGGTCTAAGAGATTTAACTCATGCATTTATACGTTTAATGTCCCACAAATTATGTGTCACATCCCGCCCCGGGACAGATCACTTCCCCGCCCCGCTCCACCACCGTAGCACGATATTGTCCGCTTTGGGCCCCAACCACGCCCTCACGGTTTTGTTTTTGGGAACTCACGAGCAACTTCCCAGTGGGTCACCCATCATGGGATTGCTCTAACCCCCTTCTCGCTTAACTTCGGAGTTCCCACAGAACCCGAAGCCAGTGAGCTCCCAAAAGGCCTCGTGCTAGGTAGGGATGAGAATATACATATAAGGATCACTCCCCTAGGCGATGTGGGATGTCACATTATGAAATTTAAACAAATTCAAATAATATTTTTAAATATAATAAATACTTAAAAATCAATTTTAGAGTAATATTGTTCTTCACAAAAATTATAGCAAAAAAAAAATAATGTACCCACATAAATATTAACATATTTTAAAAATTAACTATTGATATATTTTAAAACATAAAATAAATACATATAATTAGCTTGGGTATATTTAGCAAAATTAAAAATGGGTACAAATAAATTAAAAAATATGGGTACAAATATAAATAAGAGTTTTTTTAAAAAATGGGCACAAAAAGGAATTAATATAAAGGTACAAATTAAAACTAAAAAGAAAATTGGTACAAATTTAAAAATTAAAAATAAAAAAGTCACATTCCGGCCCGGGGCGGATTACTTCCCAGGCCCGCTCCACCACCGTAGCACGATATTGTCCGCTTTGGGCTTAGCATTCCCTCACAGTTTTGTTTTTGGGAACTCACGAGCAACTTCCCAGTGGGTCACTCATCATAGGATTGCTCTAGCCCCATTCTCGCTTAACTTCGGAGTTCTTACGGAACCCGAAGCCAGTAAGCTCCCAAAAGGTCTCGTGCTAGGTAGGGATGAGAATATATATTTAAGGATCACACCCCTGGGTGATGTGGGATCTTACAATCCACCCCCTTAGGGGCCCGACGTCCTAGTCGGCACACCACGACCAAGGTTAGGCTCTGATACCAATTGTCACATCCCCCCCTGGGGCGGATCACTTCCCGGGCCTGCTCTACCACCGTAGAACGATATTGTCCGCTTTGGGCTTACCATTCCCTTACGGTTTTGTTTGGAAAACACGAGTAACTTCCCAATGGATCACCCATCATGAGATTGCTCTAGCCCCCTTCTCGCTTAACTTCGGAGTTCCTACAGAACTCGAAGCCAGTGAGCTCCCAAAAGGCCTCGTGCTAAGTAGAGATGAGAATATACATATAAAGATCACTCCCCATAGGATCACTTCCCCCGCCTGACTCCACCACCGTAGCATGATATTGTCCGCTTTGGGCTTACCATTCCCTCACGGTTTTGTTTTTGGGAACTCACGAGCAACTTCCCAGTGGGTCACCCATCATGGGATTGCTCTAAGCCTCTTCTCGCTTAACTTCGGAGTTCCTACGGAACCCGAAGCCAGTGAGCTCCCAAAAGGCCTCGTGCTAGGTAGCGATGAGAATATACATTTAAGGATCACTCCCCTGGACGATGTGGGATGTCACAATAAAAGTTGCAAATTAAAAATGGATACAAACTAAAAATAAAAATATATGATAAAAAATTTAGCCATGGATATAAATATAACAAATGTAACGTTTCTAATATTAAATGAATATATTTAGAAATAAAAAATATTTTATTATTGAAATAATTAATGATGTTTATTAAAATCTAGGGACTTTAATCAAAAATTGAAAATGAATAAAGTTTTAATCAATGGAGTAGGAAAAATAAGGATGGGAACCTAATTTTTCTTTAAAAGTTATTACCACGGCACACAACGCTTTTTTAAATTCTCCTTGATAATGTGGTTTCATACGCTAAATCCTCAATTTTCTCAAACCCCTTGTAAAAAATCACGCACAAAAAAATCAATGAAATAAAAAAGATGAGGAGTTACCTAAGCAAATGTCCATTCTCACAGCATAATTAATTTCCAATTTTTTTTTGCACTAATGTTTTTAGGAAGAGAATTTGAAGAAAATGAATTATTCGAATTACATGATGAGTTTCAAGATTGTCTGTGTCGTATTAAATTATATAATGTATATTGATGTGTATTTGAACACTCTTCAAGATAACGATTGGTTTCACTTTAATTGATGTTTATCGAAGAGCCATCTACAAGATCAAGCTCAAAAGTATTTTTAAACTCCATGGATCAATTAGTATCATCATTTCCCTGCAGAAAATATGTCTGGAATTTGCTCCAACCAAGTTCTACATAGGATAATCCACTCACCAAGAATGGCAAACACATGTATTATGCTTGTCTTTGGATTTTGATTGGTCTGTTTCATGTCTCCTTTCCTACGAGAAATTTTTCAGTGTGTCATAAACACGACTTGGTACACCAAGTGTAATAATGCGATCGGTTGAAAACTTGAAAAAACTCGATAAAAAAAAAAACTTGAAATACACTCAAAACAATTGTATTATAACACTCGGTATATCAGACCGTGTTCCCAGCACATTAAAAAATCTCTCATTTCCCACCACCCCTGGCTAGTATTAACAACTAGTTCAAGTGATCCACCAGTGCTAATCACAAATTAATGTATGCGTTTAGTTAATTTTTTAATTAATGTTGGTGGGAAGGAGGTATGTCCATGTCTTCAATCAAACCCTCACACTAACTAGCTGGTTCTAGGCTTCCATTTTAAAATAATCCCACGTCGTTTTGGTCCGATAAGGTTCACATATATATGGAAGATGAAGACAAACCCCCTTTTCTCCGGTTTTCAAAAAAAAAAAAAACTCCCTTTTCTCCAAATCTTGCATAGATTGACCCAGCCAAGGAAAAAAATTAGGAATATATAGTAATTAATTAGTAAATTAGCTTTTTAGCATAGGTGAGAGATCATAATTAATAATCTAGCTTATAATACAATTTCTCCCGTGATTGACTCTTCTTGTGAGGATAAATTTGTGAGAAACTTTTATGGTATCGGAAAACACAAAAGTTAGATAATGTATGATTTTACGTGTTTTAACAAAGATGGATAATATATGAGAAATTTTATTTAAACTCATTTAACATCTTTCTACACCAAATTTATTCTCTTCACCCATATTATTTTTTATTAAAGAATTAATCTCTCTTTAAACTCAAATTTATTACCTAAACTACCCTTTCAAACCCATTTCAAAATGCTAAGTTATCTTTACACTCATTCCATTTATAAATAACATCTGTAATTGATTTTTTATTTTTTTTTTTAAAAAGAGGCGTCTTTGCCCCCCCCCCCCTTCTTCCAACAAGCATTTTCATGACGACTTTTTTTTTTTTTTTCCTGCTATCAAACCCAGACATTTGCCTTTTTTTTTCTTTCTATTGATATGCATAAGTAACAAAATCAAACAATTCATCCTCTTATACTTATCAACAAGCAAGGAAGTTTATAATCTAAGAACATTGGTAAGAAGTTTTTCCTATAGAATTTTCCAATTGCAAAAAGTTTAACAAACCATTCGGGATTGATGAAAAAAATTGAAACCCAAATACTCATCTTCTAAACTTAAAAAAAAATTCAAATCAAACGAACAAAATATTCATAAATTGAGTCATACCTTAGTTGGAGGATTCAAAACTTCAAAATCACCATCCATCAATAAAAAAAACTTGTTTTTCTCTACAAGACCTATTAGGGTTTTAGTCAGAATGAACGTAGGATAAACAAGAAGTGATGGTAGGGTTTTAATGGGTTTATTGATAAATTTGAGTTTTATTATTAATTTCATTTTGTACTTAATATTAATTATGCAATAGGACAAAATAGACAATTAACAATTTAAATTTAAGCTAGGTGTAAAAAGATGTTACATAGGTTCAAATAAAATTTCTCATAATATAGTTTATTTGTTCCACATTCAGAATATATTTATAAAAATACGAATTTAGGTGTTATAACTTGAAATAATAACGTTGTGTGATCATGTTATGAACACACTGAAAACTACTCACTTGTGACGGTCCCTTAATTAGTTATCCAATGGTTGGCTTGTGAGTGGCAGTCATCAAGATTAAACCTTTTTCCTTAATCTTCATGGATGGCAAAAAGGGTTGGTTGATATGATTGATATGAGGAAAAAAATTAGGGTTTGTCGGCAATGGGAATTTAAAGATATACAGAACGCATCAATTCAGGTATGAATTTTTGTGGAGGGAGGAGACATCTTTTTAACACTTGGGGCCTTTGGTTCCTTTGGACTCATTTCAATTTTCTTCCCTATCAAATTATCAATGAGAAAATGTGACCACATTCTTAAGTGAATTACGGGTTGTTGAAAAAATAACATCATTTTCTTTAGGTTAGGTGGAGATTGTGTTCTAACCTCTCATAGACTTCTTGACCAATATTAGTTTGGTGGAGTTGTTGGCCATTTATTTGGAATAGTAACTAAGTTGACCAACAATATCAAAAGATGATTAGGAATTAAGTTATTGAACTAATAGTCTTATTTTAATAGATTTTGATCTACTAAATCTATGTTTTTTAACGTATAAAGTGTACCACCTTTTCTTAATTAATCTATCACATGAATCACATTAAGTAGGTACGTATCCACCTCCAAAATTAGAAAGAAAATAATATATCAAGTTGTATTTTTCTCCTTTGTTTATTTCATAATTTTGTGCTTTTTTGAATAAAAGATATTTATATATACTAATTTTGTGCTTAGCATAAGTAAGAATCGGGAAAAGAATAAGCCCCAATTTTCAACTAATTGATTAGAGTCATTTAAAATCATAAAACAAGACCCTATGACGCAACACTAAGTAAACAAAAGGGTTACCAATGTAAGCTCTTGAAGAATTAGATCTGGAGTCCATTAGGTTCTGAGAGAAAACCTAAAGGGTTTGTATTTGATTAATTCTTGAATAATTACAATTGAAGCATCCTATGACATAAATAAAAGGTTACAACGGTAGGAACAACTCAAAGGACTTTGATAATTAAAACAACATTAATCGGACGGAAATCGAAAGGTCTGCTTATTATTTCAGAAATTAAAATGTTGTTTTGGAAGCCTAAACGGCCTCAAATGGTTAAAATCCATCATATATCACAGCAATTGGAACCACGATATTGTTCCCTTTTCCAAAAAGGTATCATGGCTTCAATTCGAAACTCGGACCCCAAATCTGCAAATTCCCACTGTCTCTTTGTCTTTCATCAGTTCATTCCCTCTTTAATCCATTCGGCCATTTATTCTACATTACCCTACAAACTTATAATATTGAATTAGAAGATGGAAGTTTAGTGATCAACAAAAATTAGTCAAAATTTGATATTTATGTTTTAATAAAACGAGTTTATCATGATTTTGAATTAGTCTAGTTTTAAACATGGATTTATCGAGTGAAACTAACATATATTGAGTTTGTGGTTTAGATTTGGGGTTGGTTTAGCATTAAGATAAACCCTAAAAATGAACTATGGTGGTTGGATTTGTCGTTAGACTGTAGATATGGACGCTTAATTAATCAAGTAACTTTAGTAAAAATGCTTGATTTTATCAGCGACAACAATATAATATTTATCTTAATAAGATATTATAAGATTGTCTTCTAAATGAAGAGAGTAGAAGATGATTCATCTCCTGCAAGATATATATAACATGGTATAGAAATAGATATATATAACATGGTATAGAAATAGAAGTATAAATTTCTCCAAAAAAAGCATTGTTCTCATAGGTCACGCGCACGACAAAACTACATGCAAAAATAGTTCGAATTCGAAAACAAGTTAAAGCCATTCACATTCTCTCATCCTTCTTTACCTTTTGTATCCTACAAGCTGCAAGCGTGCATGTATATATGCGCATATGTACCCAAACAAATGGCTTTTTCAGTCCAATATATGGACTTTAGTGTTTACACTTTTTAGCATACCATGTCATGAATATGAAGCAAATAAAGTTAGGGTAAGAAATTTTGGACATAAAGTGCAAGTGATTTATTCGTAAATACAAAATTAACGCAGTGTAAGTGATTTATTCGTAAACACAAAATTAACATATTTGTTAACATAGTTTCTAATATAAGTGAATCTTACCTATAATGATAGAGCTCAAATTTACCGAACATTGTGTTGATAAGTGTGTCGATTTTGTGTGTCCGAGTAGTTTTATTGTAAAAGTATACGAAGCATTGGATGTAAATAGAGAAAGTGAGTGAGAAAGAAGTGCATCTTCGTGTGTGGCCTGTCATGAGAGGTGTATGCAAGTTTGGAAACACAATGGGACCCTTGTGCAATAGCCAGTTCACACTCCATTGCTGAGGAGTCAACCTCATTGCTCTCTTTTAGTCCATCAAAGATCCAACACCGTCTATCATGATTATTTCTCAACACAAAAGTTTGGAAAAATGAAATGGCTATGGGGACAAAAAGGACTAAAGTAGAGACGTGGAGAGGACATATCGCACGCAAACAAAGCATTTTTGTCTATGCCACTTATACATATCTATGGCCAATATATGCAAAAGTCCACATTTAAATGGTAAATTCTCTGTTGTCTCATAAAATTCAAATTATCAACGATTGCATGTAGTGTAATTATCATCTACAAGATCATTTCCTACGTGTGCACGTGTGTAGGGCTTTCTAATCTACACCTTTTTTTTTCTTTCTAAAATTTTCAATTTGGTGGATGTAGTTTGAGTACTATGTATGCATGGGCAGCATATAGGATAGAAACCGAAGTTTGAAAAAAGAAAAGAAAAAAACCTGTATCGAAGCATACACAGAGTCATTGCCACCAAGAGAGACCACATCAAAATCATCGCTAACAAGTGAGGCCACATCACTATCTGAGATATTGCTAAATGTGATAAATAAACAAAAAAACCTAACCTAATCAGCCATTCCACGGCAGCAATATTATAGATGATGTATCAGTGACATGGGTATATGCCAAATGCTGTCATGTTTCTCATGCACAGTAAGATTAGACTTCTGAAGTTAACATGCATGGTTGATTAATCTTAATTTACACTTAAACAAGCAATCAAACGCCTAATAACTAAGCACAACATCATTATTATTACTTTCCTTTAGCTTTGGCCGGCATCAGAGGACAGTAATTTCTCTGAGATGATTGGATAAGAAGATATTATCTAATACGCAAAGTTTACTCGTGGCTATCCAAACCAAGCAGATCCAAGTTCAGAAGATAATAAAGGTGCGGGCAACATTCAACCACCATTTTACTTGAGAATATACTACAATATTGATACTTTTTCTTTTTGTGAATTGGGATGGATGATGATTAATTTTACATAATGGTAAGCAATAAAATGCACTTGAAATTGAAAGTCATGCCACTGGAAATGACAAACTCACATCCTATCCATCACAAAATATATACAAATGGAAGCCACTCAATGAGGGGCACAGACAGTAATAATTAGATTAAACAAAGACAAAAAGTAATGGGTGAATTTTTTTTCTGAATAGGGTTTTTCCTCTAAACCCTAAAGTTGTAAATGCTCAAAAACACATAGCCCACCTCAACCAATCATTTTCATTTGACTGGTATCAGAAAATTCTACAAATTGTGTTTATTGGTTGAGACCACCCTAACTAGGGTGGTCCAATCGGTGCCCTAAAAATACTTGTCTTCTGTATATATGCACTATAAATTTATGTGATTTTCCACCAAAAGTAGCACTTTCTTGCAGAATTGCAGTTTCTAGCTAGGATTCTTTGTTTTTGGGAGCCCCATGAAGGAGACACTAAGGTACTTGGCAGGAATTGCAGGGCCAAGTGGTTATGGCTCAAAATCAACTGCTGAGCAAGTCACTCGGGATTGTTCTTCCTCAGTCCCTTCTCAACTCACTGCCATAATCACTGGTTAGTTTATCAGAACCAACCATCTCTTATAAAACCCAAGAGAATTATAGATAGTAATATGAGCAAATTACAAATATGCACACACATGCATCTCATTATCCTTTACAATTGCATGGTAATTTGGATGCAATTTTTCCAAATATGTTCTATATGTATCCCTTGTTGATAATTTTCACTAAACAAAGGTCGAAGAGATTTCTGATCAGAAAAACATTGGAACACATGAATATATATATATATATATAGTGTATGGTTGATTTCAGATTTTTCAGGCTCTCTTTCAATCTCTCTCTCTCTCTCTCTCTCTCTCTCTGGTTTTTCAGTGGCCTTTACTGCAGTTACATGAAAAAAGGTTTTTACTGTTATCGATAGCATTCTCTTAGTTTTTCAGTCTCATGAATATATGTATACATATACATATTTCTAACCATATTTCTATTATCTCTCTCACCTTATTTTGCTCCATTAATTTGGATATGTGTCGTATTTTCTTTTTTTTTAATTTTTTTTTTATAATGTTTTTGTTAATTTTCAGTAACATAATTCAAAGACTTATTCATTTTTTTTAACCCTTTATATCTCTCTCTAAACAATTCTTCTTCTCCCCGATCTCATTTGTTTCGCTTCATAATGATATGAAAAATGAAGGGACCGTTTACAGAAGAACTCTTCAATCCATGCTTTCTTGGATGGAAACATAAAGGTCATCACAATAATCCTGAAAAATATAAAAACATACCTAAATTCCTGTCCAATCCCACCAAATTTTGATACGCTAGAATATTTTAATTACTATTTTAATGAATACATATATTCCATGCAAGGAATTTAAGTTGTATATTAATTTCTTGCAAGTGGTTCTTTTTGGCCCTAGCAAGATATGGTTTTTGTCTCTTTTGAATAGTATTCTCCCATTGGTTCAGAGTTGCTCTCTATATCACAACTGCTTTCTGGACCATTTAATCATGCACTATTTACCCTAATTAATTAATTAATTACTCTATTACCTGGGAATTACAGGAGCAACATCAGGGATCGGAGCTGAAACGGCAAGAGTGGTGGCAAAGAGAGGAGTTAGGGTCGTGATTCCGGCCAGAGATTTATCGAAGGCAGCGGAAGTGAAGGAGGGGATTCAAAGGGAGAGTCCAGAGGCTGAGGTTATAATCTTGGAGATTGACCTGAGCTCACTTGCTTCTGTTGATCGATTTTGTTCTGAGTTCTTAGCTCTAAGACTTCCCCTCAACATCCTCATGTAAGTTTTTTTCATTTACACACACACACACACACACACATACATACATACATATATGCATATATATGTATGAATATATGTGTGTTTGTGTTTTTGGTTGGCTCTAATGTATGAAATCTGCACAATTTGCAGAAACAATGGTGGGATGTTTTCTCAGGCTTTGGAATATTCTGAAGACAAAATTGAGATGACATTTGCTACAAATTACTTGGGTAACTTCTATTTCACTACCCATGAAATTTTTTTATGTTAGACCATCACACAACCACCTAGTGTTACAAAATTTTTCTTGTTATAACACGCGGAAAAGGATCCTCTCCTGAGCTCGGGATGGGGATCCTCCTGACCAACCCATCCGGACAGTCAAATTTAATCCAATGGTTGCAATTATTATAACTTTTAGAGGGTCCCCTTGTTTGGAGCCGTTAGATTAAATTTGAACGGTCCGGATGAATTGGTTAGGAGGATCCCCATCCTGAGCTCAGGAGGGGATCCTCTTCCATAACACGCGTATTCATTTATTAATATTATATATTATAAGTTCACGGACAACTAATTATGTCATTTAGTTGCCACTAATACTACATTCTAATGATATTAGTCTGCATTTGTAAGGAAAAAAACATACATCGTTTACTCATATTAAAACATATGAATCAGTAATATCACACGGACAATGACTGTGAACTACCCAAAAAAACCGTAGTTTGGGACATGAATGAGGTATTCACATGCAAGCAATGGCCTCAATTGCTGGAGTACAAATTTTGTTTTGAGTGGTTCTATCCACACATCCATTTTTACTTCTCACACACATTTTGTTAATTTCTATATTTTGACCTTCTTCAATTTATTCAATCTGACAGTCATAAATTTAAAACAATGTGTGAGATAAAAAGAGGGTGTAGATAACACCAACCTTTTGCTCCCTTCCAAAAGATGCCAAGAAAACTTGGGCATGCTCATGTGGCCTAGAGTATGTGTGAAATGGACCACAAGGCACGTTTTTGGATTCTCTACAAGAACCCCTTTTCATTCTTGCCCGTGACAAAAAAAAAACAGCCCATTTGGGAAAGCGCATGACCATTCAGTCCTTTTCTTTGGCAGGACACCATTTTTTGACAGAAAAGCTGCTGGAAAAAATGGTGGAAACAGCAGCTCAGACCGGCATCCGAGGGAGAATAATCAACGTTTCTTCTGTGATCCACAGCTGGGTTAAGAGAGATGACTTCTCCTTCAACCAATTGCTCAACCCTAACAAGTAAATTAATCACACACTTAATCCTAATTAACCATTACTAAGGCGTGATTAGTAATATCCGTACAAGCACTAATCGTGTTTGTTCATGCAGTTATAATGGTACAAAAGCATATGCTCAATCCAAATTGGCTAACATATTGCATGCCAAGGAACTGGCAAGACAGCTGAAGGTAGCTACCATTTTTCGAAGATTTTTTTTTGTAATGCGCCGGTTATATATAACAATCTCTAACCAGGACGTTTCTTAAACGTTACAGGCAAGAAATGCAAGAGTAACGATCAATGCCATACATCCGGGAATTGTGAAGACGGGAATTATGCGAGCTCATAAGGGCTTTATCACAGGCATGGATTCATTCCTTTGATCTAAGCTTACATGTGAATGACATCATACAGTTTTGCAGAACGAAATCTAACTTCTCGGAACCTTTTTGTTTACATGCAGATTCTGTGTTCTTCATCGCGTCCAAGTTACTAAAATCGACATCTCAGGGTGCTTCAACAACGTGCTATGTTGCTTTAAGCCCGGAGCTGGAAGGAGTGAGTGGGAGATACTTTGCAGACTGCAACGAAAGCACCTGCTCGAAACTAGCAAACGATGAATCTGAAGCTCGTAAGTTGTGGAAGCAGACTCGTCTGCTAATCCATAGACGACTTTCTCAACCAACAGCTTAAGAACAACGAGAAAAATGTGTATTCCATACCTCTGCCATTCAGCCATGTATATAAGGGGATTTATATAAGCAAAAGGTAGTTAGAGAGGCTTAGTATATGGAGACTACATAATGATCAGACTCCGGAACCAAAGAATCATCACTTGGTGGTGCGACCGTGACACTGATAAATTCCTCCCACCACCCAAATAGAGAAAAGAATGTATAAATTCCAAGGTAATTAATAACTGAAAGAACTTACATACCCTATGTTGTCACTGTTTTCATACAAGAAAATCGATATTTACATAACAAAATCTGAAATTCGACTTCTAGATGCAATTTTGCCTGCTTGTATTCTCCGAAAACATGATAGATAAATTCAGAGCATAATGATGTATATCTGTGGCAGTATATACAGTCAAATATTTAAATCAAGGACTTACACATCGAACAATATGAACTTGAGAAATCCATAACCAAAATCATACATCCCACTAGCGTATATAATTCTTGCTCGTCACCTGGACATATCCCTAATGTCAAGGCAGGGACAAGGTTCAAGCCACGGTTGCCAAAAACCAAAAAATTCTGGCAATTGGATAAAAAATATCAGTAATATCAGAGTAGTTATATCATAATTTACCGTAAACTGCATGATCAAAACCAACAAAAATGAGATACCAGAAGACATCCTGTGTGTCATGGGAAGGTGAAAGTGAAACTACAACCGAACAAATTGTGAAGAAGGGAAACAAAGATACATTCTCATAACCCATGCCATCTACTACACAGTAAAAACACAATTCATGAAATGATAATACACCGAAATCTAGGATACGATGAAAATACAAGTGAAACACACACGTTCACTAGCAAAGAAGGTTGTGGATTACAAGGCTTACATATTCATTACGGATTAGCTGTTCCGTTCAAGGAAGACGCTGAGTACACGAGTGAAACAAACCCAGCAACAAGGTGGTGCTGTCAAGTTGGGCTGCAACTCTTAACAATGAAGCTCTTTCTTTCTGTCTACTACACACAGAAATCAAGTTTCCTGGCTGACAAGTCAAACATCAACATCATTAAGCATCTTGGGTTGTGAATTATAAACATTCAACGTTGTCAAGTGTCTCCTCCCATCTTCATTTCTTGACCTGCCATGGTTTTCAATAGATGTTATCAAAGGAATTCTACATCACCAGTTATATTTTCCAAAAAGGAAACAAAGATTATTGCAAAGCATTAAAGAACTGCGAGCAATGAAAATAAATAGCAAGCAGAAACTTAGAAAAGAAAATGAAACCTATAAACCAAAATAAGGAAATACCCTTAAACGAGGAGACCGACGAATAGATAATGCAGAGGCAGGAGATAGAATTGCTGCTCTACTCCCCTTCCCATGGTTTGGTTTCTTGAAATGTCTATTTTCTTCTCCGTATTGAACTTGGTGGTCATAAATCTTGGCCGGAGATTCACTTCTCTCAGTTGAGACAGACAAAACTGGAGCAGACCCAGAAACTGTGGAAGAATCTTGAGGAAGAACAGCTGGTAATCCTGTTGAGCCATAATGGACACAAAAATCAATACCGTATATCAATAAGTGCAGTAGAGTCAGGAACTAAAACAGCTTTTAGAATAATATACGGGGCCATTATTTGAGGATGTTCCCCTTCCAGCACAGAAGATTTTAGGGAAATACAAGAGAGAAGGCCTACCTTGAGCTGCAGCATCTTGAAACTTCACTCTCATATCTCTGGCAAATTTAAATAACTCATTGGTTCTGTTCAATTCGCGAATCATCTCTTTGGTCTCGTTCAAGTACGGATCACAATCTAACACTAAACATTAAAAGAAATGCAAAATTAGAAAGTTGGAGATAGACAATATAAGATGTACATTCAAGATTAAACTATAACCTACAAATAAGAGGGACAATACTTACAGGTGTAAGTATCATATGCATGGCGAACAGTGAAACAGAATTCCTGATCTGGATTCTTCAAACTAATGTTTTTGAATGTGAATTTTACACCTAGTCACAGACGGATGTATGTCATTCCCCATAAACAGTATATGAGAAATATTGCACAATCAAATAACTTAAATTACCATATCCGCCTTCAATGTAGAAACCAAGAACCCTATTATACCACGAGATGGCCTCTTTTATTTCATCCTTTCTGTCTGGGATACAATTTTCTTCAGATTCTGCCAAAGTTTGAACGTTACTAAAATTTAAGAAAAGTAACAAAATTTGGAATCACAATTATATATTGATGTCCCTTGAAATACCGAGTCTCCCTCCTTTAACAAAGCCAGAATGCAATCAAACAAAGAGAAAAAGTTTAACTATTAATAACTATAAAAATGATAGAAAGCTATAACCAAAAACCAGCAATAATCCAATAACTGAAATAATAAGAGGAAATTACCGAAAGATTGCTGAGAAAGGATTGCAGCATATTCATCCCTCTTAGCCCTTTGATCTTGCACTGTTCTCTTAAGTACTCCAATTCTAGCTTTCCTAGCTTCAATGGCCTCCATCAATGCCATTCGCTTGGCCTCTTTACGGGTCTTCACTACAAAGAATAATAAGAAATATAAACTAACACAGATTAATTTGAAGAAACAAAATATCTTAAAAGAAAAAAGATTACAGCTAATCATAGCAAAAGCAGCAACTAAATTGATTAGCTTTCACAAAATTTGTGTAATTTCTTTGCAATTTTAACTACAAATTTTCCCCAGTAATTTCTAATTTCCATTAAAATTATAAATACAAAATGCAGAAATATACCTGCTAGGGCTTTAAACAAATCATCCTCAGCTTCCCTCAATTTAGCTTTAGCCTCTCCTAATTTACCTGCACTTATTCAAAAGAAAACAAACTTCAGCCAAATGAGATGTACAAAAATTTAAATCCGAAACCCTAATTTCGCACCAACCACACATCCTAACTCTGCTCAAGAACCCTAATTTATGCACGAATGACAACAAAAACACAAATATAAACCCTAAATTGAAGTGCTTTTTGACAAATCGAGTATATTAAAGAGTTAAATGAGAAGCTGGACCTTGGGACTGGAGGGTTTCTTGTGCGGTAGCGCGGACGGAAGCCAGGGAATCCCGAAACGACGCCGTGAAGGCATCCAAATCCTGCTGGTGGATAGGAATCTCACTCTCGCAGGCCATCCGTAGCGACTCCATCTTCGTCCGTACGGACTCCTCTGGTTTGCCGTCCATTTGCTAAGGACTGAGGAGCGTGTGAGGAAAGAGGGAGCGTCGGACTATTTTTTGAAAAAATGAAATTTTTGCGCCCGCCAATTTTTATTTATTTTTTTTTTTTTTCGGTGAGCGCATTGGATTTGGTTGCAGACATATGGGCCGTATTGGATTTGGTTGCAGGCATATGGGCCGGACAAATATATGGGCCTCATGGATAAACCCGATTTGGGTTTTGGGATTTGGGTTGTGGTTGTTGAACTGATCAAACTAAGGTTTTGTTTGGAAATGCCTCTGAAATTGCCAAAGCGTTTTCTGGAAAAGCAGGTGGTGGATGCTTCTTCACGAAAGGAAAAACACTAGGATTTTTATAAAAAATTTGATTGCGTTAATAATAGAAACACTTTCAGTAAAATCGCTTATAACCATAAGTGTGTTTTAGATAAAGCAATCTCCAACGAGAGTTAAATTTGGTCCCTCTAACAGTATTTTACCGCACGGCACGTAAAAATTGTTGTAATACATGAACAATCAAGAAAAAATACCGATATTGAATGTCACATTCCTAAATTTTTTATATATCATGAGTTTACTAACATGGAATAAATATTGAAATAGTAAGTTTTCCTCACATTAAGATTATGTATGTCATACGTAAACAAGCAAGTATGAGATAACCACGGAGGATTGTTGAAATTAATGTATTATTGTCATTCATGACTACTTGCATTCCAAATAAATAAACATGTTAGTTTATCTTATACCTAAACAACCATGTATCATTCAAATTCATCATTTTCTTGGGTAATTAAAAGTTGTGGTTTGTGAACATTAGTCCTTGTAAAAAATTAAAATTTAAAAAAAAAAACCTGGTGCTAGATTATATATTCAATTTAATCCTTGAAGTGTACTTTTATCAAAATTTACATTCAGTTTTTGTTATTTAATGTGTATTTTTAATTAATCTCTCCACATTAAATTTTAATTTTATTAATATGCACATATTTAGTTTTTTAATGATAAATGAATGTAAATGAGAAAATATTAAAAGAAATTTGTGATACAAAAATATATAAATACATTAGTGTACAGAAATGATTGTGCCGAAATATATAATTGACTTTTTTGTACCGAAATATTGTACCTACATGATTGTACCGAAATATATTATAATGAACCTAAATGTATTATATTGAGTTAATGTACCTAAATGTCAATACCGAAATATATGTACCAAAATGTACGTACCTAAACGTCAATACCGAAATGTATGTACCTAAATGTCAATACCGAAATGTATGTACGTATGAAATGTATGTACCAAAATGTACATACCTAAATGTCAATACCAAAATGTATGTACCTAAATGTCAATACCGAAATGTATGTACCAAAATGTACGTACCTAAATGTATGTACCGAAATATAATATATTGAATTAATGTACCTAAAAGTCAATACTCAAATGTGTGTACCAAAATGTACGTAATGAAATGCATTATATTGACCGAAATGCATTATATTGAATCAATGTAATTATATGTTTGTACCGATGGATATACCAAAATATTCAAATGTATTAATGTACCTAAATGAAGAACATAAAAAATTGTTATATCGGAATATATATTATAAAAAAAATTAGTTCCCTAAATGTAGACATTAAAATATATTATGATGAATGAAATAAAAATTAAATTTAAATGTAATTAATACATTAAAATAAAAATAAAAAGATAAATAAAACATCAAAATATAGCTAATAAATGATATGATTAAATGTACTAGGGGACTAAAATTGGATTTTAATCTTACACAAGGTTATAGTCTAAAACTCATCTTTTTTAAGGATTAAAATGAAGTTTTCTATTAAAAGTTTAGGGGGAGATTGATTACTCTCACCACCAGCGCTAGGGCATACCCACAACTTCGAACTGGAAGAACATACGCATGACACCTAACTGTCAGCTGCTACCAGGTGCATAATCAATAAGTAATTCTTTGACCTTTAAAGCCAAACAATTGTGTGAGAGTGGAAAGAACATGTAAGACCCACATGGATTATGATCATTGTATCAAATATATGTTTACTTGGACTACAATCTTCCTTTTCTTTAAATTAGAATGTTGTTAAAATAACAAGAAAGTACAATGATTGTTTGAGATGCTTCATGCATGCATATATATATGATGTATTCCAAGAAAATTAAGGGAGTCGTAATGATCTTTCTTGCAAACCAAATCAAAGACGGAGTTGTATTAGTGCATGTTAATGTATATATTCTCCATAATTATGGGCTCATAACTTGTAAAAAATTATTATATTGCTAATTAACTACTTAATCAATCCAGCTATATAAGATTCCACGCAACAAACCATTACTATTCACGGCAGTTTGTTGTTGGGCACATCACAATTCACATGCAGTCTAGGCTAGGTTTGACACCCTTTTTTCATAGAGAGAGAGAGAGTACTCATAGATTTGAGAGATTTTTTAATGTGACAGGAACATAGGATGGTACATTACGTGTCATTATACAAATTATGGGATATATATATTAAAAAATTAATAACTTAATAAATTAAATTTTTCACCACTTATATAATAACACATAATGTATCACTTTTGTTCCGGTCGCAACAAAAAATTTCTCCATAAATTTGACCACTTATTTCGAATTACAAGGTGCACGCAATGCAACGAGCAAGGATCAACCTCTCTCCGTCTCTCTTTATCATTTTAAGTTAAATGTGAAGGCTCGAAATCCTCGCAACAATTTAAAAGTCAACAAATAGTAGTCTGTTACTAAAGAAAAAGTTAGCCAGACAAATTTTTAGATCATATATTGTAAATCACGTATATGATGTAGTGGTTGATGGCTGGACTAATTTTTAATTGATTTAAAGAATGAATTCAACCATCAACTGGCACATCATTGAATTTATAAAAGATTATCTAACAATTTGATCTTTCTAACATCACCCGTTAATAAATATCCGAAAAGGATCCATGAGTAACACACGGCATGTGTGTGTATGCATTGGTACGTAGAGGTCCATGCATGCATGCATGGACAAAAGTTTTCTTGCTTAATTCAAAATTGAAAGATGATCATTCAGTCTTAAAGAGATAAAGCTATGAATATATATTGTATGTTAATCAGATTTAATTATATATATCGCGCCGAAAGAAGGAAAGCTAATTAGGCCATTAACCTTGAAAGAAGGGAAGAAAGTCCTTCTATATATTAAAAGCAATACAACAAAAACCCACCACCACCTCAAAAGTTCGTCAAAGATGAAAGCTAGGACAACTACCATACCCTCAAAGAAAAGAATAGTTAGCCTTCACTACGTGTGTTTAATTATTTAAATACGAGATTAACTCATTACTAATGATTAATTAGACTGCAATAATGCACACATAAGTTCGTAATTGATGACATATAATTCAAACAAATTAATGTTACTTAATTCCATTAATTAACAACTTTGTTCAATTAATCATATGTATATCTACCATCATCAGTTCGTGCGTTTTCCACTCTTGTTGGTGACCCAAATGGGCCATGCATATATGCATTCATGCTTGGAAAATGGAAAAGTTTCTTAGTCAAAAAGCCTCATGGTTGATGACGAACCCTTGATGATATAACCTTTTTCATTGGGATCGTTTTTGCTCTTATTGTTTAAATCACTATGGAATGATTCAGTGGTTGGGAACGAATTTCAAATCTATATTTCACACGACATGTTATGAGTTTGATTCCTAGCGTTGGTGAATCATAAGATAGTGGTTAAGAGGAGGCTAAAATGCTATTGTAAGTCTTCACAATTTCCGGAAGTATGGATTGCCATTGTGAAGCCACCATATGGTTTTTTATTATTATTATTATTATTATTTTAAGGGAAAAAAGCTAGCAAAAACTACATAACATGTTACAAATGTGCATTATAGAATCTCTCCTTTCTGAATCTTTAGAATTTGAAGGCGTCGAAAGAGAGAGACAGAGAGAGTAGATATTACAACGTTTACAAGATTTTTCTCAATACTAACTAACAACATATACCTATAGATAGATTAATAGGTCACGTAATATTGCACCATTTACTCTAAATTTGTAATTAACTATAAGGAGATGTCAAATACGCTAACTAGGACTTAAAGACATCAAAGCGTTCTCTAAGAAAATGTCATATATGACGTGGTAGCTGAGTTATTTAGTCATTGCTTTCTAGTTGTTTTCTTTGTCCGCTAACAAAGATGGAGTCTAATGCCTTTAATTTAATTTTTTAATGTATGGATCTCATTGACAACCAATAGGATGAATTTTTAATTATTTTTTAATAATTAATGTAACTATAAGGCCCAATATATTAATAAATAAATATTTAACACATTCATTAGCAATCAAATAAAATTTTAACATATTATATTTGACATATTCTTTAAAAATGCTCTAAGTCAGTATATTTGAAAAATGGTATACATTAAGAAGGACATTAAAGAACAACAATTAAGAATATATAACAACAAATCCAATGAGGGAATGATTATATATATATATATATATATATATATATATATATATAAAGTATGATTTAGAGAGTTGTTGAGATTCCAGCAATAATGCATTCTCCTCAAAAAATAAAACACACACACAAAGTCACTTGGTCGATAGAAATATATGATCGCTATTTAAATAACTAATAAAAAAGTTTGGAAATTAAAAAGTAGAATACTCAATCCATGCTATGCTAATATTATCATAAAAAAGGGAAGTCATATCATCCTCCCAAATTCTTCGACTACATGATTATATTGTATATAATGTGTTATTGATTTACATGTTATAATATAAATGATATAATAAGATAACTATTTATTATATATAAACTATTTGATTTAGCAACATTTAACCTTTACTTTGTTGCACGACAATTTATTCTAACAACACTCAATTTTTATTTTATCGGATGAATTCATAAATTTAAATTACTCATGAAATTGAAAGAGAAAAAATTATCTCAAAAGGGTGACAGGTTTGACCTAACGCGCCTCGTGGCCCAAACCCATGGCTAAAATAAAAAAATAAATCGGTGAAGGCTGAAATTAAGCTAAATATCCTTTGCAAAGCAGCCTGGCCAAGATTTGGTGTCTAACGTCTGCTATGCACATGATGTGCTTTGCTTTCCTCCATGCAACTATTTAAGAAGATATACGCTCAGAGTAATGTTACGTTAGCTATGCATTCAAACCAATATATTGATATTGACAATACCAAGGGAGCATTTTTGCTCATTACTTTGCTTAAGTAGTGATGAGCTAGCTTTATCACCTCATTAACTGTCGTTAAACAAGTGAATATTTTGAGAGAAAAGAAACTTAAATTGCAAAGTCTCGAGGGCACATAATACAAGCAGCGTTAAACTAGTACGAATTTCAAAATGTTTGTAGCGCAAAGATTAAATCACACTCGTCAATGACTATAATGCTTATCATGCACCAATCAAGGGGGTGAGCAATAATTAGCGATCCACGACCAATGCATGATTTAGGTTATCAATTTTCGTTCATTGTCTTATGATTTAGGTCTAGTTAAGAAAATAACTTGTCTAACAAAACATAATCTGTTGTAGTCATATTTAGAATAGGAATGTGATTGTGTAAATTCTAGTAGATATCGGAATGTATCTTATATTTCTATTAGGAGTAGATTACCTATTAAATGTTGTAATCCTAATCCTAAAGGGAAAGGTTTTTACTTATCCTACTACTATAAATAAAGGCACAATATGGTGAATCAAACAACCTCACAATTAAATCACTCTCTCTTCTCTCTAACCATAGTTGGCCCTCCTCTTTCTCTCTAAACCCTAAATCGATCAATCAAATAGGCCTACAACATGTCATCAGCACGCTCTTGCCAGAAGCTGAGGAACTGACGCATCGTAGGAGGAGGCTATCATCCACCAAATTCAAAGGCTTATTCGTTTTCTGCTAATTAGGTACGCTTAAAATAAAAGAAGATATTTGAAATGTCCACAAAGCATGAAAACATTCCCCATGATGCATGAACCCCTCTATGTTTATATTTTCCTTCTAATATATATATATATATATATTGTATACGTTCATATATTTGTCAATATATATTTGTTTCATGCATTGCACAATTAAATTGTTATGTGGAATTTGTGAGTCAAAGTATCAAATTAAATTAGAAGCAAATTTGGGTTTCCTAAACTCTAGGGGATTTGAAAAAAATGAAGAAGGGGGAATTAGACATGATGCAACACACCACCACAGTTGGCAAGCTTGCTGGTCTGAAGCCCAGCTGACCCTCACAGCCACCAGGACTCGGCCTAGGGTCCATCTCGACGAGGCCTGCAGCCCTGGCCTGTTGCCATCCAATCCAGGCCAGTTGGCTGGGATTTTTCCCACGGCCTGCACCAGCCCACAAAGCTGGGCTTAACCCTTACGCGCCCAACCCACAGCCAGCACTACGCTGGACCTCACCCGTGACCCCCATTGGCCCAACATGCCAGCCTACACGGCCGGGCCCACCCCTGTGACCTGCAGTTCACTCCCGAGGCCCTTTTTTAGGCCCTGCCTTCTACTTAAGGCACCTAACCCATGCCCCTTATCCACAGCACCAAGCCCAAATATTTTTGGGGCTATATTTTTCAATCCAATAATATTATTTAGCTTCTACAATCGACCCCGTATGGCCCGATTTATTGAATTAATTAAAAGTGACCTGTAGTCCATTAATCTGGTAATGAATCCAAAATTAATGACCTGGAGATCACTTTTGGACATTAACGATTCAATAATTTATTTTTATACTTTGAACCATCACATACTTTTGTAGTACCGAAGCTCTCACACTTAAGTTCCCGAAGAACCTCAAATCCACTATATTCAAATTAGTATATTGCATTCTGTGTTTTTTTGCAGGAACCTCTCATTATGAACTAATTGTTCATAAAAACTAAATTGAACTTATAGTTTCAAATTTAGTGCCTTTGAAACCTGAAGTTTTCATCCAAAACATACCACATGAAACCTGTAGTTTTCATGCATAAATTAAACCAATACATGTCTATAGAACTTGCATGTTCTACAATATATGTCTATGGCTTACCATATGACTACTCACGTTTTTCCCTCTATTTTAGTGACATGTCGAACTTGAACAAGCTCGATTTCTCCATTCTAGAAGTCTCTGGAAGAAACTATCTAAAGTAGGTACAAAACGTGAAGCTCCATTTGATTGCAAAGGGTACTAGAGCCATCATCGAGACACCTATCGCCGACAAACCTATTGACGAAGCTCATAAGGCTACTGCAATGATCTTCATTCGAAGACACATCCATGATGCACTGTAGACTGAGTATCTCGCTGAGGAGGACCCACGCACCCTCTGGCTTGCTCCGGCCGACCGTTTCGATCACCAGAAAGACATATACTTGCCCGAAGTAAGACACGACTGGCAGCATCTTCGCTTCCAGGACTTTAAGTTCGTGAATGAATACAACAACTTTGAAGTTTGTAGAATCCGTTCATTGTTGAAATTCTGCAAAGTGGAACTAACCGAATCAAATCTCCTAGAGAAGACTTATTCAACCTTCCATGTCACCAATATTGTCCTGCAGCAACAATATAGGGCATAGAAATTCACCAAGTTTTCGGATTTGATCTCTATTTACCTCACAATTAAATCAGTCTCTCTTCTCTCTAACCATAGTCGGCCCCTCTCTCTCTCTCTCTAAACCCCAGATCGTTCAATCAAATTTCTTTCTTCAATAATACAAATGGGAAATCGAACACAAAATCTAAAAAAAATCTAAAAAAGGATGATTGTATTTGATAATTTTTAGTTCAATATTGGATTTGTAGTCGTAGATAGCAAATATTATAGAAGGCAAATTAGAGAATGAGTGAGATGGATGTATAATACAGTGAAGTGATACGTCTACTTTTTGTGATGGGATGTGCTTGTCTCTTTCCCTTTGCCAACGACAATGCAAAAAGGACTAATAATACACTAAAAAGATGTATGTCTTATACTCAAAATTGAGATCTCTGTAGAGCTTAAAAATCAGATGATTTCGGTCATTCAAGATAGAGATTCGGATTCTTACTTTATGTAAAGTAGGTCAGTAAAATGGACAATAAAAAACACAAAATTTAAAATGTGTACTTCGAATCACCTGATCCGTTGGCTTCGTACACAAAAATCCAAAGAGTGTCTCGATTCCTATCTCCATCTTCTCCCACTTTCTCTCACCTCTCATGTGCAAGGCAAAACCCTAACTAGCCCTCCTCACAATCTCGTGCTTGGATTCCTAATTAAACACACTTGTAAGATAATTTGATTGGATTAATAGCAAGCCACTCAGTCAAGTCACGGGGCTGTAAGCAAGCAAGGCATTATGTGTGTGACTGACTAAACATAATTAAATAGCATAATCAAAAGGGAAAATTAGAATGTCCTAAATATTTTCTATAGTTGTTAGATTAAACATTCATCCCTTTAAAGATTTGATTAAGGTGCTTTGATCAATTGCCACCTCAATAATTTTCTATTTATTTAATTTCCATGTCATTAATTTAAATGCATTTATATAGAGGCATAAGGTAACTTAGCAACTAATTGCCTACGATATAAGAATATAATTTCGTCAATCCCCTTCTACACATTAAATGACATTTTTTTTAATAAAATAAAAAATAATTAATTAACTAATTCCTCATTACCTTATTATCAGTATTTAAAAAAAAAAAATCCCTTTCTATTAAAAACGTCTCAATAAAAAGTTTTCAATATATATTTTTTCACGTATAGATATATAAAAAATATACTTAAAACTTATGGTACATTTGAGAACAAAAGTATCAACTTTTGGTACGTTTAGATTTCAAATGTACCGATAAACCAAATGTACCAAAAATTCAAATGTACCATAAAACCAAATGTACCCATTGTTATGTAACCATTTTGGTACGTTTAGATTTCAAATGTACTGATAAACCAAATGTGCCCATTGTCAAGTAATCATTTTGATACGTTTAGATTCCAAATGTACCAAAAGACCAAATGAACAAAAAATCACAAATGTACCACAAAACCAAATGTCTCTATCTAATAACCCTTTTGGTACATTTACATTCCAAATGTACTGAGAAATACAAAAAATCAAATCCACTATAAAACTAAATGTGTCCATATTATAGGTAACTAGATGTAGCTATATAATCAAACAAATCTTTATTATGTGTTGAGTCTTCTAAATAATTAAAATCTTACAATTTTTTTTATAAATATTCTACTATATTCACAAAAAAAGAAGAAGTAAAATTATAACAAACAATAAAAAAAAATGCATAGAGATGGATAATAAATGCATAAATATAGGAATAAGAGGAAAAGAAAAGAAAAAAAAAACGAAATGTCTAGGAAAAGTCGTGAAAAACTAAAATTCTAAACAAAATAAACTTACGTGAAAAAATGAAATTAATAACCAAAATTTTAGGAAAATGTTTGATCAAATTTTCAAAAAGAGTGTATGTTTTGTCTAAAAAATTAAAAAAACGAGACGTCTATATCAAAACATTCAAATCTTAATTAAAAACACATGGGATTCGTATTATTCTCATTATGGCCTCTTGTCACACGACACCACGTGACCAGTTTTCCCCCCACTAATTGCAATTCTCGAGTGTTAGTGGGATTTAAGTATTTAATAGAAAATTAAGGTGGCAGATTTAGTGCGTTGCAGGCCACCAAGTAAAATAATCCCAGCAAGCAATATAAATCTGGTTAATCATAATTGGATGAAATTATTATTTAGCTAGATTTTGATCTAGTAAAAATATGATGGATTTGAGAGCTAAATAAATCAGATTGGTGTGTTATTTTTTTTTTTTTTAATTCTTATCCAGAGGAATCATTCTAAAAGAATATGAAATTTATAGGATGAAATAAGCTCAAGCAATAAGAGCAGATGACATTTTACCGTAATGACGGAAAACAATTTTGCGTATACACTCTAGTGCGAGTTTGATCTCCAATGATCCCCTTTTCTGGCCTTTTCCCCTCTCCTTCCTCCCCTCCTCTCTTAGTTTCCTCTTCTTCTTTCTCTCACTACAGAGAAGCTAAAACAAGATGATGATGCGGCTTAATCTTGAGCATTCAAATAGGTGGGGAGGAGAGGGGAGAACGAGAGGGGAGAGAATCTAGATCTATTTTGAATAATATGAAAATATCTTATTTTAGGTTATCATTGAAAGAATAATGTGCAAATGAGAAATTTTATTCGGACCCATATAACCTCTTTTTACACTTAACTTACTTTCTACACTCATATTACTTTTAATTAATCTATCAATATCTCTTTAACCCAAATTTACAACCTAAAGTACTCTCACAAACTCAATTCAATACATAAATTTATCTTTACACCCATTTATAAAATATAAATCCAAAATCGAGAACTATATAATACTTGAAATGGAGCATTAAGAACTGTACCAAAGCATGTTGCAAAGAAGGACCCGCAATCACACGTTGTGCTGATGACTTCATCAACTATTCTACCTTATCTGCTGAAGATCTGATGCGATGGTTTGTTAAGTATTTACACACTTAAGGGGAAGTGTTGCAGTCATATTTAGAATAAGAATGTAATTATGTAAATCCTAGTAGATATAGGAATGTATCTTATAATCCTATTAGGAGTAGATTACCTATTAAATGTTGTAATCCTAAAGGGAAAGGTTTTTACCTATCCTACTACTATAAATAAAGGCACAATGGGGTGAATCAAACACACCTCACAATTAAATCACTCTCTCTTCTCTCTAACCATAGACAGCCCCCTCTCTCTCTAAAGCCTAAATCATTCCATCAAATAGGCCTACAACACAATCAAATTTCTTTTTTTTCAATAATACAAACGGGAAATTAAACACAAAATCTCAAAAAAAATCTAAAAAAGGATGATTGTATTTGATAATTTTTAGTTCAATATTGGAATGGTAGTGGTAGATAGCAAATATTATAGAAGACAATTTAGAGAATGAGTGAGATGGATGTATAATATAGTGAAGTGATACGTCTACTATTTGTGATGGGATGTGCTTGTCTCTTTCCCTTTGCCAACGACAATGCAAAAAGGACTAATAATACACTGAAAAGATGTATGTCCTGTACTTAAAATTGAGATCTTTGTAGAGCTTAAAGATCAGATAATTTCGGTCGTTTAAGATAGAGATTCGAATTCTTACTTTATGTGAAGTAGGCCAATAAAATGGACAATAAAAAACACAAAATTTAAAATTTATACTTCGAATTACCTGGTTCGTTGGCTTCGTACACAAAAATTCAAAGAGCTTCTCGATTCTTATCTCCCTCTTCTCCCACTTTCTCTCACCTCTCATGTGCAAAGCAAAACCCTAACTAGCCCTCCTCGCAATCAAGTGCTTGGAATCCTAATTAAACACACTTGTAAGATAATTTGATTGGATTAATAGCAAACCACTCAGTCAAGTCACGAGGTTGCAAGCAAGCAAGGCATTATGTGTGTGGCTGACTAAACATAATTAAATAATATAATCAAAACCCAAATCTTAATTAAAAACACAAGGGATTCGTATTATTCTCATTATGGCCTCTTGTCATACGACACCACGTGACCGGTTTTCCCCCCACTAATTGCAATTCTCGAGTGTTAGTGGGATTTAAGTATTTAATAGAAAATTAAGGTGGCAGATTTAGTGGGTTGCAGGCCACCAAGTCAAACAATCCCACCAAGCAATATAAATCTGGTTAATTATAATTGGATGAAATTATTATTTAGCTAGATTTTGATCTAGTAAAAATATGATGGATTTGAGAGCTAAATAAATCAGATTGGTGTGCTATTTTTATTTATTTATTTATTTTTAAAATTCTTATCCAGAGGAATCATTCTAAAAGAATATGAAATTTATAGGATGAAATAAGCTCAAGCAATAAGAGCAAATGACATTTTACTGTAGTGGTGAAACACAATTTTACGTATACACTCTGATGCGAGTTCGATCTCCAATGATCCCCTTTTCTGGCCTTTTCCCCTCTCCTTCCTCCCCTCCTCTCTTAATTTCCTCTTCTTTTTTCTCTATCTACAAAGAAGCTAAAACAAGATGATGATGCGGCTTAATCTTGAGCATTCAAATAGGAGGGGAGGAGAGGGAAGAACGAGAGGGGAGATAATCTAGATCTATTTCGAATAATATGAACATATCTTATTTTAGGTTATCATTGAAAGAATAATATGCAAATGAGAAATTTTATTTGGACTCATATAACCTTTTTTTATACTCAACTTACTTTCTACACCCATATTACTTTTAACTAATCTATCAATATCTCTTTAACCCAAATTTACAACCTAAAGTACTCTCACAAACCCAATTCAATACGTAAATTTATCTTTACACCCATTTATAAAATATAAATCCAAAATCGAGAACCGTATGATACTTGAAATGAAGCATTAAGAACTGTACCGAAGCATGTTGCAAAGAAGGTCGATACCAAAGCAACAAGGTACAACAAAGAGGTGAACAATTGCAGGCCTTGATTATTAAATCATAGACTGATGCCAAGGAAATTAAAATTTCATGGTATAGTCTCCATATCCATATCCATGTTCTTTATTTCTTTTTATGTTTTAAAATACAAAAAAAATTATTGTAAGTATTGGTTGTCATGATCACATTCTGATGAGAAAAATGGAGTATTGACTTAAGAATTTAATTCAATTGGAGTTTTGGTTTTTAATTTAAAAATTGGCGAGTCATGGTTCCAAACTTGTTATAGTGTAGATCAATGATCTTTTTGGATAACTCAGTTAAAACTTTTGTCTCTTATTTTTTTTCTCTTGTAACTCTTTATTTTAGCCAGAATGGACATAAGATAAAGATTGCGTGGTGGTAGAGATTGATTATTGAGTGTGGGTTTATTGATAAATTTTAGTTTCATTGTTAATTTCATCTTATACTTCATAGTAATTATGCAATAGGATAAATTTGGGTATAGAGGTGATTATATGGGTTCAAATAAAATTTCTCTGTGCAAATATTTCACTCAAATCGAAATTTGTTTAGTTATCTTATTGTGACTAGAGACGAACATAATTGTTGATAAACAATGAAATGTTCACAATAATAATAGAATGACTGAATGATTTTTTTGAGTTGATTAATTTTTTATAAAGATGTTATATGAATGATGACCTAAAAAATAAATTGATCGAATCATGAAATTACTATGTGGTCCGAGTCCATACTAGTGTTTAGCGCTGTATTATGTGTGTATATGTATAAATGTGTATATACAGTATATGGATTACTGTATAATGCAATATCTTAATGGAGCAGTACTTGAATGCAAACTCTATTGAGAACCATACATTTCTGTTCGAGTCCATATTTTTCTAATATAGATTTGGATCCAAATCTGAGCTCAGTTTTAACGTTAGGATTAGGATCTGCAATTTTACAGTAGATATGAATATTATTGCTTAAAATAATATGGACATGGAGCCAATATAAACAAATATATAGTATTTCACCTTTCAGCTTTGTTTTTCATTTTACAGCTTTTGAAAAACTTTTAAATGGTGACTTTGGAATCGAAAACTTTCCAGATCTCTGTGTCCGTAGTCGCCCGTCCGACCATTCAATTTAAATTATTTGGTACTCATTAATTTATTTCACAAGTTTATTTTATACAAAATCGAGCTTTTGAACGGTTCAGATTTCGAGATCCGTCGACTTTGGATAGAGAGATCCGAAAAGGATATCAATTTGTGGTTGGACATATACAATTTTACCATTTTGATACACAAAATTCACATGCTTGCCGAGACACACGTAAATAAAAATAGGTTACATCTTTCTTTACAGAGAGTGTACATCAAGTTGTCAACAACTATGTCAATTTTTTGTGTCTGAATATTGTATTTTCAGTCCAATCGTTTTCTGAATTTCATGCAAAAAATCAAAGAATATGATGAAAAAAAGAAATACAAATCCAAGAGACAGTGAAAGATCATTGTCCATGTCCGATGCCTAAAAATATAAAAAAGGAAAAGTTTATCATAAAAAACAAAGAAAAAAATATATATAGAAAAATCTCACCCACCAATCTCTTTCTCCCCCACCAATTGTTTTCAAAAAAAAAAAAAAAAAAAGTTATCCCCTCCTCCTCTTCCCTCCACCTATATACTTCCTTCAACTGTAAAACAAATAAAAAAATGCAGAAAAAAACAACCATCTAAAATTCCATTTCACTCTGCTCAAACATCATGGCCTGGCTGTTGCTCTTCTTGGATCCCGAGCTTTTGGGTCCTAAACCCTATTTAATATATAACATCCTAGCCCACCAACATGATTGGCTTCCTCTCCTTGTCCCTCCCTCCTAGGCAGCTGCTGCACCTCCTCCCCCTCCTCCTCCTCGGACTTCTCACCCCTTTCTTTCCGTAGCCTGCAGCCAGCTGTTTGTTGTAATGCCTGTTCATCCATGGATGACCCTCCTCTCCTCCTCCTTATTCATGTTGCTCCTCCTCTCTTTTTCTCTCGCCGCCTCGGCCTTGAACCCGCAAAGCCGAGCTTTGCTCTCGTGGAAGCAGAGTCTCAACGGCTCTGTTTCCACGAGCGCATTGGGAAATTGGGACCCGAATGACGAAGCGCCGTGCGGGTGGTTTGGGGTCACCTGCAACTCCAACGGCCAAGTTGTGGAGTTGAATTTGAAGTACCTTGATTTGCTGGGTCAGCTCCCTTGTAACTTCACCTCGTTGTCGACCATCACCAAGCTCACGCTCTCCGGCACCAACCTCACCGGCTCGATCCCGAAACAGATTTCCACTCTCAGAGACCTCACCGTACTGGACTTGAGCGACAATGCATTAACCGGCGAAATCCCAACCGAGATCTGCTCGCTGCCGAAGCTCGAGCAGCTTCACCTCAGCGCGAATCGATTGGAAGGCGAAATCCCAACCCAAATCGGCAACCTCACCAGCTTGAAATGGCTGGTTCTTTACGACAACCAGCTCAGCGGCAACATTCCGAAATCGATTGGCGATTTGCACAATCTTGAAGTGATCAGAGCCGGCGGGAACAAGAACCTCGAAGGCCCTGTGCCCCACGAGATTGGAAGCTGCAACAATTTGGTAATGCTGGGATTGGCAGAAACCAGCATTTCGGGCTTCCTCCCTCCATCTCTTGGCCTCCTCAAGAAACTCGAAACACTCGCAATCTACACCGCCTTACTCTCAGGTCCGATCCCACCGGAGCTTGGAGACTGCTCCGAGCTCCGGGACATCTATTTGTATGAGAATTCGATAACGGGATCGGTCCCAAGCCAATTGGGGAAGTTAAACAACCTTCAGAACCTTCTTCTCTGGCAGAACAACTTGGTGGGAGTCATTCCGCCGGAGCTCGGCAACTGCCTGCAGCTATTAGTCATCGACATCTCGATGAACTCATTGACTGGAATCATTCCCCTGTCTTTCGGAAACTTGACTTCGCTTCAGGAGCTGCAGCTGAGCGTCAATCAAATATCGGGCGAGATTCCGGCGCAGCTCGGAAACTGCCGGAAACTGACGCAGATCGAGCTCGACAATAACCAGATCACCGGTTCGATACCGGCGGAGTTCGGAAACTTATCGAACCTTTCTCTTCTTTTCTTGTGGCAGAACAAGCTCGAAGGAAGCGTTCCGCCGTCGATTTCCAACTGTGTTAACCTCGAGTCCGTTGATTTGTCACAGAACGGCTTGACGGGGCCGATTCCCGGAGGGCTCTTCAATCTCCAGAATCTCACCAAGCTGCTGCTGCTATCTAACAACTTCTCCGGTGAAATTCCGTCGGAGATCGGAAACTGCTCGTCGCTGATTCGGTTTCGGGCCAGCGGCAACAAACTCGCGGGAGGGATTCCGCCGCAGATTGGGAATTTGAGAAACTTGAATTTCTTGGATCTTGGATCGAATCGGCTTAGTCGAACCATACCGGAGGAGATCTCCGGCTGCCGGAATCTGACGTTTCTGGATTTGCATTCCAATTCGATTGGGGGAGATTTGCCTGGAGGTTTTGATAAGCTTGTATATCTCCAATTCGTGGATTTCTCAGACAATTTGATCGAAGGGACGTTGAGACCTGCAATCGGATCACTGAGTTCACTCACCAAGCTCGTTTTGGGAAATAATCGGTTCGCGGGTGCGATTCCGAGTGAACTCGGTTCGTGCTCGAAGCTACAGTTGTTGGATTTGAGCGGGAACGAGCTGACAGGGAATATTCCGGCCAGCTTGGGCAAGATTCCCGCGCTGGAAATCGCTCTGAACCTGAGCTTGAACCAACTCTCCGGCGAGATACCGAAGGAGTTCGCCGATTTGGACAAGCTCGGGATTCTAGACGTCTCTCACAATCAGCTCTCCGGCGACCTCCAATTTCTTGCGGACATGCAAAATCTCGTGGTCCTCAATATCTCGCACAACAACTTCTCAGGGAGAGTCCCAGACACGCCCTTCTTTTCGAAGCTTCCACTGAGCGTCTTGTCCGGCAATCCCTCGCTCTGTCTCTCCGGAAACAACCAGTGCTCCGCCGCGAACAAAAATCCCGACGGATCCCGCCGCCGCAATGTAGCAGCGCGCGTGGCCATGGTGGTGCTACTGTGCACCGCGTGCACGCTTCTTCTCACGGCGTTCTACATTATCCTCGGAGCAAAGATGCGGGGCCCGGCCGGACTCTTCGGAGGGTCCCATGAGCCCGACCCGGAGGACGGCAGCGAGTTAGACGTGGGCCCACCGTGGGAGGTTACGCTTTACCAGAAGCTCGACCTGTCGATTGTCGACGTGGCGCGAAGTTTAACTCCTTGCAACGTCATCGGACGGGGCCGCTCGGGCGTCGTTTATCAAGTCACCATCCCCTCAGGCTTATCCATCGCAGTAAAAAGATTCCGTCCGTCAGAGAAATACTCGGCCTCCGCATTTTCCTCGGAGATTGCCACGTTGGCAAGAATACGACACCGTAACATCGTACGGTTACTCGGTTGGGGCGCGAACCGGAGGACGAAGTTACTGTTTTACGACCATCTGGTCAACGGTAATCTGGGTTCGTTGCTGCACGAGGGGTGCGCAGGATTAGTGGAGTGGGACACCCGGTTCAGGATAGCGTCGGGCGTGGCGGAGGGGTTGGCGTACTTGCACCACGATTGCCAGCCGGCTATCTTACACCGCGACGTGAAGGCGCAAAACATTCTGCTGGGGGATCGATACGAGGCCGTTTTGGCGGACTTTGGACTTGCTAGGCTGGTGGAGGACGATCCAAACGGTCCATTTTCAGCCAACCCCCAATTTGCCGGGTCCTACGGCTACATTGCGCCGGGTAAAGTTTAAAAAACAATTAATTTCGTTTTAGTTGTCTTAATCATGGGTTTTACTTTTAACCATCATTGTCTTTGCTCAGTCATTATACCCGTTATGAATGACTTCTGATTGTGGTAATTAGATTTTTAATTAAGCATGTCTAGGAAAAGAACTTAGGTCTAAACACATCAAATTTAGCTTCTAGACAGTAATTTGACATCAATTAGTGATTACCATTAGACTTTTGGTTCAATTATGAGTTTGATTAGGTGACTTTAGATGAATATGATGGAATTGATGTGAGTATGACAGATGTTAATATGTCTAGCAGGAAGAGAACCTCCGCCATTACCAAATTTTCATCCACTTAGATGTACTCGGAATTTTTTCTCGCTATCAGTGTCACTCACATCACATGATAAGATAGAGATAGAAAGAGAGCGCTGTATCTGGGATGGAAAGCTAGAATCCACTAAGTGGGACTCAAGATGGGCAAGTAGTAGTACAGCTTTAGTAGACGGACCCTTCTAATTGTAGCTTTTCTTGTTGCTTGGTATTTGTTTAGTTAAATCACCTATATGGTCCATATGCTGTTGGGGTTATTGGAAAAAGGGGCTTTAAACTGTGTGACATGACATGTCTTTCACCTTGATATATCAAGTGTCCAAAACATCACATTCTTGGTGCTAGCTAACATCAAAAGATGCTTACTTTTTCAGCAATATTTGCATGGTTTTCATTTCATCTTTTTGCATTTGTCTTCCTCTCAGAAAACCGAAAATTTTACGGTGCTTTTGAGTGTCGTGTTTTTAATAAAAATTAATTATTAAGTCTCGGGTATTGTATTTTTGTGAAAAATCTAACGGTTAAAACTCCTGATATATAGAATTCATCGGTATATATCAGAAAATCTCCTTAAAAACTTGCATAGTTTTCCACAACACCAAAGCTGATAATTCAGTTGTTATCTGCAGAATATGCCTGCATGCTAAAAATCACTGCAAAAAGCGATGTGTATAGTTATGGGGTTGTCCTTTTGGAGATCATAACTGGGAAAAGGCCAGTGGACCCATCATTCACAGATGGGCAACATGTGATTCAGTGGGTCCGAGACCACCTGAAGAGCAAGAAGGACCCTGTTGAGATTCTTGATCCTAAACTTCAAGGTTATCCAGACACACAGATACAAGAAATGCTCCAAGCTCTTGGAATCTCACTCCTCTGCACCAGCAACCGGGCGGAGGATCGTCCCACGATGAAGGACGTGGCGGCATTGTTGAGAGAAATTCGACACGATCAGGGCCCGGTGGCAAGCGAGGTGCATAAGCCGGCTACCAACGCCTTGAAGAATTCATCGTCTTCTGTGACACCGGCTCAGTTGCTTCAGCTGCAAGGCTCCTCTCATTGCTCACTTGCTTACTCATCTGCTTCAGCTGGTTATCTGTCAGGAACTCAATAACAATAATGTCATATGTTGTTGAAAACATATAATTATTCGTTAGGAATTAGGATTAGGTGTGAGATTATTTGTAGGATTAGGGCAACATAATATGGGCATTGCCAAAGAGTGCTTAATTTGCAAGAGTGATATGGATTAATTGATATCACAAGTTGAGCACAGTGATTGTACAGCAACTTGACATTATTGTACTAATTAGTGAGTAATGAATGAGAGGCCAGCCATCAATTTCTTGAATTTCAATTTACTTTCACATCTTATTAATGTTACGGATAATGAGTTGCAATCCACATACAGCACGCGTACGAACGGTTGTTAATGATTTTTATTAGCTCGTAAGTCTTTTCAAATATCAGTTAATCACATGCATTATCCTTGAAAATGACGCTTAATTCAATTTGTCGGGCTATGGAACAAACTCCCATGCCATTGGCCTGATTCTTTTCTTTAATAAACGACAAATTTCAATACAGTATCAACACCATGTCAATGTTACTATGACCAACATAACGTACAGACATGATATCGAAGCAATTTCAACAATATCGATGCGCATTCATTCTCTAGAGTAAAGAACAAACGTCATACACAGAGAAATTCTATAATTCGATAATATGAGAGAGAGAGAGAGAGAGAGAGAGAGAGAGAGAGAGAGAGAGAGAGAAGGGGGGACAACAAAACTACTTCTATTGCTTGAATGTGAAGTCATTTTCCATAATTTGTTTCTCAAAAATGCGTGTGTTGTGTGCATGCAGATTGCAGATACAATGTCTTATTTTTCTCTTCTCGGGGATGTGAAGGTGGGCGAGAGAAAGGTAGGGGATTTATGTGTGGTGGGGAAATGTGGGCAGCTATTATAATTTGAGAAGCCAACCTCCTTATCTTTCCCACAGTCGCTGTTTTAAAGATAATCAGCAGCATCAAGGCCCACCATGTGATAGTATTGGACACAAGAATTTATCTTAATCAGAATAAACAAATAATATCTAAATCTTTTTATGAAATCATGGTTGTAGCTACATTGTTTAGAACGGATGCACTCGAGTTTGAATTGTAAAGAATTTCACCTTGGAAGTTTACTAAAGATTGCATTTACTAATACAGAGTCGGGTTATTTCTCATACCGTCAATTAATTTTATAGGATAATTTAAATTTGTTCATGGTATTATAGTAAGTTAATCCATGTGTGAAGCCTAGGCTTACAAGTGCTCTACGTCATCCGATTTGTTTTGTTTATATGTAAGAACGGAAAATTCCTCACACCTTATCACACGCATGTGGCCGTTTTAGGATTTGAAGAAATGTCTAACATTGAGTTGAGCCAAACTTGTATGTCCTTATAACGAGTTGGGTTAGTCTATATTTTGGCAATTGGTTTTATGATAAATCATTCATGTAGTTTGGATTAGTATAAAATAAAATGTTGCTTGTATGAAAACAATATTGTATCATAAGAGTATTTATTCTGTATTTCTGCTTTAATTTATGGCTAGCTACATTTTATACCTTTCAAGTTTGAGGTGACTTTTGAGGTTTCATTTTCTCAATATCGCACCCTTAAGTTTTGAAATTGTATCCGTTTACACCTTTTATCTCTTTAAACATCTAACCATCTATTAAACTGATGAGTATTTTTGTCAATACAATGCAAATTTGTCTTACATGTTAACTTATATAAGGATCTCAAGCTCACCAATCATCAGTTTAATGAATTATCATATAATAAATCCGACCGAACACACATATTAAAACAATTTTAAGACCTCCAATATGAAAAAATTAAAAATTTATAATCCATTTTAAAAATCACTCCAAACCTAAAAACCTAAAAGTTATAAAATGAAAATATTTAGCAGTATCTTCCATACTGGTGCAGAAAGGTAGACAGGAAAAAAAAGAAAAGAAAGGATACCTGTCTGGTGATCCTTTTGCTCGCTTGAGCTCACGTGATACACGTGCTAGCATGTGAGATGAGAGATCTGAGATCTCTTATTTTCTTGGTGTTGATATTACTTTTTTTTCTTTCAAAAGCACACATCAAAGATTCCCAGTGTAGATCATGAGGGACTTGTATGGCTGTATATGCAGCAGTTTGCAACGTTGTAGGGTCCACTGTTCATGATCTAACGGCTATATGATGCTCAAAGGCCTAAGGAAACCAAGGCAGGCGTGGAGCCCAGTTTTTGTAATTCACATTCTTAGTTACTATTACAGATGGAAATGTTAGGTCAGTCGCAAATACGTTTGCACGGGTTGATTATGGCCGTCCATACTTTTTGATCTGGTTAGTTTTCGTCATTCATGTTTGTAAGACGCATAAAATATGATTTGTGACTTTCAATTTGTTGGGAGGGAGAAAGGGTACATCTGAAAATTTAAGACCCAAAAGAGACGTTGTCTTTGTTAATGTGAGAGTTTAGTTTTCTTTGGTAGAAGGTCACTAAAGTAGGGTTTATTTGGAACTACCTTTAAAATAGTTAAAAACGTTTTTTTGTAAAAATATTTTTGAAATTAAATTTTAATAAAAAATCCAAATGAATTTTAAAAAACCCTTGAAAGTGCACCCTACAAGAAACACATAACTGGTGCTTCTTACAGAAAACACATAACTGGTGCTTCTTACAGAAAACACTTATTTTTAAAACCCATTTTTTTTATAAAAAAAAACCACTTTCAATCATTTTAAAATCACTATCAAATGAGGCTATAATTGTTATTTATCAGACAAAGATTGCAGAACAATAACCAATTCGGTAGTCTAATTTACTTTCATCCAAATATTTATACAATAAACAAAATATGACCTCAAAGTTAATATTTATTACATTAATATGACAATTCTTCCTCATCAAAGTATAACCTCAAAGCTGAATATTTACCTAGGCTGCTAAAGTATCTAAAAGCTAAAAAAGAATTGGTTGTAATTCTCAATCGTAGAGATCATCTTCCTCTCCAGCAACTGTGGCTGAAGAAAATGGGGTTGGAGCTGCTTCTCCTCCATTGTTCTCTGTCTGTGGAAATCGAAATTCAGATCCAAACCCACGAGATTGTTGCAAAGTCTGAGCAAACACCTGGTACTTCTTGATGTCTGCATCACTCACACTTCTTCGGGCATGTTTCATCGATTCCTCAAAGTGCACTGGCTTGATCTCGGGTCCCTCATCAGTTTCATCTTCCTCCATGGCTTCGGAGTTCTCGTTCTTTCTTCTTTGCCTCTCAATATCCTATAAATGTTTGAAAAGAGGAAAAGATTAGCATAATTTTCACGAGTGTTGTGATTTTCATGTGATTTATAATAAAAATTCAGAATCAACTTCAACCATCATCTATGGATCATGTTTATGCTGCGATTAGATTTCTTGTGTGTCAAGGAATGTTAAGGAAATTTTGTATTAGAAAACGAAAAAAATCTGTAAGGAGCATAAATTTTCTTCTGCAATTAGGCTTCTTGCTTGTGCTGCAAATAATTGCTCAATTAACTCAAGTGGGAGAAAACCTCTTACCTTCTCAATGTCTTCTCTGATGGCATATTTGCAGGCACGTTGACATATCTCGGTGATATCTGCACCACTAAAACCGCGCGTATAACGGGCAAGAGCTGCTAGGTCAATATCCTTAGAGATGGGTGACTTGCGCAGACATGCTTTAAAAATCTGAAGGCGCGAAGCCTCATCTGGGAGCGGGATGTAGATAAGTTGGTCAAGACGTCCAGGCCTGAGCAATGCCGGGTCAATAATGTCTGGCCTGTTTGTCGCCCCAATGACAAAGACGGTTTTCTTTGCATTCATTCCATCCATTTCGGTTAGAAGTTGGTTCAAGACTCTGTCTCCGGCACCACCAGCATCCCCCACAGAATTGCCACGCTGATAGAGGAGGGGGTTTGTGAGTTAGTTCAAAGTGAAAAATAGTTAACCTCAAAAGAAACAAGTAAATGAACCCGCAAACAGAATTTAGAATGTGATTGAAGGGAACAAAAATATAATCGTAAGTACCTGAGTTGCAATTGAGTCCAGCTCATCAAAGAAAAGAACACAAGGAGCGGATTGGCGAGCCTTGTCAAATATCTCGCGCACATTTGCCTCACTTTCTCCGAACCACATTGTTAGCAGCTCAGGTCCTTTGATACTGATGAAGTTGGCCTGACATTCATTGGCAATTGCCTTGGCGAGAAGGGTTTTCCCACAGCCAGGTGGTCCATAAAAGAGAACGCCTTTTGAAGGTGACATCCCAAATTTCTCAAACATCTCTGGATGCTCCACGGGGAGTTTAATAGTCTGCCAGAGGTAAAGTAATTAGTATAAATTTGGTCCAAAAATATTACGTATTGAAGAGGAAGATGAATCGAATCACAAACCTCTTGAAGTTCTCTTTTGACGTTCTCCAACCCGCCAATGGCATCCCACGAAACATTAGGTACGTCCACAACCTGTAAACCAAGAAAACAAGTTATCATTCTCAAGTCCAAAGATATTCTAACTCTCTGAGTAGCAACTTCTAAAAAACAAGTAAAGCTTGCTACCCCAAAACTTCAAAAAAAAAATAAATAAATAAAAACTTACAGTTTCACGCAAGGCAGAAGGATTTGTAGAGGACAGTGCGGTCTGGAAGTTTTCATTCGTCACAGCCATCGAATTCAACACCTCAGCATCAATCGTATCGTCTTCCAAGTCAATAACATCCATTTTTTCACGGATGCACTGGAGCGCAGCCTCTGTGGAGAGAGCGGCAAGATCTGCACCAACAAAACCATGGGTATCTTTTGCAACTCGTTCGAGATCAACCTGTAATAGTAGCAAAACACCAAGTAATTAACATAATTTATCGCAATGCAGGATAAACAATATGAAAATTTGAGGATAGAAGATCTTACATCATCTGCAAGTTTCATCCTCTTTGTATGGATTCGCAAAACTTCCAATCTTCCAACTTCATCCGGGACACCAATGTCAATCTCTCTATCGAATCTTCCAAATCTCCTTAGAGCAGGGTCGATGCTGTTTGGCCTATTCGTTGCTCCCATTACAATGACATGTGCACGGGACTTAAGGCCGTCCATTAAAGTCAGGAGCTGGGAAACTATACGCCTTCCCACTTCACCGTGGGTCTTTTCCCTCTTCGGAGCAATAGAATCTATCTCATCAATAAAAATGATTGAGGGTGCATTCTTTTCAGCTTCCTCAAACGCCTTCCTCAAGTTGCTTTCACTTTCACCTGCCATCTTGGACATTATTTCAGGTCCATTGATCGAAAAGAAGAACGCTCCAGTCTCATTTGCTACAGCCCTTGCAATCAATGTTTTCCCCGTCCCGGGTGGCCCATAGAGTAAAATCCCCTTCGGGGGTTTCACTCCAATCGATTTGAAGAGCTGTGGATGTCTAAGAGGCAGTTCTACTAACTCGCGTATCTGAGCCATTTGCTTTCTAACACCTCCAACATCATCATATCCTACATCCTCTAGTCTTTCCTCGTCCTCGCGTTTGACAGGCTCTCCCTCACAGAAAATCTCAGTATCCGGTGCAACAATGCAGTACTCATCAGGGTCTGTCTCAATGATCTTGAACTCAATGCTTCGCATCATGCCCTGAACCAGGAAAAGATCACCCTTCCTCACAGGGCGGTAAGCTTCCGCAAAGTATGCTGTCAACCAAGTAACAATGTTAAGAGACATGTCACAGAAGCACAAAGTGTAATTGCAAAAAAAATATTTATGTGTGACATAAACAGTCAAAAAGGAAATAATTTTCGAAGAGAATACTCACGCTTCAAATATGCATCGAATAAGCTTCCTGTCACGCCTTCAATTGTATCATCGATTGGAAGGATGTGAACCTTCTTTCCATACTTGACATCATGGCAGAGACGAACAGACACAATATCCCCGAGGCGAACCCTAAGATTAGCTCTCACAACTTTGTTCATTCTGATTTTCGGCTCCTCGCATTCGTTATCAGCCATAACAATGCAAATTGTGTCTCTCCTTTTCTTCCCCTGTACACCCAAAAAATGAAATAGTGAGATTTAATTTCTAACCATTAGACACTTAAAGTTCGAGGCATTAGAAACATAGAAGAGCGAAATATACCTTAATTAAAACAGTGTCTCCACGGAAAAACTGAAGCTTTTCCATTGCAGAAGGGTGCAAGGAAATCACAGAATTATCATCATTGACAGCTTCATCAACAACAAGGCGATTAGGAGACTTCTTTCGTTCCGAAATGGCGGTCGAAAAATCTTTCTTGTTACTTTTCCTGTATTTGCAAAAATAAATACTTTAGTTTCTCCTTTCTCGTAACGAAGCACTCATCAAAAACCAAAAAGGAAAATCACCAATGTGCATAAATTAAGAATCTAACGAATATCAAATTGTATCATTCAAAACCAAAATCCAGCAATACAAGACTTTCGGCAAAAGTTAAACATGAACTCCCCGGTAATTTTGCGCTACAAAATTGTTATGTGGCTCTCTCCCCCTACCATAACCAAGCAATACAAACACAGCAGTACACGAGCATTCTTTGGAAACAAAAATATGGTGCAAAAAAAAGAAAGGTTGAATCTATGGAGTTCAAGATTAGCTAGAGCGGATGTGCTCCCCATGTGCACTGAGTTTGAATTTAGTCGGGGAAGTTTAGATTAGTTTAAAGTAGAATACCGTTTACATTAAATCAACAAAAACAAAAAACACACGCATAGACACATATACACTGCCGTAAACCCTAAACCCTATTCAGTTTCATGAAGATTTTAGAAGTTAGGTTCTTTTCATGAAATTTTCACACGAAACAAACAGAGGCTAATACGAACTGCGAGAGCAATAACATATGGCTACGAATACGTACGGGTCCAAGGACGAAGACGGCTGAGATTGATCAGGAGCAGATGGACTAGGTGGCGCCATTGTTGCTGCTTCTTTGGTTTTGGTTTTGGTTTTTGGTGGTTTCTTTCGATCGTCAACGAAAGGCTTTTGCGAGTTTGGAAATCTGTAAAGTATGAGACGGTGAGAAAGGTGTTTCGTATTTATAAGGAGCTATAGAGAAAAGAGTGCACCTATTCCGATTAGGAGTAGGGGGTCTCTCCAGCAAAGGAGTAGGAGTTTTATTCCGGTTACTTGCGGAAAAAGATACTTCTCTGCCAACAGAAAATTTATGGATTATTTATTGTTTGATCCCTGTAATTTGGGCGAAGTTCCACTTGGGTCGTTATAGCTTCAGTTGTTGGGGTTTAAGTACTTGTAATCTACTATTAAAAAAAACTTAAATTGATAATTTTTTTGCTAAATTAAGGGTGGTGCTATTCTGCACACATCTTTTTATCTTTTATATACACCTGTTAATTTATGTCATTTAATCATTTTTAATTCATTCAATTCGACGGCTGAAAATTGAGAAATGCATGAAAAAGGTAAGGGCATGTTTGGTATCCTATTTGAAAATTTTAATCATTTCTCAGAACATTTCTTGAAAACAATTTTCTTTAAGACTCAAAAACTTGATTGGTTTGCGATTTAAAATTTTTAAATCTTACGACTTAAATTAGACAAAGAGATCTAAAAAGATGGGGTTGCATGAGAGGGAGAAATAGGAGAGAGGAGGAAAGAAAGTAAGAGATGATTGATGGAAAGAGAAAGAATAGAGAGGATCGGATGAGATAGAGAGGAAGAGGAGTGAGAAAAAGAACCAAGAGAATGAAGATAGCAGATTAGAGGAGAGACAAAAAAGGTAAAAAAAAATAGAGAGAAAGAGGAAAATAGAGAGATAGATTTGGAGTGAGAGGGGAAGAGTAACAGAAAAGAAAATAGTGAGTTTAAGTTTAAAAACTCTAAAAACTCACTTTTTATGTTTTTAGATAATAAGCTATATTTTTTAGTTAGTCTTGAGTTCAGTTTTTGAAAATAGTTCTATTAAACAAGTTTTTAAAGCCTAAAACTTGAAATTTATTTTTGAGTTTAAAAGGTTGGATTCAAGTAGAATATCAAACATGCCTTAAAATTTTGATTCTCGCCTTTGCACTATTGCTTCTATGAAATAAAAAGAAAACGAGAGAGTGATTTTTGCACTTTTGTATTTTTAGTCATTTGATTGAATACCTCAGCCAAAAATCAAGGGATAGAATTAAGCAGAGAAATGTAGAAAATCACAATTAGAGTGGAAATTTGGACCTCCTTTTATATAATTTTGTTCTGTTGGTATTCAAATTACCCTTGACCAAAAAAAAAAAAAAAGTCAAATACTTTTGACAAAATTTTATTGGGCCCAGCCATAAAATCACTTCGGCTCTCTCTGGCCTGGCCTCAAGTATTCTTCTGCAAATCAAAGAGGGCGCGCGGAGAAACAGAACGTATGAAATCCAAATTATTATTTGACCATAAAAAATGGAAATCCGGATTAACTCGATAGCATAAGTTACAAGAAGAAACATGGGTATTCAAATTGAGGGGCAAATAGGGAAGGTGAACGGGAAAAAATTGGGGTACAATGAGTTCGTGGAAGGGTACATGGAGAAAAACCAGCCTGTGATGCTCACAGGTCTCATGGACGATTGGAGGGCTTGCAGAGGCTGGGTCACCGACAATGGCTTGTCAAGTCTTCAAATTTTCGCCACCCATTTCGGAAATTCCAAAGTTCAGGTACTAAATTTCTTGAAGAAAGCTGATTTCAGTGAAATTCATGAATTATGAAGTGTGTTTAGAAGGAATTAATCATAATTAAGAGGATTGATTATGTGGTAACTAGATATTAGCTAACCCATCAGTTCTTTTTTGTTTTCTGTAGTTAAAGATTCAAGCTTTATACGTTTGGTGTAATATTGCAATGCTAATTAGTTTTAAGGTGATGTGTGATTGTCATGATTAAGAAGTATGTTAGAGGAATTAAACATAACTAAGAAGATTAGCATTTTGGTAATTAGATATTAGAACCCATAATCCCTTTTATTTTGCTTGGTTTTCTGTAGTTTGTAGTATAATTAATGGCTTAAAGGTTCAGGCTTTGTGTATTTGATTAATTTAAGGTGAGGGTATAGTTTGTCACTTAAAGGTTGCAGATTGTGGTACTAGAGAATTCACAGAACAGAAGAGAACGAAAAAATGACCGTTGCGGACTTTGTCGAGAAATGGCTCGGGGACTCCATTCAGGAGCATAGTGAGGCTTCAGGTCACGAAGCTATGAGCCAAATGTTGCTATATTTACTCAGAAAAATAATGAAATAAGTTGCTCGGATTATCGTTTTGTTTACATGGGAGCAAAAGGTTACAGAATATTAGTGATACGTTCATTCTCTTTCTCTCGCTCTCTAGTCTTAGATATGATCAGACTCAAACTTTTTGAGATTAGCTGTCCCTTTCTTTGGTTTATGCAGGTACTTAGACTCCCCTTCATGCTGATGTTTTCAGGTCATACAGCTGGTCAGCGAATGTGTGTGGCAAAAAGCGGTGGATTTTGATCTCGCCTTTCAAAGTCATCTTGTGCTTGGCAGGCAAGTTTACATTTACCTGCAATAATCAGTTAGATCTATGTCGGGATATTTTGATACTGTATTGCTTTGATGAAAGAAGCGTGTATTTCTCTGCTTATCCAACTCTTACTCTCTCTTTCTGTAGCTAAAAGCTGTGTATATAATATCTCTGGTGATGTTAGCGAAACTAATGTTCCTGGTTTTTCAAAGGTAAATCATCAATCTATATCTTCAAGTTTTCTCTTGTCTAGTTGTATTTTTTGCTGCTTTTCGTGTGTTGAGATTGTGTATTCTTCTATTGAGCAGGCAATCCGGTTGGAGCGCCTTCAAGAACCAAACGAGATTATCTTTGTACCGAGCAGATGGTATCATCAAGTCCATAATTTGGTATTTCTTCAAGTTTGTTTTGTGCTTGTTGTTCCATTCTATCATAAAATTTATCATCTTATTCATGTTCGTAATGCTTTCAGGAAGATAGAATTTCCATTAACCACAATTGGTTCAATGCCAAGTATATCGTGTTAAATTGGCGATGCCAGTGTTCTATGGCACTAATTTATATCTATTTAATTATAGTGGGATTTGCTTTTGAGGGAGTACTAATTTATATCTATTTAATTATAGCCTAAAGCTTGTTTAAACTTCCCCAGTGGCTATTCCGAAGCACATGGGCATAATCAACTTAGCTTCCGGAAGAGAGGGGTGGAATTCGGGATTTTAGAAAAAGAAAAGGAAAAATCATAATCTACTAGCTAATTGTTTCTTTTTAATGCAGGATGAACTTCAGTGATTTCTTAATCTTCCTTGCACGGTTCTTCTCGGCCAACTTGATCCAACTTCGTTATCTTGCTAGAAAGAATGGAAATCACACTCGGAATTCATCCCCAATAGCTTAGAATTTCACCTTTAACCTTGCAACTGTTCAAAAAGTTGCATCTAATATAAAATATATTGAAGATCTGACAGGAAGTCATGGATTTCGTTTGGATTTCCGGGAAGCCTTAACTGATCCTGAGTTCTTTAAACTTAATACTGATTTGGGAAGTATATATGGGATGGTACACATGCAACCGGACTGGAATTGTGATACTAAGAAAGGAAAACTAATGAAAAAGGCTTGAAAACTTTGAGTTTTAATCAAAATGACAAAAATGTGTTGTAAGTGAATAGAACTCTCCCTTCTAAGAAAGCTTGGTTAGATGATATGAGGGACATGGACATTGTAGGAACTTGTAGGTCTCAAGTCTGTACTGCCAAGGGTCTTGTTAAATTTATAGAGCATGCTGTTGCGGAATTCATGGATGTTTAAACTGCAGAAGATGTTTCGCCCTCTAAATTGTATAATGAAAAGAGTTTCATGAGAATTGTTATCCAGCTACAAGATGTCCATGGTGAACTACTGGTTCTGTGCATCTTGACCCTTTTTTGTGGTGCTTCAACGCCAAGATACAAATCTGCCTGCAGCGCTGCTTATTCGGCTTATGAGGGTTTGTTAAACTTCCGGCACAATTGCCCTTTTCCTTTATGAAGGTTTGATTTTCGGTTGTGGGATCCGAATGGCAAGAATGGTCATGCCAACTCGAAGTCTGAACAACTCTACCGAGTCGCTGAATCCACTGGTATCATTCTATGAATCTTCATCTTAACTAAACGATCACTTTCTTTTCCTCCGTGCACCGCTGTATATATGTTCTTTTTGGATGAAGTTCAAATGATGATTAAGCAGTTCAGCTTGCTTTACTTTGTTACTTGCATTGTACTTTAATGATGTTTAAATTTGGTAAATAGGAAGTGGTGAATCTTATTAACGCATTTCATGATTCATCTGCCCCAGAAAGTAAAAGCTAAAAAGAAATGTCTCCTTCTCCTCCTGCTTTATTTGCTTTCACGTTAAGCGGTCTTCTGGTGCTTTTACTTTTACATATACATACATACATACATAGATATATATATATATATATATATATATATATATTGTAGGCCAAACATTGATTTTGTTATCTGTAGTTTGTCAAAATTCCACTTTGGTCCTTATAAAGTTATGTAGTTTACTAATGGTTGTAATTTGATAATAGCTTAAACCCGTCAGGTTTTTTTAACAAAATTATCATGTGTATGAGTGTGTGAGGGTAAATGTGTGAAAAAAACATAGAATTAGTACACCATGCCTCGAATTTTGTCTAAACTAAAGGTAGAAGATGAAAAAACAAGAATAAAAATCATTCGTAAACTACAAAAATTGTAGGATTAGAAGGGATAGTTTTTTTGTCATCAGTGATTTATCATCTACCCTCAACTTACCTAATTAAAAAGTTGTCTATTTTTTCATTCAATGTGCCTTGAATTTTATGAATTATTGCATGTAAGCTAACATTCTCTATCAAACACGGCGTATAAGACTTAAATCGCGACAATTGAAACTCCTGAGATCGAACTAGAACTTTGCCCAAACCACATGGACCAAAGTATGCTTTCCCCCATAAAATCATTGTCACATCCTTGTTCCTAAGCTTCAGCACAAAAAGATGGTGATGTGATGAAAGAATTGGTTGAGAAGTATGGAGTTAGGTAGGTAGGTAGGTAGTTTCCATCTACAAAACAAACCTAGCTTCTCTGCCCTCCCATTTCCCCTACACTCTCATCCTCTCTTATTTGTGCGGTCACGTTAACATTTTATATTACTATTGTTTTTTGTCTTATTATCTATATAAAAATCAATATAAAATGTTGATATATTTTAACTGTGATCACACAAAATAGAAAAAAGGAAATAAGAATTTATGGGAAATGGAAGGATAGAAAAGCCGGGTCCCTACAAAACTGAACACCCTGTCCTCAGGTAGGTGGTACACTCTCTGGTCATTTCAACCCATAAAAAAAAGACCACTAGCCGGGAGAGTTTAAATCTTCTGCACTCAAAAGTTTTTGTGATCTCTTTGTGATCTATTTCATTTGCTGACATATGATTATATATTTAAATTTCACTTAACAATTTTAATTCTTCAACTTATCTTTTCAACAAAATAAATAAATAAAACATGTCTCGCTCAAGTAGATAAATGATAGAAAGGTCGCACCGAATTTTGGACACCGAAAATTTGAACTCTGGCTTGGGAATGCAAACTTCTGCTTTTTATATATTTATTGGGGTTGACAACTACATGTTAATGTCACCAATTTCTTTCAACAATTTATTTATTTATTATTATTGTTGTTGTTGTGTGGAAACTGAGATTCTTGTGATTACATGCAGATGTAGAAGGCTTAGGATATAATATTATAATGGTAGAAAAGAGGTTCCAAGTAGTTAAGTGGTTACGTGTGCTGGATTTGTTTACACTTTACTTCCTTGTCTGCTTCCTTGTTGCTGCCCACATGCTTTGGCCTTAGAACAAGGATTTGCTTTACCTATAAAATACATAAAAAAATCATGCATTATATTTGCTTGGGAAGAAGAAAGTTTTGTACTTTTAAAAGCAGTGTGGATTTTGCAAGAGAAATAATTTTTGCACATGCTTTTTTTTTTATTTTTTAATTTGAGACTGAAATGATTATCAAACTGTCTTTAAATTTTTCAGCTTTGCTTTTCTTATATTCGGTGGTGTATTCTCCTGTCATGTGGAAAGAATTCGAAGAAAGAAATAGAAAGACGCTATGGATCCATACAATACTATCAATATATTTTTTATATATATAGAAACATTGTAAAATACCACAAACCCTGTTGTTGATAAACTCTTGAGTGCAAACGGCCAAACTACACACAAAGCTCCCCATGCTCTTTGTATGTTGGTCTCACTCATTCTTTTGTGTCTGGTGTCCTATACAAACGTCCAGACACAAGAAACTCTCCCTATAATGACTTAGAGGCTAGATCCCTCGCAATATTGTCAACACTTTCTTTTTTTTATATATAGAAACACTACAAAATACAACAAATCATGTTGTTGATAAATTCTTAAGTGCGGACGGCCAAACTACACACATAAAGCACCCCATGCCCCTTGTATTTTGGTCTCACTATACTTTTGTGTCTGGTGCCCTATATGGACGTCTAGACACTAGAAACTCTCCCAATTATGACCTAGATCCCATGCAATACTATCAACACATTTTTTTTTTTTTTTTATAGAAACACCTGTAAAAATACAACAAAGAACAAACTCTGTTGTTGATAAATTCTCAAGTGTGGATAGTCAAACTGCACACCCAAACTACCCTTGGTCTTACTCATCCTTTTGTGTTTGGTGCCCTATACGGACGTCCGGACACAAGAAACTCTCCCTATATGGTCTATAGAGAAAAAAATAATCAAATACCTAAACACAAGAAATAAGAAAAATAAACAAAAATTACTATGCTGTTATTATATTCATGGACACCTCACATTTCTTCCAGGACCTCCATAGTAAAAGTAAGTTCCCCACACATTATTTATTCCCTGTCTTATATCATAACAATTAGGGTGATCAGCCTGGAGGTGGAGATTTGCTAGTGGGAGCAAATTGTTATCCCAATCCACAACCTGCAAGTTTCTGAAATAAGATGCTTTTCCAAACCCTGCTTCTGCAAATTGTCCACTCCCCATTTGTGTCGATGTGTGGTACCCTCTAGATCTGCTGTTTACAATTTCACCCCCAAATTGCACCATGCTTGCATGGCTCCTCAGGTGACTGAACAGGAATGCTGGCCAGTATCCAACCAGTAGGCCATTTCCAAATTCTAGCCACCAATGTCCATGCTTTGGATCCTGCCAAAAATACATGATTTCATGTTGATTAACTCTGTTTTAAACAAAAAATAGTTGCGATCAATTTAGCTTCTTTTGTCTTGCAATGTTTTCCTTGACTACATAATGATGAGTTTTTGGGCTTATATGACTGCACCAATATACTTTTTTTCTTGTCTTTTGATTCTCTTTTAATTTATCTAATTTAAATTTTGAAAAATTATAGAAGAGTGCATAAAGAGAAAATAAAAGCAAAAAGAAAACGACATGCAGGATAAAACCATAATTTTGTGTGATAAAGCTTCAAAGCCAGTTGGAGGAGAGAGAATAAACATGTAAATAATACAAATGCCCTTTTAAATAAGGAGAGATTTTTCAATGTAACCGGTATACGAAATGGTACACCACATATCATTATACAAATTGTGAGATATGTGTGCTAAAAAGTTAATAACTTAAAAAATAAAATTTCTCACCACTCCTATTAAAACACGTGATATACCACTTATGTTTACATCGCAACTAAAAATTTCTTCTAAATAAAGCAGCAAAGTTGACACGTGTGGGATGATCTTGGGGAAGTGAAGGAATCTCACTCTTTAAATATAAAAAAAACCTTGGGGCAGTGAAAGAATCTCACTCTTTAAATAGAAAAAATGAAAATTTATTTATTCATCGTACAGATCTTAAAATTTAAACTCATCATAAATAAAATGCTGAATATTATCATCACTTAAGAGTAAATTAAGAGTTACGAGTAAATATATCCTCAAATAAGAAAGAAATAGATCGATTGAAAGGTATGTTTGGCCAGGTTGTTTATACAAGTGGACTAGATGAAAAAAAATTCGAAAAAGGTTTTTTTTTTATTTTAAAAAGAAAAATTGGCGAAAAAAACACTTCTTGTTTTGGCTACCTTAAACCTGAAGGTAACAAATCGAAATTTCATATAGGAAAAATTATACATAAGACTAAATTTATCTAAACTGCGAAAAGGGGATGGAACTTAAGCGAAAAAAAAAAAAAAAAAAAAAAAAAAAAACACCGCTTTAGCCAAATTAACTAGTAATATGTCCATATTTTTATCATCTATTGACTTGATTTTATTTTTGTTTTTTTTTGGATTTGAATATTGACTTGAAAAACTCACCTTCCAAACCATCAAGCCAATGTCAAATTGTCTGCTACCATAAGAGGACCTTGGGGAGATTGCTGCCCCAATTGCAATTTTATTATTTGTTTGGACAAATCCAGAGCAAAGCAAGTTGTAGCATCCAGTTGCTTGATATGCATCTGTCTGAAATTATATATTAAGCAACAAAATTAGCACTAATCATACTTTATTTCCTCATAATTTATGTCTGTATTCTTCTCTATGCAGAAGAAAAAAGAAGAATTTAATTAAAAATTTTAATAAAACTCACTGTCCAGTATGTAAAGAATCTTGGGTAATTATCTCCATACAACTCTGGGCTAACCTGGAAAAAAAAAAAAAGATAATATTAAATTTCGCAATTAATAAATATTTTATACAAGCGATATTAGGAGAAGGACTAGACGACGATTTCCGCTTAAATTTTTTAAGAATCCAAGAAAAAGACAAACCTGCCATCCAGCTTCAATGGTGTTGAGATCATGGCCAAAAGAACCAGAGATAACCCAAATCTGAGACAAGCTAAATTCATACTGATCAGTGACACGTGGCGTCCACACATTGATGCTGGCCTTTGCTCCATAGTACTGATCTCCATTTACAAACACAACCGCATGCTGTAAAAATCCAACCCAAAATAAAGTCAACATATTAGTAGTTGACCATTGAATTATTGGACACCATTTAATAGCTCCGAGCGAGATGACAGTAGGCTGCTTTTGATAGTACGATGGCATACGTAGTGTGCAGTTTTACTGTCTAATCTTTTATTGAGTCGTTATTAACAAACGAAAATAATTAAAAATTTAATAAAAAAAAAACTAACCTCATGGCCACCGCCTGAGGAGTCTCTCCTCACATGTCTTCTCGGCTTTCTGCCGAATCTTCTGACGGAGCTTGCTCGTAAAATGTCTTTCTCTCCGGTCCGCCGGATCGGTACTGTTCCTTGTGGACATGATTCACCTGAGTCTGTCCATAGCTGATAGCTCTCACCTACTATATCTGTGCTGTTATGGCTTTTGGGCCTGTCTGGTTCCTCCTGTAAAAGTAAAATCATTGTCCTAATTAGTCCCTTAATCATAAATTTACAAGTTAATTATCCCAAAATTGACAAAAATAGAAGGGGTGTGATATTCACACACTTCTTTTTATTTCTTACACACTCTTTTAATTTTTAGCATTGAATGAATTGAAAAATATCAAGAGACAAAAATTAACAAAAGATGTGTGTGAATAGCACATCTCAAATAAAATTATCCCAAAATTGAGAAGGGCTATTGTGGAAATTACCAATGGCTTCTTCCCCTTGAGCTCAGGATGATCAAAAGCTGGTTGGAGATGAGATGAAACACAATCTATCACATCACCATCTGGACTCTGCAAAAGAAATAAAACAAGAATCCACATCGTTAAATCTCAAAAACAATGAGAAACGTAAATGACTGTTTGGTCTAACGACATTTAGTTTGCAGTAAAAAATAAACAAGAAGCCAATCAAGAAATCTCAAAAACAAGAAAATGTTAATAACTATTTAGTCTAGCGGCGCATAATTTTCAAATCTTATGAATGACATTTTGTCCTTCTCTATTTGTTTATATTCAATAAAGAGTGCATAAGAGAGTGCATAAGGAAAAAAAGAGAAGTGCGAAAATCACTTCCCAGCTGAAAACTGCAGACAAGAAGAAAATGAAGATTTGCAAAGAAATCACTATCAAAGAAAAGGGAAATGCCATGCCTGAATAGTCTTGACAGCAGGCTTGTTGATTTTCTTTAAATATGATTGGACTTGGAACCCCGTCAACTTGTTGATCTCCGAGCTGGTCCGAAAAGTCCGATTGGCCGGGGAGGGGCGCGGTAGGCCGGAATCCGAGACAACTGGGTGGGACAATGCAGGAGTAAAGAGAGAAGAAGAAGCAACAAGAAGTAAGAGAACAAGAAGCATGGAGACGAATGAGAAGGAGGTGGAGGTGTGAGAATAAGTAGGAGGAGCCAGTTTAGAGGAATGTTTGGGTTTGATTAGTGGAGTAGGTTGTTGTTGCTGCTGTCTCTGTCTACTGTTTGGTACAAAAACGGAATCAGAAGTTTGTGTTTGGTTGCATTGGACTGGTTGTCTAGTTGTTGTTGTGTAGTGGGATATCACATTCCTCAGTTTTGTCCATGGAAGTTGTGGTGGATTAGGATTAAATCCTTCTTCTCCTACTCCCTTCATGTCCTTACAAAACAGAAGCAACCATCAAAGATGTGAGAGTCTGCCGCTGCCACTGCCAGCCAGCTAAGTTCGCTTGACTCACTGCCTCACCATTTCCAGCATATAAACAACTCCCTCTCTCTCCCCCTTTCTCTCTCTCTACAACTTCTGAGGAGAGAGATTCTTGCGTTTTTCTTGGTTTTTGGTGGTCCTGACACCTAAGAAAAATTTGCAAGCATGAGGATTTTAAAATAGGGGAAGATGGGTGGGGCTGTACTTCCCCAAGTTTTAACTATTAGGGCTTTGGTCAAAAATGTTTTAAATTCTTTTCACAAAGGGGGGCAAGAAAGATACGGGTGATTCAAGTTCAGGTTTATTTACAGAATGGTGAGATATGCGACTGCTTGAGAGCTAAGTCAAGTAGTATGGCTAGCAAGTGACGGCCTACGGGTTGTATGCTTTTCTTTTTGGCTAAAAGAACGTCGTTGCTTCGCAAATAAGCTTCTCAAAGCTCCGTTTCATAGTCGGAAGCACTTTTAAACTTCCGTTTTGAATATAAAAAAATGTCATGGATCCAAATGTTATTTTACGCGATTGTTATTACACCTAATTGCGCATTTTAGCATTTTGTACTTACTTTGCATGCGCATTTGAAGTATTTTAATTCTCGTCTCTCCTGCATTTACAAAAACATGGGTCTTGATTATTCCATGTCCTGATTTTTCATGTGTTTGTTTATTTCTTTAATTCATAACTTCATTCTAAATAAATAAACACGTCATGATATTACTAATTGTTAGAGGGACTGCACGAAAAGAATCTTTTTATTTTACAATTCTGAAAGCTCATTCCATGTTTGGCCCTTGCAGCATCTTTCCGGTCTCATTATTTCATTTCTTTTTATCTAACTATAATGTTCAATAAACAAAATGACCGATCATGGTGGTGTTGTCACCAGTTATCACTAGGAAGTGGAACAGTTGGAATGCACAAACAACCTTACATTCTTAAGTGTCTTATACACTGTTCTAAAAATTTCCGTCTAGCGCGACGCAAGGTGGCTGGCCATCATCTCGACTAGTTTTTAGGGGTTTGAAAATTAAGAAAGGGTGTCTAAAGCTACCTAGGGGCCTACCTTACCCTTCTAGACCCGCTTAGGTAGTGACTCTCATTTAGACAGAAAATAGATAACTTTCATTTTGCATTTTATTTTTTCAATAAATTGTAAGAGACTTGTTGAATATTTGAATGAACACTCATTATATATTTGTTCCCCATGTTTTCCACATGTTCTACTGCTCTATAATCTATATGTCATTCTAATTAAGTATAAGTAGAAATTTCTTAATATGCTGTATAATAAATTTAATTAAAATTAATAAAATCGCCTGGACCCCTGTTTGTCGCTTGATTAACACTTAGTGCTTTAATCTTATATATTGATCATTCAAATTGGACCATGAAAATTACAACAACAAAAAAAAAAGAAAAAGAGAAAGATAAGTTCCCACTTTACAATTGGATAACTTCTTTTGACTACAAAGACTTATTGGTAATCAAAAGATTCCTGAATTACTTATTAGTTATGACAGAAAAGAGAAGAAAAAAATATGGTATTGTAATTGGTATGATCAAGTGAAAATTTGAGGAAAAATTCTGCCGCATGTGATTCTTGTGCTCTCTCAGCGCTTAACTTGCTAAATTGGTGTGCCTTACTGTTTGTTTACTGGATGGTCAATGCTTTGAAATTCATCCAAAATTCAAAAAGTCAATGATATATATAGTTTCAAGTTTTTAACTAAACAGAAACTTAAAAAATTTAAACAGAAAATGATGACAAAGCTTATTAAAGTATTCTAATTCTAACTAACTAGCCACAATTTTTTTATTATTATTACAAACGATATAATTACTCTCAGCTAAATTAATAAAAGTAAAAACGATTTAATCTGCAACGTAATAAAATGAACTAGAATATGTATCCGCAGAGGAACGTAGAATTTGCGAACTAGCCACAATCACCGGGTCAATATCTACTTCACCCAGGGCAGATCAAATTTATTGCAGAATTTACCAAGGAAAACGGTGCATATTGATTAGATGGGTCACGGTGCATATTGATTAGATGGGTCCAATCCTGAAATCCATATATTGATGTCATAATCTATTGATCTTGAGTAACTGACGCCAATGGTCAAGCGTGTAAAAGCCTAGTATGCCGACAATTTGTGATGCCATATATGATACATCCCAATAACCCTCCAATAGAGAATGGTAACAGAATTACTGTTGGAATTGATATTCTAACTAACTTCAATTTTGGTGATTAACCTAACTTTCGGGAGGAGATGTTAGGATTAATTTCGCATGTAAAACTGAGTGGATTCTGACCATTCATACTTGTAGAACACATAAAACATGGACATAATGATCCACCCATTTGCATGTACACGACCAATAGTAACAATCCGCATCTATACCTTTGCTAGCTTAATGTCACAAGAGATTACATAATCTAAACTCTATAATAAGATGTAACATCCCACATCGTCCAGGGGAGTGATCCTTAAATGTATATTCCCATCCCTACCTAGCACGAGGCCTTTTGGGAGCTCACTGGCTTCGGGTTCCGTAGGAACTCCGAAGTTAAGCGAGAAGGGGGCTAGAGCAATCCCATGATGGGTGACCCACTGGGAAGTTGCTCATGAGTTCCCAAAAACAAAACCGTGAGGGAATGGTAAGCCTAAAGCGGACAATATCGTGCTACGGTGGTGGAACGGGCCCGGGAAGTGATCCGCCCCAGGCAGGATGTGACAATTTGGTATCAGAGCCTAACCCTGGCTGCGTGTGTGCCGACGAGGACGTCGGGCCCCTAAGGGGAGTGGATTGTAACATCCCACATCGCCCAGGGGAGTGATCCTTAAATGTATATTCCCATCCCTACCTAGCACGAGGCCTTTTGGGAGCTCATTGGCTTCGGGTTCCGTAGGAACTCCGAAGTTAAACAAGAAGGGGGCTAGAGCAATCCCATGATGGGTGACCCATTGGGAAGTTGCTCAGGAGTTCCCAAAAACAAAACCGTGAGGGAATGGTAAGCCCAAAGCGGACAATATCGTGCTACGGTGGTGGAGCGGGCCTGGGAAGTGATCCGTCCCGGGCCGGGATGTGACAAAGAGCTTGAGGGCCACATGTATATACCAGTCTAATGTGTAATCATATTAGGCTCAAAATCTTGGAAGTTATTTGTCTTATCATACCAACGCCACATAATGTTAGTAGTTGATGTGTAATTATACTAGAAGTAATTAACTAGATTGTACTTTAGAATATGATACTAATAAAAATACTCATGACACAAGTGAATTCAGTAACTCGACCTAATGATATACCGAAAATATGTCATTACGGCCTTTTATTTTAAGGTAGGATTACCAATTACGATTAAAGTTAAAAGATTCCTACCTAGACCTAGTAATTTTGTAATTATACCATATGAAGATATGAATCTCGAGGGCACTAGTTTGTGGGAGGCAGAAAGGTATGGGCCCTTTGCGCTTTGGCTCTCTTTCTAAGGTCCTGGTCAAGCAAAGGTGCTTGCCACTTTCAAATGGCCCTCCCAACTCCTTATCACTGTTTGTTAATTATACACCATGCATTCTTTAAAATTCTCTCTTCTTTTCAGAAAAGACCCTCCACTAACTCACACTCCCAACAACCTCTGCAGCAACCAGTATGAAGAATATGTATATATATTGGTCCAGCCTCTAAACCACGCTCACTAAGTACTTCCATGGCCCTACCTTCTGTAAAGGCCTCCCAGAATTGATTCCAGCTACAAATTTAAATATATATTATATATATTTAAGTGAAAAGAACACTTTTTTTTTTTGAAATTTTACATGGTTGAATTTTGAAGTAATCGAAAAGATTAAGATCTCTTAGGGTGGATTATATCCTATAATTTTAGGGTTTGTGATTTGTGCTGGTAATCCATAAAGTTAATGTCATTTCATGGCATAAACTATATAAAACTGTAACTTTTTTTTTTTTTTCTGGTGCATAATACTGTGTCACTTGACTTGGAGTGAAAGGCTGCCATTCTCGTGCTTTTTGAAAGGGGGCACCAACCGGCAAAAGGACAATTAGTTACCATGTAATTTTTCGTGGGGCTTGCTAGCTCGGATTATGCTGAGATTTGCTCTAATTCTTCAAGCTTGGTGTGATTAGGATGATATAAAATTGTACTCAATGGCTCCATCATCTGCTGTTTGTATTGTTTGTAGCAGAAGGCACGCACCAGCTGGTAGATTGAAGATTCTCTTGTGAATTGTGTACATGTAGTTATTAAGGAATGAAAGAACAATATAATATAATCATAATCATTCAATGATTAAGATTGCAGATTAAGAGAAGGGAATCTTGTATTATGCAACATTTGGGTTCAGTTTGATCCCAATGTTTCTAAATATTGGCAAAATACAAACTCTAAAGTTACAAATTGTTATATCATTGATCCCTTCATCTATTTAGCTGTCAAGTTAACTTTTGTTTCGTTGTCATAGCACTTGGAAAGTTCATTGTTTGTTTAAATGGATGCCCGGCCAATAAAATGCGAATTACGGGAAAACTCTAACCTTCTAAATATGAAAAATCACTCATCTATCGTCAACATAGCATTTATGTTAGCAAAAGATAGGTCCATTAAGTGTTACATCAAAAAACATATATTGACTTGAGATTTAAACGTGCACTTGGAGTAATAGTATAACAATTTGTACCTTAAATGTTGTTTTTTGATTAGCGTAACTTGAATGATGTTTTTTTTTTTTTTTTTTTTTTTAAAAAATTGAAAATATATGAACCAAAATGGTACAAACTGAAAAAAAATCCCATTGGCAAATTCACCAAATTTCTTGACCTAATTTTTCAGCACCCATCATGAAACAGTCCATTTTTAGCTCAGGAGACATATATAGTACAAGCACTTGCAAGCTAGGGTGAAGTACTGAATGCGATGCTTGCTTACCAAGCATGAGTATCTTGTCTTAAAAGAGAAGTGGCTGCAGAACATAATGCAGCAGTAAGCTATAGTCCCACCACACACACACACACACACAATCATATATATATATATATGTATATCTTAGTGCCTACCTTGAAGGTTGAAGATGGTGATAGTTCATACAAATTCATAATCTGATATAAATACGGTGACCATGTGATGTTTATTTTGTATAGGAGCTACACTATTTTACACTATTTATATATATGAAAGAAAAAGTTGAAATTATTTGCCTTTTTTAAAAGGAAAACACTTTAAACCTTCAAAGGTATGATGGAATTGCACAATGTAGGGACTATCACAGTCACATGGGTAGCCACCATCGCCACAAAATGTTAGAACTTATATGGGTTTTTATTTTTATTTTATTAAAAGTTTGACAGAAAATATGGGTTGCGGTTTGGAGGTCAAAAAGATTTCTTAGCATCATGATTTACCCAGAAAAAAAAAATGAAAGAAAGACCAACTTTGAATTCTTCTGAGAAAACTGGTCTGGAAGACTGGAAGTGCTCAAGCAACTAAAGTACTAAAACCACTATCGGTTGCTAAACTTGACATTTTGAAGTTAATAATCATACTAATCTGGGAAAAGGGCTACCCATGATGATATATAGGTACAGGTTTTCAGTTGTGCTTTATTGACTAACTAAAAAAGATGATCCTAGCTGAAGTGATTAAAAACTCAAATACTCATGCACTTAATGTCCTACATTTGAATTCCAAAAATCGTTACACATAATATTCACTTTAGCTTTTGTCTTTGCTCTACAACGTGCTTGGAGAGCTCAAACGGTTAAATTTTTTTATCTCTTCATTCGAGGTCCTGTCTTCAAATACCCTTTTAATTATCGTTTATTAAGAACTTTTACTCCTATATTTGAGGTTCTGTCTTCATCTTCGTATACACCCCTCCTCATTATCCTTTTTTTATGAACTTTTATGTATCACCACGAGTTCCTGTTTTCAAATCCCCCTTCCCCATTTTCGTTTTGCATAAAGGAAAAGGGAAAGCTCCAAGATATGTGAAAACGAAATTGTCGCACATAATATTCACTTTAACTTTTATCTTTGTTCCAAGATTGTGGCCGCCCTTCACTTTCCAGCTTTCAAGTATTTGGTATTTTTAGAGTTTTTCAAAAATTGGTATTGAAAGAAACATTCATGGAAGAACAGATTCTGAAAATAAACAGATTAATTTGTACAGTCAGTGGAAATGGCCTTAATTAAGGAAATATCCATTTTTGCAAAAAGCATGAATTCTTTCGAAATTTTACGTCAAAAAATAAAAGGGTGATGCTGTCTATACATCCATTTTTACCTCTCACACTCTTCTTGTTAATTTCTGTCATCCAATCTTTCTTCGATTCCTTCGATTTGACGACCAAAATGATGTGTGACAGGTAAAAAAGGGGGTATAGATAGCACCACCTAAAACAAATCTTTCAAATTCGACTCTGGAAGGATCGATTAAAAGATGGACCAATCTGTTACAGTCTATAGAGATGCTCCATATTGCATGAATCTCTTGCTCATTCAACGGTGGATTGTATCACAAGCAAAGCATAATCCTCTCCTTTCATCTTTGTAGACGCTAAAAAAGAAGCATCTTCACATTCTTTAATAATTCTCTTTTTATCTCTACAGTTGAACTTTCATCTAATAAAGCAACAATGGAACTGATTGATTGTTGAACTACTTTGAACAACCATATATCTCAATTAGCTCCGCTGTCGTGTTTGATAATGTTCGTAATGGCTTCCCTATAGGCTTCTCGTTGTAATTAACTGTCTTTCGTAAATAAAAAAAAATTAAGGACTGTCTCAATTGGTCTTATTACAAAAGAAACTTTCAATTGTCGGCAATGAGGGAAGGCATAAGATCGGCAGCGGAGCCCTCTTGCAGTGGGATAGTTCGCCGGATGGTAAGCCTTCCGAGAAGCCTTATGGGAGGATTTTCGAGAGCAGTGGGGCACGGTAGACACCTCATAGGAATAGGATCAGGAAGAAGAACTCAAACCCTGCCATCAAACTTTCCAATGCAGAATCCAGAAGAGCCTCTGATCCTTCCAGAAGTATCGGCTTCTTTTCTAACTAGCTTCGAGCAGCAGTATGGCACCATGCATCCGTTCTTTTATGCGTGTAGTTTTATGGAGGCCTTAAAGATGGCAGAAGATGAGCATAAGTTCTTGTTCATTTATCTCCACTCACCGGAACACCCTTTCACACCGTCTTTCTGTAGGGAGACGCTGTCTTCGGAGGTGGTGGTGCAGTTTCTTGATGCTAACTTTGTTTCCTGGGGAGCAATTGCAGATGGAGAGGAAGGTCTTCAAATGGCTGCAACTCTGCGTCCTACTTGCTTTCCATTCTGTGCTATTATAGCTCCCGTTGCTGGTGATAACATAGCAGTGTTGCAGCAGGTTAATTGAAACCTTAAACTTGAAGGATTTGAATGAACTTGTCATCCATTAGTTCTAGATTTATTATTGAATGCCCAAATTTGCATCCATCAATGCCTATATTAACAGAACTTCCCTGCTACGAGATGTCACTGTGACGGTATCCTAAGTGACTCAATGTCATGTGACACAAGCTAATTAAAACGTATCATATATAATATTCACTTGAGATGCCGCCACAGTGACACTCCCTTTGTAGGTAAGTTTCTCTCTTTAGTAACAACAACAGTTTCAACTTCCAATACTAATGATAAGGATACTTCAACTCTCTTTGTTCTCTTCTCTGTCCATGTTTAGATGGAAGGGCCAATTACCCCAACTGAGTTGGTGGGGATTCTGCAGCGGACGGTGGAGGAACAAGGGCTGGCGTTTCGCAGTTCAAAGGCCAAGAAGGCAGAAAAAATAATGGCAGACCGCCGTCTAAGGGAAGAACAAGATGCAGCATATCTTGCAGCTCTACAAATAGACGAGGTTTGTTTACACTTCTTTTGTATTAAAGGAAAATTTTCAGCAACACCCCTAAACATACGGTTTTACTTTTGTCCGTTCAGGTGGGGAAACTAATAGAGAATGTAATACATTTAACGATAGAGGGAAAATTGACGCGTTTTAAAATTTAATTGAGCTCAAAACCAAATAGAAAGTCTTAGAGGAACTCATACTCTTGCCTACTTGCAGGAAAAGGAGAGACTAAAGAATTTACCTCCAGCTGTTAGACCTCATAAACCAGCAGAAGCCCCAAACAAAGCAAGTCATGAGAGGCTTCAGAACCATTCTGCCAAACAACAGCATGGAAAAACTAGAGAGGCTGCCATTGATCCTCAAGATCCTCAGGCTGCCCGGATACTGATAAGGTTTCCGAACGGCGAAAGACGAGAGCAATGCTTCTTGTGCACAGACAAACTGCAGGCAGTTTACAGATACATTGATTCATTGGGTGTTCCTGATATAGGAGGAAACTACAGATTGATATCAAGCTTCCCAAGAAAAGTGTACGGAGTTGATCAAATGGGGATCACACTCAAGGATGCTGGCCTGCATCCAAGAGCAAGCCTATTTCTTGAACTTGTGTGACCGATCGATATCAAGTTGAATTATATTTGTATAAAAAACTTAGGCAGATTATCAGCTTGCAACTATATTATTATTAATGATCAAGATTAATATTGGGGTTAAGGAGAGGTGATTCCAAATTGACCCAACCTTTTAAAATATTCTAAACAACTACTTAACGTTTTGAAAATTTAACATACGTTCACTAATGTTAAGTGATGACGTGGACAAATATTGAAGCACATTATAACTCTCAATTATTTATAGAGCTTTGAGTCCCCGAATTAATCACTTTCGCAGTTTAATTTGGCTTAAATGTGTCGAATTAGGGACTAGAGCTCCAAAAAATGACGATCAATGAAAACCAACTTCAATATTTGTCAACATCATACTTAACGTATGTGACCTAATCAATGTCAAATTTTTAAAACAATAGTTATTGAAAATGTTTTAAATAGTTATGGCCAATTTGAAATCACCCAAAACAATGGGTAATTATCTGTATTTAACTTTTACTATATGTATCGATATCATACCATGTAGAAATATGATTCATTGTATTAAGTTGTGTGAAGTATTACAATATATAAGGTTATATCAATTTCTATTTAGATTGAAATTTTACACTAATTACAATCGAAAATTACATTCCTCCCAATACAAACGACAATTATATAAGCATCAAGATTATGTATTCTTGTAATACAAACGATAATTACGAAGATAATTCTGGATGAATTATCTCTAATTTAACATAAGGCATCCGCCCCAATGTCGTTTCTTTTCTAAATCTATTTACCAACCAGTCCTCTTGGACAAATAGCTTTTTTTTCTTTTCTTTTTTGAACTTTAACGAAAAACTTTTGATACTGTTTATTTTAATGAAAAATCATATTTTTACACTAAAAAGTTAATCATACTGCTATCTACTTTACCTTTTGTTTTAAAACTTAAATTTTCAAATTGTTTCATTAGCTTTTTTTTTTTTTTTTTTTTTTTTTTTGGGCTACGTGGCGTCACAGTGAGATGCCCTCATCGTCCTCCTACCAAGATCCGCGTTGGGATTCAGCGGTTTGAGACCACTTAATCAGAGAAAATGGAGCTCCGTAGTATCTGTAATCCCCTGCGTCATCTTCCCGTGCTCTCAAATTGTTCCTACCAAATTAAATCCTTCCCAATTCGCACTTTCTCAGTTCGGAGCTGCCGCTTAGACGTCAACGAATCACACAAGGTCAGTGCACCTGCAATTCCCACTAACTCGGGTTTCTGTTTGGTTTCTGAGAAAATGTGAGAAAGTGACTGAGAAAGTTGTAAATTATGGTTATTAGATATGCCAGCTGAGTTTTGAAGTTTGTATGTTTGGTTCACAGTTTGTGGATCAGAAAGATTGGAGTTTTGAAGTTTGGATTCTCGGAAAATGTGGGAAAGTGGCTGGGAAAGTTGTGAATTATGATTCCTAGATATACAAGTTTGAATTTTTAAAATTTGGGTTTTTTAATTCACATTCTGGGGAGCATAAAGATTTAATTTTTTTTTATGTTTCTTAATCTTTGGGTTTCTTACATTATCCTGAACTCTGTACTCTGTTTGGATACTCGGAAAATGCGGGAAAGTGACTGGGAAAGTTGTAAATTATCTTGGATATGCAAGTTTGAATTTTGATGAGCATAAAAACAGATTCGTATGTTTCTTAATCTTGTTCGAATTGGTTTTGCTTGCATTGTATTTTGAATTGCTGATAAGAAAATTGTGGTTGTTCTTATCTTCTGTGCTTCGAGAAGTTGCAGCTGGTTGTGGAAGTGAAGGAGAAGCTTGAGAAGGATTATCGAAGTCTTCCTGTAGGGAAAAATGGGAGAGATGATGAGGATATGATCCTCTGGTTTCTCAAGGACCGCAAGTTTTCGGTCGAAGATGCTGTTGAAAGATTAAATAAAGCAATTGTATCCTTCGCTAGCTCAATCAATTGCATAATTTGCATTAGTCGTTGCTTGAACATGTTCAGTCACTTACATTTTACGTTGGAAAAGTTCTTTCCTTTTAGATTTTTCACACCTTAAGCAGGAAAAGTAATTTGAATACAGTTTCTTTTTTGGTATTTCCCTAATCATGTGATAGAAATGGCGTCAAGAATTCAGAGTGTCCGAATTGTCTCAGGATTCAGTGAAGGGTATAGCGGAAACTGGAAAAGCTTATGTACACGACTTTCTCGATGTTAACGGCAGGCCAGTTCTCATAGTGGATGCTTCTAAGCATCTTCCTGCTGTAAGTTTTATTCTTTTGGTCATGTCCGACTCCATACCATATAAACTTAATATTCTTGAGGTGTTTCATACCAATTTTAATCAACAAAATAGTGTGAGTTTGTACACCATGTCGAAAATTGTGATCAATCTTTTGCCACTTTTGGCTTAGATCAAGTTTTGTATGGTACATTGGTAACTGTACAAAAAGTGCCACAGGTGCATGACCCGGTTGAGAATGAGAAGCTCTGCGTGTTTTTGATTGAGAAGGCGTTGAGTGCCCTTCCAGAAGGGAGCGAAGAAATACTCGGAATCTTCGATCTACGAGGGTTTGGTAGAGAAAATACAGATTTAGATTTCATAACATTTTTGGTAAGCTTTACGAGCCACCTGCTGATTGTTCCTTTGACTACTTACTTTAAAGAAATTAGCGGTTTTTCTTGTTGCTGCCTCTGCTTGTCATGCATCATAATTAAAGAACTTTGGTCTGCTAATCAGATTTTCTCGATTAGTTACATATTAACCGTCAAGACGATTATATGATGCCCATTGTGAGTTGATTCCTTATCTCTTGCAGTTTGATATTTTCTACTACTATTATCCAAAGCGATTGGGCCAAGTCCTCTTCGTGGAAGCTCCGTTTATATTCAAGCCAATTTGGCTGCTCGCCAAACCACTGTTAAAATCGTATTCTTCGCTGGTATGTATTGCAGTCAAAGATGAATATCTACGTACCATATTGTTCAAAAAACCAATTCTGGGTCAAAAGGAAGTTTCATAATGCGTTCTGTACTGGAACGACATTCGAATTTGATACCTTTAGTATGTGCATATCTAATTAAGAGGAAGAGGATATCCGACAGAGTTCTTGAAAGTTTTGCTTTAAGAAACTCCTCCACCAATTTGTGTATGAGAAAAGGAAAAGGGGAACAAGTAAACAACCGATGTAGCGTTACAAACCAGAAGCATGCTTAGCCACGAATTTCTGAAAGTTTATTCTACTCCGTGACGTTAGGCAAACTATTGAGGTTTTCTACCACGGAGTTCTTAAATTTTTTCTTCAATGTGGGCTGTCAATTAAGTTACGAAAGTGATTAGGTGTCTATTGTGAATCTGAAGCATCCTCCCTACCGCTACTTTCTGCAGTTTCATTTGAAGTAATTGTCTTTTGTTATCTGTCTGCTTTCATTTCATTTGAAATTGTCTTTTGAAGGTGAGGTTTTGCTCCGTGGAGACCGTCAGGAAGGAGTACTTTACAGAAGCAACGGTGCCAGCTAAATTTAGAGACTGAGAAATGTTACTCTCAAGTTTTGACATGATGCACTATAGTACATGTTTTTATGTAGAAATATAACTGGCTTTCAATGTAACAATTTTCAATTGACAAGAAGCGTCGTGCTTTTGAGTTTCGGTGATCCGTTAACACAGAAGCATGTAGCATATGTATCACAATTTCTGTATTTATCAAAGAATTTTCACAGTACGTAAAATCTAATCCATCATCTTCTGTTCTCTTACTGGCAAAGATGCCCTAGCTGCACCCTTCTTGCCGATCATGGGCAGCTTGACTTGACTACAATACACAACCAACAGAAGAAAAAGAAGTAAAACAAGTACAAAAATGGGAGAGGATGCAACCTCCATGTTTAGGGTCAAAATGCTAGTCCGAGATCGAATTGTACTCGACCATAAATACTCTCCTTCGACCAGGGCAGCTCCTAATGTCCAAGTAACGTCTGGAGGACCAAAAACGATTGTTTTGTCACCAAGACACAGAGCATCCTCAACGAGTGATGCCATGTAAGGTACCCGACAACAATATTGCCAAGCAAAATAACCATTTTGTGAGATGCTGGTTTGGTCAGACCATGATTTGGAGCATAGTTGCTGGCCTTTCTCCCATATCTTGGGCAAGGTGGCTCGGCCACTCAAATTCAACTTGTCATAAACAGCGAAAAATCCAGATAAGGCGTGAAAGCGAGCTGTGGGGTGAACAACGGCTGTCAAATTGACCATTTCACTGCCTGTGACAATGAGCAGGGAATCAATTACAACTGTGATATGAATCCTCAAAATCAACTTCAATGAGAAGGAAAAAGAAAGTAAACAGAGTAATGCAAATAGAGTTATAACGATGTAATGAACGAAAAAAGGGGAATTCGAACTTGGGCATGCAAACAGCCAAACTGAGACCCGCCTTTCACCCAAATGAACGAAATTTTTTTCTGAGATATATTTCTCCGCGAAAGTATGTGACTTTTCGACAAAGGAAAGACTTTGTTTAACTGAATGAGTCGAGTCAAAGTGCATAAAGATCAAAATTTTGAGAAAACAAAATAATTTGTAGCTGGTGGGGAATGAAAGGAGTACTTGCCATTATCAGAACATGACCTTGTTCTTTGTTCTGCGTCAGATGTGCTTGAATTGATAGCAGCAGCCCTAGCAAGTGTTCTGCATTGCTCCCAATCCGGTGCTCCTACCAGATGCACTGAAGGAAATTTAGTTTCTTGCAATTGGCCAATGACATTTTTCTGATCAGCACCATTTTGTCGGACACAACCATAGCATGTATAGTTTTGGACCACATCAGTACGAAGACAAGGATGTCTGATCTCTAATACACCTGCAGCACTTTCTCTGCGTTGGCTCAGCATAGCAACTGTCCGATCAAATGCTTCATTTAATCCGAATTCTGACAAGGAGTAGGCTAAAATCTCGTGTTCAACATAGCCAAATTTTGATCTCAGCAAGTTTGCATCTTCTCTTGCACCATCAGTTTCCACTACAACCTGCAACGATGAACCTCCCAAGTCAAGAAGTCCCAAAGTGGGCGACCTTGAAGGATTCTGAAAACTACGGCTTTTATAATTTAGAGCAACCCAACCATAATAAGCTTCTTCTTTGCCACTCAACACCCTAATCCAACTATTTTTGTACAAAAAAGAACATGCTTTTAGGACGGATTCGATATCATCTAAGACCTGCCTAGAATCCTCCACTGCCAATCTCCTTAATCCAGCAGTAGCTAGAACAAAAATAGGAGTCTCTCTGCGTCTTTCGGAAGGAACCTTATGTTCAGCCAATGTAATTAGTGGTTCCAAAGACGCTCTTACTCCTGACAAGTTTCCAACAAATTTATCCAAACCAGGCTCAGTTTGCAGACAGTGATACTTACAGCTCTTGAAAACCATACCCTTAGTTGAATTATCCGGATAAGAGTACAACAATGTAGGCAATTCCTTACCACTAACACCCGTTACCAGCCACTCGTACACATTAACTCGGGTACCCGTGCTTCCACAATCAACCACCACAGTAAAGTATGACCTCTTAGATGCACTACGGCCTTTCGTGGAGTTAAATCCGAAATACGCACCAAAGAACAAGAGCATTATAACTATGATCACAATACTTGTTTTAAATGCCTGTTTATATTGAGTAGATCCCATGATTGAGAGCTTAAGTTTTGAAGGAGATTTGGGTTCCATAGATGCATCACTAACAAAAATGCATCCCAAATTTAAGAACAGCTCTTTCACGCTCACTTCACCTTCAATTTTCCGTCAAACCCCACTTCGAAATACACTGATTGTAGGATTAGAAGAGAGATAAGTTTCGAATTAATGTTGAATCCCTTCTAATCCCATCAATGAAAAATCATTCACCTCTACCTTCACACAGACCTTGAATTATGATCCGTTCCAATCCAATCCAATCCAATCCAATCCAATCCCGGACACCAAACGAGCCCTAAATGTTATTGTTACAAGTCAACTAGGAGATAGCACAATAGTCTAAAGTTGTAAACCAATCAATGTCCTACTTCCTTACTACTCAATTGATCAAAATCAAACCCAAATCGAAAACCATTCAACTGAATGTGACCTAATCGACATAACTTTCGCGATCTCAATTCGATGAAACAAAATTGAAAATAGCCAGGCAAAGCTGCAGAAAAGGTCATGCTTAGTAAGCAAATTTCAGTGTGTAAATAAAAAGTGAGCCGGAAAACCTATAAAATCAGCATTGAACAAACAAATCTGTCATGCCTTGTTCGATGCCAGGATTGGATTGGATAATTCGCCAGATTCAATCAGACAATCCTAAATACCAAACAGAGCATAGGAATGAAAAACCCAGCAGCCATGATTAGCCAAAAGCCAGAAAGTTTCCATCTTTGTCAAGAAATCGGAAAAGTAGTTTGCTTAAAATGGGCATCACAGAAGAAAATGATAGGTAGGCGAAAAAGGAGACGTGCAAAAAAAGGCCTATAATTATGTGGAAAATGACATGATTGAAAGAAAGAGATCTGAATCCAATCCAATCCACCCAAATAAAGAAATGCCTGAAAGAAATTAAAGCAAAGCAGTGTTTACCTGGCTTCTGGTTTCGGCTGCAAAACATTCATCAACCTTCCCGTCGCATACAACCGTATAAACTACTTGCGTGCGTGTTTCGATGGGTTTTCTACGCTGTTTGGGCCCGAACCCAATACTACCCATTCTCTAGTTCGGATTGGGTTCGGGCTGTCTAATTTATCTTTTTGTCGGCGTGATCTCATTTATTTTGGTTGAGGTTTTTTTAATAGACGATATAATCTATTCTAAAAAATGAGTGAGTTAAGCTCCATAATAGACTAGCACTAATGTAGTTCAAATTCACCTTTGACGATAATCGAATTTAAAACTTCTCACTTACAAGTAAAAATAAATAACACTGGACTGTAAACTGTAATACTTGAGTTGGGTTTTAGGAATGAGTATATAAGCCATTTTCTATATAAATGATATGGTGGAGAAAATAAATTTCGAAACTTGAATGCGTTAGTGAATGTTTTTAATTGATTGAGCAACAAACACTTGTGCTCGTTTATTTTTTGTTTAGTAAGAACTAGAGTCACCTAAACTTTCTTTAGCGTCGTTGGATTGACTAAATCTACTTGTGAAAGGGATAGTCCTATGATCCCAACCCTCCATTCAATATCCTAAAACAAAAGCAATTAGGATAAGGACATTTTACACCTAATCTCGCTACTAGTAATGTAAAATGACATTCTTACCCCTTCCACATCACTTGATAAAACAAAAATACAATGAACTCTGCCCTTTTTCAACAAAAAAAAAAGTTATAAAACACAAATTATCAAGGATTTATAGCACAATCACCATAGAACGACACATTAGCAGGTAAATCGCACGATGCGGCAAAGAAAGACTGAAATATCTTTGTGAGTCTTCTCGATTTTTGAAAAAATTGAAATAGAGTCACCACTTGGTGCTTTTTTGAGTTAGAAACTGGTATATGGGCACACATAAGGTGTGAGAAAATTTTTTATTTTTGTTTTTGAAATAGAAGGAGAGAGGAAGAGAGTGATAGAGAATGTGGTAGCGGGAAATTTATTTATTTATTTATTTTAATTAGAGATATGTTAGAATTATATGTATGTGAGATTTTGAAAAAAAATAGTAAAATTTGGTTGTGTAAAATTACAATTCTGCTCCATATTATTTATTCATGTTTTGTTTTAATTAGAGAGTTAAACTGATATTTTTATAGAATTTTAGTTAACAATAAGTATTTTATTAATTAATAGAGATATTATTTGACGAAATTGGATATTGCTGCAGTCCATCTAAAAACCAAACCCATACGTTCTCCAAAATCCTAAAACTCCTCATAATTCCAAAAAATTCTGGAAAAGGCCTAAATTTCAAATTTAATTTTGCGAGAAGTTCCTGTATTTACAAATTTACAATTTATCGGATTGCATCTCGTACATCCTCGATCTCCCTCTCTCTCTCTCTCTCTCTCTCTCCCCCCCCCCCCCTCTTCTCCTTCTCTCGCTCTCTCTTCCCCTTCGCCTTCCTTTGATCTGAAACCGATCACACTCAGATTCTCTTCCAACTCACAGAGATCTCTGTTTCTCCGAACCTTCCTCGCGATCTCACGAACCCTTAAACGCTGCGTTTCGGTCGTTCATTCTCTCCCAAAACCCACATCAACTTTCTAGGGTTTCCACGAGCCTCATAGAAACCTATTCTTTTACCAGGCAAGTCATTGTTATTTAATTTTCTCGATTATTTTATGCTAATTTGGCCTGTTTGTTTCCCCGGAAAATAAAGGGAATAGAAAATCTGTAAAAAGTGGATGAAATTAATTAGAATTTGCTATTGAAAACTGTAATTTCTACGCTTAATCTGTTTTGGAATGTTCTTATCGTTTCACATGATTCGTTGCCCAACTAAGCGAACGCATTCGTGTGGTGGGATTCAGTGCTTTTTTGTTAAGTATGTATATGTGTGTATCTGTTTACCAATCATTTTAGGTATATGCTTATCATTTGTTTCATTGAGTGATGAACGATTTTTCGGATATTGTCATGGTTGGATCGATTCTTATCATAGTATTGGGCCATTGTTTACTACAAATGTTTTCGATGTCAGGGAATTTTTGTTGTTGTCGAAAACTGGGTCTCGCTTTAACAGTGCTGTACATTTTTTGGAATGGAAAACTTGATAGGTTTAGTTTGGCGATCGAAGCTATATAAATTGCTCAAACTTTAGTAGTGCTTTATTGTAAAAAGGGTTAAGAAAAGAGAGTAACAAATTTTAAGACCTAGCATTGATCATACAGCAGAGGCTTACTTAAGAAGGATGAAGTTTGCGTCTTTGTGCTTTGTTGGTGCAAACACATGCACCGGAAGTAGTCATGTTGTAATTTTTAGTTGTAACACTAAAAAAAAATGTTTCATGCAAGCATGCAACATGAACTATAAAATATTCATAGAAGATATGATAATTTTGAGTTTTTGTGGCGTCTTATGTCACTTGCTAACCCTGCTAAAACTGTGCTTTATTTTTATTTTTGTCAAGAAAACTATGCTGTATTTGACTACGTGGTTCAGTTACTGCAATGTCATGCTGATGGAATCTTCAATTGTCTTCTCTTTTTCCAGGCTTTGATAAATTGGCTTGAATGATCGTGTGGCAACAATTGAAACATGACATCGAGTATGTTGTTTGGGGATCGGAGGTATGAAAATCTGGCAACATTCACAATGTTTCAGCCATCGGAAATTGTTGGTTTTAAGTTTTTTGAGTAGTCCGATATTGGGAGATTTAAAGAAAAAGCATTGAGATTTTCTAGGAAAACTGATTTACATACAGAGACAGACAAGCACATAGATATCAACATCCTCTGGTGGTTTTTAATTCTGTCATTGCTGTTGCAGGATGACTTCCTCCAGAAGAAGTGGAATGACTGTTTTAGGGAAAGTTCCAAAACCTGTAAACTTGCCCAGTAAGAGGTATGTCTTTCTACTAAACTACCCTTAAATCAATTTATTGTGGTCCTTTGTCTTTCGGCTAAAATTCTTTTCTTGTCTTGACTGTTCAAGGTTAGAAAATCATGGTGCAGACCCAAGTGTGGAAATCGTTCCCAAGTAAGTTCTCCCTCCATCCCTCCCTCCCTCCATCCCTCCAATCCATTTTCTGTTGGGATCGGTGTGTAATATTTTATTTCTACTAGTACAAGCGCATCACCTAGGTGTTTCTTGATTTCAACTATTGCAGGGGCACCCTCAGTTGGGGCAGTAGATCATCTTCTGCATCAAATGCATGGGGTTCGCCATCATTGTCCCCAAAAGCTGATGGTGGCACATCACCAAGCCATCTCAGTGGCCACCTTTCACCTGGAAGTGGCACTCGACCATCAACTGCTGGTAGCGACAAAGGGCATGAACCTTCTTCTAATGCATGGGGTTCAAATTCTAGGCCATCATCGGCTTCTGGGGCCTTGACATCAAATCAGACAACACTGACCTCATTGCGTCCTCGCAGTGCTGACACAAGACCTGGTAGTTCACAGTTATCAAGATTTGCTGAACACTCTGACCATCCAGTGGCGTGGAGTGCTCCTGGGACCGCAGAAAAATTGGTATTGTCCTTCATTTGTAAGCTTTGTGTTTGAATATGTATTAGCAACACTTACTTGGTTAATAAAGCTTACGACCAGTGAGTGATCATCCTGGGAATCTCTCATTTCAATATAGATGGTTCAGTTAGAAACCTTTATAATGTTGATGTTAGTGGAATGTCAGAAAAATAGGAAGACTATAGCCAAAACATCCAAGACTCACCTAACACCTGATTTGATGAAGACCGTATCCTTTTTAGCCTTTAGGTGTGTGTTTGCTAGCTAGCTGGGTGGTAGGTGAGCCTTGGATGTTTTGGCTACGGTCTTCGTTAGATAAGAATTTATCTTGGGTGGTGGGGTTTTTGATAAAAAGAAAACGAAAAAGAAAAGCTCAGAAAATGTCACTGGAGAATCCATACGTCGGCAATATAGCTGATTAGTACCTTTTGTTCTCTCCCTTTCCATCTCTTAGAATGAATGTTCAAATATTTTGGCAACTGTTTGGATTGAAATCAGATCTTCCAGGTAATCCCCCAAATCAGAAATATACCCCCATATATTGGTTAGATTGTATTAATGTTGCATTCCTTGATCATGTCTTATGTTTGATTGTGTTGAATAAATTTTATTCATATAACACGCTCATTCTTAAGAGTATACGATTGTCAAGGTCCCTTGTAGTTTACTGAACATTTCACCATGGCTCTAGTTTCAGTTTTAATCATGTTAACCATGTAGTTTCCAGTTTGTGCTAATATGGTATTTCTAGTCTTAATTAAACCATATTAACCTGTATTTTCCAAATTTGGTCAATTTGGTATCTTCATCCAATTCTGTTAAGCATGATATCAGCTATTCGTCCAAACCACTCTTTCCAACCATCCAATCTGACCTTGTAAGTTATATACGGTTACTATCCCACCTCTTTATGCTGCTTCTACAAACGCTCTGACAAGTTGGAAAATATGGTCATGTTGATAAGTACTTCAGGACTAAATAGCTACATTCTATATGTAGCAAATTATTATTAATTTTTTTTTTGGGAAACTTTACACCCTTTATAAAACATACGGTTTGTTATTGACCACATGAGACCCACATATGTATATGTGAAAGCAGTAATTTGACTTGTTACGGGAAAAACTTATAGATGTTGAGTGTTTCCTTCATCCACTCTAGCTAATGAAATTAGATGGAGGGGAAATATTGAAATAAAAAGAAGTGTAGGTTGAAATTTTTTTTAGTTTGCTTTTAGTTAGTTTAAAGGAAAATAATTTTAATTGTTAGGGGAGTTGTATTAAAGGTAAAATAGGGTTAGGATTGAGGTTTTGCCCCATATGCTTTACCCATTCCAATCTTAGGGGAGCCCAAAGGTGGTTGAACACTGCCTCTGCTATTTCTACTCTCTTGCAGTCAGCCCAGTATTTATCTGAAGTCTAATTTGATTAACTGCTGTCACACGTGCAGGGGATGATGTCATCGAAGAATGATGGATTTTCACTTACTTCTGGAGATTTTCCGACGCTTGGTTCAGAAAAAGATAATCCTGGAAAGAGTGCCGAGCCACAAGGTCTTATGCCTATATTTCACTTATATAATTTAACATTTGAAGACACTGTGTACCAAGATTGTTTTCAAATTTCACATGATGGTTAAGTTGGCACGCCACACATTACCTCATCAACTGTTTTTGGCAGTGCCATCAGATTTTTATTAATTGATGTGGCACTGACATGTAAATTGCCGTTCCATGTTTACAAAATAATTTGCAAAACTTTACACCTAGCTGCCAATTTTCCAGCACGTCCAGAATGGCTGCCAATTTTACTTATTCCAGTGTTTATATACATTTTCTTTTTTGCCAAATGGAAGAAGAAAAAAGAAGCTGAAAAAATAAACTATGCATATTTTTTTGAGTTCAAGTTTGTATTTCTTTTCTTATGGGACAATTATGTTGTTGTAATGAACTTGATGCTCCATTTTGGTTTACTGATTGCTTGATCAATCATTTATGACAGATCACAGTTCTTACAGTCGTCCTGGCTCTTCTAGTGGTAGAGTGGCAAAAGAGACGACTGGGACTTATGTAGTTGGTTTGTGCACATGCTCTTAAACTCTTTTGTGTTTTATTAGAGTGTTGCAATATTGATCTTTTATTAGTTAATGTCCGTGGTTTCTCATTCGCTCATGTATATAAGTATGTGCTTGGTTTCCATATTTAGGCGAGATTTCTGAAAATGCAAACATGAAGGGTGGAACTGCTAATTCATGGAAAAGAGAAAATCCCTCGTACAACGAAGATGGAGGTAGACATGGTATGGAGAAGTGGCAGGGAAATCCCCACCCTTACCCTAGTGCTAATGTTCCTCCCCAGCACTATGATGGATGGCATGGTGGTCCAGTAAATAATCCACAAGGTGGTGTTTGGTATAGAGGACCTCCAGGAGCTCCCTATGGAGCTCCGATCCCTCCTGGTGGCTTTCCTATGGAACCATTTCCATATTATCCTCCAGGACCTCCACAGATTCCACCTGCTGCTATTGCCAATCAGCAATCCATTCCTCCACCTGGAGCAGGACCAAGAGGACACCATCCTAAAAATGGAGATATGTACAGACCTCATATGCAGGATGCATATATCCGTCCTGGTATGCCAATTAGACCTGGCTTTTACCCTGGTCCAGTGGCCTTTGAGGGCTATTACAATTCTCCAAGGGGCTACTGCAATTCAAATGAAAGAGATGTTCCGTATGTGGGAATGACAGCTGGTCCCCCTGTTTATAATAACTACCCTAGCCAAAGCGCTCACAGGCCTGCCATTTCTCAAGGCAGACCCAGTGGATACGGTCCCCCCAACCCCAAGTTGATGTCGGAGCAATTTGAATCTGCTCATCCGCCTGATTCTCGTGGACCTTACAAAGTTCTTTTGAAGCAGCATGATGGTTGGGATAGAAGAAATGAGGAGCAAAGGAATGAGGGTGCTGTCACAGGACTTTCAACTGATGCATCATCTCTTGAGAGGGAGGATCATCCTAGTACGTTGGGAGCAGAGCGTGATTGGATATCAGATCACAGAAAGGAGGGAGTGAGGGATCAAAGGAAAATGGTCGGTGAAGAAGCTGCTTCAAGGAAGTTTGACAACCAAGGAGCCGCTTCAGTTCCTGAGAAAGTGATGTATCCTGAAAGTTTGGAACAGATAAAGACAGTTGATGTCATCTCAATGAAGAAATTGGGTACTGAAGCCTATGGCACGCCGGAAGTCGCACAACCACTCCTGGATGCTGCAAAAGACTCCAGTCTGATTCAGAAAATAGAGGGATTAAATGCAAAGGCACGTGTTTCTGATGGACGAAGTGATACTTCATCTGTTTCCACTAGGGAGGAGCAGAAGAACAGATTCCAAGTCAATGCTAAAGCTCACAATTCAGTTAATGAACCTGTTGGTGGTGGTATTGTAAATCCGGAAAGATCTCATGCCACAGAGAGCATAAATCCTTCTCTTGAAGTGGGCAGCACAATTTCCATCTCCAGGTTGGTTGGCGACTTTATGGTTTCCATTGAGAATGTACATGTTATTGTAAATTAATGGAATATGCTGATTTTCTGATCTACAGGCAATCCAATCGTGCCATGCATGATAATAGATCAGATCATCGTGGTAGAGGAAGGTTCAATAATCAAGAAGGTGAAGGGTGGTCAAAGAAGTCCTTGGTCTCAGAACCGACAACTGTTGTATCAACTGCACGTTTTGAAATTCCTTATGACCACCTTGTTTCAACGGAAGCAATTGAAAAGTCAGGATCTTATCCACAAGGCAGATGTGAGGAGGAATTGGCCATGCCACTGGTTGATCCAAATGATTCTGAGGCACAGGTATACACGTTATTCATATTCTTGTTAGATTTTGTGTCAGCTTTGCAACTAACATCTCTTCTTTACCAGCGTGCTAAGATGAGGGAATTAGCTAAGCAACGTACCAAACAGTTACAGGAGGAAGAGGAGGAACGGACAAGAAGGCAGATGGTCAAGGCTCGTGCAAAATTGGAAGAGTTGAACAGACGTACTCAAGTGGAGAGTTCAAATCAGAAGATTGAAAGTCACTCAAGTGGTGCCATCCAGATTAAGCAAGAAGGTTCTCAAACCGCAGGTGAACCACTAAGTGGTGGCAGGAAATCAGCTCTGGGATCTAATCTTGATGGTGCTTCACTGATTAATGAGAGTAGCACTGGCAAAGCTGAAAAGTCAACTGTTCTGGCTAGTGACCTCCCTTCAGACACGCTAAAGAGTGTCTGCAAGGAACCTGTTCTGATGCACGATGAATCTATGCCTAAGCCGAAGGAGGTTATTGTTGCTAATGTCGTTGATCACAACAATGCTCCCCAGGCTCATGAAAGCAATATTACTAGGGTTAAGCAGGCCCCTAAACAAAAGCAGAACAATCAGTTAGAAAAGAAGCCTACTGGAAAGTTTACTTCCACCAGCACAGATGATGCAACAAAATGTCAGACAGATTACCTGGTTGATGTTTCCAAATCCCTTGGAGTTGTACCAAATGAAACAGCCTCAAGCAGTGAGTCAAGCCAGACTGCTAATCCCAGTGTCATACTTGAGTCAACTTCTCATCCCAGAAAGAAAAACAACCGAATTGGAAAGAATAAGCAGAAAACAGAGAGCACATCGACGGCAGCTGCAATGCCATCATCTGCATCGAAAGAAACAGATATTGCAAATGCTACAGTTGAAAGTGGAAGGCCAAGGGTATCTGAGTTGGAGTTGGATCCTAGCTCGGGTCAGTCACAGACCATTCCTAGAGATGCATACCACACTTCGGAGCAACACTTGTCTCTATCAAATGAAGAATCTAAAGGTAAAGGAAATAGCCAGTGGAAACCTCAGCATTTTCGCAGGGTGTCAAGGAATTCGCAAGCTATTAAGCACTCAGAAAAATTTCACAGCACTGATGCTGTTGTCTGGGCACCTGTGCGGTCACAGAACAAAGCTGATGTACCTGATGAAGTCATCCCCAAAAATGAAGTCGAGGCTGTTAGTGCTGTAAAGACTGAACATAAAGTGCAAAATAGTTCAAAAAATAAGAGGGCTGAAATGGAGAGATATGTTCCAAAACCTGTAGCTAAAGAGATGGCGCATCAAGGAAGCACTCAACAGCCAGTGGCTTCTGTAATCAATCAAACTGCAATAAATGAGACCATTGAGAGATCAGATTCTGGTTCTCAAGTTGCTGAAAGTTCTCAATCTATTACTCTAACTATTGGAAAAGTGGGGATTGCCATAGAGCCGAGGCATGGGAGTAGTAGACAGAGTAAGCACGGAAAAGCACATGGATCATGGAAGGACCGGGGGACAACAGAATCAACTGCCATGCATGGTTCGGAAGATGGACCGTCGTATGCTTCAAATGTTGATAAAAATTCAGTCCAGAATCATCAACCCCAGAAGCCTGATGTTGTCTCAGAGATAGAGCAACCAAAGAGTTATGATTGGAATGATTCTGACGGATGGAACATGCCTGAAGAGCCTGTTGCTGTTGCACCAGTCTCTGTATCTGCAAAAGACCAGGGAAATACCAGAAGGGGAAAGCAGCATCCATTCAAGGGACACAGAGCCATGGGAAACAATCATGATCTGGATGAAAAGAACAATAGCAGAGGGGATACCTACAAAAATAACAATCAGTTTTCAGCCTCAGAAACGGGTCAAACAGACTTAGCTGCTGCTTCCAGAGAGAATCGAGCTGTTGGGGAACGTGCAGCGCCTCATTGGCAACCCAAATCTCAGGCACATTCAGGCAATAGTCAACTGGGAAATTGGGCCAGTGGTGGTCAAAACGTTGTTGTGGAAGTTGGTCGGACTTTCAGAAAGGAGACCAGTCCCCGAGGTGCGGTGCCACGTCCGGCAACACCTAACAAGGATAATACTGAATATGTGGCCCAGTATCAACATGATCAGGTGATATCTGAGAGAAACAATGCAGGGGAAGGACATAGTAAGAGAGAGAGGAAAGCCTCATTCAGGGGACGCCCCCGCTCTCCAATCCAGGGTCATGTTACCCCAGTTGAAACAGCTCCTGTTAGTATGGATACTAGACAAGAGCAGCATTTTAACACTGGGTTCCGCAAGAATGGAAACCAAAACAGCCGTTTTGGGAGAGGTCAAGAGTCTCGTGGGGATTGGAATTACTCAGGGCATGATAGTAGGCAGCACAACCACCCTGCAAACCGGGAGAGACAGAGGCACAGCCCGCATTTTGAGTACCAGCCAGTAGGGCCGAACAACATCAATAACAAGTTCAACAATTCCGAGGAACCGCGAGATGGTTCTTACAATACTGGTGGAAGAGTCAAGGAAAGAGGCCAGACCCATCTGCGACGTGGTGGGGGTAACTTCCATGGACGGCAAAGTGGCGCCTCCCAAGTAGATGCAGATATGGAGCAGTAGCTGAATGATTTAAGATTCTGAAGATGAGGTTTTTATCGACTGAAACCCACCTTTTTCCCACTCACGCATGATAGCATTCAGGTATTCTATCAATTGGTCAAATTTAGTGTTCATACATGTTAAGTAGACAACTGACGGCTTCTGTCCACCGAGCAGGGCTTGCGGCAAAGTAGACGGTGCTGAAGTAGATAGCCGCGGTTGGAGGTAGTCGATCGTGTCGTAGTTCTTATTTATCTTCTTGTTTCAATTGAATGGGATGTGAAACATTGTGATATGGTCACCCCTTGTTTCGTACGGAACGATTTTAACTTTGTTTTTCTTGTTCTGGCCTTTGTATTTACTGTTTTAGAGTGACTCGTAATCCCTTGCCTTGGCTCTAAATATTAATATTGGAGCGGCGGGAAAGGAATGAAATTAGAGATAGCTTATGATTTCTCTCTCGATTCCCTGCTTTGTTTGGCCCGTTCGCTTCGCTTTGTTTATATCTATTTGTTGATTAGTAGGTTTTTTGGCCAAAATTAAAATATATAACGTAAATCCAACAACGCGAAAATCGGGTGTCACCTAACAAAACATGCGTTACTTAATATATTCATCATCTAACGGTCTAATATGCCTATGCGGTTAGATATGGTACTCACTTTATGGTTAGTAGGTCACCAAAATTGTAAGGGATAAAGAAAAAGAAGTTTTAACGTAAAGCTCTTCGTATTATTTACTTTAATGAAAAATTATATTTTTACATTAAAAGTCAATTATGGTATCATTCATTTTATCTTTTATTTTGTTGTTTTTTGTTAAAACTCAAAGTTTTCAAGCACTTTCATTAGTTTTTCTAAAGAAAATTGTTACCTAATTAAAGTAAAAATATTTTTTTGTTTATCAACAAGGAAAATTGTATTTGAAAATGGTTAAGTGAACCTGAAAGCAAATTGTCATGTCATCCCGCGGTTGATCAACACAGGAAAACAATATTAAAATTATAAATTCAAGTGGTCGCTGGTTGAGCCAGGACGGTCCGGTTTTACGAATCAAATGGATCTGTGTTTTTTCTTTTGCAAAGCATAAGCTTTTGACTCGTTTGAAAATATTTTTAAGGATTGGTTCAAAAAATATTTTCGTCAAAGTATTTTTTATCATTTTAAAAGAAATGAACTTTTTATTTACCTCTACTTTGGCTTTTTCATGTCAATTCGAGATGAGTGATTGTAGTGGCGTGAACAAAAACAACTCAAATTAAGCCTATTGTCGTAAAAGGAAGACTGGTGCTATTCACACATATATTTTTAAGTCATCTCCAACCGAGGGCTGGCCAGAGGGCTCGTTTTAGCCCTCTAGTCCTCCAAGATATTAATATTTTAATGAACAGTACATGGTCATATTTGTCTCCGTCTCCAACCGAGGGTCAAATGGCCATAGGGCCAAACATAATTTATTATTTAAAAACTACAATTTAAATTCAAATCCAAAGGCTAACTGGCGTCAGCTAGCCATTGGTAGCTGAAATCATGCTGACGTTATCTAGCTGATGAATTTGAATTTTTTTTTTTTTTGCTATAATTAGGATGGATATTGGGCTATAATTCACACAACTTTGAATTCAATCTATTTCAATTCAATCGTATTCAATTCAAGTTTGCAATGAATTCCAACTTTGGATCCTCTTCGGATTCCAACTGGGGGGTCCTCATCCAATTCCAAATTGGAAGCAAAATGGGCGTAAATGAGACGAGAAGATGAGGAGTCTAATGAAGAAATTCAAGTAAGGCGCAACAAACAAAACAGAGCAAGCGTTTAAGTTTTATGTTATTAAATGTTTTTAAAATGTTGTTTAAGTTTCATGTTGTTAAATGTTTTTTTATGTTATATAATTTGTATGCTGGCTAATGTTATTTAATGTTGTTTCATATTGTTTAATTTGTTTCATGTTACTTAATTTAATTTAATGTTGTATAATGTTACTTAATTTCATTGTGGACCACTAATAAATGGCAATCGTTTAGAAACTCTTAAACGGTCTGGACTAGGTTACCAGTACATAACAAAATTTGAACTCAGTTTTGGACTTGTTTTTTTTTTTACAGAAGCCGAGTCTAACTAGAACCATATTGAAAATTAAAAGTAAGAACCAGATAGTTTTACATCAAATTCGATGTGGTCTAGATTCATGGGTCCAAGGACTTGTATGCCCACACTTATACAACTCATACTGTTCATCTTAAAGTTACGGAAATATTATTGAACTTTAAAAAATCTAATTGTGCAGCCATTCAGTATTATAGTCTGATGTATTCTTTTTCATTGGAAAGTGAAAGATCTTAGGTTCGAATCTCGTGAATGACGAATTCGATACCAAATTAAGCTGTTGTGGTTTAGCCATACTCACTATTCATTTTATATTATTATTTTTTTTCTTAATAAAGTTTTAAAACTTTTTTTTATTAATTTTCTTTTAATTTTATCAGGGAATTTTGTCATCTGGTTCCCTGGCGTGGCTCCTCGCCGGCTTTGGTTTCACCTTAACCTCTGGTTGTTCGTGCTTCATTATCCTCCACTCCACATTCCGCTGTTAAAAAAACATTGCATATAAAAACCCTAATTTCACCACAAAAGGGTCGAAGACCTTCCTCTGTCTATCTCTTTCTTCTATCCACTCTCTATTTTTGGCAAAATTCAATTCGGAGAGCGCGACAAAGATAAAAGCAGCATTTATCCCCAAATTTCACTAATTTTTGTGAAGGGAGGGAAGTTCATGGCAGGTTAGTTTGAATTTTCCCACCAATGCTTTCGTTCTGACTTTCAGTTATGCAATATAATTGTTTTGGTTTGGTTAGGGTTTGATTTGTGAGCTTGGGATTGTTTGGTTGTTTGGGTTTTTTGTAATTGGAGGAAATGGGGAAGAAGCGAACTCTAAAGCTATGAAATTTATGTTGTTTTGTTGAAAATTCAGCTCCTTTTTGGTGTTTTTGGGTGGTTTAGTGGGTTTTGGAATCCATTGCTTGTTGGGTTGCTGGGAATTTTGAGGAAAAAGAGAGGGATGCGAGTTTTCAAGCTATTGCTTAATTTTGTTTCTGGGTTTTTTTTTTGAATAATTACGATTCTATTATTCGAAATATTCCTAGCTTGAGATGAATTGGTGTTCTTGGTTTTAATTGTTAACTGTTAGTGATAAGTTTATGAATTCTGTTTATTGGTGTTGAGTTGTTCCTTCTGCTTTGCTTGCTGCAAGAGCTGGTGCTGATGTGTGGTTGTTTATGAAATTAGGCCCTGCTGAGTAAATGATTTGGTTGTTGAGGTGGAGACGATGGCATTGGTCGTGCATCAAATGCAGGTAATTGATATTAAGAGTACCCTGAATTTCATATTACATTGTATCCGTTTGACCTATTAGAGAGACGATCCATGTTTGCCCCTTGGTTTTCAGTTTACCTCGGCGATTTCTTGAATTTGGGATTGTATCTTTCTGTTACTAGCTTTCTCTTTTTATGCTGAAGTTTCTTCTTGTTTTTTTACTATTGCATTTCAGGGTACTTACGTTACGTATCCCTCGAGGCCCTTCTCATGGAGCAAAGGGATGAAGTTGAAGCAGTGCGTAACAACACATCAAATGGTGAGGACAGAGAGGTGCTTTATATTGAAGCGCAACCTTTGTTTGAGGTGGGAGTTTTTCCTCTATAAGTTTGTTATCTTGTTAATTGTTCTATTTACTTTCCTTTAGGCTTCGTGGTTGTCACTTTGCATTGAAATTCTTCTACTTGCACTTGTGGGAGTTGCATATGCACTATGAGGGAATGGATACGCACACCCACATCCACACCAAATACACATTTTTTTTATCGTGATCGTTTAAATTCAGAGAACTTGTTTCACAGTGTAGGGGCTTCTCTCATGCGGGGACCAAAAGTTAAACCTTTCAGAGTTTCCGCCTTCAAGGGCAGTGCCCAGAATGGTAAATCTGGAGGTAGAACAAGTGGATCAAAGCTTCCCAAGAATTCAGTCAAACTGAAAGAGAATGAGGATACCATTACGAAATCTCAGGCAAATGATATTCCTCTTTCTTACGCCTCTGAAGCAAATGAAAGCATTGCATCGTCCCCCATCATTCATAATTTATTTAAGAAATGGCTGAGAATGCTTCGAACACCATCATCAAGTGAAGTAGAAGATGGGCTTTTGGGGGAAGAACCGCCTTCAATGAAGGCATCAGAAACTAAGCATGAGGTTCAAAACAAGGAAAAGGATGGGATTCTACGGACGTTTTGGTGCAATTTTCTCAGTCTAAATGCTACAATAAAGATACCCTTACTTATATTGTAAGTATAATGTGTGCTCTATCTCTCCATCTGCTTGTCTGTTTTTCCAAGTCCATGATTATTCTGTTTGCACGAACTTTTAGTTTTATGGGGTTAACGTGAGACATCTTGGATTTATTTGCTTTTATCTACGACGGCATTTTAATTGTTCACTAAATATGCAGCATACCCATGTACCTGGCAGTTAATACGATTTATGGGGCCGAAGTTTCAAAGGAGTTGACGCCTTTGTGGGTTTTAGGACCCTTCATTGTAGCTCTCTACATCAAGATGCTTCAGTGGTTGTTTGCACTCTATGTTTTCAGCTTCAAGCAGACTGTTAAAGTAATCAAGAATTTACCCTCCTACTACATGGTGGCCTATACAAACGTTGCACATGGGAAGCTTAAAGAGGAAATACGGACTCGTTTCTGGCAACCTTTACTGAACATTAAGAATTTAGACTACAAGAAATTATCAAGAAGAAAGCTGAAAGCACTGCAAGAGTTGATAGTCGAGAGATACCTTGATTTTGTGGAATCAATATGGCCTTATTACTGCAGAACAATCAGATTCCTAAAGAGGGCTAATCTCATTTAGATGCATCTGAGAAATGTCTTCTGTGAGAGCAATGGCTGAAAGTCGGAGTTGCTCCTGATGATGGTTTTAGAAGTTTGAGTTTCTTTTCGAAGAGCCAGCGGACCCCATTTTAGACCGGGGTTGTTCTTGATGTCTAGCTAGTCGAAGGATCATGACAAGCGGATTTGTCCGCTTTCTGTAATTTTTACAAGGTAGCATTCTTAATTTTTGGATGAGGTCCCTATCATTTTGTTTCTGTATTGTATTCAGCTGCCGCGAATGCTTTTGAGGTTCCATGATGAGATGGGGTTTGGAATTGGATGTTGTAGAACTTGCTCTTTTCTTTTTTGTGCTTTGGTAGCTAGTCTGAGAATCATCATGCATATCACCTTAAATCTTCTGCATTCTTCCCTTATCCTTTCTTCCTCTCGTTCTTCCGAAAACCGATTAGGGTTCAAGGATGGATCGAGTTGTAGGGGCTTGATTTTTGGAATAGATATAAGTAGGGCCGGGATGGATGCCCGGATGATAATGTACTAGAAACATCATGTGCCGGTGTGATTGCAACACTTCAAAAGAGTTGAAGAGAAAGAAGAAGAAAGGATTCCCTTGGGAAGCTTGTGTAGAAAATACTTGGTTCATATGTTGAACATGTTAAAAAATCTTCAATAGTTATTTTGTTATGAACACGTTAAAATAAAATCTTCAATAAAAAGGAAAATTGTTATTAGTATTTCAAAAATCTTATTTGGCACTTCAAACTTTCTATAATTGGAAAGAAAAATACACTTGTGAGAAGTGTAGAATGAGATTTATGAAGTGTTAATAACAGTTTCAAAAAAAAATTGTGTGTTTTTTGAATAAGGATCTAATATGTGTTTCTCCGAATAATGCTTTTATGACTCATAAACACTATTAACTTTTTTTGTTAAACGCAGCTTGAAGCACTTTTATAATTGCATTTAGGCTTTTCAAAAACAAATGTTGAGCATGCCCTAAAGATATAAAAAAAGTGTGACTTGAATGTTACGTATTATTCAATATGACAGGTATTTTAACCATTAGATTTAATTTTCACAACTATTTAAATCTTCAATTTTCAATCTCAGTAGTTCACCATTTTATTGTTGGGAACTTTCATGAAAAGGCTTTGGGCTAAGTTTATTTTAACAAAAAACCATGTTATAACTTTATTTAATAAAAAAAAAAGAATTAAATTTTAACGAAAATGCCTATTTCCTAAATAGTGCATAGTCCAATTTCATAAACAATTTCCACCTATTGGTTTAGTTTTTGAAATAATGCCTAATTCTTTTTTTCGTTTCATAAATAGTGTCTACTTATTGATCTAGTTTCATAAATAGTGTTTATTTATTGGTGAAGTTTTATAAATAATGTTTAATTCTTGGTTCAATTTCATAAGATTTGAAACCCTTTTTGGTCTTGTAAAAGCACCCACTACGCCAAAAATGATGAACCAAGAAGTGACTCTTTAGATCAAAACCTTGAGAATATTATGTTCTCAGTAATTATATTTAAAAAGATGTTTTCAATTATCAAATTAAAATTTCCTCACTTTTTTTATATATCTACAATAATAAATGTAACTCTCCATTCAATTTCTTGAGCTTGGGTGTCATATTGGAGAAATTTTTCCTTGTGCACGTAACATAAATGATATGCCACATGTTATTATATAAGTAGTGGAAAATTTTATTTTTTATGTTATTAAATTTTTAACACAAGAATATCACAACTTGTATAAAGTGTACCATCCCGTATTTTGGGCATATTGAAAAGTTTTTTGTCATCATGACTACTATTTTTCTTGTTCTAAGGTAAAAAAAAAAAAACTATTAATGTAGCTGACGATGGGACAAAAAGGTGGAACGCGCTCTACGCAAGTTGGGTTTGTTAGGTTTATTTTATTTTATTAGTCATTTGTCTTTATTAATAAATAAAATTGACGGAATTTTTTTTATTAAAATGTAAAGATTTGAAGTTATTTTCAATAATTTTCTATTGTTTGGTGTTATGCGGTATTAAGAAATTTCCCAAAAACAAAAATAGAGAATACTCCGTGAGAAGCAAAGGACGGAAATAAAAACAAAATATCCGCATAAATGTAACGTTGGGAGTAGGATTTTGTCCAAAACGATAGTCGTCCGCTTCGTCCCACCGAACACACAAACGAAAGCCGCCATCTTTCGCTTCAGTAACTCCAAAAACCCCCACTCCTCAGTTTCTTCGAATTCCTCTACTTTCTCATCCTTTCCTTCATTTTCCCGGAAAATTTTCTTCATGGGCAGCCTTAAATATTCATCGAATCAAACGGGTTTGCGTTATAATCCCGCAACATGCCGCCGTTGACTCTGCCTTGGCTTCTTGTTATTGCTTCATAGATATGACGCTTAAATGTGGTTCTTCGTTTTCTTGCTTGGCCACTTCTCCTGCTTCCCATTGCCAAACGAGAAGGGGTTCCCAGGTGCGTTGTAGGACCGTTTGGTTACTGAGAAAAAGTGTTGATATCTCCCAAAATATTTGTTTTTTGTTTTCATGTTTGCTATGAACTTGTGGAATGTGTAGTGGGGTTGTTTCTGGTAGCTAAATGGTTTGGAATTGGTGTTTTAGGCCAAAAAGTGTGGAATTGGTAGGTGAATTTTGATTCTGCAAATACTGGTCAAAAAACTAAGAAGGAAAGAAAAAGTGGGATACTTTTTAAGGTCGTTTATGTAAGAAATAGGGTATTATGACGTTAAAGAATCTAGTTTGGGAGAGATTTAGTTGTACTCGGCATCATAGTATTCAAGTTTTTTCGATTTAGGAATGGCTTTGTGAGAAGCTAGAGGTATCTCTTAGGGCAATTATGCCATCTCAAGAGTAATTTGTTCATACGCTCTATTGTTTTATCTCCTACATGAATGAGGTATATTTTTTTACTTATACTCAGCTTAAGCTTCTAGGATTGATTCACATCAACACATTTGAAATGCACCTTGTGCGGTAGATTTTACTGTTGTTGACTAATTGGTGTCATTTTGCTATGCTGAAGTAAACTATGCTCGAATTCACTTCCAATCGGAGTCATTTTTCTAAATAGAGTCATTTGTCTTGAGATTTTTTTAATCCACAGCTAGTTGTCTTATATGACTCTAGTCTGATGGTGTCAAATGACTGCCTCCTTTTAGAAGAACTTTATCCACTCTTCAGCTTATAAATATATTTCCCTTGATGTCCAGTTGAGCTTATTGCATGTACCGTACTGCAGCCAACGATGTGGTGCTCAGCAGCTAAGATATGTTAAAGGTAGCCTTCATATTTGGTCTATAATTACTCAAGCCTTCAATTTTTTTTTTTTCTCTATGGTGCAATGTAGCCAGCATAAGATGTGGTTTTTCCGAGGTAATGAGTATAGCGAAATTGTAGAAGCGAACCTATGGATTTCATTTTATTGTATCTACTTTTTCTAATTTGACCATTATTAGGTAACTTTTTTACCAAATAGTCTTTGAACTGTAATGCCATTACTTTGAAAAGTGCGAGATTTTTTTGGCTCTAAATATGCTTGGTCTATTTTTTCTGTTGCTGTAAGCAGGTAATTCATGTGTGTTCAGACATCAAATAGGGCAGGCAAGCAAAAGGATTCCAAACAGTCACAGTGTTCTCTTTGCTGTTGCTGAAGACCAGTCAGAATATAGTGATATAAAACCAGATGCTACGGAGCTAGAAAATCACCGTCCTGATTCTGAAGATATATTTCCTTCTAACAGTTCATATATCCATTTTGATGGTACTGGTGGAAAACCAGGTTTAGTCTCATTTTATAACCGTCCATATAAAAAGGAAGAAGAAGTTTCTACAAATAATCCAGAAAGGAACCAAAACAGCCTCTTATGGTTCATCGGTCCAGCTGTTCTCCTAGCTTCTTTCATTTTCCCCTCACTCTATCTGCGCAAAATACTATCTACTATATTTGAGGATTCATTGTTGACAGGTGAGGATGCATATTTATATGTCGTGATTTTATGTTTATTAAAGTCCAGATATTTTTCATCACATGTTTTTTAACTAAAACCATAATTGCAGTAGATAGGATAGGCAGAACAGAAAATTTGTCTTGTCAGCTTGAGATTTTGTTTCCTTATATCTATATACACCTTTCTGTGTATCACTTTCTCCACGCCACAACTTGCATTATTTTTTATTTTGCGTAAGACTATCTTGGGGTGTTGGAGTGACTCTATTAGAGTGATTATACTAGGTGAAAGTTAGTGCAGCCCACTCGAATGGATGAGGGTTAGGGACTCTAAAAGTTGTTGGTGAAGGAATGATTCTAGGAAACTTTAAGGAGAGTTTTGCTTCAGGTCGTTGTACTAATAATCGGTAGGTGGGACTGATACCTAACTCGGGTATCTATCCCTGTGGAGGGCCTCCATTCAATGATCAGATATGTCCATGGGATTAGGTATGAAAGGGGCCATACCAACTTGTTGCTTGAACAAGTCCTAGTGGTAGGGAAGGGTTGGGTGACTGGAAGTGGTTTTGGGTGACGTGTGACGTAGGTTAGAAAGTTTCAACATGAATATGATAGAAATAGACGAGAAAGGGGAGAAATAACTACAAGTGAAGGGCAATAATCAATTGAATATGGATGAAATATTGAATAATGAGTTGAAGTTCTAAGAAGTAACGTTAGATGTGGTTCAATGGACTGGCAAAGTAATGTCTGTTGTTGGTTCAACTCTTGGGAATAAATGAATGTTGGCATTATGTAAAAAGTTGACATCTTCATAAAGTCTATAGCATATCACAACTTTTGGCCTATATCCTTCTTAACATATACATTCTATTTTCCTTTGTGAACTCATTTAATTCTTTCAGTTTAGAAAGTAAACCTTTTTCTCTTGTCTAAACCATAATATGTTTCTTCTCAGATTTTCTCATCTTGTTCTTCACGGAAGCTCTCTTCTACAGTGGTGTTGCGGTGTTTCTTCTTCTGATTGACCGTTTAAGGAGGACAACTGAACCAGAATTGATTGTCCCCAGTAACAGAACCCCAGCCCCTCAATTAGGACAGCGAATCTCGTCTGTTGCTTCCTTGGTACTCAGTCTTATAATTCCTATGGTGACTATGGGTTATGTTTGGCCATGGACTGGCCCTGCAGCTTCTGCTACTCTTGCTCCGTATCTGGTTGGTATAGTGGTCCAATTTGCATTTGAGCAGTATGCAAGATATAAGAAGTCACCTTCGTGGCCTGTTATCCCAGTCATCTTTCAAGTAATCCAATCCTTTCCTTTTCACTACGGATGTTGCATAAAAATTGAATTTGATCGTAGGAAAAATCTTGTGTCTCTTGTTGTCTAGTAGGTTGTCAGATTACTACTGGATGACAGTTCTTAAATTCTAGCCTGTCTAATTAGATATGCACCAATCAATCTCCGTCCTTAAACTGCATGTGATTTGATAATGTCAGTTGAATCAATTTGAAAAACGATAAAAATGATATGAAGGACCTCCTGTATATAGTTTATAATTGTGTAAATATTCTGGCCTACAATTCAAAAGGTTTATTTTCGTTACGATTGGCAGGTCTATAGATTGCATCAACTGAATAGAGCAGCGCAACTGGTGACTGCTCTGTCCTTTACAGTCAGAGGAGCTGAGACGACACCGCACAACTTGGCAATAAACAGTTCCTTGGGTACACTGTTGAATGTCCTTCAATGCCTTGGAGTTATCTGCATTTGGTCTCTCTCAAGTTTCCTTATGAGGTTCTTCTCTTCCACCACCACTAATCCACCCTAAAGCCCGCAATATCATGTACGGATCATGTAACTCGGTGACACTACCATCAGACTTCTCTCAAGAAAATTAAATGAATCTCAGTTGGGTCCAGATTCCTTTTTTTCTGTGGTTTAGTTCCGCTCAGGCGGGAGTTTGACAGCAAATTGCCATTGAAGTATTTGACTGGTCTCAAGCAAAGTTAGAAGGTAGTTGCAGGATTTTGTAAATGAGATTCTTAAAATTCGAGAGAGAGAGAGAGAGAGAGAGAGAGAGAGAGAGTACATAAGATTATTTTTGTTTCATTAAATCCTATTTGTTTAGAATTTGACAGAGAACTCAGTTGCAAGCTCATCTGATTTCTTGATGAAACCTCATCAGAGTTTAGCAGCTAATATTGGTGACTGCTCTGTCCTTTTACCTAATATTGGTGACAGAGAACTCACTTGTCTTAGTAACCTTTTACCTAATTAAGTAGTATTGGTACCGTGGTGGTTCTCTTAGCGGCATTTCCCTTCCTCTACACGGCATTTTGTCGGAAAATCAAGATGTAGCGATAAAAAGGCTGTCAAAGAAGTCAGGGCAAGGACATCCAGGAGTTTTGGAATGAGTTGGAGCTTGTAGCCAAGCTTCAGCATACCAATCTTGTTGGGCTTTTGGGTTGCTGTGTCGAAGAGGAGGAGCTGCTACTGATCTGCGAGTACATGCCCATTCGGAGTTTGGACAAACTTTTGTTTGTTATATCCTCGTTATTTCAAAGATTTATATTCTTTGATTAGGTTTCTCCATCGAAAAAACACTAGCTCATTGTCCTTCATGGTTTGTCCAACCAGATCCATGTGAAAAAATAGAACTAGATTGGGGAAAGCGTTTTTGAATTATAGGTGTCGCTCAAGGAGTACTTTACATCCACAAGTACTCTAGACTGAAATCATTCACAGGGACCTAAAAGCAAGTAATGTTTTGTTGGATGGCTCAATGAACCCAAAAATATCAGACTTTGGAATGGCAAAGATTTTCAAGATAAATCAGACCGAAGCAAATACCAATAGGGTTGTTGGCACATTGTAAGGCTATATGGAACATGCTTTCAATCATCTAAACCTTATGCAATCGCTACTTTAGTACCTTTGCTTATTGTACCATTAATTGATGCAACAGCTACATGTCTCCTGAGTATGATATGACCATTTCTTTGAGAAATTAGATGTATGGCCATTTCTCTGAGAAACTAGATATATTTAGTTTCAGAGTGCTGGTGCTGGAGATTGTGAGTGGAAAGAAGAATGTTGCTTTTTATCGCTTTGAACATTCACCAACTCTTGCTGGATGGGTAAGTGCTAAAAAAACATCCCAACTTATGACCATTTAATATTTAAGCCTTGCAACTGCAAATGACCGCAAAATTCAACATTTTAATTAGGCATGAGAGTTGTGGAAAGAAGGAAGAGGAAAGGAGGTGATTGATGAATCAGTAAGCCTGATGAAGCTTTGAGATGTATCCATGTAGGGTTTTTGTGTGTTCAATAAGCTCCAGCTGATCGACCAACAATGTCTTCGGTGATTCATATGCTGCAGAGCAATGAAGCTACATCTCTTCCACCTTCCAAAGAACCTACCTTTTCAACACACAGTAATTCCAGTTTTGTTTGCTCTTCTCAAACTCCAACCTGTTTTTCCCACAACTCAGTCACCATGAGTTTGCCAGAAGGTCGATAGGGATTAGAAGAGAGTGACTGGCAAGCAGATGAGAAAATAGTGTATTAAATTAGAAAAAAAAAAAAAAAAACAGCCCGAAACTATAAGTTTTATACAAACACTTCAAGGGCTCAATTGGAATATGCTCATGATGATGTTGGTTTTACTATGTGTGTATTTGATGTGTGGAGGTACATCATAAGATTGGTGTAGTGATATACACTTAATCAAAGAGTGTGATAAGATGTCTGACTTATCATAAGAGTTTTAACCCTTCTATAAGTGATATGTCTTATCATGAAAGGATAAGACCATTTAAAGAAGTCTCACAACTCTCTCTCAAGATTAAGATGAAGTCTATAAAAGAAGGATTCATTTCTCCAGACAAATGATCCAATATGAAAAAAATTCTCTCTTCTTCCCTTTGGTGTGCTTAATCAATAGTCTAACGACGTTAGAGATTGATCCTGTGAAATCCTACAATCCAAACTAAACCTAAAGGCACCAAATTTTTATTGTTATTCAGCTACAGATGTGGGTGTAACCATATCATAAAAAGACAAGTACATTGAACTAAAGAAAAAAGAGGAAATTTTCAACATCGTCCAACTTTTATAAAACAAGTACACTACACCGACAACTAATTTGTCTAGAACAAAGAATTTCACATTAGAGTATTCATAATTCACAACATGGGTTTTCCAGGGTTGGAATTGCAAATTATACAATCTGACATTGATAAACATCTACCGAATAGCAAGTTGACAACTTGAGCTACAAGTAAAAGATGTGTTCAACAAATCTTTTATCAATGAGAATTCGAACTTGAGACATCTAGACCACTTGGTGCGTCAGATCATGTTAAATTTTACTTGTATTAAAAAAAGGATTGAGCTGTGATGATGATGGGCTTTCAGGGAGCAGAGGGATTGCTTGACCTGCAAGAATACTTGGATTCATAGCCTCAACATTCCTTTTGTCCGGCTGGGACACATTCACCAGTCTGCTCAAACTATAGAGAGACTGAATGCACCCTGCAGATCCAGAAAAGAAAAGGATGTGTACCTGACGGAGTTCAAATAGTTGTGACTTCTTACTGACAGAAGCATTGGAAAGTGAAGGAACAAAATTTCACAATTTTTCTTCTGAAATATGTTCGACTGAGTAGTCCGGAAAGTTAACAGTTAGATATTGCATATAGGGATCTAATGTATCTTTTCAATGATTAGATCATATATAAAACTCGTACCAATGAGTAAGACGTAGCATTGTATCTATTGGCAGCTACTGGTCAGAATTAGATTGGAGAAATTTTTTTCGGATGACAGAAGGTATTGCTCAAGGAGTACTTTATGTTCACAAGTACTCTAGATTGAAAATCAATCAACTATACATTATCTGTTGAGACTTGAGAGACAAGCAATTGCAAAACAATTTGGAACATCTTTTGCTGTTGGGAAAACTTCTCTTTGTTCTTGTTTGGTAATCAGGGAAAACTTCCCTTCTGTCTCTTTCACTTGGATGCAAAAATGGCCTCTAAATCTTTGTACAGCCCTCTTGATTTCGATTTATAATCAACGGAAGAATTTGGCGTTGAGGAGCTCCCGCTCCCTTTCGCACTCCAAAACCCGCTCCATCTGGTTCGAGTGTGACTACTCGAAGGATCATTCGTAACTCCACTTCCTTCTTTACTAAAGCTAGATTTTGCCATCTCCCTTAGTTGTTTTAGCCACGGTTTCTCTGTTGCAGCTGAGCTCTGGTAACCTCCTGTAGATGAACTAGGATCCCTTGTTGCTCCCTCGGTCTGCTGACTCACTTGGAACTCGCTCTCCACTTGAAACTTCCTTTCCAAGGTATTGATCAATTTCCGCGGCATGAATAACAGGAAGCATCCAACTGAAGCTAATTTCAGACCCGTTAAGAAGTTCTCAGCAGGATCCAGCAGCAATGTTTGTTTGTACAATGCATACCATTCATTAATCATCTGTGCAATAAATCCGACTAGGAATAGAAATAGCATGAAAAGTCCAAGTTTAGTCTTGTCGCCGGCTGAAAAATCCTTCTCCAAGAGAAGCAAGCATGTTGCAAATAATCCGACTTCACTGGAAATCGAGATGATCTCCACCAGCTGAACCTTTTTCTTAATGAAGGGCTTCTTGAGAACAATGAAAAAGAGTTGGAAAGAGGTTATGCAAAGTAAGGTGATCGAAGGAGTTTTCGAGGACCATTTGCCCATGTAGACACCAGCCATGATCCCAACAGCAACCCTTTTCACGCATTCCAGCAGCGTGTAGTATATTCGCAGTATTCCAAACACCTTTTGGATAAAAGGTGCTTCTGCATCTTCTGTTTCATCATCGGAAGCAATAATGGAGTCCCCATGCTTGCCAGCATTGCCCTCAGAAATCTGAGAGAGCATGTACTTTGGGGGGCCTCTTAGATCTTCAAAGAGAGGGCCGAAAATGATTAAATAAACAGAGTTCTGTTGACCTTTCCATGTCCACTGACCTCTTTTGCCCGGACCTAGGGTCACCCGGACTAGCTCTTGATACCAGTGAAACTTCAGGCCTTCGTGATGCACTTCCTTGTACTGAAGCAGCTTTCCGAATGTAATGCCAACTGAGAGGAACAAGAACAAGGCTAGCAGCAGAAAAGATGTGACAACCAGCAACAAACTGCCAACTATAACCCCAGATGAAACTCCTCCTAAAACAGTCAAAGTAAGATTTGTTTACTTTCCGGAAGTCTTGTATGAGAACAAAATAACAACAAAACTGAATGTTTATTGGGATTCTAGTTTGAGGAAATAAACGATTTATGATTCGATGCTGATATCCAATTACTTGTCTGGTATATACTAAAACATGAATTCGAAAATCTAAGCAAAGCTAAAGATGTTTTGATTCCTGCCAAAGAAAAAACCTTAGAGAAATGAGAGGATGAAAGAAACAGTATTGAGTAAATCGTACCTCTAACTAGAGCAGCAGAGGCCTCACAAATACAAGGCAATGCAAGTATTACAAGAAATATCTCAAATCTGGGGAATGTGAGTGCTCCATAACATCCTCGTTTCTCAGAATTTTTCCTCAGTTTCAGGATAAAAAGAACTAAAAGGCGTAACAGAATCAAACTGCCACAAAACACAGCTAACCAGAACATCGTTCTATCAAAATTCCTCCACCTACACAGGAGACAAAATCTTTAGAAAAGTAACTTGTCTCTTTATACTTCGCCTGAGATTTAACACAAGGTATTAATCAAAAGAAGAAACTGCAGCATTCGGAGTACAAAATTTAGTAATGACATTGTAAGGACCATGATTAGTATATTTTGCAAAGTTAATCCACAAAATCTTCATAAAAATGTAGAAATTTGGATTGTGTTTACTTCTTTGGCATGCCGCATGCCTATTGAATTTGTGTTTATTCCTCCCACTTCGAAGTATCTGCGTTAGAAACATAACTACATAATAAATACCATTAACTTACCAGTTAGCGTTATAAGGATTGGAGAGATACTCAGCTTCAGGTCTAATGTTTTCACCGTCCAACTGCAGAATGCAATTATCATAATTATATCCACTGGACACTAATAAAAATCGCTAATTACAAGAAAGGCCAACGTTTATCACCTCAAAAAACATTCTGTATTCTGTTGGACTAAGTGGCAACCCGTACAGTGAAGTATCCTTCTTAAAACTCTCTTCTTCTAGTTGCACACTTTGCAAAATTTCGGAGCTATAATTCTCGATCATGTAGGAACTCGAGCTGGGGAAAGGACTAGAGACTGGGAAGCCATTCCCTGATTCCCATGGGAGACTATAGTAAGGAATGCTCCACTGTAAACCCCTTACTAGTTCATAAAAATTAACGGGTAGCGTAACTGCCAACCATCTAGAGAGTGCAAAAACTTGAATATGGCAAGCAATTCTCTGGATAAGAGTAAAAAGGAAAGTACATAATTAGATTTACAATGATAGAAAAATGGTGAATCATACAAGTATCTGTTTATTAAGATGAAGCATCAAAAGAAGTTGAGTGTCGTACAAAAAGATTTCTTGCTGGTTCAGATGCCAAAGAAGGTCTGCTAATTGACCAAAGAGATTGAAGGCTTGCAGTTGAAATCGAAAGCAGCCCTGCAGCTATGGACGTCAACACAAAAAGAGCAGTTGCAAATGCTGATATGACAGAAGATATCACAGGCACCGAATCTGCATATAATGTCCGTAACGTTCATCACTGATAACTACGAGAAAAAGAGAGAAAGACGGTTGAATTGCTGATAGCAATTAATTAACTAGCACAAAGTTTGATCCTTACAGTGTGTCACTCGAAGAACATTTGATGCAAGATTTTTATTTCCAGCAACATCTCCAGATGTGTTCTCAGGAACATCGACAGAAACAATGTCATCAACTCCTTCTATTTCGGCAATGTATGTGCTCTTACTTATTTCGCGAAAGCTGTAGATAGTAAAGATTCTCAAACGGTGTACAAAAATAAATATGCAATAGACTTCACAGCAATACGCTATTGATTCATCGTGTCATAGTACTGTGCATCAAATGAAAAACATGTACGAATAGGAAGGTTGGGAAAGATTAACTACTTGCCTTTGTAAGCGCCCTCCTGATAGTGCCAAAGAAGAAGAGTTGAAATCAAATACAGGCTTCACGAACTTTATAAATACGGGGATACTGTGTTCTCTTGTTCTCATACTTGAGGGTGTACTCAACTTCACAGCAGGTCTTTTTGAATCTAAGGTTTTCGATATCCAGATTAACAAGTGAAGAAAAGAACCAAATGTCAGAACCCGCATGTAAAACTACTTTAATGCATACCAAAAAGATATGTTTGAAGTTCTTCTGTCAATATAAGGGCTCATCACTTCAAAGAGCAAAAATGTAAAGTTATACAAACATATATATCACAATTAATATCATGGAGAACATATGAATGGACTCCAGGAAAGCTCTACAAAACCAAAGCAGTTCGTACCAAAAAGGAAAGTTGTCGGTGAAATTGGAGAAACTGGAGTCCCTTGTCTGCTTATTATCAAGTTCGAATTGAGGCTCACTGTGACTATAGCGACGCTAGATATATCTGCAACCTGAAATGGAATCATGTGACCAAAATCCAAGGATTAGGAGAGATACGCCTAACATCTACAACGTTAAAATTCAAACTAAGGTACATCAATCTATAAACCAACTAACCACAAAGCCAAATCTGCGATTCCCGAGGTTCTTTCTGCTATCAGGGAGAAGTGATCCCTGACTTATGTTGAGGGAATTTAAAATTTCTGCAGATGAATTCAGAACTGGTTCTGAGAAGTACAAATAAATCTTTAGGTTATTGTAACTGTTAGTTGCCTGCACTGTTCTGGTTTCACCATTCAGCTGAAGTAGCCTTTCGGGAACATGAATCCTCAAGTTGACAAACACATTTCTTCTATCTGCAGAAAAATCCATGAAAAGAATACATTCTGAGTACATTTACGTTGAGTATATAATTTCGTATGTGACAAAATGGCTACAATTTTTTTTTTTGTTGAAAGAAAACAAAAGTTAGATTTAAGTCCGAATTAGCATTCAGTGTAAGTTATAAGTGACATGCTGCATTCCAAAGGTAAACAATACTGCAAAAATCAACAATCCTTTCCAACGAAATTCACAATCATATTCACAAAGATATACATATCCTCTTCCAATGTACCCTCGAGAAGTAAAAAAACACTCACCAATGCGTATGTAGAATCTTGAATTTTCCGTTCTTACAAAACTGTTTCCAGCATTATCGGTGCAGAAATTCTTGTCCATCACCAGGATAACTCGTCCGTATTGAACAGAAGGTGATAAACCCACAAGAAGAGAATATCTAAGGTTCGGCTGCAGAGTATTGAGTGAAGATGGTACAACTTGGCCAGCCCCATAGACTAGCAGCTGCAAAGAGAAAAGAGAAATCCATCAAATCTCCTTGTTTTCTTTACAACAAAAATCGCTGGCCAGAGGAAAAGTAGCCATTCACAATAACAAAGTGCACCTAGAGTACGTGAGCACCTATGTTAAATCTGTTAATTATACTAACACGAGATCTTATTCATCGTTATAACTGATTCAGCTATGTTTAGGAATGGAAAATTGCCGAATGAATCTTCCTACTTTAAAAGCGTGACTAAAAATGATTGTAAATTCGTAATCACAGCACGATACAGAAGAATACATGCTAAAATGTTAGCATTATAATTTTGAGTTTGCACCTACTCACGTTGCAGGTGTTCGTAGACAAACATCCAAAACCTCCTCCACCACTACAGGGCTCACTGAAAGAAATATTTACAGAAACATTCAAAGCGTTCGTAAAAGATCTAGAGGCAGTAACAGTTGCTGTTGGGGGTACTGTATCTGCAGAAATGCATATAACTTAATGTTAGAACAAAATTCAAACTTAAATTTCGAAGTACGCGATAGTTTTTTTAAAATTTTGACTCCATCAAACTTCTTTTGTAGAAAGACACTTAACTTTTAAGCAAGGGCGGGATTACTAAGATTCGGAGAATAAATTTCGAAAAGAGTAATACTCAAAAAGGATAAGGGAAGGGTTCTAACCAACAGTCCAGTTATGTGAAGCACAAGCAACTCCTGGAGGCCCATTGGTGCAGACCTCAACTGTATGATTTCCATCCTGCAAGCCTGAGTACGAAACGTTTCGAGTTCCACAATAAGAACTCACCCCATCATCCAGCTGCATCATATTACATAACCAATTTCTTCACTTTCAGTATTCATATAAAATAAACAACAAAACTCCAACACAGAACATGAAAAAATTTGAGTGATGAGAGAGAGAGAGAGAGAGAGAGAGAGAGAGAGAAACAAACCTTGCAACTGAAGCTACAATTTGTACAGGACTCTGTATTTCCTCCAACCAAGGCTTCAAAGGAAAATGTGGCTGCGTTGAGATGAGAGAATGCATGTGGAGCCTTCAAGAACTTAACAGAAACCTCTGAACCATCAGAGTTTGCTTTCAAACACAAATATGGAACCACCCAAAGAATCAAAACTGCCCATGAAATTTTAAGAAACCCCATTTCAGATGAAGCTTCAATGAACCAAAATTTACTGTAAAAAGTGTGAGTCTGACATATCTATCTAAGAGTGTTTTGAGCAATGAGAGCAGAACACTGCATTATAAATTTTGTTTTGGGTTAGAGAGTGAGAGAGAGTGAGAGAGTGAGAGAGATTAGGGGAAATAATGGAAGTGAGAGGAGTTAGCAGGATGACTTGGGGTGTTTAGTGGTTGATGAAGTTTCAGATAAAAAATTGGTGCCTCTAGAAAGAGTTGGCTGGCATAGCAAGAACAAGTGTTATCCTCGGTGGGGGTGGGTAGATAAGAGAGAGAGACAGAGAGAGAGACAGAGAGAGAGAGAGAGAGAGAGAGAGGGAGGGAGGGAGGGAGGGAGAGAGAGACTGGTAAGAAACACCACTGCTGTTATCAGCTATAAATGAACTGCAGGCTCAATTGTCCAAATGTCAGCCACAAAATCTTAAAGTGGGAGCTCCTAAACCAAGATTAGTAACATACTAGTGGCTAATATCTTTTTAATCTCCTTTAATATTACCCCTCAAGTCTAAGCTAGATTGAACAAAATTACAAACAGATGTGAAGTTAAACCGTCAGAGCTTTTTTTTTACAATCGATATTACTAATTTAAGCTGCATTAAAAAAATATGGAAGAGTTTGAACCTAAAAACAGTGAGTTGAAGAAGACTCTCTATCTTTCAAGGCAATTCACCACTTGCAGATTGTCGCAGTTTAAATTTTAATTAAATGATAAGCTGTGCATTAGGACCCTAATCACTGCTTGACAAGTTTTAATTGTTTAAAATTTTGGTGAAGAAAAACATTTCCACGTGCATGGATAGCTTCCAGGGACAAAAGACAGGCAGACCCATGTTTTCCTTCTCAGAACTTTATAATTTTAATGTTTCATATTTTATTTACTCTGCTACAAAAAATATGGATACATGTGAGAGCAGATTTGCTCCAATAATCCCACTCGAGAGCAACTAATAAATTAATCAAATTCCGCATTTTGATTCCAAATACGAGTTAGTAAAAATGCCATTACTCCAAACAACCTCATATAATTTATAAAGGAGATGAAAAAATGTTTGGGCATGTTACTTCTGCAGTAAATAGCAACAGCAGAGTCAAATTTATGATGTTCTCCACAAAGACCAATCATTTGGTTGGTAAAAAATGAAAAGTAACAAAAAAATTGTTACATCTAAATCATGATGTGATTCTCAAAGATGCAAACGTTCATTTGAATAAAGCCAAATTGTTGTGCGTCTTTCGTTCTTTGTTCAATTGCAGCCAGTGAAAGATTCAAATTGTGATAATTTGTAGACCATCCCTGTTTGACGCTTCCTCTTTTCTTTAACGGATAGGGGTTAAATCAGTTGGCCAAAGCAGTGTGTTTGTCATTTGCATTCGAAGTCAATCTTCCATGTAAATCAAGTAATTTAAGGCTTGTTTGGAAGTACTTTTAAAATGACTAAAAGCATTTTTGGAAGAAGCACCATATATGTGTTTCTTGTAGGAAGCACTCAAGTAATTTTCTAAGATACACTTGGAATTTTACTAAGGATTGGTTTAAAAAATATTTTCACCAGAATCACTTTCAGTCATTTTAAAAACACTTCCAAATGAGTCTTCAGTGCTTAAACAATTTAAACTAGCGTATCAAAGCAGTGTGCTTGTTTCTTGCGTCCAAATTCAATCCTCCACCCTTAAATAAAAGAATTTAGTGTTTACACTAGTTGGCCAAAGCAGTGTGTTTGTTTCTTGCATCCGAGTTCAATCGTTCACCCGTAAATCAGAGTAATTTAATATATCGCATTGATTCTCACTGAATGGCCAATAGTTTGCATGGGGACCATGGGTATTTTCAAGAGTAAATGTAAAACCACGAAGGAATTTAATGGACAAAGAGGGGGTGAAATTAAGTGACTTGCGTCTTGTTGGGGTCGTCCTTTTTGGGCCACACATGCATTGAAACAAATAAAGCAAAGACAAAAATTGGGGAAGATTATTGTCAGATTGTGAACCCTAGTGTGACAGTTACATTAATTCTTGCTATAGAAATATATATTTGAAAATTGTCATGGATGCTCCACCTCAAAAACATTATCTCTCTCATTCAGTACAGTGCTAGGAGGAAAGGACACTGATAAAAATACCGGGTTTTTGGTCGTTAGATTCTTGGTTTTTAAAAAATGGAGGTTTTCTATTACGTTATGTGGTATTCTACACTTCAAGATTTTTTGTCGTTAAATTTTTAATTATTGGAATGGGGGTTGTCTATTATGCTTCAAAGTATCTTATACCCTAAGGTTTTTGATCCTTAGATGGGCTAAGGATTCGGTGTATGGTATACGTCGGTCCTTGCAGCGTAATAGAACAACGTGACAAACAATAAAAGGAGACAAAACAAAAGAACATTGTCATTTTTTGTCCACAAACATGACCTTCACATGTACCTAAAATCTTTCCTTCAATTGGCTTGTTGTAGCTGTAGAGTTCCTGGAAAATGGCCCAAACGTTCAACAACATTTTTCAGCAGGCATAAATTCTGTACAATCATTGATCGTTAAGTATTCAATTGAGAAGTTTGGTTAGTACCAGGACAGGTGAATCCCCAGAGTTCGGTATGAAATCCGACTCGACAAAAGGAGAAAAACTTCACTGGAACTATTGAACTATGTCGCTATGCTACCACCTAGTTCTTAATCTAGTGATACAGTGCTACTTCTCCTTTCGAGATCCCAAATTCAAACACCTCGCCCGTCATTAAAAAAGTGCTACGCATCACTCGAAGGAACACATTCATCTAAATTTATCATCGAAAAACTTGAACACCTTAGTTTATTGTTCCTTATTTTGTTTGTATTTCTCTCTCTATTTGTTTAGTTCACAAGGCTCACAGTTAAAGTGGCTTTTCACTGGAAATAATCCCAGTAAAGCAGGACCCCCTGTTTCAAGGTTGCTGTCCAATCTTAGCAAATAGTGAAGTGTTAATTGTTTAATCATAAGATAACTAGAACTTGAAGCAATTAATACAAAAATGAAAAGATTAATGCAAACTCCGCCGAGAATTATCGTAGAAGCAAAAGCAGACCATGTTTCGTGGGTTCCTGTCTTAGCTTTAGATCATAAAGTAGTAATCATGTTCGTTGTTTAACCTTAACATAGCCAGAATTTGAAAGTCTCGTATTAACTTGAACGAAAAAAGATAGGGTTCATGACTAATCCGTACCTAATAATGTGCGAATGCAGAATCTGTCAAATTGACGCCATTGGATCGTTCCCAGCTCAACTAAAATGATGTACTCAAAGCACAGAATCCTGCAAATCACTTTCCGGCATCCATAAACGAAGAAGACGGTCATAAAATGAGCAAGTAGCAACTAAAGTGCTATTCCTTTTGCCTTCATGGAACGATTTGTCTCTGTGCCAGTCAGCTCCATATGCAAGTGACTCGTGCTTGCTGTACGTTTCAATCACTTCAGTTTTATCCTCATTAATGTTGACTATCGAAAATCCGTTGTGCATACAAGCTGTCAAGACAAGACCGGCCACAAAAGGATGGAACTTGATCCTCCACACTCCTCCCCCTAAGCAAACAGAGGTTTCATTAACTGGTGTTGATATTGATCTTACATCCCACAACCTCAGGTACTCATCATAGCTGCCAGTAACTACACTATTCGAATCGTAGGGATTTTTGGCTATGCAGCAAACTCCCATTGTATGGGCCTTGGTGTTCTGAAATGCCAACTTCGAAGGACCGTCTCGCAAATCCCAGCATTTGAATTTGCAGTCATCTGAACCACTGTACACCAACTGGGGCTGGTGGATATCATAGGAAGCTGTCCAAACCTCAAAATCGTGCGCTTTCCATGTTTCTTGTGTCTCAATTTGGGATTCCCCAATTGAAGCTATCGCGACAAAGCCATTCGAAAGCCCCACGGTGATAGAAGTGGCTGAAGGGTTCCAATCCAGGAAAAGGCACATGGATGAACTGATCTTTTCATCAGTTATCTCCCTCAAAGAAAACCCTGCACCAAAATTTCATAACAGTGATCATATTGAAAAAGCTAAAATATTTTCATTGCTTACAACTCAAGGAACACAGAAGCATTCCATACCTTGTGCTTCATCCGAGCAGGATTCCAGACCGTGAATTCTCAAGTAACCATCAGCGTCGGCTAGAGCAAGAAGAGGACTCACGCTGTCTCCAACTGGGTTCCACTTTATATCGAAAATCCCTGCCGTTTCAATCCGCTGAAACAAATCAAGCCGACCCAAGTCAGCACCAACGTTGAAAAGCGATATACTTCCAGCTCGGATCGGTTGTTCACCCTCTCGCAGCGTGTACGTTGAAGCTGCCAGAACATGGCGGTATGAATCGTGCGGGCAAAACTCTACGGCATCGGCATTGCCCTCCAAATTACAATGTGCCACATCCATTCCTTGATCACTTTCAAACAAATTACATACTCATTTGACGATTCAACGTCGATTCAAAACTACTTAGGCATTTCGTCAAACACGTAATATGCATAAACTTGAAGTGATTACAGTTCGTGTAAAAGGTGTGGGCTTTGACAAAAATTAGATTCTTAATTTTAATTGTGATTAGGAAGATAATATTGTAATACAATAATTGAAAAGAAAATCTATGAGCTTGATTATATTACGTATATAGGTATATGATCAAAGGAGAAGAAGATGTTACCGTTGTTCGTTGGCGGGTTTTTCTTAACCGCAAAACGGGTGCGAAGGACTTAAACGAGGTTTGGGTTGTGTTTGGCGGGTGTGTGTTATTACGTAGAGATTGCGGACACGACTATTGAAAAAAACCCTTAACCCCAAACACAGCTCAATTTTTTCTTGTTTTTTAAAGGGTAGCGGTATTCTCTTAACATTTTATACTTCTCACACATCTCTCTTAATTTTTTGTCATCAGATAGAATGAATTGAAAACAATTAATGAACAAAAAAATAATAAGAATGTGCGAGATAAAAATTGATGTGTGAATGCCGCTATCATTTTAAAATAAACCATTAACCCCGAATATAGCTCAAAATCTTTTTTATTAGTCTTTTCACATTAGAATGTGTTTCGTCTCGTCTTAAGAATTCATGGTTATTATTATTAATAATAATTTTCTTTTTGCCTTTAATATTTAAAGCTATATATTCATATTATATGAACGCATTCATCAAAATAATTGCTTGGCAAAGATACAAATGAGAAATAAAGCATAATATAATGCATCACTTGTTATTTATTTCTCTGTTTCAATTAGATTGTGTTTGAAATAGTCCTCGGATACGGTTTTTAGAGTCGGGTTTGGGCTGGGTCATGGGCTTTGATGTATCAAGGCCAAGTTCTTTCGCTAGTCACCATGTCATGTCACTATATAAGTTTTGGCTTAATATAGTTATAGTGCGAAGAAAATTAGGTTTCTACCAAAGTGATTGGATTATTTTACATGCAATAAAATTAGACGGAAAAAGTGACATTTAATCAAACAAAGTGATTGAAGAATTGGAAATTCAAGGGCTAATAGATTATTTGCTATTGTCATATTTAGAAAATAAATGTTTTGGACTATTCGTGTTGTCTGGATTAATACAATTTTGATTTGGCATGTCAGTTTTGGGCTTGTGATAGATGGATTTGAAGCAAATGACGAGATTTACAATACTTGATGTTAGGGTCAAGTTACATTATAAATAGGTCGTCTTGGACTTAGGTTTGTAATATTTCAACAACTACTTAATAAACATGAGTTTTTTCTCTATTTCGAAGTGAACTCTACAGCTTGACAGTGGATTCTAGCGTTGAGATTTCGTTCGATTTCTCTTATCAAATGTCCTGCTGCATCAAGGATCTCCCTTCTCTTTTATGGGATTCACTCTCAACACAGTGGACAATTGAATTAGTCTCATCTATTCTGGTGGAACTTTGGTTTCTCCAAATTCCGTGCAGAAATATTTTTCATTTTGGAAAAACTCATTTAAAGTTGCCAAAAAAGTTACTTCGGCCGTATGGGATTTCTAAGTTGCATGTGACCCCAAATCCAATCTTGAAACCCAAACACAGAGTCTCATTGGAGTAAGCATCCCAATTAGTTACTACCCTGAACCCCTCCAATTAGTAATCTTCAAATCCTTTGTGAAGTGAAAATCATCAGGTACCTCTACAGTCTACTATGTGTAGATATTAACCAGTGCGGGTTACGGTACCCATACATTCATATTACGTATGAGATGAGAAGTCACGCAATGTCTTCAAGGTATTCCGTGATACTCTTAAATTGCTATATATTATTTTATATATTTAACTAAAATATATTAAAAAATTAGGTGAAATTAACTCTCCAGTACTCTCACGTTGTTATGCATTATTTTATATATTTAGGGCCTCCAAGTTAGGTATGCATGGTATTTTGTCCCTTGCTTTTAAGTAGTTGCTTTGCAAGCTTGTAATCAAAATAGCCAATGGATGGTTAACTCTAAAATCATCAGTTGAGCATGTCGAGAAGTTCGGCATAAAGTGATCAGGACTCAAGATATATCCAAAGTCAAAGTCATAGATGCATATACTACTAATTTTCTAATTTTGCTATATAATATGGTTTAAGAACATAGGATTGTGGCCACAGGAGAATTGCTTTTGGAGACATAAGCTTGTGGCGAATCAGTTTTATTCCACAGATAGGGTTTCAGTCACGTTTCTCTACCCTAATTCGGCCGTGTAATTTACTTAATTAATTAAACTTTTACTTTATCATCATTTTAAAAGTTTTTATAATTTAGTAACTTTGAAAAAGTCATTGGGTTAGACCATCTTTAATAGTTGAGTTAAAAATTAAATTTTTTAGCCCGAAAATTTTAGTTTTTAGCCTAGAAATAGCTTTTCTGCTCCAATCGTTCTAGCCTAAAATTTTAGCCTATGATTATTAAAGAATGAATTTAGGATTTTTTTTTTGTTAAATTAAATTTTTTTTAAAATAAATATGTAGACTATCGTAAATTAATTTTATGAACATTTTAATCTAAAAAAATTTAAATTCCGATAAATATTGAGTGGAGTCCATCTTGATTTCTGGGCTAAATTTTGGGGGAAATTTGGTATTGGTTTAGCATTTAGCATTTAGCCCAAAATTTCCCTTTGGGTTGGAGTGGGTTTGGGGGGAAATTTTGAAGAGTAATTTGGCTTTTAGCCCACCATTGGAGTTGGTCTTAATCTATTGTTGCATTTGGATGATGTACAAGAATTGGCTTCCTTAATTTCGTGCTAAAGAAAAGTTGTATATGCTTTGCTGCTTAAAAAATAATCCCACCAACTGTAGCTTGGCCCCGATACGATCGATAGGGCAATACCGTCGTACCATGATGTACGCGGAGAAACGTTTTCTAATCGGTATTGTCAGACAAATTGATATATTTATTTTGCTTTTTCTTTGTATATTTAACTCACTCGTAGTAAGCACCATCTAGTATCGAATTTTTACCACAATTATATGTTGTTTTACGTTAGATTTGGGAAAATCATTTATGATTGGTTAACATGACACTAACATGCACGAAAAATTCGGTGTTTTGAGCCTTAATGAATTATGTTGACAAGCAGATGGACCCGTTTAGAAATGGATCATGTTTGTATTAACACGCAAAATTCGTTAGTAACCATTTAATAAATTAATTTATTGTATCCTATTATATGTTTATGCTATTGATTATATATTATGGACATTTTCTTTGAATATATGTTTCTTATGTATTAACTTTTATTCTTTGTTAAAAAAATGAATTTACAGTATAATTCTTAACAAGCGAAATGGATTATGTTATCTGTTACTTGTTTATTTTGAAGTTCATATTTGTGCTTGGATGCCCTCTAGTTTATTGTGGTTGTTTTCGTGTCAATCTTTAAGAAAAGAGTTTGTGTTCAACATACGTTTTTTTTTCTTTTCTGAACAACGATATTATTTACGTTAAAGAGAGGGGATGTGCTTAAATTTCTTAGTTTCACAATTGGCTAGTAATTATGTGGTTCAAATTGAACCTTGACAAGAATCGAACCTAAGACCTCTCACTTACAAATGAAAGAAATAACATAAGACTATAGTACTAAAGTGTTCAACCCAGACTTGAAAACAAAAAAATAAACTCATTTATGAGGTCTAATAATGTGCAATAATTATTAATAATTACTGAAATAACACCCAAAAAGAAAGAAAAAACTAAAGAGAATCTTGGTACCTTCTGGTTGGGAAAAATTTAGGAGGAAATTGGTTATTCTCACCACCAGTGTTATGATATACCCATAATCTTGAGTTGTAAGAACTTACGCGTACGTGATACCCAACTGCCAACTGTCATCGATACGAATTTATGCATGAATTTACATATCGTACACCAATGAGACTGTTGACAATGAAACTCGAACCTTAATGAGACGACGCACAAAAAAGGACTTTAACAACAAAGCCAACCATCGTCGGCTGGAATCTTGGCGACTTCATCTAAGGAAAACCAAGAATATATGTTTTGATATTCGTTTTCGTATAATCTCAATCTATATTTGTTTAAGGGAAGAAAAGCAAGCACCTTCACTAACATACATTATATATGCTGCTTATTATGGTGATGGAATAGGATTGTATAAAAATAGGAGATTAATTAGATATAAATAGGAATCAACCCAAGGAGAAGAGAATAACATCTAACCATGGAATGAGACCTATAAAGAACCGAACGCCATTATCATTGAAAAGAATACACGAATTTCGGTCAGCATCAAAGCATTAAGAGAACCATGACGACGAAAATGAAAATGATCAGGTTCCGATACGCTCTTGGTAATTTGGTGTATCATTTCATTCACTCAACAGTATAAACCACTGACTCTCTCTCTCTAAAACTGTGATATATATGTATACACACAGAGTGATACAGTCGTACCAGTCAGTAGGTAGCATAGTGTATAAAGTGGGTGGCATCCCTTCTCGTATCACATGCTTGTGTTATTCTTCTGCCTTTTCGAGGACTTGAACCAAACAATCCATGCCTAAACGCTGTTTAATACGCGTGGAGAACGAAGAACACTCATGTCTAACTTGGCTTGCTCAAGGAAGGAAAGTTTGGTTGCCCTTGTATATTTTTTTTTCAAATAAAGTTAGAAGATGGAGAAATTCTGAAGAAAATTTATTCTCTTAATCTTCGTAAAAATGGTAGGATTGAGAGGTATTCAAACTAAGCCAATCTTAGACATCAAATGTGAAAAAAGTTGAAATTTCACCATAAAGCTACATGACAATATAGGGATTAACCCAATTTATTTATAATCTCATGCAAGGTCCTCATCCCATTAATATGTGATTCACTTTCAACACACTTCATCATGTATGACAAATTTTCAAGCCTAACACGTGAACAACACAAACGGGGTGACGTGGAGCTTGCTCTGATACAATGAAAAAGTTGATGTTCCACTATAAAACTAATTGGAAATATATAGAGAGTAACTTAACTAATTTATAAACCCATACAAAATCACTCATTTCATCAATATGAGATTCATCCCAACAAAACGAGCCCTCAAAATCTCAACTCGCAATTATATTTGGCAAAATATATATTATGACTAGGGATGAGCAAAATATCCAAGAGTATGGGTAACCGCAGTTACCCGTTCATTTAAAACTCATGGTTATGGTTATGAGTAACTGTTTAGATAAATAAACGGTTATGAGTATAACCGTTTACCTGTGAAATTTAAATGGGTAGTTATGAGTATTACCCGCTGGTATAAACGGGTACCCATTTAACCATTTATTTTAATATATGTATATTTTAAAAAAAAAACATTAGTTTTAGGCTAAGTTTAGTATCTCGAGACATAACTGGTTATAAATGGGCTATATATATATATAGGAATCCTTTAACAAGAGGGATTCCCATTTTTCTAAAAACACGGGGACATCCTCTTGACCGTTGGATTTGACTTTAATGAAATTGTGTTGTTAAGATTGTGTAGCATGTGATTTAATCTCAACCACACAATTTCATTAAAGTCAACCCAACGATCAAGATGGTGTCCCCATTTTGAGATCCCTCTTGTTAAGGGGCCTGTACACACACACACACACACACACACACACACACACACATACATATACATATACATATATATATGCCTCACTTGAGAGAAAAGTATCGTTGATTGAACGGGCCTATGTTCAATATATGTGACTGAACGTGCTAAAGCATTATAGTGTTTGAAAGTTTTATTTTGGAGTATTTTGAAGTTTTGAATCATCTAGTATTCAAGACAATGATTACATGAAGCCTTTAAAAGCATGTTTTTGCCGACTAATGCATACCTATATATATAAATTTAATTGACCTTGAGTTTTCAATAAATATTTGACCCAAAAAATTAGAAATCAATTAAACGGCCTGGATTGATGAACACATATTTCTAAATAAAAATCCAAATATTTATCAAGTTAGCTTATTAGCAAACTGATGCATACTTATATATATATATATATATATATATATATATATATATAGAGAGAGAGAGAGAGAGAGAGAGAGAGAGAGAGAGAGAGAGAGAGAGAGAGAGAGAGAGAGAGAGAGAGAGAGAGAGAGAGAGAGAGAGAGAGAGAGAGGAATATTAATTAACCTACAACCATGCATGATTCTGTAATAGATTGACCATCAAATAACTGGGAGATATCACATATATTCATAAATAATATTGCCGTTAATACGAAAATACATGTTAAATATACTTATAACGGTGTTTAATTGTTAGAAAAAGGAAATTATGACAAATTTCTTTTTTAATTTTCAAGTTGTAAAAAAAATAGCTAGACCGGTAAATAAAAGAGTAAACGGGTTAAAAATGGGTAAATGGCTATGCAGTTATGGTTAAATGGGTATGCTGTTATGGTTAAATGGGTATGTGGTCATGAATATGGTTAACCGTTTATAAATGGTTATGGGCAGTGGCGGATAAGAGATTGCAGACAACCTAACTGAGGAATCAGCCTTGAGAATGTGAGAGAAGGGAGGGTCATTGGGAGATAAGACATGAGATTGACCATGAATGACGATTCGTTGACGACGGGTTTGAGAAGATAGAAAGCCAGCATTGAGGAAGATCAGAGAGAGGAAGGGGTTGGACATTTTTATCCTGACATCTAATGAAGAGTTAACAAAAATCTCACTTTTGGATCAAATTTGCTAACAATTTTTATCACGGGGATTTAAATTCTAATTTTTTAACTGCGAGGCTATCATCTGAATATATTATCACTATGAAGACCATTAGTCCAATTTTGCCCTAATTTATTATGGAATAGTTCACTTTACACACAACAATGAAATGATTATAGTTTGTAGGTTGTGAATCTTAAATGCTTCGAACACTACTTAGTTACTTACAATTAAGCAAAACTTTAATGAAAAAAAACTAAAAGATCATACACGCTCGTTAAACTTTGATTTGTTTACTAAGTGTGCATTCCCTTTGTGACACACCCCGTCCCGAAGGAGGGCATGCTGGCCGTCACGTGAGAGTGACGTAACCATTTGCACAGTTCGGAAGCTTTAAAGATATACAACTTCTAAAATGAAACACCCGAAGGTGAGTCCTTATTTGGTCCATTCTGTCAGAACACCGTTGAACTTCCTCGTAGTCACCACACCTTTGCATTTCCTTAAACCTGGAGGGGCGCAAAACAAAATTGAGTGGGTCAGCAAAACGAACGTATTCAAAACCTTCTTTTCTCTTTTGCATATACTAACCCCTCGCTGTAAAACAAGTATAGTTTCCCAGAAAATAACATATATACGTATGTATAGATATGCCAGTCATGCTCAAAGATATATCAATCATGCTTGAGAATATGCCACAACAGAATCTCATAATCAAATGTAAATGCTCAAGTGTAAATCACATCAATAACATATAATCTGGCAGCCGGGAGTCACCTAACGTGACCTGTACGGCTGCAGATAGAGCTCCAATCTCAACTCAATATCTGAATCTGCACACGAGTCGGAACCACCTAACGTGGTCTGTACGACAGGACTGGGTGTAATATATACGCTCTAGTGCTACGATCACGTGAAGACTGTGCGAATAATCGCGGGTCACCTACGAGTCGGAACCACCTAATGTGGTTTGCACGACAAGGCTTGCACCTAACTTGGATCCAAGGCGAGCGTGTGGTGCGGGTGAACATCACGTGAAGGACTCTGCCCCTCTCTGGGCGGGAGCACTAACACCGGGGGTGCAGATTATGAGCTCTCTAAGCATCTCAAACTACTACTGAATACAAACATGAATACCACTTACCTGGCACTTACCTGGGCCTCCTCAGCACCATGCAACAGTATGCATAATTATGGTAATGCACATATTAAAATATGATGCATATATGACAAGATATATAATTCGTATTTCTTTTAAAATACGTTTTCTGGGAAATACGTCAAGCATACGTATATATATATATACTGAAAAATAACTGCCCACTCACTGATCACATCGACGTCTCATAGGTCCCTGAACCTCCCCTAGCTTGGTTACATTCTTCCTCTGTATAATTTTCACCTATACAAAAAGTAACCAAATTGACGTTATTTAACGCACATACACCAAACATTCGTCCATAACTTTCTCATACGTTGCTCAATTTGGGTGTATGAATATACCACGGTGATCTACACGAAGTCACGAACGCGTGACAATTTTCAGAACTCAATTTGGAGCTCTCACGCGCCCCCACGCGCACTGTTCACGCGCTGCCCACGCGCGCGTCTTCTTCCTCGCGTCGCCGGACTGGTTTCGCCGGCGGTGGGTGTTTTGCCGGAATTTCTGGGTAAACTTCAAAGTGTCATAACTTCTTCATTTCTTAACCATTTTCGACGTACTATATATCAAAATGAAGGTATTGACGAGACGAACACATCCATACCTGCCTTGACCCCTAACTCGCCGTGGATTCGCCGGAAAACCCCTCGAAAGCTCCGGCCAACTTTGACCACGATGATCCCGACGTCCAATTCCTTCAAACGAAGCACTCCGAGCTTCCTTAGGACCTCACCAAGCTTCCTACAAGCTTCAAAATCCCAAAAACATGCTAGTTTAAGTTTGCATGAACAGTACCTAAATCGGATTACCTCGAATCGACATGAAAACGAAGGATTTCTCACCTGAAAATGGTATGGTTGCACTCGTACGAGCTTCACGAGTCCAAAAATGCCCTTGGTTCCTTCGATCCATCAAGGTTTGGGTGATTTGTGTGTTGTCCGTACGTTTTTGAAGAAAGAAGAAGAAAGAACGGAGCTCGGGAGAGAGAGAGAGACAGACAGAAAAGAGACAGAGGGAGAGGGAATCACGGGAGAGAAAGAGAGTGTGTGAGTGTGTGTGTGGTCCTACAACACTACATAACACAACACTACACGTAAATGTAACGAACTAGGGGTAAAATTGTAATTTCAAATGTACGTTTCGATATTTCCGGGACGGGATGTCACAACCTACCCTCCTTAATAGAATTTCGTCCCGAAATTCAAAACAACCAATCAACGACCCCTAGTGGTCAAAGAACAATCTAGGATACAAATCCCTTATCCAATCTTCTGTCTCCCATGTAACTTCCTCGACTGACTGATTTCTCCACAAAACTTTCACTAAATTCACCGTCTTGTTCCTCAGAACCTTCTCTTTCCAATCTAAGATCGTTAACGGTTCCTCGTCATACGTCAAATCTGGATTAATTCTCAATAGTTGCACCGGAACTCCATGTGACGAATCTGCCATCTAGTGACAACGCATCGAAATATAATGCATTATGCACCTTAACCAATTCTGAAGACATCACCACTTGTATGCAACTTCATCGATTCATTTAGTGGTCAAAAACGGTCTGATGTGTTTAAGTCTTATTTTGTCTCCTTTCCAATCTCACTATTTCTTTTTGTGATGAAATTTCTAAAAATGTTGAATCATGAAACGCATCATGCTCTTACAATAACTCTGGAAGTAATTCAAGCAACTTCACTTACTCTTCGATGATCACATAAAGTCCGATGTACTTAGGACTTAATTTGCTTTCCTTTCCCCAGCCGAATCATACTTTTCTAAAGTGAAAACTTCAAAATTATAAGATCATCTACGTTAAACACTCGATTAGTGACATGTTCAACTATTAATCTCTTTTGCCATTCCTGGCTACTCTCAGGTTAAACTTAATCACCTGAATACTTTGAGAAGACTCATCCATAGTTTCAGGGCCTACCAAAACTCTTTCGTGATCGAATCTTCTCTATCCAGAAGTATTTCTTCCACAAATCAACAAAAATCGACACATTTCATGGTCCTTATGGCGTTACTTTGGAAACTGTGCAACCAACATACTTAAGAAACTCAGCAGTTCCGTAACCCAAATCTCTTCTCCATAAAACATATAAGTACTGTTGCACTGTGGTTGTTACTCAACACTGGAGTAAATGTACTAACTTGGTACATTGATCAACTATCACTTCAAGTTCAACCATAACCATCCTATTCTCGAACTCAGCAATCTTTCTTTTTCCCTTCTTTCTTTGCCTTGGTTAATTCTTAATTTCCTTCGTTAACCACTTGAGTCTTGAGTACGACCTTACTAAAAAGACTTAACTTGAAAATTAGCAATTACAACTTCTTCTCAATCTTCCATTCTCAACTTTACTTCAGTTGATTTCCAATCCACAAGAAGACAATCTTGGCAAGCGTGCCAGACATCAACTCTTACCACCGTCTTTTCACCAAGTGCATCAGCTAGAACAATTTTACGATCACCCTGGTCGTACAATCATGTTCATTAAACAATTCAATCCACCTTTGCTGCCTTATATCAAAATCCTTCCAAGTAATGGATATTGGAGACTTTTTGGATTCGTAAAAATCTTGCATTCTTACCAAATATAATGTCTTCATAACTTCACAGCAAGAATGGTAATCATGACTTCCAAATCACCAGTAGGGTAATTCATTTCATGAGGTTCCTTTTGTCGTGAAACGTATGTAATCACCCTAACATTTGCATCAACATGCATCCATACCATTCAAGAAACATCACTAAAATTTATGATTACCACTATTCTCTGGGAATACTAAATTACGTGCATGAGTGAGGAAATGCTTCAGTTGTTGAATCCTTTGCTCACAATTTCCTTCTCACTCATACATAACCTCTTTTCTCAACAATCTCGTCAATGACAAAGCAATGACTGAAAAATCTTTCACGAACCGTCCATGATAGCTTGTTAAGCTAAGATAACTCTGAATCCCAATCACGATTCGTGGTTGTTCTAAATTCTCAATTTCTGCTATCTTTTATGAATTCTCTTGAATACCTGAAGCAGATATAATATATCTCAAAAATGCTACTTGATTCATCCAACATTGGCATTTGCTAAACTTAGCATATAATCGACGTTCCCTCGATCTTTGCAATACCGATTTAAGATGTTTAGCATACTTTGCTCTAGTCTTATCAATCTTTTCAATAGCAACAACAACAAATCGGTCTAGATATCATTGGAATACTTCATTCATCAAATTCATAAAGTAGTAGATGCATTCGTCACTCCGAATGGCATCACCAAAACTTGAAATGACCTTAACGAATCCTGAAAGTTATCATAAGGGCATCCTCACCGATAATCTTCAACTAATAATATCCAGACCTCAAGTCCATCTTAGAAAATATACAACCATCTCGAAGCTGATCAAACAACCATCAATGTGAGGTAACGGATAACAGTTTTCACTTGTTACTCGATTCAACTGCTTATAATCAAATCACAGCCTTAACGTCCATTTTCTTTCTCACCAATAAACTGGGGTTCCCCCAACGTAATGTACTAGGTTGAATAAAACCTTTATCAACCAATTTCCAATTCTCTTAGTTCAAAAGGCAACATTCTATAATATATGGTTTGTACCTGGAGACAAATCCATAGTGAACTCTACATCTTTAACTGGCGGCAATCCAGGTAAATTCTCAGGGAAAACGTCAGGTAAATGTTTGACTACTCCCACTTCTTCCACACTACTAGAAGTGACATCACTTAGCACCACATGATATAAATATCCTTGGCAGCCTTTTGATAATAATCTCTTTGCTCTCACAGCATAAATAACGGCCTGCCTCACTCCACTTTGCATACTTACAAAAGTAATCTCTAGTCATCCAGACCGATGGAAAATAACTTATAATCAATTCAACATTCAGCTATAAACATAGCTCATACTCTTTCATTCTAATCAACTCAGCCCTCGGCTGCATATATAACTCATAATTAACTCATCATATCATGTATATCTTGCACACATTCAGTACCACCTCGCGTGGTCTGCAACTCATCACTGTATATAACATAATATGCTCTAGAATAACATCGAAATCTACGATCTAATGGAACAAAAGTAGCTAGCAGCAATACATACTCTACTAATTCTGAGCACTCTGAATAAGTACGATACTAACATAGGATAACCTACCGGTTTACTTGCTTAACGAATCCACGAATAAGTTATTAATATTACGGTCTGCAGCCCGCAATACTGATAAATCATCGTTGTCTCGATAAGTAAGCAACAACTCTCGAGGGTGTAATATTACTATTTTGCCACTCATTAGGAAATACATACACACGTCTCAACCACGTTTATTTACTACTTTCAAGGCAATAACATTAATAACATAAAATTTCTACATTATTAACAAATAGACTCTAGCTAAGTCATTAAGAATAATTATCGTACTCCTAATCAAATCCGAATAATTCTGAGTATCTTGCAGTGATGTGTGGTTAACACATCCCTGGGCTTGTTGTCGTCTCCTACAACCTCTATTAGTGTAAATACTTCGCTCATGTACACCACGACCTAACTGACCATTATTAATAGATCCAGGAACTTGATGAATCGGCGCTAGTTGTGGTAAAGAAGACTGCTAGGGTTTCTGTTGGCTTTGGACATAATTTGCAGTTCTATGTCCCATCTATCCACTTGTAAAGCGTCCAATGCTTTCTTGCCTACATTCTCAAAGGTGTCCATTATTGTACCTACAGCACAAAGGTACATTTCCTTTACCAAAATCACCTTGTCTCTGAGATCTGAGATTACCAATACATCTATCACTTTACCTCTGGTCAATGACATTAAAACCTTTGCCAAAAGAACTAGAATTAGCTTCACTTCTTTTGAAGTTCCGAATCTTTCGAGGTTCTCGAGATGACTGGTCTTTATCCTTGTCATCATTCCTCTGATTCCCATTCCTTTATTCTTCTTCACTCTCGCTGAACATGTTCTCAGAGTCCTCAAGACTCAACAACATCTTGTATACTCCTGGTAAGAATTACAATGGATAGTGGTCACCCAAAATACCACTGCCTTATGCCACCCAGCCTAAAACAATATAACACTTCAATCAAAATAGCAGCAATATTCGAATGGGACGAGGCAAGTCTGAGAACTTTTTATAATACTCATTGATCGTCAGCTTTCCTTGTCTCACATTTACAAACTCTTGCTTTCTACCATCATAAGATGCCAAAGGAAATAATTCTTTTCTTTAAACAAGTCCTTAAACAATTCTCAATCGGCTGTTTCCTCCGGTGACAACGAATTATACTCCTGTTTCCACCAGGATACAAGTTCATAACTCAAACCAGGTAATCGTCTCAACCCTTCTGTCAAAAGGAAGATTCCTTTGACTTGCATAATCTAAAACATCTTTTCCAATCGGTTAATCCATCACTTTGCTCCCTCAGGTTCATCATTTCATAAGGTGATTCAAATTCAACTTATAACCCGTCTTAAAATGTCCCTTTTTGATAATATACTGAATCACCAAAATAATAGTTTCCCCTAACAGCTAAATCAGGGAGACTAAATTCCTCTAACTACGTGGTTTGCTACGAGGCGGTGTAGTTCTGACAGAATTCACTAGAACTTCTCAAGATGTCCAAGATTGAAACTAGGCTCTGATACCAACTGACACACCCCGTCCCGAAGGAGGGCATGCTGGCCGTCACGTGAGAGTGACGTAACCATTTGCACAGTTCGGAAGCTTTAAAGATATACAACTTCTAAAATGAAACACCCGAAGGTGAGTCCTTATTTGGTCCATTCTGTCAGAACACCGTTGAACTTCCTCGTAGTCACCACACCTTTGCATTTCCTTAAACCTGGAGGGGCGCAAAACAAAATTGAGTGGGTCAGCAAAACGAACGTATTCAAAACCTTCTTTTCTCTTTTGCATATACTAACCCCTCGCTGTAAAACAAGTATAGTTTCCCAGAAAATAACATATATACGTATGTATAGATATGCCAGTCATGCTCAAAGATATATCAATCATGCTTGAGAATATGCCACAACAGAATCTCATAATCAAATGTAAATGCTCAAGTGTAAATCACATCAATAACATATAATCTGGCAGCCGGGAGTCACCTAACGTGACCTGTACGGCTGCAGATAGAGCTCCAATCTCAACTCAATATCTGAATCTGCACACGAGTCGGAACCACCTAACGTGGTCTGTACGACAGGACTGGGTGTAATATATACGCTCTAGTGCTACGATCACGTGAAGACTGTGCGAATAATCGCGGGTCACCTACGAGTCGGAACCACCTAATGTGGTTTGCACGACAAGGCTTGCACCTAACTTGGATCCAAGGCGAGCGTGTGGTGCGGGTGAACATCACGTGAAGGACTCTGCCCCTCTCTGGGCGGGAGCACTAACACCGGGGGTGCAGATTATGAGCTCTCTAAGCATCTCAAACTACTACTGAATACAAACATGAATACCACTTACCTGGCACTTACCTGGGCCTCCTCAGCACCATGCAACAGTATGCATAATTATGGTAATGCACATATTAAAATATGATGCATATATGACAAGATATATAATTCGTATTTCTTTTAAAATACGTTTTCTGGGAAATACGTCAAGCATACGTATATATATATACTGAAAAATAACTGCCCACTCACTGATCACATCGACGTCTCATAGGTCCCTGAACCTCCCCTAGCTTGGTTACATTCTTCCTCTGTATAATTTTCACCTATACAAAAAGTAACCAAATTGACGTTATTTAACGCACATACACCAAACATTCGTCCATAACTTTCTCATACGTTGCTCAATTTGGGTGTATGAATATACCACGGTGATCTACACGAAGTCACGAACGCGTGACAATTTTCAGAACTCAATTTGGAGCTCTCACGCGCCCCCACGCGCACTGTTCACGCGCTGCCCACGCGCGCGTCTTCTTCCTCGCGTCGCCGGACTGGTTTCGCCGGCGGTGGGTGTTTTGCCGGAATTTCTGGGTAAACTTCAAAGTGTCATAACTTCTTCATTTCTTAACCATTTTCGACGTACTATATATCAAAATGAAGGTATTGACGAGACGAACACATCCATACCTGCCTTGACCCCTAACTCGCCGTGGATTCGCCGGAAAACCCCTCGAAAGCTCCGGCCAACTTTGACCACGATGATCCCGACGTCCAATTCCTTCAAACGAAGCACTCCGAGCTTCCTTAGGACCTCACCAAGCTTCCTACAAGCTTCAAAATCCCAAAAACATGCTAGTTTAAGTTTGCATGAACAGTACCTAAATCGGATTACCTCGAATCGACATGAAAACGAAGGATTTCTCACCTGAAAATGGTATGGTTGCACTCGTACGAGCTTCACGAGACCAAAAATGCCCTTGGTTCCTTCGATCCATCAAGGTTTGGGTGATTTGTGTGTTGTCCATACGTTTTTGAAGAAAGAAGAAGAAAGAACGGAGCTCGGGAGAGAGAGAGACAGACAGAAAAGAGACAGAGGGAGAGGGAATCACGGGAGAGAAAGAGAGTGTGTGAGTGTGTGTGGTCCTACAAGACTACACAACACAACACTACACGTAAATGTAACGAACTAGGGGTAAAATTGTAATTTCAAATGTACGTTTCGATATTTCCGGGACGGGATGTCACACTTTGAGCTTGAAGTCGTACATGTGAAACTTTGATTTGTTTACAAATAGTGCATTCTCTTTGAGCTTGAAGTTGTACTTGTAGAACTAAAATTATACAATACATGTATGAGATACACTAAATATTTTACCGTAGATTTGATGCATTACAGAGTCAATGTGCTGTAGAACGACTCTCTAAAATTAGGAAACAACATCATGGCCACTTTAGGTTGTTTTATAGGGCATGAAAAGTGACTGGGACGCGCTGTTCAATTGCGTGGACCATGTGATGATGTGTTTTTTGGATGGTTAAATCAAAGTCGTGATTAGAGAATGAAAATAAGCAAAATCATGTTGCGAATAAGATACGGCTCCAGTTTCTCCTTGTATGTACGCTAAAATTTACACTCCCAATGTACAACCCCTTACTTACAACTAAATTAATTAATTAATTATTTTTATGGCAAAGATACATCTACAGGAATTAGCTTATCAACTCCCTGAACAATACTATAAGAATCGTTACGGGACATCCCCCTATAATTGTGCATGCTCTCATAGCAATAACATATTTTGGTTCAGGTATTTGTTCATATAATCATACTAAAGAAGGAGCCATTTTGATTGTTACTGTGTCTGCTATTAAAATTAGGTATGTTTGTCTAGGATTGGATCATGGTACCAGTCATAGTGATCAAAGTCGAATCGTGAGCCTATTAATGAAGCAACAACTAGTACCATAGAGAAACAACCTTGAATTGAAGAGTCTTGACCAATTTAAAAGAGCACTTGATGTGGTTGAAATAACTGAATTTTGAGTTGTTCAATCAAGTAAAAGGAAATTCAATAAAGGAAGTTGTAATTGTCTCAATCTTTTATTATTGTTTGATGACTATTCAATTTAACACAATAACATATTTATACAAGTGACACTAGATAGCTTATTTATTTGAATAATATATATTCTGAAGAACACATTATGTGAAAGTTGATGATTAAATTCCTTATTTTAAGTCAAAAATGTATCAATTATCAATAATCAAATCATGTGGTTTGTAAAATATTATTTAAAAACACAATCTTCCTAATATTTTTCTATTTAATATTAAGTATTGAAAGATTTGGACAAAGACACATGATAATTCAAGTATAACCATTCAATATTTAACTTGCCATTATCAAAATTTCAACACAAAATTTATCACACAATTGGAGAAAAATATCATTAACTTCAGTGTCAAGTGCCTAATCAACTAATTGTGCTTTTAAATTTTAGTGAGAGGACCATATGGAATGCTAGTTGACTTTTTGACTTCTCTACAAAATGGATGGAATGCTAGTTGACTTTTTGACTTCTCTACAACTAAATCTACATACATACATTTGTTCACAAAAATTCTAGTTTAAAAAAATTTCTACATACATACATCATGCATGATATAGCCTTATAATGTTTTTAACATGATTTACTTTAAATTATACTAAAAGGAGGAGACCTTGAACTCGGTTAGCTCAAAAAAAGCAAAAGACGACTCTAACCACACACAGCAATTTGTCATTTAGAATTTTGTTTTGGTGGTATTTTTTTACACTTATAAGTAAAAAATTTTAGATTCGATTTTTGCTAAAGGCAAATTTGAACCACACAATTGCTAATTCATTATGAGCTTAGCTAGTCATTGACCCTTTAGTATAGCTAATTTCGTTTGCTAAAAAATAAAAAAAAATTTACATAGCAATTTACCTATCATCTCTTAAAGATAAGGGATAATACCACTGGAAATGGATCCTCTTTGGATCCCTTTTACCAAATCTACCCAATCAATCAATTCGGGCCTTTGAAATTTGATCTAATAGCTACAAACAGAAGACTCTCTTAAAAGTTATAATAACTTTAGCCGTTAGATCAAATTTCAAAGACATGTATTCAGTGATTGAATAGTAACAATTGAATCAAATTGCAAGAGCTCGTATTAGGTGATAGAATAGATTTAGTGGAATGGATCCGCCCTTTCCAATACCACTTAACCAAAATACAAAAAGTCATTAGCACCATAAGTTATTTTGCTATGATTATTGACCAACTTTCAACCTAATTAATTATTAAATTAACTTATAATGTTGAATGTGTGCGCTCTCTCTGGCCTCACACTCCCACTTTCCATCCCTATAATTATAAAGCCGGAAGCTCTCTCGTCTTTGTGTCTTTCCCTAAGCAGATAGCTAACCCTAATCTCATCCTTCCCTCCCTCTCGGTGGAAACGCAACAATGATGGAGGAGCTGTACGGCCTCGGGGGCCCATCGTCAACGCCTTCAGCTGGTTTCAGCTCTGATCAATACTACTCTTCATCAATGGCTGCTATGCCTTTTCCGGCGAATCAGACGGTTCTTGATCAACAGGTGGACTACTACGACAACTACAGGAGTAGGAGCGCTAGCTTTGAGCCTTTAGCTGCGGCTCTGGGGGAGCAGCGGTTACCCGGGACGGTGAGGCCCGACCAGATGTTTTCAGGGTCGTCGTCCGGAGTGTCAGACGCTGCTTCGGTGGTGGCAGCTGGGATTCAAAGAGAAGGAGGAGGAGCTTGGGGAGAAGAGGTTTCTTGTCAAATGAATATTGAGAAGATCGCTTCACATCCTCTATATCCTAAGCTTATTCAAGCTTACATCGATTGCCAAAAGGTGGAGTACTAGTACTATATAGTTAGTAACCCTAACACATCTAACTTTATTGTTCTGAAAATTAAAAATTGCAAACGAAACGAAAAGAATACCAAGAAATAAAGATGTTATAAGTGTTAGTCTCGCTAAGAACCGTTAGCAAATAATTTTTGAGTTTTCAGACAAGAACATACAAAATCTGAAAGTAAAATGATTATCAAACGATTTCTAATCTAATCTTCAACAAATTCGAATATTTGATAATTATATGTAAACATTTAGGTAGTAATTAAGTGCCTTAATTTTTTGCTTTTGATTCTCTTAAGTTGCTTAATTATATTGTTTGTGTTTGTGTTTAATTTGGCTGAATAACAATATTAAATGTGTGTAGGTGGGAGCGCCACCAGAAATAGCAAGTGTGTTGGACGAAATCCGGCGACAAAGTGATCATCTAATTTCCACGAGACCCACCGCTTCAACTTGCATTTCTACTGCCGATCCTGACCTCGATCTCTTCATGGTATCTCTCTCTCCCTCTCCCTCTCCCTCTCTCTCTCTCTCTCTCTCTCTCTCTCTCTCTCTCTTCAAACTCTGTGAATGATGAAATCTCTTTTGTTTTTTGCCTAGCTAATTCTCTCTCTCTCTCTTCAAACTCTGTGAATGATGAAATCTCCTTTGTTTTTTGCCTAGCTAATTCTCTCTCTCTCTCTCTCTAATTTCTTAGGAAAGTTACTGCGAAATATTGTTCAAGTTCAGATCGGATCTTACGAGGCCATTTGATGAAGCAATCACCTTCTTGAACAAGATGGAGACGCAGCTCAACACTCTCGCCAATAATACCCGTACTCCTTCTTAAACTTTCTCTCTTTAATTAACCCAAATCCTTGTTTTCTTTATGCGATTTGTTTAGCTATAGGCGCACGTTGGCGCTTTGCACATTTTAAGTACAAGGGCACAAATTAACTCAAAGCTAAGCCATTTAGGAGAAGGAAGAGAGCAGTACTGTAATTTTTTATGTGACTATCTTACAAATTTAAGCAGATGAATTAAGAAACCCTAGAATAGATAAAAGAGACCCAAAAATAGATCATAAACAGTGTCATGTGAAGGTATTTTCAAGTCTAGCAGCTGCCTATGGTCCTGGCTAGGTAATTGAGTGACTGTCACAAAGGATAAAATAAAAATGGAGCTTTAATTTGGTTTATTTATAGGTAATTTGTATTGGCCTGTGATTAGATCACTTGTGTTGGTATGTACGCATACCTGTAAAAAAAGTTTTTTTTCACCACTTCTGTGTTCTTCAATGTTTTTTACTTTTTAATACGTGTATTGTGGGCGTAAAGTCGGTCGTTATTTAATCCAACTTACAGAGATGCTAACATGAATTGGTTGACCAGTTTCTAAGGCAGTGTTTAGAGGGGAAAAATCTAATGTAAGCTGGTTCCTTGCCACACGTGTGTAATCTAATCGGAGACAACTAATGTATGCGTCTAGTAGGATTGGCCTAATTTTCCTTGTGGTAATGACTCTTGCTTTTTGCATTTATACTAAACTTGCATTTATTGAAATGGTCAATATTGATTGTAGGTATGTTAAAATTAAATCTTCAATGAAGTTATTTGGATATGATCCATAGAGCATGAGTTTTGGTGCGTGCCATGTGAGGGAATTAATAATTTTACCTTGGTAAGGGTATTATACTTGATCAAATTCTTCCGTATATCCAAATAAAGAGTACTTAGAAGAATGATTAAGAATAACTGCTGGCGGTTTCAATTGTATAAAATACAATCCAAGCTGAAATAGACCACTTTTCTTCTAATCATCCACATGATGAAGACAAGGAGATTCCTAATATGGAATCCTGTGACGAACACCAGTTTAATATACATATATCATGGCAGGAGAAGTACACTTAGCTGCATTTCCAAAATATTATGTCTGCCTAGGGGACCGACCTTGTATTCCTTTAATTAGTGTTGATATCCTACTTTTGAGGTTGTTCATATACTTATATAATGGCTGAATCCATGAGATGCGTACTTGCAACAGATCGATTTTGTCGCAGAAATTGTTAGTTTAGCATTACCTTTTGTGCTTAAGGCAACAAGTTTACAGATATAGTATGACAATCTCTTTTTTTTTTTGGCACCACTTTAAAAGAAAGCTTCTTTCATGGGATGATGTTATATAGATTCTGTTGGGGACCATTGGTGTGGAACTTGGTTGTTACTACTTAATTGGTTTAGGCATGCAATAAAACTATAGGCATTCAAAAGAGTTCATCACCTTTAAGGCACCTGGCTACTGAGTTTGAAAGGTTCTATTACCTAATGTGCCAGCAGTGTGTTCTTTTCTCTTAATGACATGCTTGAGCAGATTCTTTTTGAATTTTCAAATACTATATCTCGAGGATGCCTTAGATATACATGCAGTCTTTAAGATCGATCGAATGAAATTGGCATGTGCTATTTCTTGTTGTTAATGGTTAAGAGCTGTTGAAGCTTTTCACAAGTATGTTTTGGGTGCTCTCTGCCGGCAGATTAACGTTTCTTTATTAGCTGTTCATGATTAAAATTTGAAAGTCTTAAATCATATCTAGTAAGTTTTATCTCTATAATTTCGAACGAAAATGTTATTAACACTCTAGAATGATCGTCTCATTCCTACCTCCTTTGTTTTTTCACTTACTATTTTGTAGTGCGAATAACAAAATGCTTTTACAAAATAATTTCAAATTTTAGCTACTCCTTGTCCTATAAGAAGTAGCTCTTATTGGCTAAATATAGGTCAAACGTTTTATTTTTTTGGTAGCATTTGGAAAATGTGTCTTTGAAATGTGATGTGGTTTGAATTGAACCCTAATGTACTTGGGAGGTAATAGGTTTGGTCTTTTTTTCAAATGCGTCAAAGATACGTAATCCATGTTCCTTCATTGTAACGAGAAATTTTTAGGTGTACCGGGTACACCAAAAATTTTTAGTGTACCCTCACTCATAATGGTGTACCCTCACTTTTTGTACCCTCAATAAATAAATAAAAATCAAACCATTATGAGTGAGGGTACATCAAAATTTTTTGGTGTACCCGGTACATCTAAAAATTTCTCCATTGTAACCTCTAGCTATAACACTAGGTTTTGCCGTAACTGCTATGTCATTTAGGGCTAGATACAGGTGTAGTAGTCAAATGAATTAAAATATAGATGTTAAACTTAAAACTTGCATGCAAATAGTAAGTGATTAAGCATGGTATTTAGTTTATTGAAAATTGGTGCTTAGGCATCAGGATTACGTTTTAATCACTAGGTATTCTTTCAACCTCTGTTTTTCTAGCTACTGAAGTTTGAACTGTAACTGTGACTGTGACTGTCCTATATCTGCATATCCATTATCATTTCTTTGTTCTAAAGCAAATCAATCAAGAAAAAATTTGTAATACAAACACACACAGAAGCGCCCAGCGTTTTCTTAATATTGTGTTCGAGTCCGCTCCACAACATGATTTCATGATCCTAACCATTAAAGTTTAGAAAAACTAATGAAAAGGGTTTGAAAATTTTGAGTTTTAAAAATAAAAACAAAATAAAGGATAAAGTGAATAATATTATGATTGATTTTTTAGTGTAAAAATATAATTTTTCGTTAAAATAAATCGTAAATTTTTCGTTAAGTTTTAGATTAACATATAGTATGACCTTTTTCAAGTAGGTTCAGCAATATTTCTCTATCTTCCCTGGATTGATATGAAGTCCAAAACTTCACCTGAGATATACCTTGTCAGCTAAATAAAGCAGCTAGGTTTGTTTTACCACATGTGCCTAATCACTGTGCATGCAAGGGTGATTTGAAATTTCATTGCATGCTGTGCAATAGTAAGTGTGCACCCACTAGCTGGTGAGGTAGGGCATTGGAAACCGTGTATTATTATTAGGACACAACAAAAAGCAAAGGGCATAGAAAAGGGTAGAATGGTCAATTGGTTGGATTGGATAGGGTGAAGAAGTGTTAAAGTGGTTGACTTGTTGACCACAAGGACTCCCGCAGTTTCCGCTGCAGGTAGGGTTCTGCTTTTAGGGATTCAAAGTTGAAGCAACAGTGGTTGAAGCTGCGGTGGCTGCCGGTGCATGCATCCAATGCTTTTTTCTTCCCTAGGTGGTATGTGTATTCAATGATCTTCTGTATCCATATTTGTGGCACTAAACCCTAACCAGTCTTGTAGCACTCACGGAATACTAACATCTGCGTCCATAATTCTTACAAGCTTTTACTATTTTAAGTAGGTCATATTAATTAATGACACATTTCGAACTCATTTTTAATACTTTCAGACTCAGAATTTGGACTATTTACATACCTAACAAGTAAAGTCCCTCATGTACACCTTTGTTTTAAACTCATTTGAACACTTATATGAGGGAACTAATTTTTACAAGCTTTTCTCCTACATACCTTTGTTTATTTATGACATTTTCGAATTGTTTTTTTTTTTTTTTTTTCTTCTTTTGGTAAAATGTTACAGATATATGTTACTTGAACTTTCATCACTCCACCAAATTTTCGAAACTATATCAGATTGTTTTGTGTTTACAAGTGAGGTTTAAGTTTCATTAATTTCCAAAAGCTTTGCTGCTACTATTCGTCTTAATTTAACATTCCATTAAATATGTAATGGTATGATGTTGGCACTATACGTTGTAACTTTATTTTTCATTGGAGCATGGCACTGTTGCACTTCCAGTTTGGGTTCAATTTAGGGCGCGACAGAAAGTGGTAGCCTAGTGACTGAAATAATAAACAAGGGTATTTGAAAAAAAAATTGTGCATGAAAATTATTATTACTTATATCCTACCATTTTAGATTTTTTTTATAAATAAATCTTCTATACGGATCCAGATCCTCTTCGGATCTAAGGATCGTGAGCCTAGAGATCAATTGATCCGACCCGATGAAATTTGATCCGACGATTATAATTATTATAATTTTTAGTAGGATCTTTTATTTGTAACCGTTTGATTGAATTTCAACTGACTGGATCAATTGTTCTCTAGGCTCAGATCAATTGCTAAGAAAATCTTCTTTGTCAACTTTTTTTTCTATTTTGTCCTGACTTTCAATACGCTATTGACAAAAAAGAGGGTAAAATAGTAATTTTGTATCTTTTGATAAAATGACAATTATATTTCTATTTTATCCTATTTTTTAGATTATGACAATCATATGTTTTTAATTTTACTCTTATTTTTTATATACAATATTTATATAAGAAGATCAAAACAATAATTATGTAATATTAAAAAAAAATTATGCATTTATTAAGAAAAATTATTCACACATAAATTATGTGTTTCTGTTAGTATCATTTATGTAAAGTGTTACTTGTTATTTGATTTGATTGATAAAGGGTTTTGTTTGTGTTGTTTTGATAAATAGATTGAAAATTTCTACTTTGGTTGTATGAATTTGGGTTGCACATCAATTTCCAAGGACAGAACAAAGGTATGGATGCTTTCTGCAACCTTTCTCGAAACTGCAAGAAATAGAAAGAAAAAGAGTTGACGGTAGACTTGAGAGTGAACTGAACTGATGGAGATTTGAGAGTGGAGCAGGCCGCGGCAGGCAGTCAGGCAGTCAGGCAATGAGAGTTCTTTGGAGTTTGAGTGTAGAAGAAAATACGTAGAGTGCTTGCTTTACGCGTTACCTTACCTCTGTCTCTGAGACTGAAGTAACAGATCGATCGATGAGCCCACTAACATTTGACTGCATGCGATACGACACAACGAACTTTTTCGGCATTTTTTTAATTTCTTTTTTAATTCAAAACGTTTGTTTTGAGGCTGTCAGTTGATGTTACCGGACCCCGCCATCCATGTAGCATCATGGCTTTATGATACATCACATCCCTGGAAACACGAAATCTTGCTCTCCATGTGTGCATGCATGCATGCATGGTCTCTCATTGATATATATATATATATGTATGTATATGGGTGCATGGCTGGCCCACTACTTGATCCACTGAACTGATACCGCAATTCTGTTCTATGGCCTTTTTGGATTACGGGGTTCCATCTCTATGCTCACATGGTCGAGACTCGGTCTCAACTCTCAAGTCTAAACCTAACAAATTGAGAGGGAATTGCCAAGGTTTGTTGCATTGTGGCTATTGATTATATTATTTATTCTTTCTCTACAATTAGAATGGAGAAACTAATTATGTGATTACGTCGTACAATACGTAAGGAAAGAAACTTTAAAGCACTTGAGTGTGGAGCCAATTCCATTTCTTAAAGCAGTTTTCAAGTTAAATATTATGGGATGAATTTTTTTCTTTCTTTTGTGACCTTTATTTGTGAAGGTAGATTAATTTGTGAGCACATTTCTGCTACCTAAGTATGAACAAGTTATTTAAAATTTGGCATGATTGATTTCCGTTCAATTATGTGAGTCGGGATTCTTCAATTGCAGACGATGCGGCTGGTTCATCGGGCGAAGAAGAAGGGAGTGGAGGAGAGATAGAGGCACAAGACTCTCCGCGGACCAAGGAAGATCATGAGCTCAAGGATAAACTGTTGCGTAAATACAGTGGCTATATAAGCACCCTTAAACATGAGTTTTCCAAGACGAAGAAGAAAGGAAAGCTCCCAAAAGAAGCAAGGCAAATTCTCTTTGATTGGTGGAACCTTCACTATAAATGGCCTTACCCAACGGTAACTATTAACTTATAAAGGCTTAATTTTATAGGTTACAGTCATACCCGTTTTCTCCTTTTGTACAACTCTGTTTACTATTTGTCCATCGATCCCTTTGGGCTTGTTCAATCTGAAAGGCAAAAATAAACGAAGTATGTAGAAGGAGAAAATGGAATGTGAAAATTAATCACTCTAATTATCTGGTATGGTGCAGGAAGCTGATAAAATTAGTCTTGCCCAAGTGACTGGACTGGATCAGAAACAAATTAATAACTGGTTTATAAATCAAAGGAAGCGCCATTGGAAGCCATCAGAGAACATGCAGTTTGCTGTCATGGACAGTCTTTATGGACCATGTTTTACCAAGGATTGATTTGGCAATTTACCATCCGGTTTTAACTCGTTGTACATGATTAATAATGAACTCAATTTGGTTATGTTCCTCGTTTACTAATGTTCGTTTTGTTATTAGTATGTGTAAGGACAAAATATTATTGAGGATGGTTGCTAGATGTGGATAGACAGCTATATTATGATGATTGACTTGGGACTTATATTTTGCAAATATCCCGCAAGATATATCTCGCATTGTGGAGGACCCGGTTTAGTTTTAACAAAGAGAAACTGTGTTGTTAAGATTGACTACCACTACCAGTGAAAAAATTAGTTAATTAAGATGGGCTAAGTTCTCATTACTAAAAGCATTGAGCGGCCCCTATCAGCTTTGTCTCAAGCGTGGGCTAAGTTTATGCGTAAAGACCGAAGAGAGGGCACGCAATAATTTTGGAGTCCCTACCCCTAACGTGTAAAAGTCGACTTTATTGGTTTGTTGCTGAATTTGAGACATTTCACTTACAAATGTAGATGAACATCCATTAAACCAAGGCGAGCATATCACTACATATGCTGTTGTGTACCAAGATAAGGGATACAAGTCATACGCTAGATCAATATACTCGAACCCGGTAGAAAAACACGATATTTTGAGACTCGCATTCGCTCATTGTGTCTACGAGACGTCTTCGTCAACTACTTTCATAGTTGCCTGAAGATTTGTTGCATCTACTGTTTGAGTATTTACACACTTAAGGAATGTTGTAATTAATATTTCACACAGTACTATTGTGTAAATCCTAAGTACATATAAGTTAGGAATCTTTCGAGATTTAGAAGATCTTTTTTATTTGACTTAGTATTACTTGGAGAACACATTATTTTCTCCCTCTTAGATCATCTCCAACCCTTGGGTTAAACCTAACATTTTTTACCCAAAAAATTTAAATTTTAACCCAAAAACAGTTTTTTTGCTCCAACCATTATGAGTTAAATTTTTAGCCGGAGATTATTAAAGAATGAATTTAAGATAAAATTTTTTTTTCTTAAAGTAACTTTTAAAAAAATAAAAATCATGTAGACTAATTCTAATTTAATTTTATAAACATTTTAACCTTAAACTATTTAGATTCCAACAAATATTGAAAAATCACTAATCCGACACCATGAAACTTGTGGAACACTATAAATAAAGGCATTAAACAAGAGGAATATCATTACAGAATTCCTCAAGCCTTTAGAGCAATTACACCCCTACCAAATTGCCCAAGCAAACTGCACATCCACACCGAAAATAAACAGCCAGGCTATTGGTGTTAAAATATTATTATTATTTTTTTAGGAAATAATAAAAGATAATTTCATTTCAATTTTGGATAGAATTTTTAACCAACCTCATCACGTCATATGTCATCATCCGGAAGTATAATTTTTTATGGATAGATTTTTAGTAGATTTTTAACCAATTTCGTAGTGCCACATGTAATGATTCTGTAAGAATTTTGTGGATAAATTTATATAAGATTTTTAACCAATCTCATCGCACCACGTGTCACTATTTGTTTAGAATCATTGTGGATAGATTTCAATAAGATTTTTAACCAATCACGGCGTGCTACTTGGCAATATCTACAATCTCATCCTTTCTTTTTTTCTCCATATAAACCCTACATCCATCCTAATAGTCACCAAAATCAAAATGGAAGAGTAAGAGCATGAAGAAAGTAGGAGGAGAGATGATGAAGAACATGATTTTTATTTAGGATGTGTGGGACTTGCGATGCTCAAACTGATCTTTAGACTTCAAAGCCTTCTAATACCCAGAACTTCTTCAAATGTGTGACAGCAACCTGAGTAAGTCAATTCTCTCTACTTGGTTTGGTTTTGTTATTCCGTTCATTAGTCGAGAGATGTATGAAATGATAGAGGATTACATCTGATTGTCTAGTCCTAAGTCTAATTAGTGGAATCATGTTGTTATCATGATCTCGCTAACCTTGGAAATCACATGAAAGATTGTAACTGTATTAGGCTAGCTTCTGCACTTGCCATTGCTCCATATTTTAAATTTAAGTTGTCAATATCACTCTCTATCAATTCTCTCTACTTCGAATTCACTTTGTTTGCCGCTTAACATATATATATATATATATATATATTTTTTTTTTAACTCAAAAAGATGGATTTGCCACTTAACATTAGTTGGTAATCTTTTTACTTATTCTAAGTTTGGAGGGTCTAAGTCTCTGGCCTTCGTGAACGTGTTTAATAATTGAGTTTAACTATCAATTTACCTCATAGAGGTTTGGATTTACCACTATAATAATATTATGTGTTTTGCCTCGGCCAAGTAGCAAACATACACAGTCAACTCTAGGTCTATTTCCTGTTTGCTTGTAGCTGCTGTTAAAGACATGCTATTTAGTTTTCGGGATGGAACCTCGAGCACATGTTCTATGTGTTTCCAAATCCCTTTCCCTTTTCATTTTCAGTTTTTTCTTGTTTATTTATTTATTTATTTTCTTTTTATGACGTCCTTCAAGAGAGATTTGCGATAGCATGTATACCAAAGGCGAGTGCATTGAGGAAGATGTTGAAGTTTTTAAAGACTTCTTTACTGAGTTTAATGAGCAAGATAAGCGTTCAAGGGACTGATATCGTTTCTCCATTAGCCAGAACAAGAGTTTGAGGATGTAGTGCTTGTTCTAGCTAATGGAGAAACGATACCAGTCCCTTGAATTCCTATCCTGCTCACTAAATTCATTGAAGACGTCTTTAAAAACTTACGTCTTCCTCAATGCGCTCACCTTTGGTATACGTGCTACCGGAAATCTCTCTTGGAGGTCGTCATAAAAAGAAAATAAAAAAAAACAAGAAAAAACTGAAAATGAAAAGGGAAAGGAATTTGGAAACACATAGAACATGTGCTCGAGGTTCTAACTTGAAAACTAAATAGCACGTCTTTGAAAACACCTACAGGCAAACAAAAAACAAGCCTAGAGTTGACTCTGTATGTTGGCTACTTGCTACTTGACTGAGGCAAAACATATAATATGATTATAATGGTAAATCTAAATCGTAAATTGATAGTTAAACTCAATTATTAAACATGTTCATGAAGGCCGAAGACTTAGACCCCTCCAAAGTTAAAATAAGTAGTAAGATTACAATTACTACCAACTAATATTAAGTGGCAAATCCATCTATTTGAGTTACAAAAAAAAGTTAAACTCAATTATTAAACATGTTCGTGAAGGCCAAAGACTCAGACTCCTCCCAAGTTAAAATAAGTAGAAAGATTACAATTACTACCAACTAACATTAAGTGGCAAATCCATCTGTTTGAGTAAAAAAAAAAAAATTAAGTGGCAAACAAAGCAAATTCGAAGTAGAGAGAATTGACAGAGAGTGACTATAGACAACTTAAATTTAAGATGCGGAGCGATGGCAATGGCAAGTGCAGAAGCTCACCTAATACGGTTACAATCTTATGATTTCCTAGATTAACCAAATAATGATATTAACAGGATTCCACTAATTAGACTTAGGACTAGACTTGTCCAAAAAAAGAGTTGGGACTAGACAATCAGATGTAATCCTCTATCATTTCCTACATCTCTCCACTAATGAACGGAATAACAAAACCAAACCAAGTAGAATTGACTTACTCAGGTTGCTTCATGCTGTCACACATTTGAAGAAGTTCTAGAAGGTTTTGAAGTCTGAAGATCAGTTTGAGCATCGCAAGTCCCACACATCCTAAATAAAAATCACCCTCACACCTGAGCGGGTGCACCCAAGCTTTGCCCGCCCTACCGACAAAAAGATTGTTTTGGCACTTATGTTTCCATGGAGACGGTTTAGCCGCTTATGGAAATACATAAGCCCAAGAGCAACAACCTTTAAAAAAAGTATGGAACAATAACTTAAATTAGTTAAAACACAAAAAATACAGCTAAAGGAACGAAAAATTAAGCACTAACTTCATGATTTGCCTAATGTGATTCCATTATCGCCTATTTGATCATTTGTTTTATCTCACTCAAGTAGAGAACACTCCACTGATTCTGAGAATATAATGTCTTCCTCTATAGCTTTTGCTCCGCTATGAGTAGGAACTCTTGGTGCTCTATTCTTGACATTAACTTTGAGGTTGTAGTGCTTGTTCCAGCTAATAGTCAAACCGTATTTACTATTTAATGACATCTTTTTTTTCACTGTGGGTTGTAGAATAGAATTAATGCATGCCGCATTTCTGTATCGTTTGACGAAACCAGAGCTAAAGAGTCCACCACCTTTCTTCTCATTCCTAAAACCCTATTTCTCCACTTCCCTTTTGCAATCCGCCCCGCCTGCCTCCGCTGTCCCCACGCCGTCCAAGTTCGAAACGGAAACTCTTCTCCAGTTGCACCACATCCTCAGCATGACATAAAGCAACATATTACTGCAGATGTTAAAACAACGGGCACTGGAATTCCAGCCTAGGCCTTCGAGATTCTGAACACATGACGCTAATGGTGGCCACAGGGATTGGTGTTCCTCGAGAAGGAGCTGAGTGGGAATCCTGAAATGGTTGATGGGATTTGACCTTGGAGATGGTTCTTTGATGGGTTTAGCATGTGCAGGCTTGTCAACTTTCCAAGTGGAGCAGGAACTTCTCCTTGGATATGATTGGAAGAGAGATTTAGTCTCTCCAACTTCATTATGTCTCCCAGGGATGATGGGATTTAGCGGGAGAAGAACTTTTCGCTTAGACCGAGGATTACTTGCAGCTCAGTGAGCTCTCCTACCTCAGATGGTATCGATCCGCTAAAGCTGTTCTCTGAGAGTCTTAATTAGTTCATAGAGGTTCTTGCGTTGACTGAGCGTTGATGGACTTTGATCTCTGCAGGTAGTGTTTCATGGATTTTATTTTGTTTGTTTATTTGGTACTCTTCTTTACCTCATCAAAATTCCACGACTCCTGCCACCTCCCCAAGCTTCCATGTTTCAGTTACTATTCTCTCTTTCTTTAGTTCCTATGTTTCTGTTCCGAGACAACGCTGGAAAACTAACAAAATGGGAACAGTTTCCGTTTTTAGCATTCTAAGAATCCAAAGTGCATGCTTACATTACATTTCAAATCTGTCACTTTCATTCTATGATTTCTGTGTTTGTAAAATGATGAGGTCCAATTGTTAAGACGGGGCAAGGGCCCACTCCAACAACACCGATATTGTCCCCACTTGAACACCTACTCAATTCGTCAGGTGTGGAGTTTTATCATCACTTGAACACCTGCTCAATTCGTCAGGTGTGAAGTTTTATCACAAAAGACATTGGTGTTAGTTAGAGTGAGGTAATTCTATTTAAAGGGCTTGGTCTCAAGCCTTCTGGCCGATGTGGGATAGAGGAATTCTAACATTCTCCCGCACGTGAAACCCCATTTTATAGGTCACACGTGAAATTCCGCACATCAGCAACCACATGGAGCCAAACCGGAGCTCACCCGTTTGGACGGGGCCAATGGGGACCCACTCATTCACGTGGCATCTCTTGGCCTACGTAGAGCTAAGTTGGGGCTCACCCGTTTGCACGGGATCAAAGGGGATCCATCCATTCACGTGGATGTACGGGCTCGTTCCCTGACTCTGATACCATGTTAAATTTTAGGTAGACGGGCCGAGGGCCTACTCTAACAACACCGATACTATCCCCACTTGAACACCTGCTCAATTTGTCAGGTGTAGTGTTTTATCACAAAATGCCTCGATGTTAGTTAGAGTGGATAATTCTATTTAAAGGGCTTGTTTTCAAGCTTTCTGGCCTATGTGGGACAGAGAAATTCTAATACCAATTGATTATTGTATGACTGAAAGTTCGTGATGAAGTGCATTTTTTGTGTTGAAATTGTACTTGTATGAAGCTCCGAATTTGTCATCTGGGTTTATATTGTTGCAGCATCAGTATTGTATAATGTGTAATACATCTATTTTGGTTTTGTTAAAAACATCAGTTGCTGGGTATGCTTTGAGGAGGAAAGATTGCGAAACAGTAACTGGGAGAAGAGTTCAATGCTCAACGCACGTTCCTCCTCCCGCTTTGCCAGGACATTCTGTTCCGGAGGCAGGCCGCAGGACTTGGGATGGTCCAAACCCTGTTTCTACTGTTGGATCTATTGGTTTCGATGGAACACAAGCATGGAAAATGCATCTTTTAAATTGTTTATTGGAGATTAGTTTTACAATTGTACTTCCAAGACCGGTACGGAGTTCTTAGAGAAGAGCAAACTAAATTATGGATGGCTTGAAGCTCAAATTAAGAAATAACATGATTTGCTACCATACCGGTGTGGGAGTTGCATCTTGCTGTATAAGAAGCACATGAACTAGACGGTTTGTTAGCAATAATCTTTATGTAAATCTGGATGTATTGAATTTTGAATGTCTATTTTTGTATATGTGTGTAACTTACAAGGAAAGCTCATATAAATGAGCAGAAGAAAGGAAAGCAAAACATAAAGAAAGAAAAAGCAAAGCATGAAACATGGAAGGAAACATGGAAAAGTAAAAAGCAAAGCATGAAACATGGAAGGAAACATGGAAAAGTAAAGTTTCTTCCAATACTCCCCCTCAAGCTGGATCAAAGGGATTAATTGATCCAAGCTTGAACAAAAGACGTTGAAAATCAGCAGAGGGTAATCCTTTTGTGAAAATATCCGCAAGTTGATCATGACTGCGCGTGTAGTGAGTGTCGATCACCTTGGACTGAACTTGATTTCTGACGTAGTGACAATCAACTTCAATATGTTTAGTTCGCTCATGGAATACAGGATTCGATGCAATGTGCATCGCGGCCTGATTATCACAGTGTAGGGACATGGGTTGTTGATGAGGAAAACCTAAAGTCAACAGAAGGCTTTTGAGCCAAACAAGTTCACAAGCAGTGGACGCCATAGCACGATACTCTGCCTCTGCACTAGAGCGTGCAACAACACTTTGTTTCTTGCTTTTCCAGGTAACTAGGTTGCCTCCCACAAACGTACAAAACCCAGTGGTAGACTTGCGATCGAGAGAATTGCCTGCCCAGTCAGCATCGGTATAGCCTGAGATCTGAGTGTGACTATTGTTGTGCATAAGAATTCCTCTACCAATGGAACCCTTAAGATAATGTAGCACACGATGAACAATCTTCAAATGATCCATACTTGGAGAGTGCATAAACTGGCTAACAATGCTGACAGCATATGATATATCAGGACGTGTGATAGTCAGATAAATGAGTTTGCCAACCATTATTTGATAGTAACTTAAATTGGGAACTGGATCACCGTGAGTTTTTAGCTTCAAGTTGTTATCCAAGGGGGTACGAGCAGGCTTGCAATCTGTCATTTTTGCTTCGTGAAGAAGATCCATGACATACTTGCGTTGGTTGAGGAAGAAACCCTTGTGAGAGTGTGCCATCTCGATGCCCAGAAAGTATTTGAGAGTGCCAAGATCCTTGATAGCAAACTTGTTGTTGAGATACTGTTTAAGAGCATTAATCTCTGACATATTATCACCTGTCACAATTAGATCATCAACATAAATGAGCACAACTAGTTTACCCACTAAGCTGGAACGAACAAATAAGGAAGAATCCGCAATACTTCGACAAAAACCAACCCTTTCCAGAACATGATTGAGCTTGGCATACCATGCACGTGGACTTTGCTTGAGACCATAAATGGATTTATGGAGTTTGCACACCATTTCTGGATTGTTTGATTGAGGATGACTTGGGGGTAACTTCATGTAAACCTCTTCTTCAAGTTCACCATGCAGGAAAGCATTTTTAACATCCATTTGAAAGAGAGGCCATGCATTGTTAATTGCAATCGACAACAATACTCTAACAGTGTTCATTTTTGCCACCGGAGCAAATGTCTCTTTATAATCGACGCCATAGGTTTGTGTAAAACCTCGAGCAACCAAGCGAGCCTTATTCCTTTCAATTGTGCCATCTGAATGAAACTTAGTTTTGTACACCCAACGACTCCCCACTGCCTTCTTTCCTTTTGGAAGTTTCACTATAGTCCATGTGTTATTTTCATGGAGGGCTTGAAGCTCCTCTGTCATAGCATTTCTCCACTCACTGTAAAGATTGGCTTCTTGAAAACTTTGAGGTTCTCGAGCTTCATTAATGGCACTTAGGAATGTAGAAAAAGAAGATGAAACTTTGCTATAATCAATAACATCAGTCACGGGATACCTGGCAGTGTAGGTCACATAATCATGCAACTTGGATGGAAGTTTCCTCTCTCCTGCAGGATTGCGACGAACTATAGGAGATTGAACTACAAGTATTTGAACAACATCATGGTTGGAAGGATCACTGGAGGGTGCAGTGTGAATCTCTGATGAGGAAGGGTTTTCATCTTCAAGATGTTCCACCGAGTGAAGGTTAACATCATCCGGCACATGATCACTAGGAGTGCATGTTGCATCTTCTCCGTTTGGATATGGAAAAGGAAATAAGTCCATCAAATGCTCCCCCTGTCTAGAGTAATCCAGTGATTGTGAGAAGTAAGGAACATGTTCTTCAAATTTAACATCCCTTGAAACAACCATTTTTCTAGTTGTTGAATTATAGCACTTGTAACCTTTTTGGGTAGATGAATAACCTAGAAAGACACATTTGGCAGCCCTTGGGTCTAGCTTGTCATGATTTTGAGTTTGAATGTGAACAAAGCATGTACACCCAAAGACTCTCAAATGGGAAAAGTTGATCTTTCTATTTTTCAAGACCTCATAAGGTGATTTAAAATTCAACACTTTACTAGGCAATCTATTGATGAGATATGCCGCAGTAAGGACTCATTGAGACCAAAACTTCTTAGGCACATTCATGTGAAACATAAGAGCTCTAGTCTTCTCAAGTAGATCTCTATTCTTCCTCTCAGCCACCCCATTTTGTTGAGGTGTTCCAACACAGCTTGTTTGGTGTAATATACCATGCGTGCTCAAGTAGTGTGATATGTTATGAGACATATATTCTGTACCGTTATCTGATCGTAAAATATGAATTTTTGAAGCAAATTGGGTGGCCACAAGTCTATGAAAATCTTGAAAAACTTCCATCACTTCACTTTTAAATTTCAAAAGATACAACCAAGTAATCCTTGTGAAATCATCCACAAAAGTTACAAAATATTTGTATCCATCAAAAGACTCTATAGTTGGTCCCCAAACATCGGAATGCACAATTTCAAAAGGGTTACTAGCCCTAGACAAAGAGGAAGTAAATGGTAATCTAGTAAACTTAGAAAAATGACAAACATCACAAGGACTTGTAACTTTGCACATATTTGGGAACAAGGTGGATAGAACTTTTTCAGAAGGATGTGCTAGACGTTGGTGCCAAAGTTGTTGTTCTTGAGCTAAGCTTGAAGTGACTTGAAAAACCTTGGGAACTTGAATATGCTTGGAAAGATAGTAGAGACCATTTAAGAAAAATCCTTCACCAATCGTCTTCTTGGTGACTACATCCTGAAAGATCACATTTTTGGGAGAGAAAATGGCAAGACAATTTAATGAGTTTGTGATCTTGCTAACAGATAAAAGTTGAAAAGGGAATGAGGGAACATAAAGAGCCTCAGACTCGACATCACTTGAGATCAAATGTATTTTTCCTTTTCCCACAACCATAGCATTTTTTCCATTGGCAACTGACACTTGGGATGGAATAGAAATTTTTTCAAATTTATGCAAGTTTGTAGACTTGTTAGTCATATGATCAGTGGCTCCAGAATCTATAATCCAATAATCATGCACATTACCAATGCTGAGAGCAGTTGAGAAGGAGTGTAAGATACCTGGGATGTCCCTTTGTACCACGCCTTCATTTCCAGCCAGGAAGCCAGCAAACTGTCCTAGTAGTGCAGTTTGATTGTTGTCACACTGATTTAGTGGTCCTTCACTATCTCCAAGACCTTGTTTCTTGTGAAGAAACATAGCAAACTCGTTGATCAGTGCAGCTGGATTAATGGTGAACTTCAGTGCTCCATCAGAAGAAGTTGTGGCAACATGATTTGCCTTGTAAGAAGGGTTGTACGAGCCTTTCGAGACACCTTTGTTATCCCTAGGAAACTTTGGTTTTAACTCTGGATGAAGAATCCAGCATCGGTCTCTTGAGTGCCCACCAACATCACAATGGCTACATTTTAAGCCAGTTTTCTTTCCTTTGTAGCCTCTCTCCTCACCAAGTTTTTGGTTAGAGAAGTAAGCCCTAGCTTCTGGTATATTTGCCTTCATGTCCAAGGTCATGACTTTCCTTCGAACCTCTTCTCTTTGAATTGTGGCACACACACTTGAAAAAGAAGGCAGGTCGGGATTCATGAGGATATGGCTTCGAAGATCTTCGAATTCAGGGCTCAGGCTTGCTAGGAGTTGGAATATTTTGTCTTCCTCGGCTCTTTTAGTTAGCACAGCAGCGTCGATGGTGTGTGGTCGATACACATTCAGCTCGTTCCACATAGTGGTCAGCTTTCCAAGATGTTGCACAAATGGCTTCCCTTCCTGTTGCAAACCAGCAATGTCCTTCTTTAACTGAAACACTCTAGCCGCATTGTTCTGATTTCCATACATTTCCTTGAGATTTTTCCAAAGAGTCATGGAGGATTCAGCATAGCTAAAAATTTCTGCAATCTTACGATCCATGGAATTGAGTAGCCACGACATGACCAACTGGTCTTTGCATAGCCAAGCATCATACTCCGGTGAGGTAGTCTCAGGCATTGGAATAGCACCATTAACATAACCAAGCTTTGATCGTCCTCCCAGAGCAAGAGAAACTGCTCTCTCCCATGGAAGATAGTTAAACTCATTTAGCAAGACAGAACTAAGACGTTGATTTGGGTTGATATCAATATCTGAGTGTGGTGATGGTGGAGTAACATGAAAGCTGTCTCCTTCCAAATTTACTAAGCTTTCTTCAGCCATGATTGAAGGACAAGAAGCTCACAAATCTCTCAAGAGAACACCACAGAGACAGGCCGGTTAGGGTCACTGCTCTGATACCATATTGAATTTTGAATGTCTATTTTTGTATATGTGTGTAACTTACAAGGAAAGCTCATATAAATGAGCGGAAGAAAGGAAAGCAAAACATAAAGAAAGAAAAAGCAAAGCATCAAACATGGAAGCAGAAAACATGGAAGGAAACATGGAAAAGTAAAAAGCAAAGCATGAAACATGGAAGGAAACATGGAAAAGTAAAGTTTCTTCCAATAGGATGTAATGGTCTTTACAAAACTCAGACGGCTAGTTTTGATGGTGTTATCATCTCTACAAGTCTCTTCCTTGTAGAGATGAAAGAGGACTTGGAATTTGCATTAGTTATTGCATCCATCTCTGATCTAAAGTTTTCGAATGATGGGCGGCACATCTTAAGTCTCGACTACATGAATCTAAAGGTGCTTTATTTTAGTTGCGGTTGAACTTTTAGATTTTGGATTTTCCTTATAAAAATGCGATGCTTATAAATTTATGTCATCATCAAGTTTATGATGGCATTTTCAAAATTCTTCTTCTGCTGGTCCAAATTTAATTTGATTGCTGCTGTTGTTTTTGTTTTAGCTCTGGGACATGCATATGGACTCTTCACCAGTTGCAATATACAAGATCCACGAGCACCTGCGCCCTAAGGTAAGCGGAAGAAAAAACAACATTTTGTCTCCCGTGGATAATTGGAGCAGAAACTTCCTTCATAAATTCCCCCCCTCGTTAATGTCTAAAACAACCTGTGAATTGAGTTGCAAAAGAATACAATGGGTATCATCAGCTTTTATTTTTAAGTTCATATGTACAACCTTGTATGCCGCTTCTCCGTTATCCCTACAGCTGACAGCATCTTTACCCCCTGCAGTTATCCGAGTTGTATAACAATGATCGCATTTTTGATAAATTTGGGTGCTGTTTCAGTGGAGATGGACTTCATTATGCGACTCGGTCTTATAGTTATTGCCCTTTTAGGTCACAGTTCCTTTGTTACCAATCAAAATTGTGGAGCTTGTATTTGCTTGCTGTTGCCCAAGTGTTACAACTTTCTTTTATTGTTACTTAGCAACCTAGTGCGCATTTTTTCCCATGGAGGTGGAAGTGAAGAAGGAGCTGTTGGAGTTTGTGGCCAAGTGGACTATCCTCCAAAATACCTTTTGGCTAAAGAAAGAAAGAAAACATCTTTCCTTGTTTTGGGGAGAAAAAAAAGGGAAAAGCAAGGAGGAAAAAAGGGAAAAGCAAAATGTTCTCTTCAACACCCGTGGGTGTTGGTTCAAAAAGGAAATAAAAGAGTGTGAGAGCTCAATTCGGTTTGTAGAGAGAAAAAAGAGCTCGGTTTGAAGAGAGAAAAAAAGCTCTTTTTTGCAGAGAGCAAGGGCAAGGGTGAGAGAAATCAAGAGAGCTAGAGTGAAAGATCTCTTGTGAAAGAACTCTTGGGGTAGAGTGAGGCTCTTGGGAAAATTCTGTGAGTGGGTGTACAAGGGATATGGGATTGGGTTATGTCGATTTAACTCATGTGTAACTTGTACTGTTTTTTCTCATAGTGAAGAGCAATATCTCTCCGAGGACGTAGGCAGGTTTTTGCCGAACCTCGTAAATTTCTCGGTGTCTTTATTTCTTGTATTTTAAACTATTCAACTGTGGGTTTGTATGTTGGTGAAGATAATCAGCCAAGGCACAACAGGAGCTACAGTAGAAGCTAGCATAAGTCCCAACAGGTCTGTTCTAATTCCCTCAAATTGTAATTGTCGAGTTGGTGTAATGGAATCTTATAGTCAAGCGGGGAGGGTTCACTTTCCATTGATAACTGTTCGTTGTTTCCATGGACTTGAGGGCGTATGCAAATTTTGCTTGTACATGGGAGTCGGAATTCTGAAACCAAGTCAATTGTCGATTTGAAATGTGCATAAATTATTTCAATTGTCAATTGTATGTAAGTTATGTTTTTTTGTTTCCTCCCTGAAACTTTTACTTCCCTTCTGAACTTGAAAGCAGGAAGCCAAGTCTCCACACGGCTCCAAGGGCTAGGAGTTCATCCTTGAGCATCCTAGCACAAGGATTTTACCGACATGGTTGGGCTTCTGAACCTCATTGTATCTATGTCCATTTATTATATAGAATGCATATCTGCAGATTGAAACACGTCTTTTTCTGATTTTTCAGGGCATGAAAATTCAAGCTCGTGCGGTAACAACCGTAGTTATGACCTAAGCTCCAAGATTATACATCTGGCATGGCGTTCAGAAACAAACTTGATTGCTAGTGGCGTTGGGAATAGATTGTTCATGTATTATGCATGCATTTGTGTACATGACAGTAAGTGATTTTTGCACTCGCTTTTTGTCCCGTTGCACTTAGAAGGAGTGCAAATGGAAAAATAGGAATGCATAAATCATTTCGCTTTAGTCATGCTCATGTTTTCTTAGAGACATTATACTAAAATAAACATGGCTAGTCTCTCAGATATGTTTCCTCACAAGGTTCTTGAGATTATCTCAAGTGATGAGGAGAATGAAATAACGAACCACAAGAGCTCTTAGAACTAGTTCAAGCGTTGAGGAGAACAAAATAATGAATTATGATTATGACAAGCTTTGAGTTTATTTTCTTTGTTCCATCGACTCGTGACCCTAAAACGGGAATAATTTGAGTATATCCCCTTTTGTATGACACTGATCTATAATATGCTTTTGACAAATGCTACTGTGTGTATTCACACACATATTTTACATATATGAATTTCATGTCACACCTATTGATCCTATAAGTACCAAACATAAATAGAAAGAATAGGGATAGTAACCTTCACTCAATCAGGTGCAATGGAACAAGCTCAATGTTGCTAATCTTTAATTCACTCTACATGGCTAAGTAAAACGCTTGATTTGAGATTGAGAAACAACTCACTTCGATTGCACAAAGCAAATAGATTACAACATCTAATGCAACTCTCACCATAATCTCTAATGCGACTTATCAAGTTTTATGCAATTCAAGTAAAATGCCCTTATTACTTGAATTTCCAATGCCAATGCCAAGGAGCCACCCTTGGGTCTCAACTATGAATCGTCAGTAAACGAAAACCTGATAATTCCGAAGAGGAAGAGTAAAATACTCATCAAGTTTCAAGATTATTATACTTAATAATGTTGGGAATTTGTTGGTGAATTGTGTATAGAATATTGGCTCTTATACTATTTTATGTGTCATTCTCGAGTTTAAGTAAGATGTACTTAAGTTGAGACGATGAGTAACCAAATTTGAATAGAAATTTCCATTGAGTTAGCTTGCGGATTATTATTTCCCTTCCCATTCTCTGCGGCTTCGTGAGCTGCATCACCTACCATAAGAAGAGATAAGCATCCAACTTGCGCATACATTTATTATTTGGGCAGCTCAGACACCACTGCCCAAAACCCTTCCTTCCCAAAAGATAAGCATCCAACTTGCACATTTGTTTATTATTTGGGCAGCTCAGACACCGCTGCCCGAAACCCTTCCTTCCATGCCACCAACCTGCCCGCTGCCCAAACCCCCTCACCAGTTGCCCTAGAAGACCCTCTCACATCCTCTATATAAACCAAACCAAAGCATAGAACTCTTCGTTTCATTTTCATAGCCTCCTCCTTCGTCTTCCTCCTCCCTCCTTTGTCCTTTTCTCCTGTATACATGCCATTAGGGTTTAGGGTTTATCTTTTGTTTCGTCTGGAGAATATGTTTAGCTTAATGATGGTTGCTCATCTGTTTCTCTCACCACGAGACGATCAAAGTTCAAACGTATTCTGATAAGTGAAATAGTTATCAAACCATCCCTTTCTAGCAGCAACTTGCTAGTTAAGTTTGTGATGTTCTTGATTTTATATATGTGTGTGTGCGTGTTATAGAAGGGTTTTGTTTACGTGCAAAGACCTTCCATCCGCATGCAACAAATGATGGGCAGAGCGGCCATGTTTTGCACAGATTGACTGAAAAAATTGAGTGCTCATTTTGTGTGTGCTTCAGTTAGCTGTTTGCTTCTGTAAGAGGTTATATGCGATTTCTGCAGAATCTCTTTGGATGTTCCAGCATACATACCATACATACGTACATACATTATACATGCGATATTGATATCATGCATTTGATTTACCCCATTATTTTTAAACGAAATTGTTTTTGTCTTTAAATTCCAAAGTTTTATATGGAAAAGGTCAAACAATAATTTGGAAACTTTTTTTTTTTTTGTCTCTCTAAAAATAGTTGGTAAGGACTAAGAATCACATAACAATTTTGGGCTGCTTACCAAAGTTGGCGTATTGTGCCCTTTCCATATTTAGATTAAAGTCATGGGCCTCAGTTGACTGAAAAGTGATCCATAATAGAAATGTCGATAATTTGACGACCAATCCAATGATTGGAAAACGGCCCTGTCATTTGTGGATGGGCTGGTCCTCAAGCCCTTCTGGTCTTGTTTGACCTAGTTTTGAGACGTCTCGAGACTTGACTTGCTATTTACGAGATTCGAATTTAAATTTCTTACTTACAAATGTCACAAGACTCTAGGACAAATTAAGTGACAGTAAGAGAGCCTCTAACGAGAATAAACATTGTTAAGAGTGTGCTAATGTGTGGGATAGTAAGTCTCTAAAACAAAAATAGCGGTCTCAAAACCAAATACGCCAGGAAGTTGTTTTTTTTTTTTTTTTTTCTTTCAAAGGATTAATTGGTGGTTTCTTGACGGCAATTCACTTTTTTGAGAGCTGAAAAGATTAAAAAAGGCATTTTAACATTCACCTGACTATCATCGTGTGATTCATCAAAGTCAAAAAATCGAACCTCATACGTGCCGTGTGAAAATTCCACCTGGAATTCGAAAAAAGAAGGAAGTTGCTTTCTGTCATGAAAGGTAGGTGATCAAAATCAAATTAAGATTCTCAAAGTTGTGGTTTCCTCTATATGTGGCAAGCCAAGACAATCCCAATTAATGAAATGCTTGATCGCCACTAGTCATGCATGTGCACACATGCATACGTTTTGGTTATATTAGCCCAAGGATTCGTGAAATCTAAGGTAGGTAAGATGCACAAATCTGGCAAAGGATTACGGAGGACCCTTCGATTTGTTTTTTTATAATCACATGTTAAACGAGAACGAGACACTAATTACCAACAATTTGATTTGTTTTTATAATCACATGTTAATTGAGACACTAATTACCAACAATTTGAAGACACTATTTACCAAATGATACAATGTAGAGTCTTATATGTTAAAGATAAACCCTTTGGAGGACTTGGGTTGACCATTCTAGGTAAGGATGAATATCAAATTCATTTTCGAGATAAAAAAATGTGTCATAATAAGTTTTTAATACATTCTAACTAAAATTTATGAACAAATGAAAATCATGCAATTAAATTTGTTTTTTAGTAGAGCAATGACGTTAGTAAGTTAGACAGTTATTTGTTGAGAGAAATGAGTCGATGAGATTCGAATCTTTATTAAGATACACATATATTATTTATTTTTATCATTGCAATAAAACGTCATTGCCAGTACAACCATTTGATCCCAAAGCTTGATATTTATTTTTATATCCATAAGATTTTATGTTTGGTAAAATATCTATAGCATAGCTCGTAATAAAATTACCAATTCAGAATTTATGGAGGAGCACAAACAAGCACTTCAAGAAAAATCTTTGCAATACAGATCAAAAGGTGCATGACCCGCGGCCCATCTTTGGTTTTTACATTGACCTATGGAAGTTACTGAGGACCAAATGGGAATTGTGTATTGGCTCGTTTAGATGTCATTTTAAAATGGTTGAAAGCATTTTAAAAAAAAAAATATTTTTGGATTCTAAAAGTATTTTAAGTGTTTTTGTAAGATTTACTTGTATTTTTACTAAGGATTGGTTCCAAAAACATTTTCATAAAAAACATTTTTAATCATTTTAAAAATATATCCAAATGAATAGTATATCTATTTTGGGACACTATAAATGGTTTCACAGTATAAAAACCACGGAAAGAGATTCTCCAGATCTCTTCCACCTAATTCTTCTTATCAAATAATTCAAACTCTTAAAATTTGATTCAACGGTTAAAAATATGGGATTCTTTTAAAAATATAATAACTTTAGCTATTTGATTAAATGTATACAGATTGTTTCATCGGAAGGAGTAGACGAAAGCGAACAGAGAATATCCCCTTCCACCAAGCTTTTCTGACACCAATGACTCCAAAGACTGAGCCTTTGGAGGGCAAAACTCTTTGAAAATCCTCGAAGCCCCCAAATTTCCCTCGAATTTTTTCTGGACAGTGGGGATTTCGTCCTAGCAATTGATTGTAGGACTCTTTTCAGTTTGAAATCTCAGAGGTTTTGCTGCCATGGCAGTTTCAACGCAGCTCCAATCTCCGACCAGTCTTGCTTCGTTGACTCACCGTACTAAGCTCGAATTCCGAAGCAGCTGCTGCATTCCTTCAGTTTCCAGCACAAAACAGAGAAGCTCAGCTGCCCGTGTCAATGCTGTACTGTCCACCGCGACCAGTGTTTCCGACAGCTCGAATTCGAAGCCGCAGATAGCTTCTTTCAGTGAGGTGCCAATTGGGGTTCTTTATATTTTAAATTTTCTGTGGATTTTGTGATTTGGGTTTTTGTTTTGGTGGAGAAACATGAATTGGGTATGTGAGATTTTGGTGTGGTTTGTGCAGTTGATCGAGTCTTTGATTAGTCGGGTGGATTTGACGGAGGAGGAAGCTGAAGCGTCGTTGGAGTTGTTGCTGGATGATGCCAATGAGGCTTTGATCAGTGCTTTTCTTGTGTTGTTGAGAGCCAAAGGAGAGACATATGGAGAAGTAAGTATTTTTTTCGAAAACAGAAAATTTTGAATTTTTAGTAGATTTGGCTATTCTTTTACTTGTGTTTTCGTCGTGGACATATTATAATCTACAATCCGTGCGGAAATCGATTTTATTTTGAAAAAAATAATGCTACCATTAGAGAAACTGTGAACTTTTGTTTGTGATTTATTCTCATATCCACCAAATTTGTGGACTATGTAGTCTATATTGATAGTAATCGTTGGAAAGGCCACTTTTCATCCTTTCTGTGCATCAATCAGTTCAAATTTGCATATTAAGTTAGCCTTCATAAGGGTGAGTGAAATTTCGGTATCTAAAGGTATTGACGGATTCTTTGAATGGATTGTATAGGTCAGTCTTCTTCTGAGCTCCTCTATTCTAGGAAGCATGCTCCACTTACTTTTTGTTGTCAGTCAATCTACGCGAAAGACTCTGGTTTGATATTCTTACAAGAACCAACATCTATGATCACCAACCAATCCGGTTCACAAATTCTGATTCTTGGTGGATGGTTGCATCTGATTGAAAAGGCTTACCTGGTTAATTTGAGAATTGCTTACAATGCAATACTTTTGTCTGGAATGAGTACGTTAGAAAGGCGTATTTGGAACAAAAGTAGAAATCAGTGAGCTGGTCATTGAATGTGTGAGTAACAGAGCCTCGTCTGGGAAAAATATGAATAATTTTCCTAATAATAAGTGTCCGTGTGATAAGCTGATAACTGGGATTTTTTTTTTTTTCTGTTCCGAGTGGCACTTGGGTGCTAGTTTTTCTTTTGGTCTTGTTTTGTTGGTCTTTTGTTCTGCATTTGTGATGGCTTGTTTTTTTGGGGTGTTTCTTTTGTTTTTCTGATCTGATCCTGTTGTTTAGTAGGTCAAGCGTACCGTGATATAGCTTATTTCCTGGATAATTATTTTTACTAGTTATTATTATTAAACAGATTGTCGGATTAGCAAAGGCGATGCTGAAGCACAGTTTGAAGATAGAAGGCTTAGACAATGCAGTGGACATTGTTGGAACTGGTGGTGATGGCGCAAACACAGTAAACATTTCCACAGGGGCTGCAATACTTGCTGCAGCTTGTGGTGCAAAAGTTGCAAAGGTAACATCCATCTATATTGATATTGTGATATTTATGTGCCGTGTTTCTTTTATCAAAGTAAATACTATCAAACAATTGTTTGTATCTCAGCAAGGAAACCGTTCAAGTTCCTCTGCATGTGGAAGTGCTGATGTATTAGAAGCTTTGGGAATAATAATTGATTTGGACCCTGAGGTTGGTGCACTAAATATTTTATTTCGAATATGGTAAATAAAATGTGCAGTAGTGATATCAAATTTAGCCAGACAAATGCTCATTCAGGTTGGAATTCTTCTTGAAACAGGGGGTAACTAGATGTGTGAACGAAGCAGGCATTGGCTTTATGATGGCACCCAAATATCATCCAGCAATGCATATTATCCGCCCTGTCAGAAAAAAACTGAAAGTGAAGACTGTGTTTAACATATTGGGACCTATGTTGAATCCAGCAAGAGTACCGTTCGCTGTTGTTGGTGTATACAAGGATGACTTGGTGATCGTTTATTCTTAGAATTTTAGCGATAACTTGGAGAAGTTTGGATTTTACCTTATAACTATTGAGCTGCATGTGCATGTGGTTTATAATTTTCTTATCTATATAGGTCTTAAAGATGGCCAGAGCTTTGCAAAGCTTTGGAATGAAGAGAGCACTAGTCGTTCACTCTGAGGGCTTGGACGAAATGAGCCCACTTGGTAAAATTCCTCCTTTTATTTTAAGATCATGTATTTGCTAATACGATATCATCATTACTTTGCTTCTAGTTTAACATAAAGCCTCACTTACGCGTGATTGATTTCAATATAGGACCTGGGCATATCCTTGATGTGACTCCCAATAAGATCGAGGAGTTCTCTTTTGATCCATGTGAAAATCTTGTCTCTAGTTTTCAACTGTTGATTCTTGTGCTTATATTTTGTTGGATGATTTTTCATTCAACTCAGTGTTCTCATCAATTCATAATTTTCATTATATACAGTGGATTTTGGAATTCCTCGCTGCACCCTAGATGATTTGCAAGGTGGAGGCCCAGAGTATAATGCCGATGCACTAAAGCGTGTATTGTCAGGGGAGAAGGGTGCCATTGCAGATGCATTTGTAAGTTTCCTTAATCGTTACAATAAAGCGTCAATTTTGTTACTTTTTTCCTATGTTTGACAAATCTGTTCATTACCAAAACCATTGGCCAGATCTTAAACGCTGCAGCTGCTCTCTTGGTCAGTGGCCGGGTGAACACCTTAGCTGAAGGAATTTCTTTGGCTCGGGAAACACAACTTTCAGGGAAAGCTATTAGGATCCTTGATCAATGGGTAGCACTCTCCAATGTAAGTGGTTTGGCCATACATTTGATATCTTCAGTTTGTGATTAAAAGTATCATTTTCTTTAATTCGTTTTGGTTAACGATTGCAGACAATGATTAAAGATACGGTTATTTACTGAGGACGTCAGAGCTATTGAGCCGACGCTGTTGAGAGAGCAAAATAAAGCAAGGGGTTGTATTTTGGAGTGTTTTCAATCTTCTCTTTGGAATTCATGTATACTTTAGAGAAAAATTAACTAGAATTGAAAAGAATCCCAACACTTTTCTTCGTCTGTCAACTCGAAAACCAAGTTTAGTTTTATAAATATGTGAAACAATGGAAGCAAATAAGTTTCAAAAATATGTTTACATCTCTCTCTCTCTCTCTCTCTCTCTCTCTCTCTCTCTCTCCCCCTCTGCTTACATATGCCAAATTCTGTATCCGTTTCAATAATGTTTCTGTGTAATATAAGCTAGTAGACACACCAGCAATCCTGCAAAAAGAAATTCCCAAATGATTAGACACCAAAGTTGGATCATTCGAAACTAATTTGCGCCTTTATAAGGTCATTAAAATGGTAAATTTGACACGAGTTGTTGTACTATAACGATGAGCGGAAGGAAGTACCTCTGAATGTATAACTCTCTGCCATAGAGTATGTTCTTTTTGATGCTGATTTTACTGCACATCAGACAGAAAGATGATCAATTAAGTTGAGCACTAGTAAATGGTTGGATAAGCATGCTAGGATGACTTGACCGTCTCTTGAACTCGAGTACAAATACTCCTACTCGTAAATTAGACTCGTTTAAAATATACGCATCGCTTCATTATAAGTAGCGAGTGAAAATTTGATACAGAAGTCATAGAAAGGAGAATAATCATGGGGATGTCTAACCAGAATCACAATTTGACGTGGAATTGAAGCTCCCACACATACACAATTGCCTAATGCCATCAGCGCCGTACCCGCACGTGCCACTGGTAGCCTCACAAGCTCTACAAAACTCATCGTTTTCTTGAACAGAGTACTTCACTCGGATACCATACGACCACCCATGGGCCCCATCCAGCTTCAGCGGGGCCAGGTTGTAAGCACTGCTATACCCTTCACACTGAAGCTTGGTGAGATTAACGGCCTTGATGGCCTCAAACGGCACTGCACAACACTCAGGTGGACCCGAACCAAACATGGAACCCACCCTCCTATGGCCCAACATATCCCACGCCGGACAACCATAGTATTCCTCGCAACTCATTCCCGAAACGTTTCTGCATGGCAAGTGCTTCCCCGGAAAGCCTTGAAAGAGCGGCGACTGAGCGGAGCAGCCGATCAGCATGAACACGTTGTCGGCGGTCGGATTCATGTACGGAGCCCGCCATTGCTCGACGGAGAAGCCATTGCCCTTGGCACCTAGCACTATGCTGTCACATGTTGACATGTGAGGTTCATGCAACGTGAGGGCTTGGTAAGCATAGTCTATGTCCAAGACCCTGTAAGATCCCGAGCTTATGTGAAACATGAGCACATCGTTGATGCAGTATAAGAGATCTCGAAAACCCGGGTGCCCGCAGCCGGAGCGGACGGCGAACGGGTAATCTATGGTGAGGTTTCCGCAATACGATCTGCATGTGTTGGCAGAACCGGATGGAAAGAACGAAGAAAATAAAAGACAGAGGAGGAAGCTGGGAATTATGAGCATAGTAGTAGTACTATAGCCACTCATGGATGCGAGAGAGAGAGAGAGAGAGTTTTGAGTCAGCTGTGTGGTTTGTGATATGAGTGACAGTGGAAAACGCAGATGATATTGATACCTTGCTTGGATGATTTGTGTTGAGAATATCTTTTGGTGAATGGTTAATGGGTTTTGCTCCTCTTTTTGGTTGGAGAATTATTTGTTTTTAAAACTTTAGTGTATGCTTTTGAAAAATTGAAATCCTGCAGAAGCTTTAGTTTGCTTTTGGGTCTTGGGACGGCAATAAAATTGCACGAAATGATTCCGATGGGGTTGCTTTATGTTCCAACGTCTTTGCTTGTCCATCACTATGACAAAGAAGGCGTTTTCCCTAACGATAGATAATAAGGTATCATATTAATGCTTTGTTGGAGAATTATATTAATGCTTTTCACTCATGCAAGAGGTATCATATTTTACTGACATAGATAATAAGGTTGATTTAAAGACACGTCATTTTTCAAATTTCTTATTGTTGATTTCGTAGTTTTCATGTGTTATTTCACTGAGTAAGAAACAAGTATTTGACGACGGTTAAATATTACATGTATTCAAAGTTTTCAGTTAAAGAATCACTTATGTTTTTTTTTTGTGAGCATGGTACCTTGAATCCAACATTAAAAAACAACCTGACTTAAAATTTTACCGCATTTTTACTGAATCACTTGTCTTAATTCATGTTTTACAAATGTTGAAAATATGGGTGGTATTTAGCCAACCAAAAATGGCTACTCGATATGGTCTAACATGTCTGATTTTGCAACATAAATAAAACAACAACGTACGGTCCAATTGAATTATTAAACAACAGGTCAAATCCATAACAAATGATAGATAAAATACCGACATATCGTACACATGTCAAGTGTTTGGCGAAACAATGACATGTCGTACGTACAGACCAAGTATTTGCCAAAGGAAAGACAAGTCGTAGCCATGGTGGGGTACAATTTCAAACGACCTGTCGTATATATGTCGATCTTTTTCCACGTGCCACCTGACTGAGCGGGAAGTGAGAATCTGGCGGTGGCGATCAGTACCACCGTCCGCGTTGCCTCCTACCTTTCTGTTTGGCTGCCCAGAAAAAAAAAAAAAAAAAAAAACAGTAACTTTAGCTGTATTCAGCCGTCCTCTCCTCCAAGGAGACAGGAAGAACTCTAACTTTCTCGGAAACCAAACACCCCAGTGTTATAGAAGGTCCTTTTTAGGTGGTTCGTGTGAAGATCATACTATTTGATAAATGGGAGCTCCGGAGGAATCCGAAGACACTGTCTCAAACGTAAAGAGGACCTTCAAAATTTCCAACTTTTTTACTATTCTTATATGATAATTCTCTAAAACTGAATAATTTGGAATAAATACGCCTGCCCAATAAATTTTTAGTTTATACTTCCTTCATTTCTGGGTAAGTTTATGAATTTAGTGTCACTTGTTTAAATTTGGAGAAACTAAAATTTGGGTTTGATTTGTTATACGTTTTTGGAACTTGGGTTTGATTTGTTATGCTTTTCTGGAACTTGGGTTTATTATAAATTGCCCACCATATGTTTGATGAAATTCCTGTTTGAGTGACTATGGCATTGTTTTCTTTGGACTAGCATTCTCCGAAACTAGCAGGAACTGTCAACTGGGGCACGGCAACTGTCATCGGAGTGTTTGCAGGCTTGTTTTATGGTGGTAGCAAGGAAGCAGCTGCATCAGTTGTAAGTTTGTATCTTAAATAACAACGTTCCAAACTGCTTAATTTGGTGCTTTGTAGTTATTCATGACAATGTTTGAACAACTGAGGTGTTTGATTATTATCGTACGCAATCTTCTTAAAAATTGAAACTTGTGAGGACTTTCTGCCTTTGCTTTGGCAGAGCAAAGATGCAGAAGTAATGTTGAAGCTAGGGAGCACGCCAGACAAGCGTGAACAATATCGTCTCATGAGAGATGCAATGGAGAAAAGGTTCATTCGTGTCACTCGGGGCTCGATAGTTGGTGGAGTGCGCCTTGGATTGTTTACTGCTACTTTTTGTGGTATACAGAATCTGCTTGCTGAGAAAAGGGGCAAGCATGATGTTTTCAATGTTGTTGGAGCCGGTTCAGCCACTGCTGCTACGTTCGCTCTAATAAGTATGTATATCTGATCTTTGGGCTTCTTTTCGTTAACTGGTGTCATTGGGCATGTGCCAATGCATCGACTTCCGAAGTGATGCTTATGGCCCTTTCAGAATGTTCGAAGTAATTTGTGAAATGCAATGTTTTCTCGTTATCTAACATTCGGTTTCACTTTAATCAGTGCCTGGATCATTGGCTTGGCGAGCAAGAAACGTGATGCTAGGTGCTACCCTAGGAGCAGTGTTAGGTTTTCCACTAGGTAACACAGTCACCCGTGTAATTTTCCAAGTGTACGTTTAATCGATCATATGTCACTTACATGGGTTGATGCATGTTGTGGCAGGGTGGGCACATTTGAAGCTGGTAGGGAAGGCAAATGAAGGGAATCTGGCTGCACATCCTGATTCAGATCAAAGAGAAGCAAGGAGTGGTGTTGGTGCTGCAATTGAGAGGCTGGAAGATAACTTGAATAAGTAGAACATAAATTTCTGTAAGGCAAGACCTCCCCGTTGTCTGGCGCAAAATGAGAAGGATGAAAATTTCGAGAAAAAACTAGTAAAATGAGCTAAGAACCATGCAGTATTCGTTGTTGCGTTTATTGAGGAATAACAACACTAGGTGAATCTGTTGAAGGTGTTTTCAGTATAAATGTTACAATTTCTAAAGCAGAACATTTTTTTTCTTCGTTAGGAAAACGAACATCAGAATTATCTAAGAATCCGTAATGATATGATAATTGTGAACGTAATCATGGATTTGAGTCGTTGACTTGTGTTTGTTTTGGTTTCGTTTACAACTATGCTCAACAACAACATCAAAGCCTAACCCCCGATGTCGGCTGTATGAATTCTAAAACGCCATTGCTCTCGATTTTATAACTATGCTCAAGAAGAATTAATTAGGTTTATTGATCCTCTTAGCAAATTATTAAATCCTCCTTGCATTAAAGGAATACAGTGAAACTCAAAACAGAAAAAACCTATTGAATTCATAAACATCTGTGATCTCCAAACTCCCTTCCATGCTTGGTCAAATCACCACGCTTGATAAAGGGCGAGCAAATTCTTGGACATTTGTGTTGTTTGAGCTCGTATGTTTCCACCACCTCGACGCTTGCGGAGAGGACAAGACTATCTCAGACGGACAGTCGAAACAACACTAGCCGTATAGACATCACAGGGCTGGCAGACTCTGGGCGGCCCCCCGCACCATCGTCACCATTAGTGTCTTCGTCTTCTGAGGTATACGATTCTTCCTTGAGACCCAAGCCATGGTATACCAGGCACGTAAGGCCATCGCCCAAATGAGTCACAAGAGAGTCCCGTACAGCCTCAAAACGAGGACAGAATATGCCTCGGAGCTCATCTAACACCCAAACCTCCCTTAGGACACCATCGGAGTCCAACTGATAAACAACCTCTGAGCTTAACGAACGCTTGGCAATCAAAAAGGCGTCGTAATAAGCAAAATCAGAAACAGGATAATTAGGAAAACCTCCGACCCCGATCGCTCTTGCATCCTCCCAGTTCTCCTGGATTGTGTCGAAAGTGTAAAAGGAATGGGCTGAACAGGCAGGATCACGAGACATAGATGTTACAACGATCTTATTACCCCAAGACAAGTGTTTATAGATATAAGTAGCGTTTAAAGGACCGCCAATGGAGGGAATGTTCGGCAGAACCCTCCACAACCCAGTGTTGGGATTAAAAACCTCGAAAAGAAGCGGTCATTGTTTTTCCACGACTCTGGTAAACGTCTTGGCGAAGACATAGATTTTGCGGTCAATGTTGATCACAATAGGGTTGATTTTGTGACCCGTCATACTCGGAATGTCGATTTTCTTGCAAACGAAGATGGGATCGATCTCCGGACCATCACCAACCTCGAGCTTACACTTATAAACTTGGAGGTTACCCTACTGCTGTTGCTGCTTCCTAATGCTTTTACCATTCCAGCTGCTACCCTCGAACCATTTACCGCCTAGCATGTATAAACGGTCATCCACCGCCGTATAGGGCAGATCCATCGGCGCTGTTGTATTGCCCTCTGGGAGTCGATACTTGTTCATGACTTGAAACTCGGGCCTCGCCGTAGCCGGCCTTGCAGGAACGACGAGCAATAATCTCCCGATATCGAGACACAATAGCTCCAAATCCATTTGCATAAACAAAAACCAACCCTTATTGTTCTCTTTCTCCTGCACCGCCATCTTCTTCGCAATTTTAATGAAGTTGTGAATTCTGAGCGATATGTTGAGCGACCTAGACCTAGACTCAGTGGCAGTTTGGAGATCAATTTATCATACTAAAGTCCTAGAGCAATCAGGAAATATTTAGGAATCCCTCAATTTCTAGGATTAAGAGGAATGAGATTTCTTCTCCTTATTTCCAAACCCTAGAGCAATTAGGAAACGAAAATTAATGGGAAAAAATAAAAACTTCGTGGTCAATTTTGAAACTTTCTCAAATTGAGGGTCTAAAATGCAGTAAATCTTTTTATTTTTTTTTATAAGATGATATTTAGGTTAGATATTAAACACCCCGTATACACCTTTGTTAATTTTTGTCTATTGATTTTTTTCAATTTAGTCGATGATGGTAAAAAATTGAGATGAGTGTGTGAGAGGTAAAAATAGGTGTGTGAATAGTATCACCAAAAATATAAAGGCTTAGCTTAGGCATGTTATTTTCATACTTTGTTCGATTGCTTCAACATCAAGTTTTCTTTGTTACTAGTGTTCTTTTACTGGTGTTGTGGTTGTAGGTTATGGCGGCACAAGCTTTATTTGGCGGGGCTCCTGCAGGAGAGTTGCAGTATCGAATGGTGCGTAAGGGTAAATCATAGTGGAACCTCAACTTTCTTCATAAACTACCTTTAAGGTGTTGGTTTGTTATATTTCATTGGGTAAATTATATTTGGCACTCTCAAGTTTGAGGGCAATTACAAACCAATACATCATCTTTAAAATATTGCAATCTCATAAACAAACTTACGATTTAGTTGCAATGTTCTTTAAAACATTGCAATCTCATAAACAAACTTACGATTTAGTTGCAATGTGAAACCCCACCCCCATAATTAATTTGTAATTTCATTTTGCCCCTTGAAAGTTTATAAAAATGTGCAATTTGGTCCCTTATCCTATTTTAATCCAGACCCTTTATCTGGATTCTCTTTCTCCCCCGCGCTACCACGCGGCAACCCCCTAACTCCTCTCTATCTCTCTTTCCTTGGATCTCACTCCCTTATTCTCTCTCTCAGCTCTCTAACCCTCTCACTTCCCTCTCTCGCACACCCTCCCAGTTCGACACACGCACGCACGCCGAGGAACACCACCACCCTGACGTCGACAATACCACCACATTCACCATCGTGGACTCTCCCTCTCACTCTCCTTCATCTTCGTGAAGCACAGAACACCTAAAGCTCACTCAAAAACCCCGACGTACCCCGAGGCTTTCGAGCCCAGATCCCGGCCATTTACGGCCCTTCCACGGTGAATCAAAGGTGAAAAAACACTTCCCCTCACCTTGCACTTCATTTTGGTACCTAAATCATAGTCTAAGGAGAAGTGTTGGCGGTGATTGGAGCTCAGAAGGCTCCTGCCTTCTTCCCTAGCGAGATACCCAAAACCTAGGCCCTTTGGGCCTTGCCAAATTCGAGCCCTAGGCCCGTTACCCTTAAAAGCCCAGCCCGTTTCTTTTTTAATTTAAATTGTATTTATTTATTTAAAACCCAAAAACAATCGGGCCAAGCCTAAGTGCCCAACCCAATTGGAAACCTAAAACTCCTTTAGGTCTCAGGCTTTAAGGCCGGTTAGGCTTAGGCCTTCAGGCCTTGGCATCCAGCCCACCTAAAACCTAAACCCAGCCCACCTAAATTCCCTAAGCCCAACCCCAAATGTAACTAAACCCTAAAGCCCAAAACCCATAGAGCCCTAATCGGCCCAACCCAAACCCTAGAACCTAACCCGAATCCAAACCCAGCCCCGTTGACCCAGTTTGACCCTATCCGTTGACCGTTGACTTTGACTTCGGCTTGACTTTTCTGGTTTCGTCTGGAACCCCTCCTAGGTTAATTTCGATGTCTTGGACTCGTTTTTTATGTCCGTTTTCCCAAATTCAACCGTTTGAATATAGTTTTAATAATTGTAACCTTTATGTGCTTAGGTGCAATTACTAGTGGCAATTCCGTTATTCCTATTTCATACGGCTCATCTACGACGGAATATCTGTGAGTGGACCCCTTCTAAAAATGAACGTTTTATTAGTAGAAATGCATACATGAAAAGCATGGTTTACTGAATATGTTTTGTGAACGTTTTATGAGAAATTGATTATCATGTTATACTGAGCTTATTTTGGAATACCATATTTTCTATAAAACCCATGTTCTTGTAGGGTATTTGATGGATGACGATATACTATTTAGAACATGTTTTCACACACTTCCTTATAGTATAGATGATGGATGACTTTATACTATGAAGTTTCCTTTGAGATATATGTACCTATGTTTGGAAAGATTATGTTCAATGGTTTTGTTCTTACCTAGCGGTCCCTATTTCGGCTGCGGGCGAGGTTTACGATGTTGGCATAAGGTCAGGAGAAATAATCTCTAGCTACGGGCTGAGAGACACGGAGCTGGCATAGGGCCTGAAGAAATTTCCTCTGGCTATGGCGCAGGGACGGGAAGCGGGCATAGGGCCTGGAGTGAAACTGGACATTCACTAGTGATTTACACTATATACAAGATATGCTTTATGAGATGTTTTATGTCATGCTAGGGTTTTTAGAAAAACTTACCACATATTATGCTATATTAGTTTTCATAAAACTTTGGGGGTTAGTATGTTGATAATTGTTTTATTATATATGATATCAACTTGGTCCATTCATGTTTGTTTTGCGCCCCCTTAGGATTTAGAAAAAACTCATCATCAATCTACTTGTAAGCCCAAGGTTTTTTGGTTCCCTTCTCTCAATACAAAATAAATTAGTTTTTTTCGTGACTAAATTATTGAGTTCAAAGTGATTTTCTAAAGTATAACTTTATCGAAGTCTTACATATGATAGCAAATAATTTTTCTTATATGAAGTTATGTCGCCCCAGACCTCAAAAGTCTCATAACAGCCCTCCTCATACTCTTGCTAGCTCGAAACACTACGCTATCCATGTTCCGGCTCATCCATATGCTCATGCTCATCCTTTTCATATCCCCAAAACCTGTAATAAACCATCATACCATCCTTTTACAGGAAATCTTTGGATATCAGTTCGAAGAAAGCGGGTGGGATTGGGCCAAAAGTTTCTTTAGCCTTTCTTTTCCCATCGTGGGTCCAAATAAATTCAGCCCATAATACAAAGCCCAATAAAAAGCCCATACTCCCACAAAACACCGCAGCCGATAGAAAAACACAATTGTCCGTATCAACAAATCTCCCCTCGCAAAGTTTCAGACTTATTCTCTTTCCTTTCCTTCCGAAATACAATCATTCATAAAAGCAAGCTGCTTTGGGAGGAGCAAAAGCCCACCTTAGCTCTCTGCTGCCATCACTATTTCCATCGTCTCCTGTAAGTTGTTTCTTGATCAAAATCTCACAATTTTAATTGTTAATTACAAGCTTTTTATTCAGTTTTTGTTGATTATTTTTCCATTTTTTCACTGTTTCTGGTTTTTTTTTTCCTTCCTTACTGCTAAGTGATTCAGTTGGAGGATGGAGGACAAAGAGCAGAACCCAGTGCCATTTCTCTCACTCACACACTCTCTCTCTCTCTCTCTCTTTTATTTTCTCAAATTTCTGTTTTCTAATTGCTCTAGGGTTTGGAAATTCCTAAATATTTCCTGATTGCTCTAGAACTTTTGTATTATAAATCAATCTCCAAATTGCCGTTGGGTCTAGGTCTAGATCGCTCAGAATTCACAGGTTCATTAAAATTGCGAAGAAGATGGTGGTGCAGGAGAACAATGAGGGCTGTTTTTGTTTATGCAGATGGATTTGGAGCCATTGCATCTCGATATCGGGAGATTATTGCATGTTGTTCCTGCAATATCGGCTACGGCGAGGCCCAAGTTTCAAGTCGTGAACAAGTATCGACTCCCTGATGGCAGTACAACAGCGCCGATGGATCGGGCCTATATGACGGTGGATGACCATTTATACATGCTAGGCAGTAAATGTTTTAACGGTAGCAGCTGGAACCATAAAAGCACTGGGAAGTAGCAGCAGCAGTGGGGTAACCTCCAAGTTTATGAGTGTGAGCTCGAGGTCGGTGATGGTTCGAAAACCGATCATGTCCTCCTTTGCAAGAGAAACGACATTCCAAGTATGACGGGTCACAAAATCAACCCTTTTGTAATCAACATTGACTGCAAAATCTATGTTTTGGCCAAGACGTTTATCGAAGTCGTGGAAGAACACTGGTTGCTCTCTTTTCGAGGTTTTTGATCCCGACATTAGGTTGTGGAGGGTTATGCCGAACATTCCCTCCATTGGAAGAATCGTATACCTAAGAAGACGAAGACACTAATGGCAAAGATGGTGTAGAGGGCCGCCTAGAATTTGCTGGCCCTGTGATGTATGTACGAGTAGTGTTGTTTCGACTGTTCGTCTTAGATAATCTTGTCCTCTCCGTTAGCATCGAGGTGGTGGAAACATATGAGCTTAAACAACACAAATGTCCACATATGGGTTGAACAGGCATGGCACGAGACATGGATGTTACAACAATCTTGTTGCCCTAAGAAAAGTGTTTATAGATATAGGTAGCGTTTAAAGGACCGCCAATGGAGGGAATGTTCGGCAGAACCCTCCACGACCCAGTGTCGGGATCAAAAACCTTGAAAAAGGCAACTAGTGTTCTTCCACGACTCTGGTAAACGTCCTGGCCAAGACATAGATTTTGTGGTCAATGTTGATCACAATAGGGTTGATTTTGTGATCCGTCATACTCAAAATGTCGTTTCTCTTGCAAACAAGGAAGGGATTAGTCTCTGGACCATCACCAACCTCAAGCGTACACTCATAAACTTCGAGGTTACCCCACTGCTACTGCTTCCCTGTGCTTTTACCGTTCTAGCTGCTACCCTTGAACCATTTACCGCCTAGCATGTATAAACGGTCATCCACTGCTGTATAAGCCAAGTCCATCGGCGCTGTTGTACTACCATCTGGGAGTCGATACTTGTTCACAACTTGAAACTCAGGCCTCACCGTAGCCGACCTTGCAGGAACGACAGGCAATAATCTCCCAATATCGAAATGCAGTAGCTCCAAATCCATCTACATAAACAAAAACCAGCCTTCATTGTTCTCCTGCACCGTCATCTTCTTCACAATTTTAATGAACCTGTGAATTCTGAGTGATCTAGAGCTAGACCCAACGGCAGTTTGGAGATTGATTTATAATACTAAGGTCCTAGAGCAATCAGGAAATATTTAGGAATTTCCAAACCTTAGAGCAATTAGGAAATGGAAATTAATGGAAAAATAAAAAATAAAAAATTCATGGTCAATTTTGAAACATTCTCAAATTGAGGGTGTAAAATGCAGTCAATCTTTTATTTTCTTATACGATGATACTTAGGTTAGATGTTGAACTCCCCGTATACATCCTTGTTAATTTTTGTCTATGATCTTCAATTCAGTCGATGTTAGTCGAAAATTGAGAAATAAAAGTGGGCGTGTGAATTGCCACCAAGAATATTGAGGGTGTAAAATGCAGTAAATCTTTTTATTTTCTTATACGATGATACTTAGGTTAGATTTTGAACTCCCCGTATACATCCTTGGTAATTTTTGTCTATGATCTTCAATTCAATCGATGACAGTCGAAAATTGAGAAGTAAAAGTGAGCGTGTGAATAGCACCACCAAGAATATAGTAAAGGCTTAGCTTAGGCATGTTATTTTCATACTTTGCTTCAACATCAAGTTCTCTTTGTTACTAGCGCTCTTTTACCGGGATTTCAAGGTTATGGTGGCATAGGCTTCAGTTGGCAGGGCTCCTGACGCTCTAGTTTGAATGGTGCACAAGGGGCTGCAGCTCTAACACTAGAAGAGACGGTTGGGGTGCCCTATGATGCCGTCAAACAAGTGAAGGGCAAGACTTGAGCGATTTAAACCCGTCCTCGGAGACACAAAATCCAGGCTATACGAATTTAAACCATTCTTAGAAGGGATAGAGATCTTTCGCACGGAACTGAATCTGTAAGATGAGGAACCGAATCTCAAACGTCGGGACCAAGAGCTTGAACAACTCAAAGGCAGGTAAGCTGTATATGTAAAGTACAAAGCTTTAATTACCTAATGCAATATTCTTCGTAAAATTGATTTATGTCCCGATTTCTTCAACATGGAAAGTCTAAACTACAATTTTGTACTCTGAGCTATTTTAGATCCGATGCAATCCACCCAAACCGAATTCGGCAACATAGAAATTGTTTAGCAGATGGGTAGTCGTTACAACCAGAGAACTCAAGACGAAGTTTTCGCTCACTCCTCCTAACCCTTGTCTTCTTTCTTTTCCTTTCTAATCAATCAATGAGTCGCAACCACGGCGTGGGTTGAGTTAACCACCATTTCCCTTATCCTTCCTTGGCTGCAATATACAGAACGGTTAGAGCCGAAAAAGCAACAAGAAAACTACAAAAGCAATTTCATTCGTTTGTTGAGAACACCTTGCTGTATAACGGCTTATTTCACATCGTCTAGGCTGCCCCGGGGCTTCTTCATCGCCCTCTTTACTTCCCTAGCTGTAATATTGTCCACAATTAAAGGTGAATATTGGTAACAAAAGTGGGATGAACAAGAAGATATACATTACAAGAGTAAAATAATTGCTACAACACATCCAACTGGAAAACAATCCTAGACATAATTTCCCACAGTAATTCACTTGACCAGATGATTATTCAGTTTGTGTGGAACTAAGCTATCATCTGGCCAAAAGAGTCGAATGTTCCTAACCACTAGTACCCCTAGGATACGCATGGGGACGCTAGTGGTTCCAAAACTACCCCTTTCGTGGTGCATGCCTAGGTTTGAGCTCCCGTAAGGCCATAACTCTTACTTATCACCCCTTTTTCTCCCCATAAAACAGAAGAAGAAAAGAAAAGAGAGAGGGTAATCTAACTTTTGCTGTCCAAGCTTACCCTTAAATTTCCTTTTCTTGTTAGCTCTCCTCCGCTTTCTCTCTGCCTGTGTAAGCTCTGCTTCTTCTTTGATGTCGCCTTTGCCGGAAAACACTTCCTCAGGAGCTAGCATTGCTGCATCGGACACGGCCACAGGTGCAATCTGCCCAATGAAGAGACATCACACACTTCAGTTATGATTGTCAACTTCATAGCAGAAAAAGTAGTACTTTCAAGGGATTCATGAGAACTTTTTTTTTTTTATAAAGAAACTGTAGAGTTCACATTACCTCTTCCATTGCTAGAGCAGGGACATTGGCTTGTACCGACATATCCTCGACAACCTATGCCACATAGCGTATATCAAGCCTGGCAATTAACAAACTACAAAAGTATACAATGCATGCATATAATATAAATTTTATGACTCAGAAGCATACAGGTTTTGGACTGAAGTGGAAATGAGAGAGCGCATCCAACTTCAAGCAAAGTTTCTTGAACAGCTTGCTTGCCTGATAAAAGATAATGACCACAAGGTTAGTGAATTAGCATCTTTAGGAACAGAGAAGGATACAAAATGTAGAACAAAATCTCAAAGTATACTCATACAAACACCATATATTAGTATACACACGTGTGCATACAAGGAAATTAATTTTCAACTATTAACACAAATGAAACAGCAAAAGATAGGAGAACAAAGATAAAAGCATGCACCTCGTCCTTCTGTTTGTCTGTTAATGACAATGGAGCAGAAGCCAAATTCGTCTTTTGAACATACTCTTCCTGCAGAAAATTGACAAACAAAGGATTGTTATGTATCTCAATTAGATGCACAGAAATCCAGCTTAAGGAGATCAAAATTTGGAAGCATGTTGGGCAGCTTATCAAGTGATGCATTTTGCATCAGGAGAACCAGACCTCATAGACGTCAGCTAGACCCTTCTTGCTCTTATTCTCGTCCTATACATTAAACAAAAAGGATCAGACAAACTGAACAAGTTGCTTCATTTAAGAAACAATGGATCGAAATTAGAATGCAAATATAGCAAAAGAATAATGCTGACCAACTCTTTAAGTTCTCTTGGTGCTTTAGAGGGTAAAGTAGGAGCCTTTTGAACATCATCAAATCGCCCCTATAAAAGATATTAAGTGCAGATTTAGAACTGGTTGTATTCTACACACACACACACACATATTAGAAGAAACAAGCAACAATATAAATCAAATGGTGACAGAAGGAATAAAAATTGCCTGCAAATAAAACGTGAGTATTAATTTCTTTTCTGACATATAGGGATCCATATAAACTGTGGAAAAGTTTCCAGTAAAGGTGATTGATCAAAATGCGATTCATAAAAAAATAGCTAACTTTGAGTTTGAACAGAACATTTTAGATAAGAAAATATGATAAACAAACAAATCCCCGGAATGCATTCACTAAAGATGTTATTTACCTCTTCGATCCTTTTCTTGATTATATCCTCAATTGATGTTGTAACCTCCTCTGTGATTACAGGGGGAGGTCTAACATTGTGCTCAAAATCCAGATCAACTTCTAGCGCACTGTTCTTTGGCCTTGTCGCTGCAGTTACCTGTTTCCCAAAGCCACAATTGTTATATGTAATTCACTTAAAGATACATGGTATCATGACATAACTAAAATGACTATTGTCCAGCAAAAAAAGAACTTCAGAAACTTACCTCTCCCTGCATGATCCAGCTTTTTGGCTCCAAATTTGCTTTTTCCATCTCTTCTATTTGGGATTGAAGCTTCTTAAGCTTCTTTTCATGGGTCGAAAGAGTTGTTTGCTTCTATATTAAAAATATGAAAATAAATGAAATGAAACTCCTTTTGAAAATATGAAGAATCTACAACTGCAAGACCATGCTCCCAAATTCCGTTACACTACATGGTTTGCAAGTACCTTCTCATCTTCTTGTTCATCTTCATCTCCTTCTTCTTGATCATCTTCATCTTGATCATCTTCCTCCTCGTCTTGTTCATCTTCTTCTCCGTCGTTTGTCCCCAAATCTTCTGATTCATCAATCAATTTTGATCTTCGTGTAGAACGCTTTTCCTTTTTTCCTCCATAGAAGTCTTCATATCTGTCGCACACAAGCAAAAGTTAAGCTTAAGCATATGCTAATGGATACATGAACTCCCACAATACATATCCACAGATGAATAACATATAATGGATGCACAGACAACTGATTAAAACGAAATATACACCATATACGGTATATGGTATACGTATACCCGATGAACAAATGCAGATGAACCCTAAATTTGCAATGGATTGATCCATAGTCATATAATCAACAATGGTACAATAAACATAGAAACGAAAACCAAGCAGTTCGACAAATGATAAATGTAGCACCTTGCAAACTTGTCTTCGTCATCCTCATCACCGTCAATGTCTAAGTCTCCAAGCTAAAATGACGAAATGAATCGAGTTAGAAACCCAAAAAAGACAAAAGCTTTCAAAATCAGCAAAATTCTCAGACCAAAAACCATACAAACTATCCAACATAAAAATTCGAGCATATCCTCACCCCCTCATCTTCTTCATCCTCCTCCTCCTCCTCGTCATCCCTTCTCTTCTTTTTCTTGTTATCAGTCTTATCTAGCCCATATTCCCTTGCTTCACTTTCCTCCAAAGACTTCTTCAAATCCTTTATCTTGAAAAACCCGTCCTCTATCGCGTTATTATCCTCCCCTTCACTTTCACTTTCCTCTCTCTCCTCTTCTTCCTCTCCATCTTTCTCCTCACTATCACTCCCTTCACCTTCTTCCTCCTCCTCCTCCTCGTCACTGTCGTCGTCAAATCCATTCAATTCCTCGTCAAAGCTCCCAATTTTAGCCTTCAAACCCTGGCTCTGAGCTTCCAGAACCTTCTCCTCCCCTTCCACGACCACCTTCAGCGTCTTAATCTCCTCCGGGTTCTTCTCAAACCGCTTCAAATCGCGGCGGAGGGTCGAGATGAGGGGCTGAGATTGGAGGTCGATTTGCTGCCATATCTGCTCGGCGTCGAATCCGTCGACCAGGAGCTGGTCAAACGGCGACTTGGGCGTGAACGGCCTGATGGAGGAGAAGATGCCCTGCAGGGCGGCTCGAGCCGTTTGAGAGAGGGCGGGGTTCGGCGCAAGTAGCTGCGTCGGTTCTGTGGCTTTCAGCGAATTCAGGGCATCGCTATTGAACGCCATGGATGGAGCGAAAATGCGAGCTTCTGGATTTGTGCTCTGTTTCTGAAAACCGGTTAGGGGTTTAGGGTTTTAGGAAAGCATCCTCTCCGGATCTATTCCACAAAGCAACGGATCCAAGCCTTTGAAATTTAATCCAAGGATTAAAATTATTATAACTTTTAAAATGACCCGTTGGATCAAATTTCAAGGGCCGGATCCCTTAATTTGGTGAATTTAGTAGAATAAATCCGGAGAATATCCCTTTCCGAGTTTTAGATGGGAGGGAGTCGCTATTGTCTACATGTCGATATTTAATTCACCAGAATTTGTGATAAATTTCTTTTTTATGTTAGTAATACTGAAATACTGAAAAAATACAGTAAAAAAAAAAGATATAAATAATATTTTGATTTAGTAGTATTTCTCTTATCAGTGCGATTTTAAGGTTGTTTCTTTTGAGAAGTAATATGCACAACCAATCACTCACACTGACACAAGTGAGTGACTTCCTTACGATGCAATGAATCATTTCCGACCATCAATGCAAGTGAATCTTATTACTTGTTATTAAGGCCAAGTTATCACGTTCACGTGACGATTTGCCTTCTCTAGTGAGGAGTTCTGAGTTCAACTGGTGCAAATAATTAAGAGTAAATTGTAGCAATAGTCTATCAACTAAAAATCCATTATTGGTCCCTCAACTTATCAAAACGTGCAGCTATGGTCTCTCAACTGAAAATTCATTATCATTGGTCCCTTAACTTTAATCTAATTAGAGAAATGGTCACTCAACTTTAAATCAATTGGAGCAATAATCCCTCAAACTTTAACTCAATTGTAGCAATGATCCTTTCAACATAACTCAGTTTGACAAAATTTTGACGAAGTTGGCAAAAAGAACCATAGCTACACGTTTTGATTAGTTGAGGGACTCCAATTGTAGCAATGGTCCTTCCAACGTAACTTATTTTGACAAAATTATGACGAAAATGACCATAGCTACAAATTTTGATGAGTTGAGAGACCAATGGTAATGAATTTTTAATACCATTACTCCAATTTAATTAAAGTTGAAGGATCATTGCTACAATTTACTCAATAATTAAGGGATGCATACTACTAACTAAAAAATATATAAGTTTACCTATCTAGCAACTTTCATCCAAAAAAAAAGAAGAAATTTACCAAATGGTATTTTTTTATTTTTGTCAAACAGCCCAAAACAAAAGCACAAAAAGAAACTATCCGGAGGGTTCTCAGTCTCGATACAACACAAAAATCATCTAGCAAAACCGAGTGGACAACAAGAGTGGGTGCTCAAATCAGTTACAACCAAGGTCAAAAGAGAGAATCAATTTTTTTTTTTTAAATAACCGATATTATCCACATTAAAAGAAAATGGATGAGCTTCACCTTACAATTAGCTAGCAATAATATGATTCAAATTCGTCTTTAGCGATATCGAACCTAACTATTAGTTACCATGTTTTTCTCCCTGTAGATATGTTGAAACTTCAAATGCTCACTGTTAGAACAAAGAGAGAGAACCATAATCAAATTTAATTAGCATTTTCAATGGTAAAAATCAATCATATATTTAATTGATTGAACAAACAATCGATGAAAGAGACTTGAGACATGAGAATGGTAGGTGAGAAAATGAGAAACTAGAATTGTAAATTACTCTACATCTCTAACACTCAGTGCAACAATAAAAACTTAACATCGTCTTCAACAAAATTGTTCTAGTTTTTTTTTTTCTTTTAAAAAAATAAATAAATAAAAACTTAGACTAGTTTGTGTTTTTGGAGTAGAACTTTTGGATGTAGAGTAAAAAATTTAAGCATGTGTTTTAAAGTAATTTTTCGAATTTCTTTTGGCATATTAATAAAAGATAAATAAATCAATGAATATTATTTTTAAAATAAAAAAATATACGATAGCAAAAATGTTACTTTTTTCGTTTAATTGTATTATTATTTGTACTAGATAGAACTCATTTATATTAACAAGTCGTATCTTTATTAGAAAAATAATAAAACTACATAGTAAGTTGACATTTACATGGAGAGCAATAGGGATCGGACTTCTCTGCCCTTCCACTTCCTATATACTTTCATCCCCTTCTAGGTCACGGTCACGTCAATATTTTATATTATTATTATTTTTTATCTTATTATCTTTATAAAAAAATATTAATATAAAATATTAATGTCACTTAATTATGATTATACAAAATATGAGAGGATAAAAATATATGAAAAGTGGGAGAGCAGATAAACCGGTCCGAGCAATAGAGTATTGATTTCGAAAGCCGGAGCGAAAACACAGACAACATTTTCGACATCACAATTTCTCATCTCACAAGTAACCAGTCGCGCACACATCCACACCTGAAACTAAAAATAACAACTTTTCCACTTCTTCAATTCAATCTCTCTCTCTCTCTCTCTCCTCCCGCCACTTATTCAACCCTCTGCAACCGAATCTTTGATGCTAAACTCGCTTCACAATCTGGGCTTCCATAAACTGCGCTCACCCCATCGGAGCTCCACCTCCCAATCGAATCACAGCCGTCGGTTCCTCCCAGGTCACTTCCTCGCTCTTCTCTCTCTCTAACTCTGCCTCTCTCTGGATTTCATAAATTTCGAGCTCGAATTTATGATTCATTGACTTTCCAATGATTAATGGAGAGAAGATTGCCGAGGCGGCCTCTCCCGATCCGTCCATCCCGTTCGATCCCAAATCGGACGGCGTTGGTGACGATGGCGATTGCTATGGCGATGTTTCGCCCCGATCGCCTCCGTCGCGCTACTCCTCGTTCGGCGAGTCCGAGTACGAGCGCTATTGCAGCGCCAACTCGATGATGGGCACGCCGAGCATGTGTAGCACAATCACGGTTTTCAATGATTTCCCGGAGCCCGAATTTGGGTCGTTGAAAAGTTTGGGACTTGGGGAGGGGAGTGGCGGTTTGGATAATTTTAGCTTGGGAGGGAGGATTGAGAGAAATCGAGAGGATCGGAGATGTTTGAGTAGTGGTAGGATTGAGTTTGGGAAGGAGGATGGTAATATTGGAGGACGGAGGAGGGCGAGTTACGGGTCTAGTGGGTTGGAATTGTATGGCAATGAGGATGCTGGTGGAGCTGATGATGTAAATGAATTGATGTCTTGGAAGCTTGAGAGTGGACCGTCGGGTTTAGGGGGGGTTTCGGATGTGAAGTATGGTTCGGATAATAGTGACGAGGACAGTGAAAAGGGTATGGAAGTTTGGGGGGTTGTGGGAAATGATAATATTGGAGTTGAAGGTGTGGCAGCCCAAGAGACTAATGGTTCGAATGGGGAAGGAATTCGGAACCAGTTTGTACCCGAAGTTGAAGAATTTGATGGAGGAGAGATGGATAGAGAAGAAGGGACATCATCTAGAAATGAGTATTCAGAGGATGAGGGGTCTATGTACAACTATGGTTCGGATGATGAGCGCAAGAGCGGCTTTAGTCAGCAGAGGAATGTCCACTATTATCAGCAAGAGAAACTCCAGAATGAAAATCCGTTTCTTATTAACTCATCCGTAGCCTTTGGTTCCGATGATTGGGATGATTTCATGCAAGAAAGTGGCGGGAGTAATTTAGATTCTTTCACTAGGAACGTATTTGAGGGCAGGAGAGGACGGAATGTTGAAACTAAAAGGAAAATTTCGAATTCCACTTCCATCACTTCAGTTGAGCATCAGAATGCATGTCAAACCGAGCAAGGAAATGATGTGAAAGATGTGCAGCCAGGATGCAAACAAGTTCAAGCTGATGATAAATTGGTAGAAAATGTTAACAGTTCCATGAAGCTAGCTAGTTCTCCAAGTTTTCTTGAAACCGATAGAGTAGTAGATGTGAAGGACATTCCTGTGGCCAGTTATCAAGTTCAAGCTATTGATGACTCGGTTGAGTTCACCAAAAGTTCTTTTACGATCCCTTTTCAAAATGTTCAAGAACCAGAGGTAAAAGATTCAAGAGATATGCTTTTCACCAAGAATCAAGCTCCAGGTCCCGACGAATCAGCAAAACATAATAAGGCTTCCTTGGTTGGCAATGCCTTAAATATTCAGCCGGATCCACAAGCAAAAGAAAGTCCTGACAAAAAGGGTTTGAGCATTTTGGATGATGGTGTTTCTGATGTGCATACGTATATGAATACCGGTGAAGTCATTGATATTGATCACGGTCAAGATTTAGAAAAGAAAAGGTTGGGGACTTTAAAAGTTAAACTAGACCCCCCTTCTGATCAATCAACTAATCAAATTTGCATCCATTCAACCAGAACTTCGGGAAATGTGGAGACAGACTTCCTTGAGGTCCATAAGCCAAGTACACTGCCATCAATTTTTGAAAATAATACAACGAAAAGTTCTGTTTCAGAAGATATCCTTGAAGAACATCCTATGCCAGTTAAGGTTAGTCATGCTCAGTACACTTTTTCTTTTGAGTGGCACTAGATTATTATTATTCAACTTAATTATATTTTCATTCGATTGGCCTAAGCCACATACGATTTTGTGTTTGTGAATATTTAATGCATATTATGCGTGTTGTGATACTCCAAGAAGTATCTCTATATTTATTTTCTGTCCAATTCTTGATACTCAGGAAATATATAGCTTATGTTAGTCTTCAAAGAAAATTCGAGTCTTGACTTGGATGGTTGCTTGTGTTATGCTCTTATTCAATCGTGTGTGCAGCTTGCCAATGCTTGTTATCAGCAATTTGTGCATATTAGTACACCACCTTTTGCCAGTGAATTGCTGGTAAATGATATTTGTAGTAATATACTATGGCAGCCTGATTTTATCCGTATAAGACCATTTTTGTGCGACTCTGTTGAGTTAAGTTGTCTGTATCTCGTTTTTTTGTTTTACCGATGCTGCAGACAGATAATTTTGAGCATAATGAATTCTATGATGAGGTTGTTGATGAAATGGAGGAAATTCTGCTCGACTCTGCTGAGTCCCCAGGAGCAAGGTTCACTCATGGCAACAGTTTCTTACAATCACAGCAATCTCTACCAGTAAGAGATGGTGGGTCGACTGCTTCTACTTCTGGTACAGATGATGCTCATTTGTTCCATCAGCATTCGTTAAGAATTGATGGGGTCGAAGTGGTGGGTGCAAGGCAGAAGAAGGGAGATGTCTCATTTAGTGAAAGACTGGTGGGAGTGAAAGAATACACTGTGTATCAAATAAGAGTGTTGAGTGGCGAGGATCACTGGGAGGTTGAACGTCGTTATCGCGATTTCTTTACACTCTATCGTCGATTGAAAACAGTGTTTTCTGACCACGGCTGGGATCTACCTTCTCCCTGGTCTGCTGTAGAAAAGGAATCCAGAAAGATTTTTGGAAATGCGTCTCCTGATGTTATTGCAGAGAGAAGTGTTCTCATCCAAGAGTGTCTACAGTCCGTTCTCCATTTCAGGTTCTTTTCCAGTCCGCCAAGTGCACTCGTATGGTTTCTGTCTCCTCAAGATTCAGTTCCTAGCTCCCTGGAATCATCATACACACCTGAGTCTCTTACTAGAAGAGCTGACACACAAAATATTTCCACTTGGGGAAAGACCATATCTCTTATTGTTGAAATTCGACAATCTAAATCTTTGAGGCAGATGCTAGAAGCACAACATTATACTTGTGCAGGGTGCCACAAGCATTTTGATGATGGCAAGACTTTGATACGGGATTTTGCACAGACACTTGGATGGGGCAAGCCTCGACTTTGTGAATATACCGGTCAATTATTTTGCTCTTCGTGCCATACAAATGAAATTGCAATCATACCTGCAAGAGTGTTGCATAACTGGGACTTTACTCAATATCCAGTTTCGCAATTTGCTAAATCTTATCTGGATTCTATACACGACCAGGTAATATGAAGACTACCACACCATTCTGTGTGATTAAATTCTGTATATGTTATGCCAATGAATTGCAACTGCATGAGTAAGCAATATCTGACATTTTTAACATTTTACATCCAACTTAATCTTTCTATGATCATTTGTTTTGCAGCCCATGCTTTGCGTCAGTGCAGTTAATCCATTCCTTTTCTCGAAGGTTCCAGCCTTGCTTCATGTTATGGGTGTGAGGAAGAAAATAGGCACCATTCTTCCTTATGTTCGTTGCCCGTTCCGTAGGTCAATCAACAAAGGACTTGGGTCTCGAAGATATCTACTAGAAGGCAATGATTTTTTTGCACTGAGAGACCTCATTGATCTTTCCAAAGGAGCCTTTGCAGGTTAGATTCTAATAAGAAGCTTTATCTCATATCATGCATGTCTGTTTCTTTGTTATCACGGAAATAAGACAGATTTATGAATTTACCTATCTGATATGTATGTGTGCCGTGTGCGCATATATATTTCTTGACGTACTATCTTTGTGGCAGTGCTACCTGTGATTGTGGAAACTGTCTCAAGGAAAATTCTGGGCCATATAACGGAGCAGTGTCTCATATGCTGTGATGTGGGAGTCCCCTGTGGGGCACGACAAGCATGCAATGACCCTTCATCCCTCATTTTCCCTTTTCAGGTGGGCATCCACAGTTATATTATGCAAATGTGTCCTCGTTTCTCAGATCAGCTGAACTTTTTGTTTCCTTTACTAGGAAAACCTTGAATTCTATTTATTGAAGATGAATTCTAGCTGTTATAATCTGACTGTGAAAGTTATTGGCAGGAGGATGAGATCGAAAGGTGTCCATCTTGCGCATCAGTATTCCACAAGCCTTGCTTCAGAAAGATCATGGAATGCACTTGCGGGGCACACCTCAGGGAAGACGAGCCAGCGCAGCTCATTAAAAGGGCAACCTCTGGGGTCGGGGCCGAGATCAGTGGTTTTCTAGACTTGTTTGGGGGAGGTTCGGGCTCCAGATTACTCTCTGGATTGTTTTCAAAGGCGAAGCCGGAGAAGCCAAGGGAACATAAAGCCAGCGACAACGTCATTTTAATGGGTTCGTTGCCAAGCACTTCTTTATAACCACCCCTGGTATCATACATTCATTTTGCTTGATTTGAAATATGGAAATTGTATTCGTTGCACCTGGTATTGAATAATCAAAACAGGACATGCCAAAGATCGTTGTAGCCAAAACCCTAAGGTTGGACGAAAGTATATTCTTTATGGCTGGTTCCTTGTAATGTACATCACACGTTTCATGTAAATTTCAGGTAAATCTAGGCTGTTTGAATTTATAGCTCAAGTTCTTGCTTGTTGTAATGTTAGCGGTAAAACCCGCTTTTCAATCATTGCCATTTGGCACAGATATTTCAGTGTTACTGGTTGTATACAATCAGGATACACACATAATTATATACAAATTGTGATGGGGCAGAGGTTTTCAATTATTTCATTGGGTTCCGACTTCACATCGGAATTCTCTTGGAATGATAAAGGCATTTGAGCTAAAATGGTCTATGAGATTGGCATAACTCTTCAATTTGGTCCTTGAGATTTGAAATAGATAGAAATGGCTCCTGAGTTTGTTCACACCACAGTCAATCATTTTGGTCGTTCAATTGAGAAATCTCTGATAAATAAGGATCAAAATAACAAAAATATTCTCAATTTAATATACAATTGGCTAAACTCAAGGGCAACTTCATGGAAAGACCAGAATGATTGGCAGTGGACAAATTCAAATGTCACTTCTATTGATTTTAAATCTCAGGAACCAAAATGAGGAATTATGTCAAATCTCCAAGACTATTTTGGCTAAAAAAAAAAATTAGTGGGGAATTTACAAAAGTAGATTAATTGAATGGTAGAATATATATAATGCAACTTCCTTCTGATTGCCTAATGTGCATGCAGTTGCAAGTTGCAACCTACAAGTATATGCCATTGATTAAGGAAATGCTTTGAGCATCCAAAACTTAATCACCAAGCAAACAATTTCCTTTAACCTGTTGAAGGCATTGTCTCCATAACCCTAAACTCGGATCTTTGGACTTCTGTTTGCTCTCCTTCTACGAAGAATTTCGGCAGTATATTTCTTTCGGGATACTATACGATGTCTGGCTTCAGCTCGACGCCTGAACTACCTCGCGCATGATACGATTCAGGGTATCGCGTCGAAAACAGATGGTGTTTGAGCTTCATTATCAGAACAAAAATGCTGTAGCATGGGATGTGCAGTAGACCGACCGACAAGTACCACAGCGGAGCATATGGAGATGACAAGTCCAGAAATGGATACGGCCACCTGTATTTGAAAGGCGAAAATCGTCACTACGAGTAGAAGCTTATGGTGCAGCGAAATGACACGAAAATAGGTTTCTGTAGAAATTTGGAAAACTGAATATAACTGTAACATTTCTGAATATGGGAAACCAAAAGAGACGGCGATTTTACCACAGCTTGACACAAGCATGGAAGAGCCACTGGAAAACTACATAAACGATTGTCCACAGGAAGAAATACCCGATTCGGAACCAGGGAAATGGCTGAAAATCGGAAAAGTTATTGATGTTAATCGTCAAGTATTCATAAGGACTGGAAACCCTACAGTGAGTCGAAAATTTTGAGCTGAAGGGTTCTACTTACCAAGCAATTCAACGCGGTATCAGCGAGCAAGAAAACTGCGTTGATTGTGTGCATATTTATGATCAGCTGTCAGGAAAAGATCAAACATGTTATCTACTACCGTAATCGTTGATTACACGAACCAATCACGAGATTATGAAGCGATTAGAAAATCGAAAACAGACAGAGAAGATGAGCAGAGTATTATACGGCTTATTCGACTTACAAAATTCAAGTTGTAGTCTTTGATTGTAAGAAAAGGAACAAGTACGAACCAGAAGACACAATCCGTGAGAAGGACAGCGCCGGCATTCATCTATTTACACGTAAACACGTAGCGATTAAGCTAATTAAACAAGAGTCTTGAAGGCCAAGTTAAAATTTATAGTTACAAGTTCGAAGACGTTTTCATTACCTGGAAAATTATTTGGAAGATATAACCCGAAAAGCCAGCAAGTTGGCGAACTTGAGGTTGTTCGACATGGGGGCCTGAGGGTTTCTCTATGATTGAATCTTTGGAAGAACCTCCATGTGAAGGAGTCACATGAGCCGAGCCTTGCTCTGTATCCACCTCAAAACTATCAACCCTATCGCCGGCAGTTTTCTTATGGTAGCGGTAGCATCCCCGAATGGAGAGCAACGATCCAAGCTACACATGGAAATCGACATCAGCATCAACTGAAAAATAAGTAAAAGAAGAACAAACGTTCAAGCAGAACAAAAAAAACTTACCCCAAAATAAATTGTGATCAAAGTAAAAGTCCACCTGTCCAGAAAGAAGCCAAATAACTACAGATTAGGAGAAGCACTTCTGAAAAAAGCTGGACTCATATCTTCACAGATAGCTTGAGTTCGTCAAATGGCTCAAGAGATGACAACTTACTGTGTGTAGTAGAGAAAAATGCTGCCTCCATCCACGGAAGCGGTAACGATGAGCAGAACCAAGAGCACAAAGAAAGCGAAAACCCGAAAAGCCAGAAGCCAAGCCGGGTGAATTCCCTTGAGGCATGGTCTCCAAGTCTCATCCTCAAACAATGTTCCTGCAGACGTTTGTTGCTGGTTTTCTCCGCTGCTACCGCGCTTTGAGCGGCGCGGTCTTCCTTCGTATTTGTAAACCAGAATCACCGAAAGAGTCATCGCAATCAAAATCCATATCGTGCAGAGCAAGACCCTCCAGTTCAGCCAGTAACTTGAAGTTGTTGTGTCTGCAGTCATGATTGGCTGCCAAGAAGAACCTTTTGGAACTCCTGTTATAAATCCCATGTTGTTATAACTTTTTTACTTAATTATCTGATTGTTTTTTCACCAAACAATGATTCGGGATGCCTGGAAAATTCAAGTTTATGGAGTGGATAATGATTTATTTCAGAAAACTGAGAAAACCCAAAAGGCAGAATATGTTTTCGAAAGCGAAGAGCTTAAAAAAAATCACAAAAAAGAAATAAAATAAAATAAAAGAATGGAGTCGAGGAATAAATAAGGTGATGAAAAAGTTAAAAGTTGAAATGCTCAAAAGAACAACCAAATGACGAACAAATTGAAAATCCAGATCCAGAGAGGAAAAAGAGAGAAGACAGATAATATAATACTAATGCAAAGAAACCACATTTGCAGAAGAACTTGGTTTTTGTAGGATCAAATGCAAACCCAAAAACCAGAAAACAAAACCCTACTCGTATATGAACACATTAAGGATTGAGATTACGCAGAGATTCCAAACTTTAGGTGGATTTTTGCAGAGAAAGGCAAGACAAAACCGACATTTTTCGAAATATTACTAAATTATACAAAAAATGGGATGAAAAGAAGCAGAAGCAGCTAAATTCAAAGCAAAGGAAAGGTTGATACTTACAAGGGAAAGCAAAGAAGACGCGGTGGTGTTTCAGAGGGATTGGAGATGCTTTGCTTCTTTGCTATGGAGGGAGAGAAATCTAGAGAGAGAAAGTTAGGGGGGGGGGGAGTTGGGAGAGAGAGAGAGAGAGGAAAAGGATGGGATGCTTTGAGCAGAAGGCATAAGGCTCCCCCACTTCCCTTTTTTACATATATATTCAGCAAAATCTTGCAAGAAAGACCAGTCCTCTGGAGTTGCAATCTCTCTCTCTCTCTACCCCCACATTTCCATGCAAATATTAAATTACTGATAAATTGTAAGCTTTCATCAACTTTCTTGGATAACCATATTTTTGTTAATATTATGTCCTTTTTTAAGTTACCAATATTTAGAAAAAACCAAACAGGGAACAATTGTCTGTGAATCTTTTTCATTGGAATTCATGCTTGAGGGTGCTTTCTGAGTACCAAGACTAGTTTTTTTATCCAGGAATAAAGCAAACTGTGTTTGGGTGGATGTGAGTCAGTTAACCCGTTCAAAAGCAACTTATTAAAAAAAACACATAAAAAAACCCATTCAATTCAAAAGCACCTTATAAAATAAAAACACATAAAAAAGTAACTCTCTCTCTCTCTCTCTCTCTCTCTCTCTCTGAGTAATTTTATAGTGAAATTGTAATAAAATCTCACGTAGTGTTATCAATTTATTTCAATGTATTCTAAATTAAAGGGGTTATTAGATAATAGAAATGCTTTTGAAGAAGTATTTTTTTGAAAGCTTTTAGATTTGAGATAAATATTTCAACAATTTTTATGATAATGTTTAATTTAAGTGTATATTAGCATAAGTGTTCTCCAAAAAAACAGTTCCAAACCAACTCTAATATATGTGAATTAGTAAAATGTATGTGAAAGGTAAGTAGTCGTAGTTTCTACTCAAAACTATTCGTTGGTGATTCATAGAACTTCATGTTTATGATTAAAACTCTTTCATATTATAAACACTTTATAAAAATCATTTCTTAAAAAAAAAATCAATTAAAATTAAGGTCATTTAGCCATCAAACCATATATAAAAAAGATGAAAATAAATAAGAATATAACGTTCTTCCTTTCGAGATTGCAGCTTTCTCCAGCAAACAAATGAAATTGGGCAGTTCAATCAAGATAAATTGTTTTTGGAATTGGTAAAAGCATTACGAAATCTCTATGTATTTGTTACAATAGATTGACTAAAAAATCTTAATTTTAATTATTTTTAAAGAGAGAATTTTATAAAATAATTTATAATATAAACGGTTTTCATGGTATTAAGCAGTGTTGGAAAAGTAATTGGGTAATTGAGTTGCCATGATTTTGTGACAGAACTTAGTTTTGACCAATGATTAGGGACCCATGAAGTCATGATTTTTTCAATCAGAATAGACATAATGAAAATGGGAAGTAGGACCCATTAAATTCAGAAACCTGCATGGCTTATTGAAAACATATATGGGGTCTCTAATGTGTAAAAGAGCAATGATCGTGTTAACTTTCAGTTAAAGCATAAGATTGTATCTGTTCATAGCCTCAGAGATCGTGACCTACCTTGACTTACTTGTCTGTTAGACCAGACATGCCACCTATTTGATTCACTTTATATCATCTTTTGGTTATGCATTGTATATTATTCGGTGTCCGTAATAATAACTAGCTCGAGAAAATCTTTGATCAGATTATCGGATCATGTGAATATTATTATTAACAATAAAAAAATATGAGAGATTCGGTATCTTTTGATTATGCATTCTATATTATCAAATTTTCATGATGAGAATTGATTCTAAAAAATCTTCAATCAAGTTATCCGATCAGATGAATAGTCCTACTAACATTATACAAGTACGAGAGATTCGTCATTTCAATCTCAATCTTCTCCATGCCAATCACACTCCTTCAGTTTGCCTGTTCCAACCAACATTACAAAACGACGAGGGATTACATATTTAATTTCGTCTGATCTCACTCTAGTACCTACTCGTAAGACTACCCTATACGGCAGCCTTACTTATGGATGTGGTGTCCACTTGACGGATTGTTCTGTTTTATAAAAGTGGACCAAAATTCACCGCCCTGAGTGGCTTTATAGCTTTCATCATGTTATAAATCAAAAGAGAAAAAGAAAAAGACACCGAAGGATGACACTAAAAAAGAAAAATAAATAAAATTTTGAAAATTAACAGTGGTTAATTAAATTAATTAATATTACATCCATACCCCAGAACGAGTGAAAGTTTTGCAGAGCATTTTCCTTTGGTTACTTTTTTTTTTCTTTTCTTTTTTTTTTTAAAAAAAAAAAGACAATCGGTTGCAAATCACGATTATTCAGTTTTTCTGGACTTGAAGAGGCTATGGGAAATTTTACTCTGCCCACAAACTCTTTAGCTCAGAACTTCGAACATAAAACCTCCGAACTTTAGTTTTTATTTTATATTTTTTGCTTTTGATTAACTGCTACATAATATGAACGTGTGACGTGGATGGAAATTGACAAGTGCATTGCAAAGCACAAATCTGGGCGGGCAGAAGGGAAAAGGGATCCTCTCCAGATCCCTTCCACCAAATTCACCCAATAAATCAATCTAGGCCCTTGAAATTTGATCCAACGGTCACAAACTAGGGATCCCTTTAAAAGTTATAATAATTTTAGTTGTTAGATCAAATTTCAAGGACCCGGATTGATTGATTGGGTGGATTTGATGGATTTGGTGGAATGAATCCGGAGAGGATCCCTTTCCGCATAAGGGACGTCACTAATTGCTTGGACAATGGGCAACCATAAATGCATTAAATAATATTTTGTCAAATAATATTTTAGTATAATTATTATATGCGTTATAGTATAAATCCGTCGTCAACATGACACACACATTAATTATATCATGTGGGTGTTAGTCACACAATTTTTTTTTATCTCACATTTCCCTTGTTAATTTTTGTCATTTGATCTTCTTTAATTCGATTCGATTTCTGAAAATTGATAGAGATGAAAGTAAAAATAGATGTGTGAATAGAACCACCCTATTTGAAACGCTTATTTTGTTCATGAATTTTTTAAAATTTGGAGGATTATTCTAACTACTATGCGTGTTCTTAAAATTTAAACGGATATGTAGTAAAATAACGAAATGATGATCACATAATGATGAAAAAAACATAGTTCTTATCTAAAAGAAATATAGTTCGATTGTTTTTGTTTTCGGGCTACTATGAAAGGATACTATACTAATTCTATAATGATGGGAAAAAAAATAGTGACAAAAGAAAAAATTGTAAGGTTTGGCATCCAAATTACGTGTATTATGGGGCTGAGACACAAAATATTGTACTTACTTTATCTTCCTAATTTTAAGGCCCACAAGGTCGGAGCTTTAAATTTGTTCTAGTTGGGGCTACCAGAAAAACTAATAAAACCTTATTATGGGCCCTCAAAGGCTAAAATCCTAACTTAGGCACTGAAAGGATATGAATGTATGCTTGATAATAGATATTTATATCTTCTTCAAATATAACAAGTGTATACATATGACTGCAGTCTGCAGCTCAATAACAAATTACTTGTGTTTGAGGGCATATGCATCCAGTGAACCTTCATTGACTCCGTTCATGCCTATCCCACGCTGGTACCACCATCTCCGTCATTGTCCCTAGTCCACTTTTCGGACAGAAGAATGTCTCCCACAAAGGGGGTTAGAGAATAGGGTGAGTGAGGACATGTTGGTATACCTTGCAATTGTTAATTGAAGAACCCTAATTTTATTAACTTACTTTGTAACTGATAAGTATAGTACTTAACATTATAATTAAGTACTTATAGACTATAAAAAATGATTAGATCCCACACCTCACGACCCATTGTCGTCACCACAGGCTGATTGAATAAAAATTTGTTAATTATGCTAAAGAAGTTAAAGAATATGATTTAGGAGGCAAACAAAAGAAATCATTTCTCCATACATCATAGATACTTCTGTTCTAACAGAAGATCCCTCTTCAGTTAGTTCATGCCGAAAGCTTGAATAGGTTAGCAAAAATGAGGTTCATTGGTAGACACTAGACTTTTCAAAGTAATTTTCTTTTCAGATATTCTAAACCGTTCTTAGCATATGGAAATAGAGATTCAAATTTGGGTGTAAAATGGTATGCACATTGCCTAAGCCAGCTAATCAAATCCTACACTACTCTTAACTACCGAAATGAGATATTCTTAAACGCCGAGAAAAGCTTTCTTGTCTGGAGATTTATATTCTCTTAATATAACATTCATCGCGTGACTGGAGTCTCACAAGAAGAGAGAGGTATGCACCCTCGCATGCATAAGTTGTTCCCCATGCCCCCATCCACATTGTCCCAATAACAACACTCGTTGTTTTCATTTGATTTACTCAATCTGAATGCCAAAATAAAGAGAACGTATAGACAAAGAAATAGAGTGCGATTATCAATTTCTACACGAATATATATTTTTTTAAATGCAGCTAGAAATATGAATGGTAAAAACTTATTATTCGACTCCGAAGGACACTTGAGCTTCCCAAACAATTGTTTAAACAAGAACATTACGTAAGTTCAAGAGAAGCTCAAAAAACTCCTTGTTACGACCAGAGAGAAACAGAAGGGGAATGTTTCAAATTTCAGTTCAGTAGAAGTTTCAAGACAACACTACAAATCAAACACAAATTAACGTATTAGAATTAACAACTTCACACATACGTGACACCATATGAACAATTAAATTCGACATTGCATAACGAACAAATCTGGTTCTTCATCCTGCATTTCATCGAACATACTCAGCACTTTCGTGTTCACGTCATGCACCCGAAACATTAAGAAAGATCAAGCGTACGATGCCAATGAAGAATGACTATCACATAAGTCCCACTAAATAGCTAAGCTTGGATTTCAAACTACTTGCATCCATCCAACCTCTAGGCTACTGAGAATCTTACACAAACATATTCCCTCACAAAACTGTCACAAAACCTAAACTTTCATCTTTACAAATTAATCATTTACACTTGAGATTACTGAATAAAACACAGAATAATTTTTCATGAAGTTCCGCTGCCCTCTAAAGGGATGCCACAACTCACTTATCAAAATAAGGTGTCAACGTCGTCTCCTAATATCGAGAGGGAAAAGGGGGCAATAGCCACGTTAAACGCTTGTGAACTTACCCTATTGATGTGTTTCATCTCAAATTCACCCTCCTGCATTGCATGAAAACAAAATATGGGTCAAATTTTTTAAAGTAGCACTTAAGTTTGTAGATTTAAAACAAAGGATATTGATGTATGTATATTTGATTTAAGTTTGTCTGCATCAAATGTTCAAAACAAAAAAAGAAAATATCGAAGCTTCGGCTAATAACTGAGAAGAAAAACTCTACATTAAATGATTTGAAGTAGCGCTTTTTCCATGAGTAAATTCTCACCCATTTCAAACATCAAAATCACATCCGTCACAAACATACCAAATTAACAGTCCTAGGGTCTCTAAAACATTTGCACTAAGAAATCAGGTATTCTCTAAATCCACAAATCCAAACGCAACACAATCGTATTTTAGTTCAAAGAAGAAGAAACTCAAATTATTTGGAAACCGCAATGAAAAGAAAATTGATCAAATGACCCATCAAACTTTTTTCCAACAATGGAAGCACGTGAACACAGGTTTTAACCCAAGACTTTTCCTCCAAGGTCCATTCACTGCTCATAGAGCTTATACGGACATATAAATGTCCATAACCACTAACTTTAGACAAAAAATTCTTCACTATGACAGAAAAACCGGGGGACAGCCTCACGACACACCATTGCCGGAGTAAGTGACTTTTGATGGGGTACACACCTATAGGTAACTCAATATGAATGGATGGATTCATACTCCATCATACATATGCCCAAAACACAGGCATCAGTGAGCGCTGTAATTGGAATGTGATAATGTGATTGATAATGACCTAGGTAGCATCCCGAAATTCTTTCTAATAAGATGATCATATGTATGCACTGTTGGAAGCAATTTGAGAAAAAAAACTCGGAAAATAACATTTTCAATTTAGTTTCTCAATGTTTGGGCTATAGAGCTACTTTATTTGAGATATTCATATAATGTTAAGCATCACTCCTTTAGATATGACACATAATGAGTAATTGAGAAGGATATCCAATCGCTTAAAGCACATCGAAGAGAGCCTTCTAATTCTGATTGTATCAATTTACAGAACCAATAAAAAGTACTTGTTAAATATGCCTTCATGGAGGAACACAAGAAAAGAGTAGTGTCCCATCTTACCATTCTGCCATTAGGAGTGCTTAATGGACATGCTGATGAGTATTCAAAACTCGTTTGAGGAAGAATAACTGGCTGTTCACCAATAACACCAATCCCCCTGCGATGAGCAAAAGCAATAAACAATACATTTGGTAAAAGACAAAGAAATATCTACCATTAACTGCAAGTACAAAACTGAGAATAAGATATCCAGAGGAGAGAACAAAGCGCAGAAAAGAAAACACTCACCACACATTTTCGGATTTTCCATTGGCATCCGTGATAATCCAATGCCTTCTAAGAAGTTGAACAGGGCGATCTAAGTTATTGGTAATTCGTATTCTATATGCAAAGAAGTGTTGCCCCTTCGAAGGCTGACTTCTGCCCTCTATGTACACGCTCCTAACTTGAACACGAATACCCTGAAGAAACGAAGATTTCACTTCAATTCATCAAATTGAATTAGCATGTGCACTTTTCTATCAAAATTCTTTTTCTTTTGCTCGCATTCTACCAATCTTCACCCTATCCGCTCCAGCAGTATCTTATTTCCCCAATTGAATTATCGCGGGCAGTCACGACTATTACATTTCTATAAACTTAAACAAAAACAGATTGAACCAAAACAGCAATGTAAATATATGATGAGATAGAGCATTCTCGTACCAAAGTTGTTGCATCACTTGAACATTTCAAGAAAGAGTAAGGGGCAATTTCCTTTAGCTCATCTCGATATTTCGCGGCCTCCTGAGCACATCAAGATTAAGACTTCTATTGAATTTGGCATCGTATTTTTCAGCTCAATGCTAAATAGCAATAAACACCCTCCAAATTAACTCAATTTACCTCAAATCTCTCTTCAGCAATTGCCTCCTTAATCCTTCTTCGGAGCCACAAAACCGGCTCTTCTTCTTCCAGCAACTTCAACGAGTCCCTTATCCTCGCCGCCTCTTCATAATCCTGCAATTCAAGCTCAAAAACCGTAATCCTCTGTTTCGCGTCCGAGAAAACGAAGGAAAGTGCGAGCAAGTTTGAAATTTGCAATTTACTCACCTCGGATTTCGCCGCGACCTCCATTTGCTGCTTCAACAAAGCCCAGCTCTGAGTCCGAGACAAAAACGAACTCGGTTTCTGGCCCGCACCGGAACTCGGACTCGAACTCGGAGTTCCACTCCACCCATTCCCCCCGCTCCTCTCCGCGGCGCACGCCACGACCCGACCCGATTTCCTGAAATCCCCACGCCCCGAACCGACTCTCAAGTTCCGGGCCTCCAAATTCACGACGCTGAAGCTCCGTCGACCCGGAAAACACGTTCTCGTCGTCCCCGGACAGCAATCACTGCAGACTTTGAGGCTTAATGAATGCATTATTATCTTCTATCTCCGATTTTCCCTCACTTTCTTTATCGCTAGGAAAATTTGAAAGATTTTCTCGGGAAAATTTTTATAGATTGAAGGGTCAAAATTGGAGCGAAATGTGAGGAAATTGGAGCGCTTTACATTTCCGCTCGCACGTGTTTTGCGGGATATGCTTAATATCCTAATTAATTTCTATATTAGCATAATTCATTTTATCCATAATTCTATTTTTGGATTTTAAACTACTAAACTAGCCTTACTAAATAATGCTGACGGCTGCAGATGGGACAGCATAGCGGGGCAGTTTGGGAAATGTGACATTAGGAGATATTTTTGTTTTGCCACTTGTGATTTGTGAGGTGTAGTATGTCCGACCTCAAATTGGGGATTTTTTGGCTAATTATGGAAGAAAATGTTACACGTGTGTTCTTTTGAATTTTTGGAATGAGGTTCCTCTCCGAATTTTTTTTGTGAGGATCTTGAAAATCTTCAAATCGTATCTGTTCATCGTACATCGTACGGTCAAAAATTATTTTAAATATTTTTATTTAAAATTAAATATGAATAGTACCTAATGAAAACTGATCGCACGATATACGATAAACAGACACGATTTAAGGATCCTCATAATCCTCACAAAGAGAATCCGGAGAGGATCCTCCTAGGAATTTTTGTATCTTCTTGTTGAGGAGAAAAACTTGTGTAGGGTTTGGCGTGCCATTGGATTTTACTGAGTGGCATTACAATCCAATCAAAATTCATCACATGGTAAGTCTAAATATAATCTTTTATTTTTAAATTTAAAGCTCTTATAAAAAAATTTCTTACTGATTAATATACACCATGAGAATAATTTAATGGTTTTTTTTTTTTCCTTTTCTCCTCTCTCTCTCTCTCTCTTTTTTCTTCCCAAATTTTCTCTACCGTCTTCTTCCCCACTCTGTCGTTCCTTTCTTCATATGAATATGGGAAAAAAACAATTAAGTCATCTTCTCCCACTATCATGAAATGGAAAAAAAAAATCCAACACATATTTCATATTTTACAAAAGCTGTATTCGAATGCAAAAACAAAAAACCTTAAATATTTAGATAGTTTTCAAAGACTTTAAAAACACAACTAAGCTGCCAAATTTTCACCAAATCCTTCAAGGCTTCCATGGCTTTCCTCTCTTTGCACCAAATCCTTGGGTTGACTGAACATGTTGAATTGGTGGAATGGTGGGTTGTGAACTTGAAACCATGCCTCTTTCTCTACATGTACCTCTTCCCATGGCTCTTCCTCTAACCACTCCGTTGCCCCTTCCCACCTACATACTCAAGATATCAATACACAACTTCACACTATAAAAATTGAAAATAAAAATGAATTAGGCCACACCTTCCGCATCTTCCACATACCTTATTACAATTAAAAAAAATACAAAGATTTATACTCTTCAAACTTCACACATACAAGTCTTGTTTAAGTTGATGTAGGCTTGTTGTTAGTAGATTGAGTTACTCCCTGAGTGGATTGACTAGTAGATGCTTGATTTTGTTGCTTTCCACATTTCTTGGAAGTATGGCCTTCTTGTCCACATGACCTACATGCATATGGCTTGTTATAAATCCGTATTTTCAACTTCTTCCCTTCATGACTTGTAATTGGGTAATTGGGGGCTCTTCACCAAGATCTTTAGTCCTCTTTTTCTTTGGTCTTCCAATTTGCTTCTTGTAAATGGGAGGATCAATTTAGGCGGTTTCATTACTAGGCTTGTCCCATTGATCTTGGCTAGGTAGTGGTGAAATAACCGGTGCATAAGCTCTTAGGTATGTTGCTTGCTTGTAATAGTCATCAACATACAAGGCAACATCTTGTCCCTTCCTCAAAATACAGGCAATAGCATGAGGACGAGATTCCATAAAGATCCCATCTCCTCCAAGAACAAGTTTTAGCACCCAAGTCAATTGCAAACTCTCTTCCAAAAAGGTCTTAGACTTGATATTTCGTATCTCAAGCTAGATATGCAATGCAATGCCCACTTTCATACTTGAATTTTTCAATAATTTTCTCAATTCTTGGCCCCACAGATCTTTTCCATTTCAAGGCAGCAACTCTTTTATTTACCATCCTCATTGTCAGGTTCTTTCTTATGATTTGCAACATTGTCAAAATTGGCTTGTCCCTTGCCTTGACAATTGATGCATTGAAAGCTTCACACAAGTTGTTAAGTAAGATGTCACATTTGTAATATGTCCTAAAATGTGACCTACTCCAATTATATGTTGGTTTAGCATGTAACCAGTCCCAAGCATCTTTTTTTCTTGTTGCAGGTTATCCATGATGTCTTGCCTCCAAGGAATGGTTGTAGCTCTTGCTGCTTCCCACAAAGTTTGTTTCAAGGCAAGACCACTGTAATTTTTCTTGAAGTTATTATACAAATGCCTCACACAATGCCTATGCTCTGCATTGGGCATTAGTCGTTGAATTGCATTCCCTAACCTATTCTGCTTGTCTGTAATGAAGGCATATGTTGCTGAATTCTCCATACTCAAATCATCTATTAAAATCCCCAAAAATCACTCCCATGTACTCTGATTTTCAACTTCCACAACTGCATAAGCAATTGGGAACATCCCATTGTTGCCATCAATGCTTACTGCTGCCAAAATTTGATATGAATGCTGCCCTTTCACAAAACAACCGTCCAATCCTATAACAAGCCTACATCCTTGCTTAAAACCAACTGTGACATCCCACATCGGTCAGGGGAGTGATCCTTATAAGTATATTTCCATCCCTACCTAGCACGAGGCCTTTTGGGAGCTCCCTGGCTTCGAGTTCCATGGGAACTCTGAAGTTAAGCGACTAGCGCGCGAGAGCATTCCCAGGATGGGCGACCCATCAGAAAGTTCTCGTGTGAATTCCCAGAAACAAAACCGTAAGGGTGTAGTCGGGGCTCAAAGCGGACAATATCGTGCTACGGTGGTGGAGCGGGTCCGGGAAGTGGTCTGCCCCAGGCCAGGATGTGACAAAAACAAATGTACATTCTCTAAAATTTGCGTATATCACCACGCATTTGTGTCTTTATTAACACTATTGAACCAGGATCAGTTTGCATTTAAATAGCATCATATTGCTCAAGTTTGTTGTATTGTTCCACCCAAGTTCCCCAGCAAACCCCATCTCCTCAGGCTCCTCTTCAATTGGGTTGTCGACATGTTTTTCGAACAAATCATTATCCAACTCATTCTCGTGTACATGCTCATTTTCTTGCTCTGAATCTTGGTCATAATCACTATCTTTGATTATTTCCTCCTCATTTTCAGCTTGTTCACTTCCATCTCCCTTAACATCTTCATCATCCCCATTTTTTCCCTGAGTGTCTATAGTAGGATCTCCTTTTTCTCTTTGCTTTTCTGTTGTCAATTCCCTATGCTGCCAAAATTCATCAAATCCATCATCCCAATTCAAGGATTGTGCGATCTCAAACTCTTGCACCACATTACTTGAAGCAGTGCCCTTGTCACTTGCTCTAATTGCCTTCTCATTCTTGTCAACCATATATAATTCAACTACCTTATTCTTTGGCATATCATCGATTAAATTTGTCAGTTGTGCATCACATACCATTTCTTCAAATATACCCACTTGCAACTTTTTATAGTGGCTCAACTTCACCTTGTACCCTAATTCCTTTGCTGTGGTATGACACTTAACCAAGAACTGGCAGTCACCAAAAACCCAATCTAAGTATATAATCTCACCTCCACTGTAATGTTATTTATTTCCCTTCGTGCGAATCTGACCCTCATGATAAATTTTATATGTGAATTTATCAGGATTAGCGGTAAAATATTGCTTAATACATTAGTAAATCCGATGGTCAATTAGTTTTTAAACCTCTAAATATAAGTCAATTAGTAAATCCAACGATCAAAACCCTTAGTCCATGCCATACACTAAAGACTAAAACAATAAAAATACACAACAACAACCATTCCAATGTCATTGAATAACTCCATATCAGTAAAACTATGCAATCTTTAATACAAAATGACAAAAGAAAGGGAACAAGATCACAACAGTACATATATTCATCACCTACCCTAACCCCTCACCATCTCAAACTACACAAACCCCACCACCAGATATCATAGGTATGAAGAAGGGCTATTGGAAACATCAAAAGTATAAAAAAAAAAATCATGGAAAGAAGATACATAATACTCACCATATTTTGAAGGCTTTCCAGATTTGCGAAATTTCTCCGACATGCTTATAGGTCACTAAAATTTTCTCACAATCCACAAAAGTTCAATGATCCTTCACGAAATTCATATTTAGAGTCCTAATCTAAGTAGAACTGAATCTCTCTTGCCAAAATCCCCATTGCCAGGCCTTAGCCTTTTCACATCTCTCTAACCAAAGAAGGAAAATGTATCACCAAAGAGGAAAAAGTATTAGCAAAAAGGTGGGGCTAGTGACCCAAGTAGTGGGTGAGGCAATTTTACGAAAATGTCCTCCATTAAAGGATCACGTGACCCTTTACCATAGTGGTGGAAAGGTAGAAGACTTGAACAAACTAAATAGTTGGAAGATCCAAGTCCATGATCAATGAATGTTACTCAAATCAAGTAAACGAGGGTTGGCTCAATTGGTAAAGTCTTTACTTTGTGTGACGCCCTACTAAGGTTCGAGTCTCACTACCAACAATCCTTGTTGATTCACAATCTATAATTTCCTACGTAAATCCATACTATTAACAATGGACAGTTAGATACCACACGTAAGTCCTTCCAACTCAAAGTCATGGACTCGTGAGTATGCCCTAACGTTGGTGGTGAAAGTAACCAAACCTCTAAACTTTTGATTAAAAAAAAGTCAAGTTGCTCATTCAACTTAGAACAAAGAATTACCTATAAGACACATTAGTATGATAGTGAAATTGGTATTAGCCAATCCAAAGCTCAAAGGAGGCGGTCAAAGTCTCCAACCAACAAGGTTTGGTATGACAAGTACTTGGCAAGTGGTACTCTCAAATTTGTCCTTCTCATCATGACTCCTCTCACCACAACAATTCCACCCATCAAAACACTTGTCTCCACTAGGCATTGTTGGTTGTTAGAAAATATAAAGTTTTCATTTTTTGGTGTAACTGAAACACTGTTACATGATATTGTATTGATATTATAGAGAAATTTCTTAATGTGCCAGGAACACGGCTTAGTATATAAGTGTCATAATACAATTGGTTGAGATTTTTTTTTTAAACTTTCAGCCCTTGAGCCATGTGCCCAACACACTAAAAAATCTATTGATATTATGATATCTGTATTAATGCTATAATATGATAAATTAGACTTGTTGGCCATCATATTACGACAAAGTGGGGTGGACCGGAAACAAAGGAGAAAGAAGTATAACTATGTATGTGGACGGGAAAATGGAAACTTGGGAGGAGAGAAGGGATGTGGAAGCATTTTAATTCTTAAGCATCAACATGTTAATTAATACCAATATATGACTGTATTTCAAGTACACCTTAAAATTTTAAGAAATAATTTTCACGCTTATTTTTTCACTTTATACAGATTTCTCTAATTTTGTAATAAATATGAGTGAGCAAGATGCATGTTTTGATAGTCGGGAGAGATGGTTTATTCCTCCCTTGGTAGATGTGAAATCTGCAGGTCCAAAGTTTGCCAGTTCAGTGAAATGAGAGATTTTTAAGTATAACCGTTACAACTAAAATTAAAAGGTTAATAATTTAAAAATTAAAATTTTTCATCACTTGCATAAAAACACGTGATGTATCATTTATGTCCCTGTTACAACTAAAAATTTCTCGAAAGAGCAACCTCAACGGTCAAAATTAACAAATATGTTGAGTCTCTACCCAAAAGTTTTCGATACAAAAAACTTTCCCACGATAAAAGATTGAAAATCAAATATTAATTTCCAAGCCGCCCACCCCCACCAAAATGTCAATTACTAGGCCCCATCCAATTTTTATTTTTCTTAAAGCAAGCCAACGTCATAAAAATTAAGAAAAAAACACATAAATTGCATAAAAGGAAAGAAAAAAACATAAAAAAATAAAACTATTTAAAAGCAAATGCCCTTCACCTACCAAGAAATCGAATTTCCATAGAAATTAAAAAATCTCCATAAATACGAAAAATAATAAAAAGGAAAATTCAAAACGACGCATGGTAAGAATGAGGATCTTCTTCTGATCCTCTATGTAAGGACCCGAAATATTCTTAAATCATATTTATTGAGATTTTAATTTTTCATTTCCGTTTTACATACACGCACTGCGCTCCTCGTCAACCTAAAATCTCGATCCGTCGACGGACTCCTCGAGGCCTTCCTTCCTTCTCCCTCTCTCTCCTCCCTCTCTCTCTCTGCATCTCGCTCTTAGACTCCATTTCTGAGCATCGAAAATGCAGAGCGCTACCTTCACTCTCACGCCGTCCCTCCGCCTTCCGAAGCCTTGGAGGCCGTCGGCGAGCCCCGCCGTGAACTCTAGGTTCGATCCGATACGCATTTCGGCCTCCTCGAAGCCGCACAATTTCAATGATGCGCTCTCCGCTTCTCTGCCGCGCCGATCCTGGTCTCTGTCATCGTCTTCCTCTGATTTCAAGCTCAGGCCGTGGACGTCCGTACCGTTAGTCGATTCCGATGCCGGAACGAAGCGTTTTGAGGTTCGGGCCACTGCGGAGACCGCCGAAGAGAGCACTGAATCTGGAAGCAGCTTGTTCAAAACGCTTGAGCTCGGGGCGTTGTTTGGCCTCTGGTTCCTCTTCAACATCTGGTTCAATATCTACAACAAGCAGGTAGTTTTTGCGTATTTTGCTTCTGCTTCTACTTATTGGATTTCTTGTGTTCTTAATTGCTAAATGAGTGATTGCTGTGAGTTTGTTTGCTTTTAGTGAAAATGCATTGTTAGAATCCTTTAGTTTTTTTGGGTAGATTCTGTTTGGTTTGGCGGAATTTACTTTACAGGAAGTCTGCTCGAATTTATTTTTTGAATATAAAGAGGTTGAAAACGCTTTTGAGGTAACTTTTAAAATGGTTGAAAGCGTTTTTGATGAAAAATGTTTTTAGAACCAATCATTACTCCTTAGTAAAAGGCAAGTGAATCTTAAAAAAAAAAACACTTTATTGCTTCATGCATCAATCACTTTCAAAGTAGAGTGCTTTTACAATTTTTTTTTTTTTCTAAAAGCGTTTTCAGTTATTTTAAAATGTAATTCTAAACAAACCCCGTAAAATGTGCATTTTATTCATTAACTGAATAGAAGGAGATGTAATTTTAAGGTGATAAAAAGGGAATGTAAAGCTTCATGCAATCTACTCCAATTCAATAAAAATTTGAACAGTCCGAAATATAAGGATCGAGATAGGAGTACATTATGTTTGATTACAAGCAATTTAGGGAGTATTTGATTAAGGAAACTTCTCTTTACAGGTCTTGAAGGTGTTCCCATACCCAGTAACTGTCACTGGAATACAATTTGCTGTTGGGACTGTGCTTGTTCTGCTTATGTGGGGCTTGAATCTGTACAAGAAACCGAGAGTTAGTGGTGCACAGGTAGATACTAGTTTGATTTAAGTCGAGGGTCAGATATATGGGTTATTGATTTCCATTTAAGTGATTCTTATTTTAAGCAACTTGTCAACAGCTCGCAGCAATTCTTCCACTGGCGATTGTGCATACTTTGGGTAACCTTTTTACTAATATGAGTCTTGGGAAAGTGGCTGTCTCGTTTACTCACACAATCAAAGCTAGTGAACCATTTTTCTCAGTTATCCTCTCAGCCATGTTTCTCGGGGAGGTAAGGATTTTCATATAGTTTTGCCCCTTTATCTGTCTATATGCTATTTTAAAATTCTTTATTGTGCGTACGTTGACTGCAGTTTTTAGTTTAGTGCAAATGATAAATTCCAAAACTTGTTTGAATTCAGAAGACTATGTATCCAATTGTAGGATTTTATGGCTTCTATTTTTCAATTGATTCCCAATTTTTTTGCCCAATTTATCTTATATGTCTTGATGCTTATATAGATACCCACTCCATGGGTGGTGGCTTCATTGATACCAATCGTTGGTGGAGTGGGACTGGCATCAATTACTGAGGTCTCATTTAATTGGTAAGAAATCATGGTAAATTCAAAATAATGCCGAAAACAGAGACAAAGAGTCACAACATCTAGATTTGATTGATGATTGATCAATCAAGAATTTTGTGCATGCATTAAAGTTTATTTGATATAATCATCGTTTTGTTTGTGAACAGGGCTGGATTTTGGAGTGCTATGGCTTCCAACTTGACAAACCAATCTCGTAACGTCCTTAGCAAAAAGGTCATGGTTAAGAAAGAGGTAATATATGTTTTCCATATTTTATGTCAGAAGTACTATTGTGTTGGTTATTGTTGTAGTGGTAGTGAGGTGGTAATTTCTGATTGGTAAGAAAATGAACTGAAAAGAAATGTCCTCCAGATCACATAGTGGCCAAGGAATGCACGGTTACTCACCCTTGGATTTGATATCGAGGGTGAAGAATAAATGGACATGCTTTTAATGTTTTAATCCCATTTCTTAATATCAAATCCAAGGGTGGGTGACCATGAATCAGGCCACCTGAGAACCGGACTCATGGACTGAATAGATACACATGTTTACTTCTTCTATGTTTCTTATTTGTCTTTGATGCCATTCGTAACCTGCAGTTTGTTTTGAGCAGGCAAATATGGACAACATTACACTCTTCTCAATTATAACAGTCATGTCCTTTTTCTTGTTAACTCCTGTGGGTATCTTCATGGAAGGGGTGAAATTTACTCCAGCAGTCCTGCAATCTGCTGTGAGTATCTTTTTACGAGCTAAAGCTTGCATTGCGACAGAGTCATTGTAGATTATACTTGAAACTGATTAACTCTTTCTCTCCAATTACAGGGTCTGAATGTAAAACAATTATATATTAGGTCTTTCATTGCTGCACTCTGCTTCCACGCGTATCAGCAGGTTAGACTTTTATCTGGTTTTGTGGTTTAATATCCCTTTCATTTATTTATCGATTTTTCTGGGCTTCTCTTGAGCTTTTGTTTAGAGCATTGAGTTCATTGTTGATGTTCAACATACTTGTCCTCAAGTACTGAAAAAGTATTTTTAGGTAACGGAAAGTCACATTTAAAATATCGTTTAATAGTATGTGCAATACTTTCAATCTCTTGTCAAGTCAAATTAACCAGAAAATTCTTCTTAGCTTGTTCATGCCCCAAACTTAACTGCTCACCTTTTATGTTTTCTTCAATGATTGTTTATGAACTTTCTTGAAATCCTGTCATGATCGTGCTCGTGCTGACTTCAAATTTCAATTTTGATTTTGTTTTTCCCTTTTGTGGGTTCTAAAACTGGGAATGGGATGGGGTTGAGGAGCCACCTTAGGATAAAATAAATTTGTACTCTGCATTAAAAAAGAGTAAAATTACTAAATCAGATCGAAAAATTTCAGGGTGCAAAATATGCGAGGAATAGTTAGAACTTAGAAGTGTATTAACTGTATTTGGAACCTTCCTGTTTGATGCTTGATTTTCCTAAACATAGGGGGTGCTTCCTCTTGTTTTCTGCTGCTTACTCGTGTAAATTGCTGACCATTGGTGAACAATGCAGGTTTCGTACATGATATTGCAGAGGGTATCACCTGTTACTCATTCTGTGGGTAATTGCGTGAAGCGTGTGGTGGTTATTGTGAGCTCTGTTCTCTTCTTCAGGACACCCGTTTCACCTATTAACGCTCTCGGTAATATTACTTGTACTGCTTGATTTTCATTTCCCAAGGATGTAAAAATTGATTCTGTATGCTGGATACTGACTTTAGTTACAAGAAACGTTTCTTGATACGAAAGTATATATAATCTTGTTTCAATGTAATGCAGGCACCGGAGTGGCGCTTACCGGAGTTTTCCTATATTCAAGGGTGAAGCGTATTAAATCCAAGCCGAAGAGCGCTTGAAGTAGCGCAATGAGATTTTGCTCTTTGCTGTTGGAGTTGGATGAAAAATTGCAGTTTAATTGTAGGTCAGGCAGGGGAACCTAATTAGTGGTCGGGCTCTTAATATTTTCATGTTGCTTTTCTCTTGTATTTTTGTTTTTGTTTTAGAATTTCATATTTTTCTGGACCACATGATGTGACGAGAAGTATCATATCCTCCGTTCTTCTCGTTTCAAGTTGTAATCGAATTTTTCTAGGGGTTCACCATTTGGGTGTAGAACGTAACCCCGAAAAAGGATTAACCATTGAAGAAGGTGGTGGTGATGGTAGGACAACAGTAAGTATATGTATACATGTTTTGTGACAATGTGACCGTCACACTTGAAAGTTGATCTCTTGAAATAGCTTTCCTTTTTCCAAATGCAACTCATCATCGGTATACAAAGTTTGTTTCACTATCGGATACGATTGATTGAATATTTCATTGCACATTTGGTCAAAAATTCTAAGACCGAAACTTGTATTAGTCGTAAAAATTGGATTTTGATACCATCCGGATTCAAATTTTGAGGATTTTAGGGATTTTTACATCGTAGTCATTCATCGTATATCGTGTTATTAGAAATCATTTTGAAATTTTATTTAAAATTAAACATAAATAATATCTAACGAAAATTGAACATATAATATACGATGAACGACTAGAATGTAAAATTTCCTAACATCTCCATAAAAAGATCCGAAGAGGATCCTCATCCATACAAATCAATGTGGGTTGGAATACGTCAAATTATCGATCGCCAAATAACTGTCGGACTTGGGCAACACAAATCAATGTGCATTGGGATTATGTGACCTAATCATGCTTGCACGTCACGGCATGCCTAGATCGGCACAATGTTCAAGTTGGTCTAAAACAACTATAACACTTTAAAACCCTACTTAATTAATAAGTAAAAGCATTATTAGCAACTGCAAGAACACGTAGGTGATACATTCAAAACCCCTTACACATACTGGTGTTTAAAAAAACACGTCCCAAGACGCGCCTAGGCGGCTTCAAAGGTGGGGCGACCATGAAATTGTCTATGCCCAGTGAAGGTAGGCGTGGTCGAGGCGCGTCTGAAGTTTTTGATTGACATTCTTTTTTCTTTTAGTTGCAGAAATCTGGATTCTTTTTATTTTAAAACTTAAACTGAGTCCACTTTGCTGACATTTATTACCCTACTATCTTTCTTTCTGTTTACTTTTTATTTTTTTCTCATATACAAGATAGATAGATAGATAAGTATCTTTTTATTTGTGCACTTTTGAATGATAATGAATGTTTATTTTACAAAGTATTATATTTTTTTAGATGTTTTATATAATATATTAACAAATTTAGGTCTCATGCACATATCAAAATTTTCGCCTAGGCAGGCGGGATTATACATGAAACACCTCACTCATGCCTTCGCCTTTTAAAACATTAACGGATACATAAGCTATCAGCGAGAGTACGTATATTATGAATAAACTCACATATCCATTATTCATTAATCATAAACCATATACTAACCTGCGTATTAGGTTATTGTAATAAAACCGTGTAATCATGATATGTCCATTTCTCTCTATCTCTCATCATATGATCATCATGCGATGAGAAAAATGGAAATATACTTGCTGTTACATTCAAAATTTTACCGTACTACACTTCCCTGATAACTAAAACTCGATCGACTTCAAAGCCAATTGCATCCCTCTCTCTTTCTTCAAAATTTATATTAAATATATATAACTCTATGAAACTTCAGCTTAATTAGTTCACTTGAGAAATCATCTCCACCAAATCCATCTCCTTCTTCACTTCATTACTCTCCAAATCCACTTGCATCTCCATCTCAAAATCCTTCTCATCAAAATTACCCTCATCAACATGATCATAATCAATCTCATTTTTACCATCAAAGTTACTGTTCTTCTCACCAACAGCAGCAGCGCAAGGGATGTCATCGAGCAGAGAATCGATGCTACACCCTTCCTCGAAGATGTTCTCGTCGAAACAAAAATCGGGGTCCTCATTGAAATAGTTGTAGCTCGGAACCAACTGATCATTTGCGCACAAAAGTCCCACGTTGGTTTGTGGCTGCTGATACGTAGCTGCAGCTGCTTTGGTGCTGGTGCCGCCACCGTTGTTGTTGCTAGCTGAACTGTTCTTTCGCTGCCTCCCTGTGCTGTTGCTTGCCGAGTCTAGGTTTAAGCTCTTGATGTATTCCTGCAAAATGGAGCCCCTAGGGTGCTTTGATCGACATTTTCGCTTGGAATATTGTCGCCTTTTCGTTGCGTTCCAGTGGTTTTTGATGGAGTTTTCAGTCCTTCCGGGCAGTCTCTTTGCAATTTCTGCCCACTTGTTTCCTATATCTGCATGAGCTTGTATCAGTGTCTTGTCCTCCTCCTCACTCCATGTATCCTTCTGCAAAACAAATAAAACCATTTACATCACTTCTTATTGTATCAGATTTGTACCACGACGTTACTACGTCAGTAACTATTAGTAATGTCACGCTACACAACCATACATGAATGTACGCATGATTCATGTAGCATTACTCGTCAAGTGAATTGCAAACCCAAAAGCTATATTCACGCAATTAGCATGTCTAGTTTTATAATGATCATTCATGTTTGGGATTGCTTCTTTATAGAACACTTCTGCTCATAAGTGCTTCTTCTCGATCTTATGACACATAAGCACTTCTAAATTTTCAGCAAACATAATCTAAAGTACTTTTGGCTGTTATAAAGCGTTTTTCGCTCTTCCAGAAACAATCCCAAACCATCATAAGTCAGTCAATTATCGAATACCTTGATGTCAGGCCTTAGGTGGTTATGCCATCTCTCCCTACATTGCTTCCCAATTCTCCCAGACAACATCTGAGCAATGTGAGACCATTTCCTGACTCCAAATTGCTCAACAAGTTGAATTAAGAGCCTGTTTAACACAAATTTGACATCATTAGAGACCTTAAACAACCCAAAATGCAGTTTTAAGTTTTATTTCTTTCAGTTTTTACTTGTTTTGTTGGTGAAATCTTTCAGTTTTTACCTATCTTCCTCGGTTGTCCATTGACCCTTGACCACATTTGACTTCTTTGGACCTTTCACCGTTGACCCCCTTGTTACTCCGGTAACTTCGCTTTTACCATTCATCCCAAATTTTCTGTGGTACCGAGTTTGGTCTGCATTGTTTATGCCGGAGACCTCATCCGGCACCGAAAAATTCATGGGTATAATATCTTGAGTGCAATCCAACGGCAGGAAAGTAGTTGCTCTCCTATGAGATGAAGTTCCCACCACATGATCAAACGGATTTGATGATCTGTGATGAGTTGGGAAATTCAAGTAGGATCCACCTTGGAAGTTGTCCAAAACTTGGCCATGTCCCCCATTGTTTTCTGCAACATTTAGAGGCTTACATTCGTAAAAGTTCACATCTTGATGTGATGAATTTTGATCGTACGGGTAGGATGTGTCGCTGTACGGATCAAAACATGGGGTGTGGGTCCCAAACATAGGGTTTGAAGAGGAGACATTGACATGAAATTGATGATCAAGGTGGTGAAAATCTTGAAGGTAATTGTAGCTTCTCTTTGAAGACGAAGATGTTTCAAAGAGAAACTCATCTTTCATAGCATAAGATTTGACATAGGTTTCCGGCGCGAGCAATGGAACGTGGATTTGGGAGACGAGTTTTTTTCTGAGCTTGTTGGGCTCCATTAGAGATGCTCTAAGCAAAATGCGTTAGGGTTTAGTAGTGAAAAAATGGGGCAGCTTCTGTTTTGGGAGCTGTCACCGTTGTACTTTTGTTTGCTTAATAGGTGGAGGAGGAAATGCATTTATTTTAAGGATAGATCCTGACCGTTGATCTTGCTTCATCCAACGGTCAGGGTTGGTTGCCGTAGCTAAATTTACATACTTTTGCCACAAGTGATTCTTTGTTGGTCTCAAATTTTGGGTCCTATAAATTTCTCTTTAATTTGTTATCATCCCGACTGTAATTAAATCTATTAACTGGAGTCTTAAGTATTGTAATGGCGTTATGTAAGGTTTATTCAGTCGGAAATGATTTTGGCACCCCGTTTTCTCATCTTAAACACTACCTTAATGGAGAATTAATGAACAAAATTAACAAGGGTGTGCAGAAGCAAAAAATTGTTATGTGAATTTCATTTTCCTTATTTATGGCTTGTTTGGAAGTGCTTTTAAAATGACTGAAATCGTTTTTGGTGAATTGTTTTTGGGTTCCAAAAGCACTTGAGTGCTTCCTGCAAGAAGCACCAGTTTAGGTGTTTTTCTATGATTCACTTGCATTTTTACTAAAGATTGGCTCTAAAAGCACTCTAATTGAAAGTGTTTTCCATCATTTTAAAAGCACTTTCCAAATGAGCCTTTATTTTGTTCCTATCTTTTGGTTTATGGTCAAAGAAAGTAAAAGTCAATTAGGACAAACTTGAGAGTAAAACTCGGTTTTACTCTAATCAATGAAGTTAATTTAGTAAAAGTCGTTAAGAAAGACTTCACTCTCAGAAGTTTTCAAATTTATTAGACTTAATCGCCACTGTTAATTGTAATGGTTTGCATAACGCCAAGCATTTTTATTGCCTCTTTTGCTTAACTGTTGTTCATTAAATTTAGAATTTAAAATTTAAAACTTAAAATTCGGAATGTCACACTTAATGAAAGATATAAAAGAGCTGGGAAATACCCTTTCGCGCTCATGTTTTCTCTTTCTGCATTCTTCCATTTTGTTCTAAGCCCCCTCAGACTGAATAAATCAAAGAAGAATCAAGGGCATAAGCAGGGAAGAAAAATGAAGTTCGAGAATTATTTCCCTAAGAGCATTTACGTTGCACCCGAGGTCCTCTGTTCGGATCCATCATCCCCAATATCGCTCGTAACAAAGACAAAATGCCAAGCAACCCACAACTCAATCTCCGAATACAAAATACATTTCACTCTTACAATCTTGAATGAACAAGAAATGGAAAAAAGTGTCAAGTTTCCCGTAGAGAATTTTGTCGTACATACTAATCAAGCAGATAGGGAAAAAAAGAATGACACTTCTCTATGTCATGTCTCCAAAGGAAGCGATTTGTTTCGGAGGGGAAAAAAGTTTCAAGTTGCCAAAATAGCTTTTGACTCTGAAAAATTGTAAAACTTGAAGCAATCGAAAGTTTTAGTTATATGCATCGTTGCTGGAAAGCTTTCTCAGGGTTCTTCCCGTCAATTTCTGAGTGGTGAGGGAAATCATAAGGCATTTCCGCGGCAGAAAACCATGCTTCGGTGAAAACTTTGACGACTTCTTGGTGGACAACAGCATTGCCTTCTGGTGTTAGGTGTAACCCGTCACTGCAATGGAAGAAAAATGGATTAAGACAGATTATTCAATCTCTCACTGTCAAACACTTAAAAAATGTAAATTAAGTAGTTCGAGGACTAAATTAGAGTATATTTATCTTCATATAACTTCGATCCCCATTCTAACAATCACAAAATTCATTTAGATGATCTTGATCTGACTATTATGGCAGAATCCAAGGCATTAATCCGTAAATAGTGCTTCTTTTGCAAGGGAAGATCTGGTTGCAACCACTTGATGCTAAATTGTTTCATAAACTGTACAAGTTGAAGCTTCAAAGATAGCAAACCTTAGAAATTTCTTCTGCCAACCCTCTGTTTCCTGCAATGTGGACCAAAGATTGATGGAGCGGAGACCCATTTCTTCAGCTAGCTCAATGCACTTCTTTGCATAAACTCCTGTCACTTCATTCGTCCTTTCTGGAAGTTCCCTAGCATCCTTACCATATAAAGATCTGTGAAACCCAATTACACAATCAAAATGTTATAGGTACCGATCACATGAACGTTGCGAAGAGCAACAACAAGACAATTATGTGTGTGTAGTAAATTTTGAAATGAGAAGAATAAATCATACTGTGCATATTCATTACGCCCATCCTCGTCAACAGGTGGTGGAGTAATAAGCACAATCAAAATGGTGGGGGAACACTCCTGCAATCAAAACCCCGACATGAGCCCATGCTTGCAGTGGTAGAAGTTGGGTTATCAACCTTATACCATTGGTAGTTATAGCTCCTTTGGTCCTTCCAAAAGTAAATTACCCATGATGTCGATCTTATACAAGTTTAAAATAGCATCTATCAAACAATAAGGATGAAGACTGAATTGGAAAAACTAAAATATTCATAAGAAAGGTAAACAAATTTGAACCTTCAGATGAAGAACAGTTTTTCTGAGATTCTCCTTGTACTCTTCAAGAGGAACATGTTGCCGCTCGCTTGTTCTGCCTAAAATAGCCGCGTCATTGGCCCCAAAGAAAATCGTGGCAGCAGCAGGAGGTTTATCAGAATCCTGCACATTCACATTGGGATACGGTCACTTCCATAAACGTTTCCACATCAATCCAATCCTATCCTTTTATCACATATCGCGGCCATCACTTCTACGATTTTCGCAAACACTTCCAAAATCATCATTTTTTCCCTCAGTCATATGCATACTATCACATATCCAATCTAACATCTCAACAAGACAACTTGATTCATCAGCAATACTATCAAATACTAGCAAACAAAGACATTGACTTTCTGAAATCAAATGCACAATGAGAAACGTAAATCAATACGAGCAAGAAATCGAACAAAAACCCAATTTAATTAACAAAAAACTAAATAGAATAAAACCCTATAAATGCAATTCCAATGCCAACAAACCAGAAAAGCTTTTACCTTTGAAAAGGATGCAGTAAAAATTGCAGAGAATGCAGAAAAGAATTTACCAGAGGAAAGAGGTGCTGCAGCAAGAACAATGCCCACCTCGTGTTGTACCCGCCATACCCACGAACTTTTACATCGGCCTATCAAACCCCATCACCAAAAATTACCAACATTTACTGATCCACCATAACAGTTAGAGAGAGAGAGAGAGAGAGAGAGAGAGACCTTGCGGGAGTAAGAATCAGCTAGAGCGGCGCCCCAGCCACCCGATTGGAAGGATTGTTCGGTGATTGAGTCTCCGAACAACACGATCTCAGGCCTCATCGTTCTTGCTTCTTCTTCCTCCCTGCTCCTACGCTTTTTACTGTTGACTCGTTCGGTTGACGGTTGAGACTCTTGTTTTCGTACGTAAAACGACAACTCGTTTCTGAACACGGACCAAATAAAAGCATTGTTCTTTGTAGATTTGGCATCTTGGACGGTCTATGGCTTTATTAGTCATTTTCCATACAAGAATATACCAATGTGCTGCACCAACAGAAGTGATGTAGGAGAAGATAAAAGAAAATGATACTTAGTACTACGGTTAAGTGGTATTCTTCTTTATTCGTAAATGAGAGGTTTTAGGTTCAATTCTCGTCAAAAGCGAATTTGAACCATATTATTTCTAATTCATTGTAATCATCAATTCAATCTTTAATCAAACAATCGTCTGAAATTTCTATCAAACTGGTGGATTCCAAACTTCTGGTTATTTAAGGAATTATGCTTGTAATCCTGTATTTCGTGTTGCGTCAAGAATGCATTCTAAATTGTTTGTTAATTCTTAAGGTACTAATTAAATTTCTAATACCGCTCTATCTCTTTCATGTTTTTCATAATCTACTAGCATCTTACCCCACGTTAAGAATGAGTGTCGAGTGGGTTGATTATTATTGCACACGAGTGATGTGATTGATTTCACATTCCCGTAATAACATTCTTGAGGTACTTAAAGTGATGAAAGAAGGTGAGGTAATGAATTAGGACTAGAATATGTTTGAATTCTCTTCAATGTGACAAAGAAAAAAAACAACATGCACACGAGATTTTTTGTTCGAATCAGATGCTTACACATTGAAAGTGTCACTAGTTTTACATTAGCTTTGAGTGGCTGTAAAGTGACCCTTAAACAAAGGTGACATCTTCATGGGAAACTTTAGTTAGGTATGAATGCTGGGTTGCTGGGTCCCCAAAAGTGGGTTAAAAATCTTAATCCGTACCATAAAACTGAGTGGAAGATAAGCTTACAAAACTAAAAGGCCACTTGGGGAGATACTCCAAACCATTTCCAGTGGAGAGTAAGCATGCAATATTCCACCATTTAATGCAAATCCTAGATCATCATCATCCGTCGAGTATTTATGCAATCTGTTTCTCATCGCCATCAAATATCAATCAAAGGTTTGGAGTGGTACATGATAAGAATAGAAGCGGATTCCGAGAATATTCAGTTCAATCCTAGGCACCAAACGAGCGGTTCAAGTCTCAAGTATTCAGACAGACGATGCCTGAGTTTTGCGGTAAGGATTGGTGAATACAACGGATTCAGTGTTTTTTACTTCGGAAAACTGAAAACCAAATGATTGAAAGAAGACGCTGCTATGAACTTTCGGAAATATTGAGATAGACTGCACAGTTCGCATTTAGTTTGAATGAGAAAATTGTTACAGCTCCTGCATTATTGTAATCATCTTCTCTGCCCACCAGATAATCGAGAGACAAGAACAATGATAAACATCGTACGTTACCACGAAAAGTTAGAAACACACCGAAAAAGATGACACTTCGTTACACATAAACTTAGTACATAACCTCTCGAGACCATTGCCAAGAATAATCTCACCAGAGTCGCAATTTTAGCTTGAAGAACCATGAAAGCTTCGTCCAGAAGCCTGTATTGTTTCAAGTCCTGTCCGCTCGGTAGGGGGGCTTCTTTCTCCTCTCAGTCCATTTAAACGGGGGCTGAACACTAACTGTGACATCCGCGGGCTACCTTCTGGAGGAGTAGGGGTCAAACTTGATGTTTTTGGACTGTGAGTGTGGCGGATCTCACCACGGCTTCTTGTGATAATTTCGTCAAGCATCTCCCCACCGTCAATGTTAGTGGTTCTTGATTGAAGATCTAGATCCTGTCATGCATAGAAAACATCAGCATCGGCACAAGAATTTCTAAAAGATAAGCTAATGAAGGCTTTCTATAAGCACTTTAATAGGATAGAATCTGAATAGCACAAGTTCTAATCTGATCCAAACTTTGGATTTATACACCCCTCTGATCGAAACTCAAGGTCCAACTCTGGTTTATTTTCGTGATATAGAATTCAAGATGTTCACAATTTTTTCATGTATGAACTGAATGAAAGGATTTAGATAACTCACTTCAAGGGACAGGTTGAGAGTGATGGAAGGGGCTTCCTCATATTCTGCAGCATCCAGGTCTTGAAGGTGAGCTCTTTTGAAAAACTTGGGGAGAAAATACTGCCGCACCGGGACTAGAAGCATGATCAACAATGGGAATAGCACCCCAGCGATCGGGATCCATGTTAAGCCAAAACACAAAAGCAAGTAAGCCGTCTGGAACATTGTGAAGGCCACAATTGTTTTAAAAGGCACTGTCTCAAGAAAGGTTTCATGATTCTTCTCCAGCACCCTAGCAAGATGGATGATGGTTACCATTTGACAATTCTTCAAAGATAATACTAGTCATGATCTAGATAAAGAAAAACGCTTTGAAAATACAAGTCATGATCTAGATAAAGAAAAACGGTAATATTTAAGTCTGAGGAAGTTAAATTTTAAGATTCTAAAACATGTTTCCATGCACTCATATCTAGAAATTCTGAAGCAAACCATGTGGTATAATTTCCAATATGCAATATGCGGAAGAGTATTTAGTGAAAGAATCATTGTTACATTACAAGGGAAAGTACCAACTTACTTGTATCTTCGACTTGGAGCAGTGAAAAGAAACAATATCCTCTCCCAAAATTGATTTCCAGGCAAGCTTTCAATCGCCATGAAAGCAAAATAACCCCAAAGAACTGATGTTGGGATTTTCTTCAAAACAGGCATAGCAGCTACACAACAACCAGCCATCAATGATTGAAGCAGATTGCTGAGACGTTGCTCTTTTACTTCAATGGGCAGAAGATCGTCAATATCCTTCTCCACATCGAAAAGAGTCTCATCAACAGGGGCATCAATGTAGCCAGCACTAGAGGCCAATTGGACTGTGGATTCCTTCAGCTCTTTTAGTCCCTGTTCGAATGACAGATTTTAAAGCAGAAGGATAAAAGATATAAACTTTTGTATCAATCATGAATAATGTAGTAGATAGATTTACCAAAGCAGATGGAAGTTGGTAGGCTAGTGGAGTCTGCATTCCGTTGTATGTATCTTTCATGCTTTGGTATAAATCACTCAAACTTGAATTTTTGCGTATGCTATTTCGAGCTGTTGATGCAAGCTTATTCCGCAAAAGCTATTCCACAGAAAAGAACCGATCCACTCTATTAATTAACATATTAAAATCACAATAAAGTATTCACTATTGCATAAACACACTCGAAAGGGAAGCAGAAGAATGACTAAGAGATGTCCTCTCAGCGAGAATCAATAGTAGCAGCGTGAGAAGCAAGTATCAAGAGTCCTAATATCCATATATTGACCCATCAAATGTCTCCAAAAGACACTAATTCACGCAAGCTCGTATGCTTATCAAAATCTTGTGAGTGAACATTCCGCTATTTAAAAGACAAGCTAACTCTCACTATGCAGAAAACTAAACTACCTGATGTTTTAGAGTAGCTAAGCTTTTTGTATGCATAGGAGATTGTGGGATTACTCCATTGGAAGGGGGAATGCCAATAAGCCCACATAACATGACCTGGAAGCAAATAATCAGAATTTAAAGGAGAACCTTCAAGATATATGAGTAGGTAAAATCTCTATCTCAATTTAGCTGGCCTGGAAGCAGCTTACCAGAAAACCCAGAAGAAGAAGGTCATAATGATATGAAGCCGGTTTCTTTAGATTAAATTCCTTCTGTTGGGCAAGTTGAGATGCAACACTGTGATCAAAGTAGTAGAGCACAGCGATCATAGTTGCTGGTATAAATGCTCCAACTATATATAATGGAGGTACATTCATCATCTCCTGGACAATTAAACAACATGAGTAGGTAGCTGGGATTTAAAGGAAAGAAAGCACAAATTTGGCAACATCCAGTTGGATGTAAGGCTTAGATGTCATGGAAGTGTTGTACAAAGTGTTCGGAAAATAATCTCTACAATCTCACCTTGATAACTGTCCAGTTTGAGTATGCACCAGGAGACCATGGGTTTGGACTGAACAGTCGTCTTGGGATTCCTCTAGGGACATCATTTACTGGTATGTAAGAAACAGCAGTCCAAACAAGCACCATAAATGGAACTCCATAATCCGTAATTAATCCCCGTAGCCAACCTATAACATTTGCCAGACAGGAATGTTTCTAAGATATATAGTTGACACAGTAGACGTACAAAACTGACCATTCTCAGAGATTCAATTAAACCTTTCATAAGAGAAATAGAGATGCATTATAAATGAACATGATTTGATCTTTCAACTTCTTACTAAAGCTCAAAAGCAAATTCCACGTACCTGTTCCATAACGCCAGGATCTAGCTTTACGGCTTCTCAATGCAGTTAAAAGCAGGCCAAATGACAGAACTAGTGCAAACATTCCATTGCCAAACCGCCAAGAAGGTTGGAGTGCAGTCTGATTAAGATTTTCCCTCTCGGGTATGCCAAATTCCTCCACAAGTCCCTGTAGAATGGTTTCATAAGTTGAATTCAAAATGAAGAGAACAGTTCTAGAGCATAGAAGTATAGAGATCCTGGAAATATAATCTTTTTGTTCCCGAAAATAACACCACCCCAGAAATTATTAAATTGAGATATCCTTTTGGAATTCATGTATAATTAAATCTCAAAAGGTTTAAAACTCTAGTATACAACATTAAGATTGATAAATTAATAGTAAAGGATTATAAAGAAAACTCACCCTTATGGCCTGCTGCATAAAAAGCATTGCAATTAGCAGACCAAACAATTCACCAGCAACACGCGTAAACCTATTTATAATAGAGCACGCACCCAGAACCGCCAGCAAGAATAGCAAAAGGGCTGTCCACATACATACCCTAGATACCCATACCATGGGAAAAAAATGTTCAGTTTCATCAGAAAATCAATTGCTTTGTAATGTTAAGATTTCCAGTGTGTTCTAGAGATAACCATCCAGTCCAGGCTAAGAAGAGTTCCTGCCCCAAATCCTTCCGGTCCTTAGCAAAGTTGAACATAAATGTATACATCAATACCGTTGGCTCAGCCACCCCTAGTATAAGCAGGGGCTGCCCTCCAACAATTGAGTGGATAATGCCACAAAGTGATGTGGATGCAAGAGTCTGTACTGCAGTCAAGCTTCCATCTGTAAATATACATAAATACAGCACTTTTCAGAAAATTAACTCCAGAAGAAAAATTCTAAGAGGACACGACAGTGAAAAGGGAAGGAAAAATAAAAGGGTATTGTTCAACTTGTATTTCTTTCGAGCTGTTCCCCAAATGAGATAACTGGAATTGCTGAAGCAAAGAATATATATGTTGTTGGCGCCAAGATCCTACACAAAAGAAGATAATGGTCATAATAACTTGAGTAAGGTACAATACAGAAGTGCCAATATGAAATATTGTTTGGACAAAAAGCTTCCTAAGCTGAGATGCTTATCAGATGATTTTCATTAGAAACATAAAAGTATCCTGTTTTTGTGATATAAAAATGAGAAATACGAACCTGATTCCCGCGCGTAAACCACCAGTCCAATCCTGTTTGTAGCACAGAAGTCTCCCCTTGAGGTCATTTTTTATCCCGCGAAAGGGAACAAATGTTTCTTCCATAATATGTCCAATACTTTGGAAACAAGAAGAAAATGGAAACTTTTCTAGTTCTTGTTTGAGTGACAAGAAAGCAGGTCGTTAAAGTTCAGATCCAAACAAGGGACTCGAGAGGCCAATATGGTTTCTAAGGTTGCTTTAGGATATAAATAAAACGTACGATGTTACGGGCAGACAGAGAAAGATTTCTTGACCGTCATAGAGCTTCGAAGGTGAAAAACAAGCGGGAAAGAAAAGTGTTGAGTCATTGGATTTTTGCAGTATGATAGACCCTTAATGAGGTCTATATATGAATGAACAGATACACGAAGTGTGAAATTTACATTTCAAGGAATCAATAGAGAATGTGGTATATATTTCTATGAGGAACAAAAGAACCAGTTGGCAAATTGAGCTACTTAGATTCCATATCTTGTACCAGACAAGGATTAGCGAATCAAATTCACTGTGAATCGATCAGGAAGTTCGAAAATTATCGAAATGAGCCAGCATTTCCCATGTGCTCAAGTCACACTACTAGCGGTACACTTGGACAAAGCTGAGATCCATCCCTTCTCTTATCAGAAAAGGCAGGTGCATATAAATGCTAAAACACCAGATATTTGGTACAAATTTGCGAGCTTTAACTGGCGAAAATCGCAATCAAGTTTCAGACTTTGAGGGTTTCAGAGAAAGAACAAGCAAATTAGCGAAAACCCATCATCATAAACAGCATTTGGAATAGTTTAGAACAATTTTAAGCAAATGGGCACTCACAAAACAAAAGAAAATGCTTCTTTTTTACGATAGAACAAAACAAAAGACTCAAAATTTGGAAAAAAAAAACTGGACAAAGGAATTCTATGCAGCAAGATTAGCGAAATCCCATCACTGAAATTACAGATAATTTAGAACCCTTTTGAGCAAATGGGCAACCAAATAGCGAATATAACAAAGAAGAAAACTTTACTCGAGATTACATTATTCAAGAAAAACCCTTTGCCTTTTGGGAGTGGAGCAAAAAAAGCACAGAAAATTCAGAACTCACAGACGATGTGTAAGCTTGCAGCTACATCACCTGGGAGGTAGCAGAGTTTTCTGTATAAAAATGGCAGAAAGGCGCAGAGAGAGTGAGACACCAATGTGCTCAGAACAGTAGCTACTGATTTCTGAGGGAGTAAATGGCAAATGCGAGAGAATTAGAAGGGATTTTCGTAAAAAAAAACTCTGGAGTGAAAGGATTTTCTCTTGACTAAGACAGTGCTAGGTGACTAGAAATGTACGACTCTCGCTCTCTTAGCATTGGATTATATACAGACTACATGATGAGCTGAGGGAGAGAGTGGGAAATGCAATAAAAAATAAATTCGTTCATCAATGGTAAAATAACAGTAATTGAACGGTATTAAAAATATTTGCAACACTGTTATGTTGCATTGAAGTATAGCTTCTCTTTAAGGGATAAGCTGATCGCTTTGACACGATGGTTCAAATTTTTCATATAAGAAGACTCAAAGACTTTTTAACCAATCCTAATTAATATCGCGTAATTTATACAAATTTAAAATTCATCCTCAATTATCGATAACATCTGTGCAATTTCTACTGTATAACAAAACCACTATCGTTTGTGCTTATGTATATCTTTTATGAATGTAGTCGGTATTAGAGTTTTGGCTCTCCTCTTTCACACGGCACTACCGACCACTCACTTGAGGGAAGCTGAAATTAATTAATTGGCTTAAATATGCGGGTGAGAAGTGGGAGATGGGAAGTGGGAAGACAAAAGCAATCATGCAACCGAAAGCTTTCTGCTGCCTGTTATAAAATGATCCACTAAAACAGAGAAAATTAAGGAATTATGTTTTAGGCTTCTTCTCCGGAGAATGACAACGCACTGATTTGGACATTTTTCTTCGGTTACACGGTCACATTTATGTAGACACCATTTTTCATCGTTTTGTTTGCTTTGAAATGTGTTGAGATTTTTCCTTTTTAATAATTTCTGTTCACTTATAATACTTTTTTTTTTCTTCTTAATTATTTAGAAGTTCTGTCGACTTATAATATTTTTTCCTTTTTTTTTTTGTCAAAATAATATTTTTCCTTTTTAATGTGTTGAGATTTTCATTAATTTGTGGTTATTTTTTATTCTAAATTTCGGCAATGACCCTTTCTTCTTTTTTTTTTCAAAAAATAGAATAGAGGCTAATAACCAATCGATTATATGAAGTATGAACGCATGCATGTTTGTATGACTTTACTATATACAAGATTAACTGAATCCTTAGCAAACAAAATTAACAATCATATATATCCCACTTTAGGATTCGTTTTCAATCGAAGAGAGACAAGTAAGGTAGTTAGCAAGATTAAGTTTGACACCAAGTCTCGTGGTTTGAGCAACCTCTCGATGTAATCTCTCATATTTTGTTTGAGGATAGTATTACTAGTTAAGTGCGAGACATTTTTTTTTCTTTTCGACCAGGTTGAAATCCCCGACAAGATTTTTATCGAGGTTCATTGTTAGTACTATATTCTCCAGTTGTACGTATTCCCTTTTAGTTAATGAATTTTGAACTAAAAAAATAAATTTAAGTATAACCCTCCTTTCTCTCTCGTACTATCTAGAAGATATTGTTTATAGAACAATACTTAGCTACTCAAAGATAAGTAGGAATTCATACTCAAAATTTCTCAAAATTGTTCGTTCTCAATTTATAGAACTTCATGTTTATAATCAGAATCGTTCATATTATAAATCACCCTATAAAGATTTCCTTTGCAAAAAATGAATTAAAACTAAGGTCGTTTAGTCATCAAATTGTTTAAAAACAAATGAATGGTATTGGTAAAAGTATTATGAATCGTCTATGTATTTACTACAATATATTGACTAAACGACCTTAGTTTTAATTTATTTTTTGCAGAGATGATATTTACAATGTGATTCATAGTATGAACGATTTTGATCATACGTACAAAGCTCTGTGATTAAAACACTAAGAATTTTGAGTAAGAATTCCTACTCATGTTTGAGTAGTCAAATATTATTCTTGTTTATATTTTAATCTTCTTTTCAAAGGTAAGAAAAAGTGAGATAAAAGTTGAGCCATTAACAATCAATGTTTAATGATTTACATCAAGATTTCACTACACAACGGTGAAAGGTTTTTAGTTTCCAAATGTGATAAATGATGAGTTCAATACTAATTTATTCTTTTAATCTTTGAATTATAAATGTATCGTTGTAAACTATTGTTGAATGATGATGTAAAAGAAAAAAAAAAACAAAATAAATATCCAATGATGATGTAGATCAAGATTGAATTGGTATATATTAAAAGTTAAAGAAACATCAATGAATGTAGGTTTTTTTTATGGGAATTAATTCATATAGGTTGAATTGGTATATATATCTGGAAAACAGTAGGTTAAAGTTTTCATGTGAAGAGTTGCAAATTATTCTCGGTGGCCATGCATATAAAGTCCTACGTTTATAAGTAATTGGTTGAATTTGGATATATACTTGGCTACTTGCACTATTTGATTAATTTTTGTTTTAGTAATCAATGATCCTAAAGAATAAGGGAAGCTCTTAAGATCGAACACTACATAAAACATGGCATGAAAGGAACACGGAGAATATAGAAGCTCGTTTGGATATCTTTTTAAAATGATTAAAAGCGCTTTTAGAGAAAATAGGGTAAATATCAAAAAACTACCTCAACTATTGGTGTCACGACACTTTCATACCTCATCTTTTAAAATTGACAATGTTATACCTCATCTTTAGAATTTGATCCAATGTTATACTTCCGTTACTTGGCCGTTTACTTTTCAGTTAAATGCTGACGTGGCTTGATTCGGAATCCACTTTCTATTAAAAAATCATTAAAATATTATTAAAAACTAAAAAAAAATTATTTAATATTATTTAAATATTAAAATAATAATAAAAAGTAAAAAAAAAAAATCCATCAATTCGTCCCTCCTTCTCCCCATCTTCATTTTCTTCCAACACCCCCCCCCCCCCCGGGGCAGGAAACCCAAAAAAGAAAAAAAAAATTTTGAAAACCCAACAACCCCCCTGCAGAAGAACAACAAGGAGGAGGAGGAGGAGGAAGAAGAAGAAGAGGAAAAAAAGGAGGAAGGGAAAAAAAATCCCCCCCCCCCGCCCCCGGTCGGCGCGGAAGAAGAAGAAGGGAGAAGGAGAAGGAGGAAGAAGAAGAAGAGGAAGAAAAGAAAAAAAAAATTGAAAACCCATCAATACCCCCCTGTGGAAGAAGAAGAAGGAGAAGGAGAAGGAGAAGGAGGAAGAAGAAGAAGAAGAGTAAAAAAAGGAGGAAGGAAAACAAAAAAAAAAATTTTGAAAACCGTCAACTCCCTGCGGAAGGAGAAAAGGGAAGAAGAAGAAGAGGGAAAAAAAAAAAAAACTTTTTTTGAAAACCCATCAAACCCCAAATCCACCACTCACATCCATTCTCCACATTCTCTTCCGCACCCATCCTCCACCTTCTCTGCGCACTCAAGATCCCGCCCGACGGGATCTGGGTTTTTTTATTTTTATTTTTATTTTTTTTCTAGGTTGCAGGATGGAGAAGAGTGTGGGTGTGGGTGTGGGGGAAATTGAGTGTGGGTGTGGGGGAAGACAAATTGGATTCTTTTTTTTTTTTGGTTGGGATTTGCAGGTGGGGGAAGAAGATGAAGATGGGGAGAGGAGAGAGGAGGGAGGAGGGGGAGGGGAGGGAAGAAATGAGGGTTTTTTTTTTTTTTTTTTTTTTTTGTTTAAATCTACTTTTTATTATTATTTTAATATTTAAAAAATATTAAATAATTGTTTTTCAATTTTTAATAATTTTTTAATAGAAAGTATGTCTTGAATCAAGCCATGTCAGCACTTAACAAAAAAACTAACAGAAAAATTGACGGAGGTATGACATTGTCACAAATTTGTAAGATGCGGAATGACATTGTCAATTTTAAAAGATGAGGTATAAAACTGTTGTGACCCAAATAGTTAAGGTAGTTTTTTGTACTTTACCCGAGAAAATATTATTGGGTTCCAAAAGCACTTTAAATGTTTTCTACAAAAAGCACCACTTATGTGCTTCTTCCAGGAAGCACTTTAAGTGCTTTTTCAGGATTTATTAGCATTTTTATTAAAGATTGTTTCCAAAAAGATTTTCACTAAAAATGCTTTCAGTCATTTTAAAAGTACATTCAAACGAAGTCTATATTTATATGTTTTAACTACAGTTATTAGTATTGGTCATCACACACACACACACACACACACATATATATATAGAGAGAGAGAGAGAGAGAGAGAGAGAGAGAGAGAGAGAGAGAGAGAGAGAGAGAGAGAGAGAGAGAGAGAGAGAGAGAGAGAGAGAGAGAGAGAGAGAGAGAGAGAGAGAGAGAGAGAGAATGGATCATCATTTTTTTATAAAAATAAGGATTAATTGTGGGGTCCACACCACATCGAACTTTAACAAGTTGAACAGTCTATTTTTCAAGTTGTACCTCATAGATCATTCATGCAAAATATTAGCCAAATTGGATATATTTAAGACATCTAATTAGGTTCAAAGAAATAAACGAATACTTTGTTATATAAGAAACAACGAAATTTGATATTGATAATTAAATAAGCAAATGGTTTTGGATTGTATGATCAATGAATCGAGACTTACAAAATAGACAGTTCGGATCGTTGAAATTCGATGTGAAGTGAGGCCCACAAGTAATCCCCATTTAAAAAAAAAAATAGGGATCCCTTTGCATAAATGGCATATATATATATATATATATATATATATATGTTTCTGACTTTTTAGCGAAATGGCTCTTTACTTTGGTCTCTTCAATGAAAATTAATCGAAGTAATCTTTGAGTTTATTCACTGCAAATCATTCTGGTCATTTCATCTAAAAGTTGTCCGTATCCTCCTTAAATTGTCACGTGAACGATCACGTGGCCACTTTTTTTAAGGGTGTTTTTGTCAAATCAACATCTCCACTTAACGAAAATATTGACATATTTTTCATAGAAAGACTAAAACAATTCACGGTAGATAAATTCGTAGACCACTTCTACCGATTTTCATGTCAATGACAAATGTGAGGAGTTTACGTTAATCTCATGAATCATTTTATAACTATAAAACCTAAGTTTGTTGATCGATTTAGTGGGATTTTGATAGTATATTGGAATAATTTATATTGTTTGTTGATCATTGATCATGAATGGAGTCGGAGTTGGACTAGATAACTTTACCTAAATATTCCGATTCGATGGGATACGATACCTTATGCACATAGAAAGACATGAAGCAAAGATGTTGATGTTAAAAAATGGAGCAGAATATATGACAAAATTGACAAACCAAATCAAGATATTTTGATTTTGATTCCGCGTAATTTTTTCCCGAATAAAATTGACCTACACCTCAGTAGTTCCTATCTTACAAGATGCTTTGTGCCGCCTTACGAAATCAATAGAGCAGATTAACCATGCATGCATGCTTTACTTTACACCTATGAAGAGGAGAGATTTTTTAGTGTGTCTGGAATACGAAATAGTACATTGCATGTCATTATACAAATGGTGAAATATTTGATTTAAAAAATTAATAACTTAAAAAATAAATTTCCTCCACTTATAAAATAATGATAGATGATGAACCACCCGTGTTTCGAGTACAATAATCATGTTTGCGATTGGTGTAACATAATTTTATGGGGAAATGGATTCAAGACCCCCCATACGCTGTACATACATACGCGCTGACACACATATTAAAGATAATGCTGAGAAACCATCTGTTAAACCATATTTTGTAAATCATGTGACGTAGTTGTTGACATTGAAATCATATGACATAGTTGTTGACATTGAAATATTACTTACGTGTTGATTAATGTGTTTAGTTTTTACTAATAATATCTCACCCAATTAAAAATCATATGACGTGATTGTTTACGTAACATTACTCATATTCTAAACATATGCAACTTCATAGTTATGTGACTACATCATCCAACAAATATGATATATTTTTCTAAATTATAAACAGGATAAGTTGGAGCATTTTATGGTGTCCCTTTACATACATATGTATGCGGATCCTTTAACAAGAGGGATCCCCATTTTTCTAAAAAAAATGGGGATACTCCTCTTGACCGTTGGATTGGTTTTAATGAAATTGTGCGGTTGAGATTAAATAGCTCATAAAATCTTTTTTATCCCTTTTTTATCCTTTTCTTTTTCTTTTTTTTCTTTTACCTATTTCCTTTTTCTTTTCTGGTTCTCTCCTCTTCCTTGCGACACAGATGCACAAGCATCTCCCACGAACAGAGCCTCGCCCTCAGCCAAATCACAGGCTATCACGTCTAACCTTTGAGATTTCAGGTATAGGTCTCCTCCTCATTCATTATTTTGGGTGATTAATTTGGATATTAGGTTGAACAATTGGGGTTTATATTTTTCGAATTCTAAATGCAAAAACCTATTTCCATTCTAATTCGGGATGGTCCCGTTTTGAATAGGTCCATAAATTTGGTGGTTTTCTTTCAGGTTTTAGGGTATAAACCTTTTGAGTTCTAATACAAGTTGGTTACAAATTTGAATGGGTCCATAGATTTGGTGGTTTTCTTCTGGGTTTTAAGGTAAAAACCTTTTGATTTCTAATTCAAATTTGCTTACAGATTTGAATGGACTTAATTAATAGAGTATGAACTTGGGACCTTATAACCTTTTGGGTTTTGATTTTGCAAGGAAACCCATCGATCGGCAAGGACTTGCTATTGAGGCTACCATTTTCATTACTAATTAAATTGTTTGCATTTGCTTTTACTTATTAAATTGACTGTGTATATGCCATTTATTGCCAATCATGCCATTTGCATTACTCGTTTGAACATTCGCTTTCCATTGAGGCTACCATTTGCTTTTGGGTATATTTCTTAAACATAGTTGATCCTTTGGTGTTCTTCCACCAGAAAATTCTTTATCAAACAACTCGAATGATTTTACTTGTCACATTTTTTTTGCAGGAGCCCTTCAAGTATTTACTATGAATATGGACTATCCATGGATAACCACTTGTTGCTTGATCAAGTAGGAGCCGTTCAGGTGTGACAGCCCGTTCCGATAATTTTTAAAACGTACGCGTGAAAAGACGATTTTGCCCCTAGTGTGAATTTTTACGTTGTGTGGTTGTTTTGAGCTTGGTGTGGCTGGTTTTGCACCACACATTTTCCCCACACATTCCCTTCACCCTTTCCCTGTCCCTGCACCTGTCCCGTGCCATTTCCCTTCCCATTTTCCCCTTCATTTGTACGGACATACCTAGAAACCACCCAAATCTTCACAGATCGAAGAAACAAAGTACATATCCATGCTCGTGAGGTCCGTAGAAGTGCAACCATACCCATTTCAGGTAAGAATACCTTCGTTTTCACGTCGAACTCAAGATACCCAATTTTTGGCACTGTTCATGCACACGTAAATTCTTGTGTTTTTGGGAATTTCAAGCTTGTAGGAAGCTTGGTGAGGTCCTTAGGAGGCTCGGGGTGGTTCGTTTGAAGGTTTTGGACGTCGGGATCGTGAGTTTCGAGGTTGGCCGGAGTTGGTGGTGTTTTCCCTGCGAGATTTCGTGGATTTTAGCACTTGAAAGTGGTATGATTTTGTTCCTCTCGTTGTAAGCTTCATTTTGGTACCAATTTTGTGAAATTTGGTTGAAAAACGAAGAAGATATGACGATTTGAAAATTTTCCCGATTTTCCGGCGCCGGAGCCTCGCCGGAGAAGACGACGAAATATTCTATCAGTTTGGACTGAATATTCCTAACGCCGTTGACGGAATCCATTAAAGTTAACGAAATATTCCTGACGGCGTTAACTGACGCCGTCAGCGTGCCAAGCACGTGCTTGCGCGTGGCCAGCGCGTGCGACGGTGAAATTTTTTTCTAAAAATATGGGGATGTTCCTGAGGTTGAGTAGATCACGTTGGTGTATTCATACACCCCATTTTAGCATTGTATGAGAAGTTATTTCATAAGGTTGGTTATGTACTTTAAAATTAACGTTTTTATAGTTGTTTCGCATATAGGTGATACTTATCCCGAGGACGAGCGTGGTCACTCGAGGCAAGGAGGTTACGAGCCTTCCACATACCAGTGAGTGGGCTTTTGGTTTTCCGTATATACCTATATACTTATGTTTTTCCCAAAAATTGATTTGAAACGTTTATTCGTTTATATGCCATGCTTATTGTTTGCCATTTATTTACGCATTATTAGTTGCATATATATATATATATGTTGGTGCTGTGGACGCACAGGTAAATGCCAGGTAAGTTATGATTTATGTTTATGTTTAGTAGTGATTTGAGATGCATAGAGAGCTTATAACCTGCACCTCCGGTGTTAGTGCTCCCGCCCAGAGTTGGGCACAGTCCTTCACGTGATGTTCACTTCCCGTACCACACGCTCATCTTGGATCCAAGTTAGGTGCACAGTCCTGTCGTACAGACCACTTTAGGTGGTTCCGACTCGTAGGTGACCCGCGATTATTCGCCCAGCCTTCACGTGATCGTAGCACTTGAGCGTACTTATATTACACCCAGGCTTGTTGTACAGACCACTTTAGGTGGTTCCGACTCGTGTGTAGGTATAGTTAGGGAAATGGAGATTTGAGCTCTAGATTCAGTCGTACAGGTCACGTTAGGTGACTCCGGCTGACAAATTATATGACATTGATGTGATATTACCTGAGCACTTGCATTTACTTCGAGGTTTTGGCATAGCATATTCTCCGAGCATGATTTATATATATGTATATTATTTTTCTGGGAAGTATACAGGTTTTACGGCGAAGGGTTAGAACTTATTTATGAAATGGTTTTGAAAAGCTTTGTTTTTGCCCACTCATGCTTTTTGTTTTGCGCCCCTCCAGGTTCTAGTTGGCTAGCACGTTTGGTGGTTTCCCTGAGGATTTCCCCGGCATATCTGACAGACGATCACCAGTGTAGGACCACCTTCGGGTGTGCTTTTGTTATGTCGTTTTCTTCCGGACTGCATTAGGCTTTCATGCTCTAAACTTAGTGTTCACACTTACGCTTGCACTCGTTCGATATTACTTTGTGTAAAGCTAGTTTTTATTTATTCGTACTATTTATATTATTATTTTATTAGCTTCCGCACTGTGCACATGGTTACATTACTTCCACGTGACGGGCAGCATGCCCTGATCTCGATCGGGGTGTGTCATCAGGTCTTTATTTATCGATTTTTGTAAATTGGTATTGTTTCTCACTATATATGAGAAGCATTGTAAAAGAATTGGATTGATATTCATGAAATCAAAAAGGTTGCCTCCAAAGTTGGTATGCTATTGTTCTTTGTCATTGAAATATAAATTTCTAAATAAAGTCATACAAAATACTTGAATTCCTTCAAGTTCATGCCCAACTCCTCCAAATTCATAGAATAAACTTGTACAAAATAGAGGAACCCCATTAACATCATGTAAATCAAGAACAAAAATATGAGATTAACATCCTGTAGATATTGGTGTTGTATGTAATGTCAAAAATGACCACATCACCGTAAAACTTGTATGCTTGCCTAGAACTTGCATCTGCCCAAAAACATTGAGTTATCTTGTGTTCTTCATCTACTTGAATTTTGAATGTGAATTCAGAATTTCTTTCTTGCTCTAGCACAAAATGATCATGCAGCATTTTTCCATCATGCCCTTTCACCTAGTTTCACACTTTTATTCGATAGTTATATAAATCTTCTTATGTACAACCAATATTTTCAATTCCACCTACCTGTAATCTAAGAATATCAAATTGTTTGTGTAGAGGTATGTTTACCATGTCTAACTAATCAGCTAATATTTTATGGCACTTGGTAACTTTGCAATGAGACTTTAGCAAGTGGCGTCTTCGTGGCGATGTCATTAGATGATTATGACCCTCGTCAAATATGGTGACTACATACCCACCAAGTTTAGATCTCACAACTATCAATCTTGCTTTACAACCCTCTTTGGTTAATCCATGACACTGTTCGTCACCAATCCATTTTTTTTGTATTACTTCCCTCTTTGTGTCACACAAACTCCTTTTCTGTGATCTCACCATCCTTATTTTTCTTACTTTAATGCATCTGGACACTAAACCCAACCTCCCTTGCATAGTTGTTGTAAAATTCAAGCACTTTGTGACCTATGGTAGGCTTGAACTCATATGTTACCTGAGGATAGAAAAAACAAATGTCAGCTACAATTTCTGACTGATTTTCCATGGGAACTAGCACTTTGTGACCTATGGTAGGCTTGAACTCATCTGTTACCTGAGGATAGAAAAAACAAATGTCAGCTACACTTTCTGATTGATTTTACATGGGAACTAGCATTTCATTAGCTTCCATAACTCGAATAGGCATTTTGTCAATTTCTGTAACTTCAATAGCCATCTCATTAGCTTCCATAACTTGAATATGAACATTAGCACAATTAAACATCCACACCAAAAAGAATAATAAAAAGCATCAACAAAACTTGAAAAGAAGAATAAAAGTCAAATTATTCAACTACTCCACTAACACATTCAAATCTGTAAGCAAATTTGAATTAGAAGTCAAAAGGTTTTTACCTTAAAACCCGAAAGAAAACCACCAAATTTATGGACTCATTCAAATTTGTATCCAATTTGAATTAGAACTCAAAAGGTTTATACCCTAAAACCCGAAAGAAAACCACCAAATTTATGGACCCATTCGAGACCGGAACCATCCCGAATCAAAACGGAAATAGGTTTTTGTGTTTAGAATTCGAAAAATATAAACCCCAATTGTTCAACCCAATATCCAAATTATACACCTAAAATAGTGAACGAGGAGGAGACCTATACTTGAAATCTTAAAGGTTAGACGCGATGGTTTGTGATTTGGTTGAGCGCGAAGCTCTATTCGTGGGAAATGCATGTGCGTCTGTGTCACAAGGAAGAGAAGTGAACCAGAAAAGAAAAAAGAAATAGGGAAAAGAAAAAAAAAAGTAAAGGAAAAAAAAGGGATAAAAAAGATTTTACAAGATATTTAATCTAAACCACATAATTTTATTAAAACCAATCTAATGGCCAAGAGGGTGCTCTTCATTTTTTCAGAAAAATAGAGATTCCTCTCGTTAAAGGATCTGTATATTTATGTAAGTATGTATAATTAACATATTTGGCCAACTAACCTTTTCCTATTTCATTCACGCGTTCATACATATGCGTGCCTTGTTGCTATTGGACACTGCATTTTCTGATGTGGAATTTGCCAATTTGGGTTACATATCCACAATCGTACAAACACCCTTCTAAATTGGGTACCCTTTTGTTTGTTTTAATTCTTTTCAGTAAATAGTTAGATTATTTTGGGGGTTAAGTTCAGATTACATATGTCGAGTTCGTGTCTTTATCCGACACAACCGCATGGCCCTCCCAATATTCTATATTCTGAGTTAATTAGTTGTTAATTTGGCACCCAACAGAAAGATCTCAGTTAGTGATGTTTTTTTATTAGCTAAATGTTCTTAAAATATGTTATCCTTACATTTGTCGCCGCAAGAGGGAAAAAGGAAAAGGCGGATATTTGGCCATCATCGTGTGATTAGTTGGATTTAATTTATAGTAGCTAGCAACTTAGTTTTTTCATTTTTTTAATTGTCACACAAAGAAGAAGAACAAAATTGTGTCACCGTGAAAGTAACATTTTCTTGGGCAAAACACTTTTTCGGGGTGCACCTAAAATTAGGAACGTTGATTGTTTATGCTTCACTTTCAATATATTAGGTAATGCCCTAATATTGGCCCCCCATGAGATAAGTAGGGATTCTAAATTTATGAAATAATTAAGGTGAGACTGAGAGTGATAGAGAAAGAAGTATGGTATGGGTTGGGTTTGCTTTTTCAACCCGGAAATATTAGTTGCAATTGGAAATCCATCTTAAGGTGAAACGAGAATTTAAAATATAAATTTTAGATTAATTATTCTTTTGATGAGCAATGAAACATGTCATAAAGTGCCAGTTTCTCCAAAGTTTTTTTTTTTTTTTTTTTTTTTTTTCTGGATTAGGACCACATTTTAAACATTTTCCCTACGAATTAAAAATGATTTTGTTGACAGAAATGTAAACAATAAGGATTTTTTTTTTCATATACATTTTTTCTATTATTGACGTAATCAATAACAATAAGTTGTTATTCAACGATATTATGATTAAAGTTAAATCCAAAAATGCTAACAGCTTAGAGTAAAGTCAAATCACTATAGAATCGAATATTAAATAATAAACAACAGAAAATAGAGAGATAACAAGAATGGAATCAAAGTTGAAATGACAATAATTGAGTTTTAAGACGAAAAATCTAAATAGAAACTCCAATATGAATTATGGAATATAATTACTTAAAAACGGAAGTGTTATTGACACTTCAAAAATCTCATTCTACACTCCTCATAAGTGTTATTTTTTTCTTCCAAATATAGAAAGTTTGAAGTGTAGAATGAGATTTTTGGAATGCCAATAACAATTTCCCTTAAAAAAGTTAATACATAAGTCTAAAGCTCATTATGTATATTAGAGAACAACAACCCAGAACCCTAAGCCTTGCATTTAAATAACCAAAATTCCAAATAAACTAAAACCCTAGCCTAACTAGATTTACAGGCTTAACATTGTAGATGTTCATGCATTATTCTATCTTTTAAACGGAGTAAATTCAAAAGACACGACAATACGTGTGCAAAAAAAAAGTTGAGTGTATGCAAATCATTTCTCGCTAACATTCACTTTAATATATAAGTTAACAATTTACATATACGAATGAATAACTCTTTAACTGGAATGAACCAAGGTGTGCAAATTTCTTGAGTGCACGATTAACAAGAATTATTGACCAACTCATTTGCTCAAAACAGCATCATGGGGTAGATAATAAAACAGCCAACCGATTTGGACATATATACCAAGAAGGCAAGTGGTTGGAGGATGTCTTTTGTTTAAGTTTTTTGGAGTGAGTTGGTGGAATGGAGGTCCCCGAGCTTACACCAATTATATGCAGTTGCAATAGTGTTTGAAACCAGCACAATGAACATTAAGAACAAGATGGAGGAGAAGTTAGGTCAATGGTTATTAGGTTCCTTGTGGAACTCATCTATCTAGCTAACTACATCTTTCTCGCTTGTATATGATAATACCAATAACATAGCTTCATAAACAAAAAATTCAGATTAAAAAGATAATTACAATTATAGGTTACTCGAATTGGAAGCTAAGCTTGAGGTTGATTACGTGGGATGGTCCAACACGTCTCATTTATTAAAAAAAATTGGTTCAAGTTACAGCGAACAGACTTTAAATGCGTGGGTTAAAGATGTCAAAAATCATCTTAGATATGGATAACCATGGAGATTTGCACCTTTTAAACTCGATGAAACAAATATGATAATAAAACTCTCCACCTTAAAATTGTCTTGTATACCTGTTTAACACTTTAAAGTATTAAAAATATATGGTTTTACACAATTTTTTTTCAATTTAGAATTTTGTTTCTTCGTTGTTCAAAATTAGTAGTATTCTTTAGTATTTTTTTTGAGGGGGGGGGGGGGTGGGGAATTATTCTTTAGTATTTAATGTAATGCTAATTATGAATTATTTTGTATTACTTTAAAGAAAAAAAAATCAATACAAATAGAATGTGGATGCTTATGGCATTTGCATTTCCCGACCCGACCTACTTCTTTGTCATCTTTAACCTTAAGCCATTTTTCAAAAGTTGTTCTTTTTACACCCAGAAGTGGTCTTTGGACACCCAACTATCTTTGCAAATATACCAAATCGAACCCTTAATATATTATGCTTTATTTCATTAAAAATGAAACTTAATAGATACTAAAAAGGAATTTAAAACTAACAAAAAAACAAACTTTGCTATTTTGAAATACTAGCCTCTTGCCACATGTGTCACTCGACTCTTTTTTACTTATTTTAGATATTAATTTTTTTTAAATATATTTTAAAACATAATGAATATAATAATCGGTCTCACTATGTTTTTTTTTAATTTTTTAATTTTAGAAATCTTAATGAGAGAAAGGTAATTTGGGTATTAGAAAAGTTTCATTTTTTTGCCTTCTCCCTATGTATAGAGATTTAACAGTGGAGATCGACAGCGGCCTCACATCCTTTTTTTATTTTTCAATGTTAATTTCATTATTTACAAAAAAAAAAAGAATATAAATTTCTTTTTGTTTTATTCTGAAATATTTAAATGGGTTTTTGGGTCATTTTCTCTTAATTTTCTTCCAAAATTTTGGGTGTCCAAAAAACACTTTCGAGTTTAGACAAAACCACTCATTTTCCAATGGTAATATAAAAAGCCCGGGCCCGTTTACAATTGGACCAAGGTCCAAACAGCCCCAAATGGGTTCATGAAAACCCGAGTGAAATCTCCACCGTCCACCTGTCTACCTGTCCACAAGCTCACCCGGAAATCCGGGAAATTGATCCTCATTCTAAAACACTCTTCACCGCTATCCAAAACCGCAAATCCCTAATTTCGTATTTATCGTCTTCGTTCACAAAAATCGAATATTTCACCTGAAAATTTTGCAACCGCGGAGCAAAATGATGAGACTTGCGGCGAAGAGGCTTCTCCAAGGCGGCCGTCTGGGGTCACCGGAGGCTCAGTCGCCAGCGGTCCTGGGCCTGCCACGTATGTACCACGAGAGGGTGGTGGACCACTACGACAACCCCCGCAACGTCGGATCGTTCGATAAGAATGATCCGACGGTCGGCACGGGGCTCGTCGGCGCGCCAGCTTGTGGCGACGTGATGAAGCTCCAGATTAAGGTCGATGACAGCACGGGAAAGATTGTTGATGCCTGCTTCAAGACCTTTGGGTGTGGATCGGCCATTGCTTCTTCTTCTGTCGGTTAGTCACGTTTATATCTGTGTGTATATGTAAATATAGATATTCAGATATTTGTGTATGTTATTTACTGTTTGGTTGCCTAGAAAATTTTGGGGCAGACAAGAATGAATTTTTTTTTAATAGCAATCGGAATTCGAAGCATGCTATATGGACTGTAGTGTTTATTGATTGAATTCTTTGGTGATTTGTTGGATTAATTTGAGGTATGCTTAAGAATGTGTAATTTTGAGCTTATAACTTGTTCTGTTGGGTTGCCAATTAAAGATTGAATCCATACCTTTTCCCAACGTTTCGTATTTCATTCCAATTCATAGAGACAATGATTAATTTGTTTATTTGTGTAATCATCTGGGGAGGTTTGAATAATGGAAACAGCCTCTTTGCAAAGCAAGGGTAAGACTGTGTACGATATACTTTCCCTCACTCTCGCAGAGCTGGGAGCCTTGTTGGCTTGAGGTCGCTTTTTGCCCGTTTTGCTGTTTCAGTAATCAATCAACTGCATGTACAATTTGGGGTAACGGGAAATTTTGGCCCATTGAAACAAATTGGTTGTGTTGCTGCTTTCTTTGAAGCTCATAAATTAGGAATTGTAACATTTAAAGCTAATAAATTAGGAATTGTAACATTTATATAGGTTTAAGATGAATAATTGTTACTGTTTCATGGCTTATGAATCTTACCTTGCTTAGTTTTTGGTCTTAAATTGGCTAATATGATTCTTTTTGGACTGATATCTTTGATTTAATTTGTCTAATGCTGGGTTTGTATCTTCTTTCAGCTACGGAATGGGTGAAGGGGAAACAAATGGAGGAAGTCCTGACTATTAAGAACACGTGAGTTCTGCTCTTCCTCTTATATATTTGTCGAATATCTTTTGTTCATATTCCTTGCTGATATTGTCGTTAACATAATGGTCTTGGATATTTAATTGAGTGTAATTTTGGTTTGCATGATGCTAGTTTTGTTCTTTCGATATTAACTTGTTGGCTTTGTATGAACCTGTGACTTCTGCTGTTGTATTCTTGGCATTTAGTTAATATTATTATGCATGAGACTTACCATGGTGTCCTTCCGCCAACTAATCGATATTCATGTTATCATGTTTGAGCTCTGGTTTGCTGTTGCTCAAAGAGTTTGTTCTGCTGGAAGCTTTGATACTATGTGTGATTTTCTTCACTACATTTTTGCTCATTGCTTTGATTGATTCTTTTGAATGTCGTTGCAGAGAGATTGCAAAACATCTTTCCCTACCTCCGGTTAAGCTTCACTGCAGCATGCTCGCGGAGGATGCCATCAAGGCAGCTGTTAAAGACTATCAAGGCAAGCAAACCAAATCAAGTGGCAGTACAGAGGTATCTCCTGTGGAGAAGGCTGCCAATGCTTGATTTTTCTCATGTGAAATGATGATGAAAAATTAGAGTGGCCGGTTTTCTACCTGTCCGATGTTTACTAGATGTTTTAATAATACGGTTGTACTGGATGAGACTAGCGTCCGTCGATCCGTATTTTTTTCTATTTGTGTTCTTCTTTTCTCGTGGAATTGCAGCTGTATGAACAAACAAGCTTTTTGGGTACATATGAAAGATGGTTTTATGTGTTCATGTGGATCCTTAACATGTTCAAACTCCTTTTAGTTTAAACCTTTTTTCTAAATACAAAATTGCAACTTTGCACCCTATTTTGATTTTACGTTTTGTCCTGTATCCGGGTTGATTTTATTTTATTTATAAATATCGAAATGACACAAAATATTCATTTATGACGATGTAGTAAAATAATTGTGAGTGTTAGGTACCCTATTTCATAGCAAAATGTTTGAGTACATACTAAGAACCTTGCAACCAAAAAATTCTACCAAATCACAAAATAAAGTAACGTAGTTTAACTTCTGAAATCAACTACCAAAATAAAATGGATTTATGCCTTGGGTTTAATACCTGTTAGCAATATGGTAGCATAAAGTTGATAAAAAAAAGATTGACATCTTTATTTTGACCTCAATTTGCGTAGAAAAAACCTCGTTTCACCAAACAAATTGAACATGATAGAAGCGAATTGACTGAAGGTTTTCAAAGAGTGAAAATGAGTGAAAACGTAACTAGAGATAAAAGAAGGTAATTGATAACACGATAAATGTAAATTATCGCACTTAGTTCACAATTCAAAACATGACCCACAAAATTATAAATTTTTAGTTTCCTCCAATATTTTATATAGCCAATGATCCTTTTGGAACTAGACAATTTTTCCATCTGAGCTCCTAAATACAAAAATACTAATATACCGTGTACGTTGATGTTATGTTTTTTCGTTGAGTCAAGTTTGAGTGTTTTGAATATTGAAATGACACAAAATATTCATTTATAAATGTGTAAAATATCTGTGAGCCGGAAAAGGATTCTAGCCAGATCATTTTCCTGGAGATGAGATTTCGTGATCGTGACCGTTCATTGTATATTATGCAGTTATAAATCATTTCAAAATTTAAAATTTAAAATTTAAAATTAAATATAAATAGTATCTAAAAAAAATGATCGCATAATGTACGATGAACGATCGTAATCACGAAATTCCTAAGCACTTGCCAGGGACGATCTCTAGGGTTAAGTCCAATCAGACCCTTATAAATATAATCCCAAATCCCTCTCTCTCGTCTTCTCAAAACCGCCAACGATCCTCTTTTTTTTTTTTTTTTTTTTTTCTTCATCTTCTTCAATCGAAAAGGATTTGGGATCCTTTTCCAGCTGACGTGCCACGGTTTAATATTATTTTTTTTGTACTTTTAGGCGCGTGCAATACATGCGTGGAGAAGGAGAGTGGGACGACGAAATCAACATGGTATTTCTTCACGGGCGCCACAGCACGAAATCAGCGTATTGATCACGCGCTCCCTAAGCGAGTACGTGTACACCACCCAGCCCGCCACCGGAGGACAAACCAAGCCCGAGACACAACAACTGCTGAGTGCTGACTGCCCCAAATCTCCTTAACGAAAGGTACCAATCTTTTTGCAATCTGTCTCCTAAATCCTCGTATTACTGTGCTGCTGCCTTCACTCCTCTCGGATCCAAAGTCTCACACTTTAAAGGTTCCCATTTGATTTGTTTTTGTTGACATTCCAGTTCAACCACCTCCCTCCCACTTCCTCACCTAACCCCAACTTTTTAATTTACCATTGTTGTTGTTTTTTTAATCTTCTGGGTCCATTTCTTTCTATTTTTTTTTTCTGTTTAATTACATAATTTGCTTGTTTTTTCTTATCATTTGATGTAAATTCTGTCTTTGGTGGTCAAGATACATTTAAAAGCTTGACAATTTCAATTAATTTCAGCCCAATTTTCATCAAAGTCAGCAACTTTAATTCCAATTTCTTCAAAGTTTGTAAATTTAATCCATTTATTCTACTATTTTAATCAATTTTTAATTAATTGATTGTTTGTTTAGGTCAAAGTGGGCACACATAGGCCAAGGGGAAACAGTTGAGAGGTTGGGAAGGGTTGATATTTGGATTAATGGCTGGTTTAAGAGAGGACCCAGTTCTTGGAACTAACGATATAAAAGAGAGAGAGGGAGAACAAGAAGCTGACAAAATTAGTTATACTTTAGAGTCCCATGTGGTGATTAGAACAGAAGGAGAGGTTGAGAGAGATATGGCTCCGGCCACCGGAAGTTCGATTCACCGGTCGGGTTCCCGGCCTCAGTTGGACCTCAGCAAAGCTGCCATTCAAGGGAATTTTGAAGAGAGGGACCCTACAATTCTTCTGCCTAATCAGTCTGATGACCTGTCTCACTTGGCTTTGGACATTGGAGGTATAATTTTTATCCTTCACTTCAATCACTTGTTTTTGAAAGGTCTTGTGGTTTTTGGATTCTAAATTTTCTGTTTTGTTAGCTTTCACTGTATGGGATTGTGTTTTCTGTTGTTCTCTGCTTACCTTTATAGATTAAAGTGATCATCTTTTTTAAGGAAGGTAGAAGTTTGATTTAGTGGAGCAAGAGGCTTGTAGTTCAGTTGGTTAAGTGCGCTCACCCGTGCATGGAGGTCCCAAGTTTGATTTCCCCCTCCCCCAATATCACATGTATAAAAAAATGTTTGATTTGGTGAAGAGAAAGGGAAATTATGCATGCATTGCTATATCCAGTGAGAATGGCTTAATCGTGGTCGTTGGTGCTATAATTTGTGGTGTTTTAAGTTTAGTTGTGAATTTGTGATCAGTACCTGATTGTGTGAGATCGCCTGCAAAATTTTGAGTTCGAGGAAACTGTTTTAGTTTGTTTATAAAAATCGGTGTTTTAAGCGGTTTAATGGTTTAATGGCAGGATCTCTCATCAAGTTGGTGTATTTCTCAAGACATGAAGGCCAATCAATTGATGATAAAAGGAAGAAAACTTTGAAGGAGAGATTGGGAATATCAAATGGTAGTAGGAGAAGCTATCCTATTCTTGGTGGGAGGCTTCATTTTGTGAAGTTTGAGACGAACAAGATTAACGAGTGCTTAGACTTCATCTATTCTAAGCAGCTTCACCGTGGTGGTATATTCTTCTGGCTGTTATTTTCTCTTGCTGCAGTCGTTTTATTCAATAGCCAAGCATAGTAGATTTCTCGAACTTATATGATATTTGTGCTTGAATCCTTCAAGTTTTTAGCAAAAACATATACCTGTGTTCTAAGAAAGACTAATTGTGGATAGGAATGGATGCTCGTATCTGGAATCCTGATGCCCCAACCAATGAAAGTTCCGTAATTAAGGTAATATAATGGTTTATCGATCTTGTTTTGTATTTTGGAATTCCATTATTTCTGTGTATTTTTAGGGATCATACTAACATCAATGAGTGAATTCTTGCCTGAAGGCCACAGGTGGTGGGGCATACAAGTTTGCGGACCTCTTCAAAGAACGGCTTGGGGTTAGTCTTGACAAAGAAGACGAAATGAATTGTCTAGTGGCTGGAGCAAATTTTCTACTCAAGGTGGATGTTGATACAAAATAACATTTTCTTATGGATTAGTACTTTTTGCTCCTTTTGATGTGTTTTTCGTTTGAAAAATGACATGAACTTCTTGTTTGTCCATTAGTTTCCAGTAAGAACATTAAAAACTTCTAATTCTCTGCTCCTGGATGTTGACTTTGCCTCTATCAGTAAATTTGAGTTGAGTTCATATGTTACCAAGAAAAACAAACTTTAACTTTTGGCTTTTTGTTTCACTTCATTTGTGATATTAGAGATTTTTTTATTCGAGAAATCTGGCATCCAGTGTTTATTTGGTGTTCTCATATGCTCATCTCTCCTCCTTGTATATGGGAGTTCTATCGTTTAAGTGTTGAATGAATTACCGTGTGAAAAAAAAAAAAAAAAAAAAAAAAAAAAAAAAAAAACCACAATGATTTGGAATTATCACGATATTGTTCATTCATGGCTTGCTGATAAATTGTGTGGGTACCATACAGGGACGTCATCAAGTACTCATATTATCTTATAGTACAATTTTGCTTTCTTTCCTCCATCATAATCTTACTTCTCTGAGGGGTAATTATGTTCTACCCTGATTTCTAGTAGGCAATTCGTCATGAAGCTTTCACACACAAGGAGGGTCAGAAAGAGTTTGTGCAGATTGACCAGAATGAATTATTCCCGTATCTTCTAGTTAACATTGGGTCCGGTGTTAGTATGATTAAGGTAACTCTTTCTTATGTTTTCTTGTTATTAATTCGGGAGACTTGTTGAGTCTATTTATCATCAATTAACCTATGTTGCTCTAGGTTGATGGAGATGGCAAATTTCAGCGGATAAGTGGGACAAATGTTGGTGGTGGTACTTATTGGGGCTTGGGAAAACTGTTAACGAAGTGCAAAAGGTATTTTGTTCTTCGGATTAATGTTTTGTTGCTTTCTATTTTTCATCTTATCTCTTTCTAGAAGGTTTGTCCAGGTCTTTGACTAATTCATTCCCCGTATCAGTTTTGACGAGTTGTTAGAGCTGAGTCAACGGGGAGATAATAGGACTATAGACATGCTTGTCGGGGACATTTATGGTGGTATGGACTACTCAAAGGTATGCAGATTGTCTATTCTGTGGAGAACACTACTCTGAAGTTTGGAGCTGTAAATTAGTCCAGAAATTTTAATATTGATCATCATGAATTATGCAAATTTCCTTAATCTAGTAGAGTGACTAAGCATCCCTAATCATAAAACATGTTATAGATCGGACTCTCTGCGTCAACCATCGCCTCTAGTTTTGGGAAGGCTATTTCAGAAAAAAAGGAGCTTGAAGACTACAGTCCTGAAGATATATCCCTGTCTCTCTTACGAATGATTTCTTATAATATTGGCCAGGTGTTTTTTTCGCTTACAAGATTATGTTATTGTTACGCAATTTATGTTGTGCCTTATTCGAATACGTGATATCTAAAGATGTGCTGATTTTGGTGATCTGATTGGACTGTTTGGTGCAGATAGCTTATCTAAATGCACTACGGTTTGGTCTGAAGCGAATATTTTTTGGAGGTTTTTTCATAAGGGGTCATGCTTATACCATGGACACTATCTCCTTTGCGGTTCAGTTCTGGTACACATACAACTTACTTATCAAGAGTTTGTGCGGATTTACACATACAACTGCTTTATCTTAAAGTTTGAAAATATTGGATGTGTGTGTTTTTTAGGTCAAAAGGAGAGGCACAAGCAATGTTCTTGAGACATGAAGGTTTTCTGGGAGCTTTAGGTGCATTTATGAGCTATGAAAAGCATGGTCTCGATGACTTGATGGTCCATCATTTAGTTGAAAGATTTCCTATGGGCGCACCATATACTGGAGGAAAGATTCATGGTCCACCACTTGGGGATTTGAACGAGAAGGTAAAGTGTTATCAGAGCTGAAAAGACCTGACCTCGAGCTGCTGACCCTCTGATAATAATGGATCTGGGTTGTATGGTTTTCTTTTGTTTAGTTTCAGGAAGGCATTAATCCATCTTTAAATATATCAGCCTCAAAAAAAAAAAAAAAAAAAGAAGCAAGTAATGTCAAATCATTTATAATCAGAATTCAGAATGTCCCGCAACGTATCACAGCTTTTTGTTCTGGGAGTGGAAAAGTGACTCCACTACAACGATGCTCCAGAATCACATCTTTTGATACTATTCCAAATAAATAACTCAGGCATCTTTAAAAATTAGATTCTTGGAGCAACTATACAGGCGCATATATTCTTTCTAAAGGCCAACTTGATTCAGAGGCAACAGGTTGATGAATTTCCATAAGAGCTGCCTGAATTTGGAATATAGGAATAGGAAAGGTTGGGCAATCAGCTGCGGTTTACATTGTGATCGACTTTTCAGTATGTACAACTACAAGCCATTGTTTCTGACTGGTCTCACCATGAATGCTCCTATATATCATTCTGGAATGAGATTAGCTTTGATTTTATCGTACTTTAAGTCTTTTCTTCATGTTGTTATCCGGGATTTGATGATGTTCTTGTTCACGTTACTTGTATCAGTTTCTTTACTAATAAAATTTGGGTTTCTTATGAAAGAAGGGAAAAGACTATAGTCTTATTGTTATGCTTCTTAATGGTATTTGGAAAGATACTATATTGCCTTTTGCAAGTATGACTAATAAATCTTAGTACTTATGAGTCGGAAACCTTGAATGCAGATTTCATGGATGGAAAAGTTTGTTCGCAAGGGGACTGAGATTACTGCTCCAGTACCAATGGCTCCACCTGGAACTACTGGACTTGGAGGCTTTGAAGTTCCTTCGTCCAAAGGAGGTACTCTGCGTTCTGATGCAAGTGCTTTAAACGTTGGGGTTCTCCATCTGGTGCCCACTTTGGAAGTCTTTCCATTATTGGCAGACCCAAAAACGTAAGTTAACTTACAGATTGTTGTTGATCATTACTCTCCTAAGATTGTAGCTGGGGCTTAGATTAGTTGGTAACTGAACCTCTCTAATAGAGTGGAGGTTCCAAGTTCCAACACACCCTTCCCATATGTCGGAATATCCTCACAAAGCTTGTGCTTATACGGAACTTCAGCAGTTTCACTCAGTGTATTGGTATCGTTTACAGTGATACGAGTGAGACCTTAATATGTTTGTGCTGTCATGAGTCACATCTTGTACTAGGATCTTAATTATTGGCGCTTTTACACTATATTAGTTTTTTCTTAATCTTTCATGCCTTTTACATTAAATACTTGTTTCCTTCATTTTTCTGATGTTACAGGTATGAACCCAACACTATCGATCTCTCAGATCACGGAGAGTTAGAGTGAGTACATGCTGTTACTTTCCTGTTTGTTTAGAAATCCATAGAATTCATCTGCACAACGTTAGTAATTATGTCGATATTAGTTTGCTGTGTGTAATTTGGGGTGTCTTCATGGTATAGGTACTGGTTCACTGTGCTGTCAGAGCATCTACCAGACCTTGTTGATAAGGTAAACATTAGCATTCGTCAGAGCATCTGTTCATATAACTATATCATCTTTCCCTGTCTGAAGCTTTATAGGCAACCAGATGTTATGTGGTTGTGCATTTCCAGTTTGTTTTATTATTGATTTATGACTTTGAGAGGTCGGTTTGAAACATGGTAGGCAGTGGCAAGTGAAGGTGGGACAGATGATGCTAAAAGAAGGGGTGATGCTTTTGCTCGTGCCTTTTCTGCTCACTTGGCACGGTAACTATGCTCTCTGAGAAATTACAATTCATATTTGTTGTATATAACATTTTGATCAGTCATAAGGTTTGAGACTCCCAGTTCTGTTCATGCAAGTTTGCAATGCTATCACATGTCCTGTCTGAAACCTGTTTTCTTATAAATATAAGTTCTTACAGATCCATTAAATTTGATATGTACTTATTCTATTTAAGAACTTCCAACTGGCCGTATAGGTTGATGGAGGAGCCTGCTGCATATGGAAAGTTAGGGTTGGCCAATCTATTGGAGCTGAGAGAAGAATGCTTGAGGGAGTTCCAATTTATTGATGCGTATAGAAGTATAAAACAAAGGTAATTTCACTTTATTTCATAAAGCTGATAAGATGATTTCGATCAAGTTCTAGCACGTATACTCTTTCACAAGTGATGTGGATGAGAGTATGACAATAACTCTGAGGGTTCTACCTCATCAACCAATTTACGGGTGCCTTTAGATAGTGTAAAAGAAAGTCTTGCCTAATGAAAGTCATTGTTAATTTACTTCACTCATGGTGATTCTAACCCTCTCCTGCTTTATGAATTTAACAGGGAAAATGAGGCATCACTTGCTGTTTTAGCTGATCTGCTAATGGAGCTCGATGGTATGAGTGAGGTACTATTCCCATTCTTCGTTGAATATGGTTGTTACCATACGCCATTATGGTATCTGTTGATATTTATCCGATTCATCTTTCACTGTCGTTGCAAAAGTTTAAAGAGTATGGAAGCCTACTCTATGTTGGTTAAACTGTGGTAAATATAACTTCTTGTGGGCACCTGGCTACATTTTTGGATGGTACAATTGGTTCCTTCCAGTACAGTTGAGCCATTCCATCTGACACTTTTGAACCGGTGTTCTGATCATTTGAAACCTTCTTAATTTACAGGAAGCAAGACTGCTTACCCTTATTGAAGGTGTTCTTGCTGCGAACATTTTCGACTGGGGATCCCGTGCTTGCGTGGATCTCTATCACAAAGGAACGATCATTGAAATCTATAGAATGAGCCGCAATAAGATGCAAAGACCTTGGCGCGTAAGTGGATTCAAATCCAAGTTCCCATGTCCTTTCAATTGTTTTAAATTAATTGCCAATTGGCTATTCATATGTAAAAGAGCTTTTAATATTTATGCAGGTGGACGACTTTGATGTTTTCAAAGAGAGAATGTTAGGATCTGGAGATAAAAAACCTCGTCCACATAAAAGAGCTTTGCTATTTGTGGATAACTCGGGTGCTGACGTTATTCTAGGAATGCTGCCCTTAGCACGGGAACTTCTCCGACGGGGAACAGAAGTAAGTTTATTGCTGCCCAAGGCTCAATCCGTATCTAATTAAGTTATTCAATGAAAACGCCATAATAAGATTGATTTTGCAGGTTGTTTTGGTTGCCAACTCCCTTCCAGCTCTAAATGATGTGACTGCAATGGAGCTTCCTGAAATTGTTGCCGAAGCTGCCAAGGTTAGTCCACAAGCACGATTTCTTTCGTTGTATAGTATATATAAAAATGACGAGGGAAAAAGAAACTGATTCTTCTAGTCAACAGCATTGTGACATTCTTCGCAGAGCTGCTGAAGCAGGAGGCTTGCTTGTGGATGCAATGGTTAGCACTCTAGATGGCTCTAAAGGAAATTCATCTTCGGTTCCCTTGATGGTTGTTGAGAATGGTTGCGGCAGTCCTTGCATAGACTTACGGCAAGTTAGCTCTGAGCTAGCCGCTGCTGCAAAAGAGGCCGATTTGGTATGATGCTCATTCAAACTCTAAAACCATTGTCAAGCATTACTAATAACATAATAAATACCCGAAGACAAAAAACGAATGACGTAGAAAAACTCTTCAATTCATTCTATTGACTTAACACTATCCGTGCAGGTTATCTTGGAAGGCATGGGCAGAGCTCTTCATACCAACTTTAATGCGAAGTTTAAATGCGACGCTTTAAAGGTGAGGATTTCAATGGTTCTCTTACTTTGGTGTGATGTTTCCATTAGCCGGTATTCCCAGTAAGACAGAGAACCAAGTGAACTTTGATCCAACCTGCCATAGGATTCTAAGGTTTTCTTTTACACAGCAATAATAAGAACCGACTTCTTTTGCAGCTTGCAATGGTGAAGAACCAAAGGTTGGCCCAAAAACTGATCAAAGGTGACATATACGACTGCGTTTGCAGATACGAACCAGTAAGTTAAAAGCTCCAGTTCACAGCTTCTCGTAGCGTCCGATTGTAAGCCATGAGAGGTCTCGATCTCAGGAGACAACTGCTCGATACAAAAACGAATAAAGCTTATGATTTTATGCTGACTTACAAGGACCCCAATTTCGTGGCGGGGTTAATGGTTCTCTTCTTTGTATGTTACGTATTTGTTCATCGCCATCCGAAAGGATGCGGCTTTCGCTTGTGTATTCAAAATCGAATCAAAATAACGTCGTCGACAAAGTTAAAATAAGAGGAAAAATAAGGAACTTTACCGAAAAGCTTTCGGTACTGTTCATTTTAACAAAAAATCATATTTTTATATTAAAAAATCAATATTAATACTATTCATTTTATCTTTTATTTTGTTCTCGTTAAAATTCAAAATTTTCAAGTTTTTTTTTTATAGTTTTCCTAAAAATAATTAAAATTGTCGCCAAAGGTCATATATTGCAAGCAACTAGTTTTTATCTACGCTTTGTAACAGTCACTATCTTGAATATTTTTCTGATTAAAGTAAAATCATGTTTATTGTTTGACCAAAAAAAGATAAAAATATGCGGTCCTGGTTTACAATGTATGAACATATTCTATTTTTTATGGGATCTGCATGTTTTTCAATTTAAATTGCTATAAAATATTTTAGGTAAGTGACAAAAAACTACCTTAACTATAAGTCTTATAACACTATCATACCTCATCTTTTAAAATTGACAATGTCATACCTCATCTTTAGAATTTGATCTTATGTTATATCTTTCGTCAGCTAGGTGTGAATTTCTCAGTTAAATGTTGACATGACTTGATCCGAGACCCACTTTCTATTAAAAATTTAACAAAATATTATTAAAAACTAAAAAAAATCATTTAATATTTTTTAAATATTAAAATAATTAAAAAAAAGTTAAAAAAAAAAACCCTTAGTTCGTCCCTTCCCCCCCCCCCCTTTTCTCTCTCTTCTCCCCCATCTTCATCTTCTTCCTCCTTCCTGCAACCCAGAAAAAGAAAAGAAAAAAAAACCAATTTGTCTTTCTCCCTCACCCATCCTCAGTTTGTCTTCCCCACTCCCCACCCACCCCCAACCCCATCTTCTCCCCCACCTGAGCCCAACCAGCAACCCAAAAATAAAAATAAAAAAAAAATGTTCATCTTCCCCGACCCCCCTTCCTTTCTTCCCCTCTCCCGTCTTCCCTAAACCCTCCGCACCCACTACCTGCAACCCAAAAAAAAAAAAAAAAAAAACCCAGATTCCGTTGAGGTGGAATCGGGAAACCTTCGCCAGGGCGATTTCACGGGTGGAGAACTTGGGCACGGAGAAAATGGGGGGACTGGGTGTGGAGGGAAGAGGGTGGGTGCGAGGTTGGGTGCGGAGGGCGGGTGCGAGGGTGGATGCGAGGTTAGGTGCAGGGAGAAGACAGGGTTGGGGGGGGGTGGGGAGGGGGGAAGAAGACAATTTTTTTTTTCTTCTTCTTTGCAGGAAGGGGGAAGATGATGAAGATGGGGGAGAAGAGAGAGAATGGAGGAAGGAAATGAACTGAGGTTTTTTTTTTTTTTTTTTTTAACTTTTCATTATTATTTTAATATTTAAAAAATATTAAATGATTTTTTTTAGTTTTTTTTATATAATATTTTATTAAATTTTTAATAGAAAGTGTGTTTCGGATTAAGCCATGTCAGCATTTAGAAATTCACGCCAAGCTAACGGAAGATATAACATTGGACCAAATTCTAAAGATGAGGTATAACATTGTCAATTTAAAAAATAAAGTAGAATAGTGTCATGAGACCAATAATTAAGATAATTACCCAAATATTTTTGGCTAGCAAGTTGATACTCCGATCATACTCTTATCATTTTCTAATCAAATTTACGAGCTACTCAACTATCTTCCGTTTAACGAGTTGGGATTGGAAATTATACTTTGAATTCTTTAGAATATTCTATTGTATTTTTATCAAAGTTAAGCAAACTACAAGATTGACCAATTATAATAATTAGCCATTAAACTTTCATCTATATGAATTTTTTTTTTTTTTAACAAACGATATTATTTACATTAAGGAGAGGGAGTAGGCTTAGCCTCACAATAGACTAGTAATAATGTGGTTCAAATTCGTCTTTGACGAAAATCGATCTAACACCTCTCACTTAAAAGTGAAGAGAAATACCGACCGTATTACTAAGTGGTCTATATGAATTAAATCTGAGACTTCCACTGTTAGATGGTTCTAGTTGCGTAATCAAAGACGTAATCTCTTTGATATTTGAGAAGTAGACTTAGACAAGGGGATAATTTGTTGATGTTAAGCTAATTTAGTAATTTACAAAAGAAACAGGTCAAACAGTAACATTTTCATCTTTATTTAAAGGGAACTTTAATGAAAGTTTCCGGTACTGTTTACTTTAATGAAAAATCATATTTTTATATTAAAAAGTCAATCCTGATACTATTTATTTTACCCTTTATTTTGTCCTTATAGTTAAAACTCAAAATTTTCAAACAATTTTAATTAGTTTTCTTTTATTTAAATGGGTGATTTAACTGTTAACTATCATAGTTCTTTTTTAAATATCGACTATCGCTTGAAGTAATAGCATAATTTTGCCCCGGGGACAAACATGATGCTAAAAGCAGAGCCAATGACTTCAAAAAATACATGTGTAAAAGTTTAAACTCAAATGCAGATAACACATTATAATAGTAGAAAACAATAATGTCTATGTAACTTAGTGCAGATACAATCTCTTTCATTCTTATTATTTAACAATTTAACGCATTATTTCAAAAAAAATTAATCTACTCATATTATCATTTGTATATAAATAAATAAAAAAATAGAAAGTTAAACTCAAATCCCTTGGGATTGAAAAACGAAATCATGCCAAAGGAGAATCAAATATAACTAAAGTGCTTGAGCTCTCACGTGCATTGGAGGACCTGGTGACCGCAAAAAGCCACCATTACGTACGGACATTTTGCTTCAACATAGCCGAGAGCGACTCACTCCCTCACTCCCTCACTCTCTCTCACCCACTCACTCGGTTCGAAACGCATCTTTCGCCTCTCGCCCTTTTTCCCACAGGTTCCTCAAAACTTCCAACTCTCAAGCGTCTCACTCTCCGACCCATCAATCTCTTCCAACTTAGGGTTCTTCTGGGATCACACAGGCTCAGCACTCATGGAATAAGCATGGATTTTTCTTGAGGTAATTTCATTGGGTCCTCTTCTGTAATTTCTTTCTTTTAGTTTATTGTTCTTCAATTCTAATTTTATGATAAGAAATTTGTCTAAAATTTAGATTTTTCCTTTCATTCTGCCCTCAAAGTTTTGCATTTTTCTTTTGGGTTCTGAATTTTTTTAGTGATAATAACAAAGCTTTGTTCTTTTTTTGTTTTTTTTGTTTTTCGTTTTTTTTTTTCCTTCATTAGGTTTGATGTTGGGAAAAATTAGTGGACTTGTTGGGAATTTGATGACAATGGAGAGGCCAAAGACCCCAGAAACCCTAGAAGCTCAAAACCCTAGTGGTAAAACCCTAGAAGGGGCATCTGGGTTGTTAGGGTGGAGTGAGAACTGTACTGGGTTGGAGTCTTTTCCCGGAATTTTGGGAGGTAATGGAGAAGGAGTTGGTGTTACTGGTAATGACGTTGGACTTGGCTATGTGGAAGGGGTGACTCAAGCAGTGGAAGCCGAGAAGGGAGTTCTGGATGGTAATAACGGAGAGGATTTGGGATTGTTGGGTGTGGATGCAATTTCTGGTGTGTTTAATAGTTGCAAGAATGGTGTGGGGGTTGAGGAGGTTTGTTGGCTTAATGTTAAGGTTGGTGGGGGAAATGAGGCTCAGATGGGCTCTCAAAGGTTGCCATCAGATATGGGAGCTGATGTTCAGATGGATTTTGTGGAGCTACAGTTGGATGTGAACGGAAATTTGGGTGGTAATGAGAATGAAGAGGGTGGAGGTGATGTGGAAAACAATGCTCAAATGGGTTCCCAAAGGTCGCCATCAGATAAGGGAAATGGCATTCAGATGGATTTTGCGGAGCCACAGTCAGATGGGAACGGGAACTTTGAGGACTTGGGTGGTAATGAGAATGAAGAGGGTGGAGTTGATGTGGAAAATGATGCTCAAATGGGTTCCCAACAGTCGCCATCAGATAAGGGAAATGACGTTCGAATGCTTTTTTTGAAGCCACCGTCAGATTGGAACAGGAACTTAGAGGACTTGGGTGGGACTGAGAATGAGGAGGATGGAGTTGAGAAGATAGCTGATGATGATGATGGTATGAATGAAGGCAAAGCGTTGGGATTGAACGGGATTGACTCATCAAGCAAGAAGATAGAAGTTTCCGATGATGGTATATCGCTGTTCGTGGATTTTAGTGGCCCTCCACCGGGATTTATTGACGATGATCTTCAGGTGGCAAGTTGTCCTGGATTTGCAAGTACAGAAACTGTAGACGAATTTGGAGATGATGGACAGGAGAAGGATATTGATTATCAAGACTATGATTTTTCTGCAGGCGATATTGTATGGATTAAAACCAAAACCCAGACATGGTGGCCTGGTAAAATTTATGATCCAGTTTATGCATCAAAGTTTGGTGCCGGTGGGGATCCAGGGGGCTGTCTACTAGTTGGATATTTTGGGATGAGTCATGTAGCATGGTGCCATACATACCAACTAAAACCTTTTCATGAGTACTTTGAGCAGATGTCGGGCCAAAGCAAGGCTAGAATATTCCTTGGAGCTGTTGAGAAGGCTCTTGAAGAGTTTGGTCAGCTTGTAAAATTGAATATGACTTGTATGTGTGTTTTGAAAGGAAATTGTCAGTCAACTGGTGAAGCAGAATCTAACAAAGGAATTCCCATGCCTGAGCGCAAATCTGGCAAACTTGGTGAATTTTCAATTGATCATTTTAATTCTGCAGAGTTTCTTGCGCATCTCAAAAATCTTGCACTGGTTGTTTCCATGAGTGGCATGCTTGATTTTGCTGTCAAACGAAATCAATTATCAGCCTTCTACTGCTCCATAGGGCACAGCCAACTGCCTATGCATCTACTCCGGGAAACAAATGATGCTGAAGATGGTGATTGCAAGTCAGTGGCTAAACGAAATATCAACATTCAGGGTGGATATGGAGATACTGAGCTAGATGAAGAGTGCTTGAAAAGCACACCGTTAAATAACTCTCAGAAGAATGAAGGAAATGAAGTGTTAGACAAGGTTTTTGATGGAGACAATATTGCTGATGAGGGTTTCATCTCAGGTTCAAAATCGAGGAGGAGAAAGGTGAAGAGGGATTCTGACTTTGAATATGGCGATGTTGGAAATGAGGGAATGACTGCAAAAGGCATTGAATCAAGAGAACGGAAGAAGAGCAGGTACTTGTCTAAACCAAACATAAACTTGGGACTGAAGGGATTGCCTGCTGAAGTGGATGATGAGGGAGAGGCTGCAAATGTTGATGCCGACCAGTCTGGTGGGCCGTGTTTTAATTTTAAATTTACTGGTAAGAAATTCTGGAGAAAGTGGTATGAAAGGCTTACAGGTGAAAGTAACATATCTGGTGACTCAAACTTAATAAATGCATCTTCTGCTGAGTTGCTTTCTGAAGTCTACTCTACAGCTGTCAATTGCCTATATCCAAACGAAAATAAGACATTTGATTCAGTTGCCTGGTTTGTGTCTAGATTCAGGATTTCAGTATTTCATGATGAATCTATTTGTGAAGTCTATCGTAACAATATGGCTGGTCAGGAAGATGCTAAACCTTACCTGTTGGGATATAGCGGTCAAAATGAGGCAAAATCCGAACCAAAGAAAAGGAGGAGGAAGTCTAAGTTGAAGAGTCCAGATGGCAAAGATGCTGCCAGCATGCCAAACCTAGTTCAAAGCACTTCAACTGCTACAAAGAAAAGGGGACGACCAAATTTGGGAAGGTTGAAGACTAAATCCCTTTCTGGACTGTCAGATGTGAATATTGGCATCGCCCTTGATAGCTATATTGTGCAAGAGTCGTCGGATGTACACCCTCTCATGCCGTGTGGTAAGCAAAAGAATAGAAAGATCGATGATGTAGTGAGTCCTGTTTGTCTGCATATTAAACAAACTACTGGAATACCGGATTTAAATGGGAACAATCTTCTACCTAGTCTTCTCGTTGATGATCAACAGGCTATTGGCACTGCTGCTTCTGAAGGTAAAGTTGTGTTAGAAAATAGGTTAGGGAATGAAACGGCTTCAGAGCATTTGAAGTCTAATATCCCTGCTGGCTTTGTAGATGTGAATGTTAACAATGTGAAACCTGGTTCGTTGGTTGTAGATCTGCGTGTTTCTCCTCAAGCTTTGTCTCGCCTGGATCCCAAACAGATTACGGGCTTACTCTCAGCTGAAACTAGGCCTGCACAGAGAAGGAGAAAGAGAAAGGAGAAAGCAGAACCAAAGCCTCCGGCTGATGGTATTCCAGATTTGAATGGAAGCAGTGCTGAATGCAACTTATTTGGAAAGGCATATCAAGAGCCTAATGGCCTTACGCCTCCAATTAAACCAGAGCGGAAGAGGAGGAGGAGGAGAAAAGGAGAAGCTACTGCTATGCAGTGGAAACTGGATGTGAATAATGGTAAAGCTCAGATTAATGATAAGGCTCTGGCAACTGCTCTTATGTTAAACTTTTCCCCAGGAGTATCAATGCCTTCAAAAGATGATTTAATTTCAACATTTTGTCGGTTCGGACCTTTGAAGGAATCAGAGACACAGTTGTTGAAAGATCCTGGTAGTGCCCAGGTTGTATTCATGGAAAATGCTGATGCTGGAGAAGCACTTCGGAGTCTAGAGAAGGACAACCCCTTCTGTGGAAACCTCGTTAGTTACAAGCTCTTCCATCTTCCATCTGTCTCCAGGGTTTTAGAACCAGGTTGGTCTCTCCCAACAGGTCTAGCCTCTCCAAGTTTGCCTGAAAAGGCCCCTTGCCTTGACTTCATAAGGCAGAATCTTCAGATGATGACATCGATGTTGGAGAAGTCGGGTGACAATCTTTCTCCGGAGATGCGAGCAAAACTGGAGTGTGAAATCAAAGCCCTCCTGGAGAAGGTGAGCTCCATGACCGGTTCTTCCTCCTCTTCTTAATTGGAAACGAAGGTTATGGAAGTCCTATATGGGTTGTCTGTAATGTAGCAACTCCTTCGGGCTGGCTTTGTAGCTGATATAATGTTACAATTGGAGACCTATGTAATTTATTGCATGTAAGGCACAGGCAAATGACCTATTGCATTCGAACCTCTCTATCTCTAGTAATTTCGTTTTTCGTTATATCATCCCTCTCTCTCTCTCTCTCTCTCTCTATCTCTCTCTCTCGCAATAGCCAAATGACCTATTGCCAAAGTGAATGAAGCTGAATTTGAACAATGACGAGGTTATCTCGCACATGTTGGACCATTAGGTTTTCCTGTCTAGACTGGTTTGTTTGCGGTTTTCAACAAAACAGATCGGACCATTAGGTTTTTCTGTTTAAACCGTTATCGTTCAGTTTTCAGCCTGGTCGGAGTTTTGGTTTTCCATGGTGGTGGCAATGGACTGCCTTCAACGCCAGACGGCAAATTGGTCAACCAGTGTTTCAATCTTCAAGACCGCTGGAAAATTTATTTCAAACCAAGCTTTGCAGAACATTAATGCTTCATATCAATTTTGTAAAATGGCTAATGCCTGTAATCCATTCACAACACAAAACTCATATTCGAAAACTGCAAAACTTTCCGGAGATCAAGAAACCCGATCGAACAGAAACAACGATGCAAATCGTTTCAGGAACACAATGTAACCAACAAAGTAAAAGAACTTCGAATACTACTCCATAACAGCAACTCCTCCAGCAGCCTTTATTTTCTCAATTATGTCATTTGCTTCCTCTTTGGTAACCCCTTGTTTAAGCACACAAGGTACCTTCTCGACGAGATCTTTTGCCTCCTTCAATCCCAGACTGGTAAAAGTCCTGACTTCCTTGATCACCTTGATTTTTGCAGCAGCATCGAACTTCTCCAATTTCACATCAAAAGCCGTCTTCTCCACCTTCTTTTCCTCAGCCTTTGACCCAGCAGCTGCCCCTCCCTGTGAACCCAGGTCCATGCCTTCTGTTGATATGGGCTGCAGCTTCGGATGCCTTAGCCTTTCAGCAAGAGTAGGACCAAGTTGGCGGCGTTCTTCAGGGGCCAGTGCTGCGATTCGCTCAGCAAGCTGAACGATTTTATCTGAAGGTGGAGGTCTTGGGCCATACGGATCATAGAATGCAGGATATTTGTACTTTTTTGGCTTGGCACTGGGATCCCGGGGCACAAAATCAGGTTGGAAGCAACGAAACTGCAAAGGACCAGTTGTTTCAGGGAGAGTAGGACGCGCACGAAAAGATCTAGCAAGCGCAATGAGCCTCATGTTTCTTTTTGGATCAGTGGAAAAATTGCCTCATAGAATGAAAGATAGCTGATAAGGCTGTTATCTGCATTAACCAAGTTGCACCATTGGGTTAGTATAGAACAATCAGACCGAATGGAAAATGTCAAGAACTCGCTTGTCTGGAGGGAAAAACAGAGAAGAAACTTCAATTAGCAAAGGGAAGAACACTCCTTTTAACTGTACGTTTTACGAATGCAACATCAGCCTTACAGATTGGTTAAGTCTACAACTTTAGACTCGTTCTATATGTCAAATATGACAACAACAACAACAAAAAATACCAATAAGAACAGAGTAAAATTAATAGAGGAATTCAAGGGGGCATTTCCACAAACATGTGGCGTGCCAGGACAATGGCTCGTAGAAACAGACAATTTCCCAGAAAATAATACTCAAAAGCTATTAAATTTTCCGAACTGACACAATATTAAGCAATCCCATTAGCTTAAAAATCTCAGGATAATCCTTTCGATTCCCTCTTTACTAAAAGATCGTAAATGTGGTTCTGGGTTTCTCACAAAACTCAAAAATCTCCACGGAAGAAAACAAAACCATCTGAATTCGTAAGAAAGATTTAAGAGAAGCCCATAAGGAAGAAACTCACCGTAGTTTTATAAGCGCGAGCCAAAACAGCCGCCAACTCCAGGAGAGCCAATTGAGGCAGAGAGAGCAAACAGACGTCGGAGATGACTCTGGACCGTGGAAGCGTATATATGGTCGGGGTCGGTTACTATTGACCCAACTAAAATGATCTCTTTGCCTAATTTGCCCAAAGTTTCTGGGCTGGTGGACACAGTAATCTACTCTAGGCCCAATAATATGTCCCAACCTAATTAAGAAAATCTTACCTTTTTCAGAACAACTTACATAAAATGAATTCACAATCACGTGGTGCTCCGATTGAATAATGATGTGCCATGTAGAGAAAAAATTACACATAGTAATGCATTGTTGAGCAAAGAACTACGCTACGTGATGGTAAATCTGTTCTATATAAGTCTTTCTCCTATTTTCTAGCACCAACAATGGGTTACAATTAAGGAAACTTTAACAAAAAACTTCCGGTACTATTCATTTTAATGAAAAACCACATTTTTACACTAAAAAGTCAATCATGGTACTATTCACTTTACTCTTTTGTCTTTATCGTTAAAACTCAAAGTTTTCAAGCCCTTTTCATTAGTTTTCCTTACAATTAATGAAGTCACATGGCACGGAAGAACTCAAAAACTCAAAGATTATGGGTTTGCTTATAATTGCTTTTAAAATGATTGACAGCGTTTTTATGAGAGTGTTTTTTGATCCATTCTTTAGCAAAAATACAAGTGAATCCTAGAAAAGCACTTGAAATGTTTTTGGAACTCAACAACACTTACCAAAAGCACTTTCAAACAAGTCCTATATATTACATTTTGCTCTCACTGAAAACTCTGGTTTGCTCTCATTTTATTTCTCAACCATTCCCAACCAGAAAGGCAGTTTACAACACTTTATGATTATAATTTGATCACACTCCGATCTCCATCGACCATGCAGACAAACGGCACATTAAAAAGAGATAATTAAGAATACTGATTAAGTACTAAATAACACATAATATATTTAATTAAATCTTATAGACCAAAAAGAGCCACGACTATATCTTCCTCGGTATTACAACAAAATCCTAAACCTTTGAATTCTTTTGCACTTGCAGCCAATGAGTACAACAAATTGGAAGAAAGACTAAAAGACCAAAAAGAAAGAAACAAAAAGAAAATAATAGTACAACAAAACCAATAGCCAAAGGCAGTACTCATTTTTGGACTCTCTTTGCTCCCATTCACACACACCTTGTTGAGTCAATAAAGATGAAAGCAATTCCACCTTCGTACATAACACCCCCATCCCCCCCAAAAAAACAGAAAGAATTTAAACCGCTTTCCTCGCAAATGACATACAATATCTAAGAATCGACAACATGGTCATTTGGCACCTATATGCATGTATGTGATGTCGACCCATCACAAACATGCACATACTTAGAGAACTGGCAATGCATGCAGTAGTAGTGGGAGTAGTTGAATAACCTACTGATCTAAATGCAGATGATTAAAATTAACTGAAGTCACTAATCGCACCTAATTAGTTTAATTAAACTAAAGGGTTGGTTGTGGAGGGACCATAATTGTTCATGACATTGGTCCATAATCCTAGACCATTGAGGTACCCAAATGACTCCTTTCCATGGTCAGAGCAGCCTTGGTCTTGCCACTCAAGTGACAAGAGCTTTGTGTTTGGCTTCACATCCATTGCATTAATCTGATGATGATCCTCATGATTTGCTTGATCATATGGCAACATTAGCCTCTGGCAACTGTCCATGAAATTACCATTCTGCACATCAAGTGATGACATCCCAAATGGAGATGAGCACAGGCCATGGTGATGAAAGCTTGACTGATGATCTAATCCATGACTAACTCCTCCCATATTATTTCCAAACCCACCCATCATACCCAAATCAGAACCATTCCCCATGAAATCATAGTTCCTGGCATTCCCCACGATAGCCTCCAACTTGCTCTCCATGAAATCAATAGGCCTAGGGTTACTGTTGTCCATGAAGCTACTAGGGTTCATAGTACTCCCAAGCATCAAGTTATTGAGGTGTGAATACTGCATCTGATCAGGAAATGAAAGGTGGAGATCAGTTGGGGTGTGAGATATCGATGACGAGGAGGATCCGGGGTGGTAGTTTTGGTTCATCAGCGATGAAGGGTTCTGATCATTGGGTTTCTTGGAAGAAACTTTCTTGTTCTTTCTACACCCGCCGCCCACGGGGATGTTTCTGAGGGTTCCACCTTTGGTCCAGTACCTTCTGCAGGTCTTGCAAAAGTACCTAGGTTGGGAGAGGCTGTAGTTGTTGTAGTAGCAAAACTTGGTGTGGGTGGACTCGCACCTAGGGCACTTGAGGGCTTGGTCGTGCTGGGGCCTCAGCCTCCGCTCGATCAACGGCCTCGAGCACGTTAACATGTCGCCGGATAACGGTGAGGATGAGTCCATCGGGGAGTCCTCGTGAATCGTTCCCTTCAGACATGGAAAGGAATTTGGAGATTGCGTCAGAAAATAATACTTTTACCCCACCACTTTATAATTTTAGGGCGACACACATTCTTTTCCCTTCCACTGCATATCAATCAATCCAATATAAAGCTAGCTAAAAAGTACGACTACTGACTCCAGTGAAAATAGCTTAAGAAAATTGGAAACTCGAGGGGAAAAAAGGAAATGGGAAATTTGAAGCTACTCAACTTTCATCAAATTATTGTTGACGTTATGCTCAAATTTATGAATTAATAAATAAATGATGGGAAACTTTACATTACTAATGACGGGTTTTGAACTCCGAATCTCTATCTACTCCTATTTATAACCCTATCGTAGGCTAAACTAGCTAAAATAATAGCATTTTCAGCAGTACAAAGCGCGCTGTCTATAAGATACTTTGGTCTTCTAAATCCTAGGAAAAATGTATATTAGTTATTCCCCTGCGCTTTCAATATATTACATTTTCAGAAGCGAACTCATGATGAACTGAGGATGGAGCTGGTGGTCACATAATATAAATTAAACTAAATTAAATGTCCGCCATGAAATCAAAAACAAAAATAAAACAGAAATGAACACAATGGTGATGATGAAGAAGCACTACAACGTACCTGTAGCCAGTCAGATGAATCCATGCAAACTTGCAGAGAGTTGTGACCCATCAAACAAAACTAACCAAACTCAGATCAGAGAGCGAGAGAGAGAGAGAGAGAGAGAGAGAGAGTCAAAACAGAGGCAACAATTTTAACCAAAGCTTTTCCTTCATACACACTTCATTTCATTAGCTGTCTCTCAGTAACACTAAGAGAGAGAGAGAGAGAGAGAGAGAACAAGTATGTTAATGAAGGAGAAAGGGCTACAGATAGAGAAGGATAGAAGTAGCTAAGTGAAGAGCGAGGAGGGTTCTTATTGTGTGGGAGGGGTTGGTGTGGGAACTATATAAGGCGATCCAGTGTGTATGTTTGAGTAAGCTGCTGAGCTTGCTAACCCTACACTCTCTTTCGTCGGTGGCAACAGCAATGGGGCCCTACTATGTCTGCACCCAGCCCAACATTGGCCCTACACCTTACCTCACCTTGACTGAAACCCCTACTTCACAACCAATGGCCCTGATGCCGTCATGGGTTTTGGGATTAGACAGCTAAGACCGTTGATGTGATAGTCTCACACGTCAGATATCACTCTGTAGTCTTCACACTTGAACGATCGTCAGTTTATGTTACATGAAAGAAGATGAGAGACTCAGAATATTTGGGTCCTCGATAAAGGAGGATCCCGAAAGAGCACTCCACTTAGGGGCCCAAACGTGTGGGTCCTATTCGCCCTCCTTCTACAAGCAAAGGATATATTCTCCCCTTCCACCCCCTAGTCACGTGCCACATTATAGTATGTACGTATGTCCGTTGTTTTCTTAGGCTTCTATAGAGTTCATAATCAACTCCATAGTAAACTATTAATTTGAAACTGTGTGATATCAGTTGTTCAATATATCGAGCTTACACTTACATCCTTTTTTGTATGTGTAGACATCATAAATGTGAAAACACAAACATAGTCTCACTATATACCATATACCCCTAGAAACTTTAAAAAAAATATGCAATGTCCCTTACTTTTCAATGTAGAATTCACACTCTTAACACGCTCTGTCACACGTAGCGACATTTAAGTGTCTTTTAATATCTTGATGCAGATGATTCACACACATTCTACTTTGATGCCATAAAGGGCGTTGTGGTTCCGCTTCCGCCATAAACTCAGTTGATGATAGAAAAAGAAGTCATACTACTTACAAGCACAATGTATATCGTAGTTCTTTAACATGAGATTCACAAACTCTATAGTTAGACAACCACTAACCCTTGCCAACAATGCATAACGATCAATTACAACATAATGTATGTGTGTATATTATATTGACTATAATTTTTATGGATTGTGCTAGAGAAACCATCTACTTGAACTATATTTTATGAATCACATGATATGACGGCTGATGGTTAGACTTTTTTTTTAAATCAGTAGAAAAAGAATTCAACTATTAAAGATCCTTGTATGGACTATAAAGTATAGTCTAAGAACATAATCTCTCTAACATTTTTCTATTTTTATAACCCAACTCAAATCAAATAACACTTGGCGCGCTGTTGTGAATTAGAACGAACTAGGGACATTTGATTGAGCTAGCTCTCATTAGTCTAACATATATTTGTGACATGCATGCATGCATGCCATGACTAACTGGATGACGCTCGATCTTGATAACCTTGATGGTTCGATGGCGTGAGGAAGACACTCAAAATCTATGGGGCCCAAAAGTTCATTTGTCAGATGAGTGAATAAAGTGGTTTGTGTGCCCACGTTAAATTCACCGTACACTAACTGTTCTATATTCCCATATACAGTTCAGAGACAGTGATTCTATCTGATCTCTGTTTTCTTAATCATTTCATGTTCTTTTCTCAGCTGCTGCATATATTTTTAGAAAAATTAATAAAAATAGTTTGAGAACTTTAAGTTTTAATAATAAGGATAAAATAAAGGGTAAAGTGAACAATACCAGGGATTGACATTTTAGTGTAAAAATATAGTTTTTCGTTAAAGTGAACAGTACAAGGAATTTTTCATTAAAGTTCCCTATATTTTTTTATCAGTTCAATGATGACTATAACTGTACAAATATCCTTATGGTGGAATCTGATCACACCATCTCATTTGATTGAGATTCACCCTAGATTTCTATGTTTGGAGCTCAAATGTCGAGAAATTCAAACTATTTAATTCTAATCTTAGGGTTCCTATTAGTATATCATACAAATCTACCTTACAAAAATCCGAAAACTTGAACGACTTGAATCTCTCTCTTCTTGAATGATACAGATCTTTCGATCTATGGGCTCCTGATAAAAAAATCCGGAGTAGATTTCATTCCATCCCGATCAACTTCATTTTATCATTTGCTTTGTTTCTTTTTAATTATTTGTTAGCTGGTGTGTTGAACCAATTAAAGAACTTTCATAATCACTTTGTGATGAGCTTGCATGCGGGTTTTGAAAGTAAGCAATCATTTTGAGGGACGAAGGGCCACGTAGCTTTTTCAACTATGTACAATGTATATTGAGTTCTATTAATTAGGGTTTCGATTAATCTTATGTGTATGTATTCTAAAATTTATGATATTTATCAAATTGTTAGTTTTGATCTCTTTTGATTTAACTTTGTTGATTCAATAAAATGCATGGGAATAATATAGCTATACATGTTGTGTGTTTTAACATTATAGATCTACATTATAAGCACTAATAATAATAATATTGCCAAAACAAGGTCAAATTTCATGCAAGGGGAGTTGAGCAGTAGATGCATATTGGTTTGAATACATGTCTAGTTTTTTTATAATGTATTACGTACCCTTAACCCTATATTTCGCAGCTATCCATCGCGTTCCACTTATATGTCAGTAATTGTGAGAGAAAGACGTATTGCATTTCGTCTGAAGGTCTTCTTAACTATACAAATTTGAGAAGAATTTTGAGATCATTTGTGTCTCACACTGCTTGGATGAAATGTCAAAGTATACGTTATAAGGTATATATAGATATATAGTCAAGCATATAGAGTAGGGTCACTCTTTTTCAAGGGAGGATTGAACAATACTAAAGGGCATGTAAATTTAAAATACACACACACACACATATATATCTATATACATATATATATATATAGATATATATATATATAAGTATCAACTTTATCCGCATTCCGGTTGCAGATTCGGCATGCTCTCATTCATGAAACACGTTTTAGGGCGATTTAAGATCGGCCATTGCTACAAAACACACCAGTACTAACTAGGATACTAATCTTTTTCTTCAGCATGGCACATGCTGTGCACTGCGGGGGCATGCATGCTTTGTATATTCGATAAATAAAGGATCCTCCTCCTATACAGACACAGATGACTTTCAAAGCATGTCCCGTAATTCATTAACTTAATATTAACAGTAGTTCGATGAGGAAATCTTGAGCTTCAAGCTTCTGAACACCTGTCCCCGTAATCTTCTCTCTTTATGCACATTTTGCTTTGCGTTCGATCCTTTTTCTATATCTTCTCCTCTCACTCAAATGAAAGTTCTGGAAAGGACCGTTCTTAACGCTACAAAGTTTATTCTTAGATTCTTAACATCATTGTCGATCATTTCTTTAATTTTTCAAATCAAACGGAACAGAATGTCAATGTTACATGTTGTTGTTGGCAGGGCCAGCCCAAGTAGGCGCCCGCCTAGGGCTCCCACTTCGGAAGGGCCCCCAAAAAAATTTTATATCCTGTAATTAACATATAAATATTAAAAAAAGTAAGAAATATCATAATTCATTTGCTAGTGCAGTGGAAACGTTGAGTTTGAAACATGAAGCTGCCTTTTAGTCACTAGATTTTTCTTAATTTTTCTTGTTTTTCAAATTTAATGTCAATCCATCTGTCCAAATGCATATAAAGTTATAAAACTCAAGTCTTTTGCAATCTTTTTTCTTTCAACTTCTCATTCTCTCCATTTCTATCGAATGTTTAAACCAACTATCATATGGTACGTCTTAAATATTGTACTTTAAGGTAATCAAACCTTTGAATTATATATTTTTCTTTTCAATAACTTTTTATTCAATGGATTATTTTAATATTCAATTTGTTAATGTGATGTTGATTTTAGAAGAAAAAAAAACACAAGAGAAACAATTGGCGTTGAATTTATTATACTCGTCAATCAAGTTTTATTGTTTTTCACTCTCAATCTTAAACAATTGACTGCAAACATTTAGTACGTACATTTGTGTCTAAAAACGTGAATCGTGTAATGTTTAAATAATGTTTGTATATTTATCTTCTATTGATAATAATTTTTAATGATATTTGATGTGAAAAATAGAACTTTTTATGTATTTAGCGAATTATTTTTTATACAAATCAATATACAAAGAACAGAAGATCAGAGAATTTTAGGATCTCACTTCGAAAATTCGCCTAGGACCCCAAAATTCTCAGGGCCGGCCCTGGTTGTTGGCAGGGTTGAAATTTGAGGTGCTCCAAAATTGCATTACAGAATATTTTTTTCAAATTTCAAATTCCAGAGTAATATGGCCAGTAGAAAACATATTATATATGTATGAAATGGTGTCTAAAGCATTCCTAGCTAGCTAGCTAGGGTTTGAATATTAGGTTATTGTGATGTGGTGGTCGACCTATTCATCAGGGTGGTCAAACAAACTAAACCTCGTTATGGGCGCAGCCAATCAGGTTCTTTGAGGCCAAGCAATGGACCCTACCGTGAGATATCTGTCGATCCCTATGCCTTCTACTAGCAAGGTTTGGGTAATATATGTTAACGATGTGCAGATACTCGAGCAAAAACCAACCCCAACTTGATCTTGGGACCATATAATTGGCTAGAAAAGTTTCTTGATGCTACTCTTGGTTATCTCGGGTTTTAGTAATGGTGCTAAATTTAGGGGCTGATTGCAAAAATCCCAAGTATAGGTGAGATCAGCAATGTGATTATCAAAAGATAAACGTGTAATTACATATTTAATATTGTGATACAGTCTGACTAGAAAAAACTGTGATAAAAACGTATTTTATATGAAATTTTATGAGGTATTATAAATTTAGGATTTGAGGATAAACGTTTCAAACTAAACAAGAGATAATGTTTTATGCAACGAAAGAGAGGGACAAACGCATGGTTGTGTATGTGCAACTTATGTATAGAAGAAAGCTCCGCATAGCCGACTCATCCAACCTGGAATGATTTAGGGTTTAGGGAGTTGCACAATATATTTTTCCATTTGTGCTTGTTATGGGAGTTGCTTCATTCTTGTCATGTTGTTGGTTTTGTAGTGAGTTAAACTTGGAGGTTGAGAAAGGTAAGATAAATTAACAAATACATAGTAAATATAATATTGCTTAATTTTGTGTATCTTAGAAGTACCATATTCCACATTCATTCTTATGCATCTGAAAGAAGAAAGAAACGTGTGGTTTATTTACCAATACGACCAATAGTCGTAGATTATGTGCCCTTTCTTTCTCTTCATCTATATATATATATATGTCTGCTGCAAGATCACACCAGATAGTCAGACTCTTATTCGCATGCGCGACACTTCCAACGGTGACTGCGGCGCGCTGCATATTTACAGCAAACAAGTCACAAAAATTCTCTTCTTATAAAAAAATCCACCTAATAATTGACCAATCTACTGGGTCGGTGGACAGGATCTTCAGCCCCTGTACTCTACGGTTATCTTTTTTCAGTTTTATCTTCCCATCGACTGATCTTTAAATGTAGTATTAGTTGTCTCTACTTCCATACGGCTGTCAATGCGGAGAGATTATTTCTTGTCACCAGGTGTTACGTAGCAAACTATTATTAGACGAGTGGTTCACTTTTAAACAAATATTTATGAGTTGCAAAAGAGTTTCTACTCGTAACTGGGGTGAAATGGGCGTTAATCAAATGTGCGCATTGAAATACAGGGCCGTTTCTATGAGAGCAATCAAACATTGTATCTGATCCACTTGTCAAATACAAGATTCTTTCGTCCACTACAGTATGAGTCAAATTCTAAAATTCGACTCACATTAGAGTGCAGAAAATATATATAAAAAAATATAGTGAGTTCGATATCCAGTTGTCCAGTCTATTTCTTAACCTTACTTCATTATGATCAAGTTATTATTGTTATAAAAATTGGAGCTTTAACGAAAAATTACTGTTCATTTTAATAAAAAACCATATTTTTACACTAAAAAGTCAATCATGATACTATTCACTTTATCCTTTATTTTATCATTATTATTAAAACTTAATGTTTTTAAACTCTTTTCATTAGTTCTTTTTATAAAAATAACCTGTTTTGTTTGTGAGAAAAGAAAATAACCCTAGCCTACTTGCTATTCTTTCTTGTTCTCTAGACTCTAGTTATATGTCAGAATGATTGTTATCTCTACTATTTTTGCTACGAAGTCATATCAATTGGGTCCCAATCGTGTCTATTGAACCCGACCAAGTGTCCCGTAGCTTAATAAGCTACACACTCTTTGCCTCACCTACTTCTGGATATTTTTGTCCTATTGTTTATGGCTTGTGTTGTGTGTGATTGTGCGAAATAATTGTTAGTTATTTGAGAATCATGTGATAATTAAACAACATTTTGAGGGATGCCATTAAATTTGTATTAGTCAAGAAAATAGGCTTAATAATAGTTAAGTGGCTGGCTTATTTATTGGACTACATAATATTTATATATGGAACGGATATGTGTCATCACTTTGTTTACACAATTTTTTATATACGTTTTTGGTGGGATATACTATGTAATATATTTCAACGATATAAACCGTTTATTTTTTAAGTATTCCCTAAAAAATTATGTCGATAAAAAATCACCTAGATATAAAATCATATGACCGTTGCATTAAGAGCTTAGGGTTTCTTTGTAAAACCGTATTAATCAATTTTCTTTACTACAAATGCATGTCTTAATGATTTTGGATTTGTCTACTTTTTCGTTAGGATGATCCATGAATGATGTTCTGAAAGATAAACAGTTCAGATATTTGAAATATATTACAGAGTAAGCCTCACAAAAACATGTATGAAAAATTATGTAAAAAAGTTGTGCCACATATCCTCTCCTCTATATATATTATATACATGAGGATTACGTTCAGATCGTGTCTCCTAATCCGAATTCTAATTCACATCAAAACACATAAGATCTCATAATCTTATTTTATTCTAAGTAGGTTTTGCAGCTATAAAGTTTACCTAATAATCTAAATTGGCCAGCAATTAACAATACTAAGAAACTTTATTAAACATTGATTATTAATTGTTTGATACCATGAAAAGCTATATCACCAAACATAGTTGAATGATGGCATATATCAATGTGAATAAGTAATGACAATGTTCTTTGCCGCGGGCTCATGCCCTTCGTTTTGGGGTCGGCGGCAATCTTCTTGACAATCATTTTTAGTCTTTTCCTTTTCTCTCTTTAGGTTTAGTTTATTTTGGTGTAGAATTATTACCACAAAACATTGTAATCATCATTGATAAAATATGAACCTGTTTCATGGGTTCTAGAGTTTAAGCCATGAGAGAGAAGTGTTGAAGATGGCTTTGTATATTTGCTTGATGTAAACAATTACAAGATGAAACATATATATAGGGAAGAAAAAGAACATAAGCCTAATTTTGCCTCACTTACCTAACTTGCTTGACTAACCTAACTTGCCTAACTTTGAACAAGAAAATTGACTAGCCTACCATTATTCCAACATGTTTATTTCAAGCATTTTAACAATCATCTTTTGCCCCGCACACACAATAACACACAAGGTTTTGGATCTCATTGATATACGTAATCTTGTGATTCCCTATGAGCTCGGGGAATTACTTGAAGTCTAGTCATTGCTTTGCCATTGGTGATGCTTTATTGTGATATTTTTAGATCTAGTTTGTAAGGACCCTTTTGAGGCCTAGATATGTATTTGTAATATCATTTTTTCAATGAATGGAATATCATACTCTTATTCTTCTTCTTAAAAAACAAAGTATTGAGAATGTAAATAAAACTTCTTTTCGAGTCCCGTTTTAGTCTCAAACTCCTACAACAAGCCCGTAGACTATTCTTTTATATGACAAATTTGTATGCAATCACGTGTTTATCTAATTACAAATAGTACGTGAAGAAATTGAAATATTTATCCCATTGACTATTATTTCTCAACTCTCACGAATCCCAGTGAACAAAGTTATAGGATATTTGGGTTGGACTTGTATTCTACTTTTGGAAAGTGAAGGACATGATGATGGAAGAGAAATTGGCAAGAGCTAACTGATTTACAAAATGCTTCCCTTGGGCCTTTTCACATCTATGATCCACTCACCCCAGGCCCAAGGTGGTTCCCTAGAATCTCATGAGGGACCAATTTCCAATCATAGGCCCAACAACAAAGGAGCTTAACGAAGCCCACAAAGTTCACCAAAATAAAAAGCAATTGAGGTTTCAAAATTGCTGAGGAAAGTGGTTGGATAGGGCCGATGTACTATTGAGAAGGACGTTCCCGATTCCGGCTACTTCAGAGATATTCGTATTATTACTTTTCATTCTTGACGTACTGTTTTGTAAATAGATTATAAACATACCTCTATTTATAGAATCTTTCATTCAACACATCCGTACATGCATGGAGAAAAACTTATCATGCTAGGACTTTTATTTAAGACTTTTAAAGATTGTTACTAAAAGTCTAACTTGATTTACTACCTTACACAACATTCATTCCTGCTAAGTTTCATGACACTCTCCGAGGATTTGAATCCCATCCCGATTCAAATTGTGAGAATTCTAAGGATTTTCACATCTTAGTCATTCATCGCATGATACGGTCATAAATTATTTAAATTTTTTTATTTAAAATTAAACAAAAATAGTACTTAACGAAAATTAACCGCACGATACACGATAAACAATTATGATTTGAGGATCCTAGATTCCTTACGCTTTCCCATTTCTTCCTGGATCCTGTCCGCCTGCCTGGCCGTATTAACTAAAAATCAGCAAATATAAACCTTTCCTGTCTTAAAACCCTTTACCAAACAAAACCCCCTCCCCTCCTCAACACTCCCACTCTCCCCACCTTCCGTCTTCCCGCCATTTTCTCCGGCCCAAACCACCCAATTTCCGCCAGGAAACGAAACCCTAGCTCCACTCTCTCACACTCAGACCGCCGGGTTCGTCATCGGAGCTCCGGCGGCCTCCGATGGTGACTTCCAGAGACGTCCAGGAGATTGTCTCCAAGCTCTCCTCCGATAAAGCCAAGACTCGAGAAGTATCTATCTATCTTCGACTCTACTCTCTCTCTTACCATTTTGTTCGTTACCATCTTTTCGGTCGCTGGGAAAATGCAGTCATACGAAAAGAAAATGAAATTGATAAAACGGGTAGTAATTACTTTCAGGAATCTGGAGAACTGCATAACGGAAAAGCCAAGAGGATCATCTGTTCTGATTAGTTATGATGATTCAATTTGTAGAAAAATATTTTGAGTTTAGAAAGTTGAACAGAAGCTTCATGTCCACTTAATTTCCCGAAATTTAACATAAAATCCGAGTTCAATCGGGTCGAAAAGTTGTTTGGGCTTCGAATAAGCGAAAGTTTTCTGAAATTCTGTGTTAAATGGTGATTCTGAACTGCAGAGTTGTCTATGCTATTGTATTTTTGCTGCCAAACACAGTATTTATTTTTCCGTTTTGAGGAAATTGTTGTATGATTAATGTTTTGGTGTATATGCAGGAAGGGATAAAGTTTTTGAATACATGGTTAGAAGGAGAAAGATCGATTGGTTTCTGTAAATATCTCGGAAAGAAGACTGCAGAGCTTAAACCAGATGAAATTCCTCATTGTAATGCAATGTTTATAGTAATACATATATAATATTTTTACGAAAAGTGAAGTGAATTGCTTGTATTGTTTCTGCAGCTGAGACCTGGCCCTTCTTTACTAATTTGCTGATTCAGTGTGCTTCATTGGAGATATCCTCCTCAAGCAAGCGGCGATTGCCCAAGTTGATATGTGCAAAGACTCTAAGGATAGTTGTGCAACACGCAGAGGATGATAAGTTTTCAGGTATTAAAAGCAGTCAATGGATTAAGCTTTGAAGAAGTTTAAGTAGCCACCTAATTAAGCATTCTACATCTAATTATGCTTATGCTTGTTTTCATCATCATGTTTTCATCATCATTTCAGGCAAGCGGTTGCCCTTGTTAGCTGTGGTTAAAAATCTTTTTAATCATATATGTGACGTCTTACATAATGATAATGTCCCAAGCTTTCAATTGGAATATGGGATTATTCTCCGGCATCTATTAACTGTCAGAGACTATCGATTTCAGATGAAGAGGCGCACCTATTGCAGTGAGTCAATGATTTCAACAAATAACCTCTAGCTAATATCTATTCTTGATTGTTAGTTACAACTTACATTTACACTGTCGTTATTCAACTTGGTGTTAATTATCTTACTCTGCTCTGCATTGATAAGGCCTAGTACAGAAGTACATGGAGAAGATAGACGAAAGCTTGAGCCAATATAATCCCAAGGAGGAGGTCTTTCGCTGCATTCTTACCCTCCATTCACTTTTGGAGAATCCCCCTGGAGATTTCCTACCAAATCTTAGGGAAGAGATTGTTGAGTGGTTTGTCAGAATTTTTTCTCACATTAGGTAACCACCCCCCAGCCGGCTGATTTGGCATTTCCTTTTCTATATTCATGATGGAGTACGTGACGTTTTCTCATCTTGCATCTTGCCCAGGGATGAAGGAAAGATTTCACGCAAACTTATGGACTGCATTAATACATTTTTGTTGAAAGATGGTCCAAATTTGGGTTCTGAGTCCTTGGAGATCCATAATGCTGTGCAGCAATTTGTGTTCCGGTGTTGGCTGACGACCCATGATCGAGCCCTTAAGGTTTCTTAATAATGCATTTCAAAGCAATTTTGGCAGTTTATCTATATTTTTGAGTATCCTGAATTCCTAACTTTGCTTGCACTTGTACTTATATATATTTATATATTGCAGGATGCACTTATTTTTTATGCAAGGTTACAGCTGAATATGACTAGAGGTGCTGCTGATGGTAGTTTTTTGGTTCATCAACTTCTTGACATAGTTTACAAGGAGCTTGATCAAAGCTACGTATCCAATACTAATGTGCCTAGGTGGACTTTCTATTTTTCCTTCTCAATCATTTCTGTTTTCAGTTTTAAAATTGACTTGTTATTCTTATGGTATTCCTAGGTGAAGTTTACAATTGTGACTTTAATAGATGTTCATTTAAAACCTTCTGCATTTGCAGGGCTGATGCAGCTAAAGATGACAAGTTTGGAATTTTAAGTAGCTCACATTGTGGTTTGGTTGAGCTTGCAGCTGCTGTACTTTATCGGGTATCTACTCCAGACATTCAGTATGCTGTGCTTGCATCTCATTGTGGAACTTGCATAAATTTCAACATCATCACTACGGTTTAATTTTCTTCATAGCGACTTGGATTTTTTTTTGGGTGGTTTGCTAAGGCAATATACCAATTCTGTCATATATGATGATCAGTTTTGGCTCCAGTAGTTTAAGGTGGAGTGGGGTTGGAGTAGGTCTTAAATCCAACTCTTGGTTTAGGTGGAGTGGGGTTGGAGGTGGTTAAATCCAAGTCTTGGTTTTGTTTGTTTTATTTTTAAACACTCTGGATAAGTAAACAATTTGTTAGTGTTTTTTTCCTTTACCTTTCTTGAGACTGACGATCCTGGTAGATGGCCAATTCCTTTCTTTCATCTCATTTTTTATTCATTTCCATAAAGTTCCTGTTTCCTATCAAAAACAGAAAAATAATTTTGTGTTTTCACTCTTCAGGCTTGTCATAACATGACTAAAACACCGTCAAGTGAAAAGCGGGTCAAGAGAGAGCATGCTGCTGCACAATTGAGAGAGGCTCTCATGAAAGGAAAATGGTTATGGTAAGTTTAAGTTGACTGATTATGTTTAATTTCCTTGTGTGGTATCTTGTGCACAGCTCTATCTGTTGATACTGCACCTTTAGCATGAAACAACTTTCTATAATCTAATGTGAAACAAATATAAAAATGGATGATAAATTATTGGTCAATGTGGCACTGATGCTTTTGACCTGCTGGTTTGATGATGAATTCAGGAATGCTTCATTTTGTTGTCTGATTCGTAAGTACCACACACACATTAGTAAGGATCTTTTCATGTACTGGTTCGAGGGCATATGTGCAAGCTTTCAAAGGTACTTTGTGGCATGTGATAGTTATAATTGTCTCATTTTTTAGCTTTGATCAAACTATCATTTATTCTCATGTCTCTCTCTATGCTTCTTTTAATATAATTGCTCTGCAAGAACAAGTGCTGATACTTTGACATTAGTACTAGGATATTACTTGAGTTTTATTCAGTCTGAACTCTGAACCTTGAATGCTTCTCTTTAATTGTTGTCATACTATTTTGGAGTTGTATACTTGGTGTTGTTCAGAGTCTTGTATAGATCATGTGCCATATTTTGTTTCCCGATATGTACGTATATGTATATATATGTGTATATATATATATATTATATATATACATTAGAAAAATAGAAGAAGAGATAAACTCCTTGAAATTTGTGGTTCTGTTGGATTAACACCCCACCTTGTTTTCCTTAAAAAAAAACAGATATAGGTAAGTTGTAATATAAGATGAGTATCTATGCATGCTTGCGTAGGGAATTTCTTCTGGACAGTTAGTCAACTCAAGTGTAAAATATTGCAAATCTGTTCCATACTACATAAACTGGTGATGTTTTTAATTTGTTTTCATTCCTGTGCTGATGAAATGGAATATATTGCAGAATTTTGAATGATGCAAACATGGTACATTCTTATGATGGTCTGCTTTGGACACTGAGGTATGCTGCACTAATTTACCATAAACACACTTACTTTTTATGTAAATATTGTTAAGTGTGTAGCCAGGTTGTGTATAACCATGTGACATTGGTGGTCCATTTCAATATTGCTTTGCCATGTATGGTTCTCCACTGAGTTTAGTATTTGTATATCTGCACAAACATCCACTGGTTATTAATATATGGTCGACACCTGTAGATTCTCCCTCTACCTCTCTAATCCCCATCTTCTTATGAGCTTATATTTATCTATTTACATGCATCTAAAGGAGCTTGCAGGAACTTTCTTCCGTGCTGTTGCTTCCAGATTCAAAGTTGAAGAAACTGTCAAGCTTGTCTCCCTTGAATGAGGTGCTTGTCTGTTTTTTTTTTTTTGTTTTTTGTTTTTTGTTTTTGTAATTCTTTTGACGATTTTGCTTCTTTTTTATGTTGCCCCTTTCTAGATGTAAGACTATTACATTCAAGGGGTTCAACTGAAGGATTGTTTTTAGACTATTTGTAGGTAAACTACAGTTAAACAACCCTGGGTTTGTACTATACAAGGGATAAGTTATTTTTTTGGGGCAAAAAGGACTAAGTTGTTTAGTGCTGTCTTTGGGATTGCAAATCTCAGTGATGTACGGAATAGGTTTTAGAAAGAAAAAAAAGTACCAAATAGGTTCTTATTTGGAGACTTCATCTATCAAATTATTTTTCCTAGGGGCCGCTTTATGTAAGACGATCGTTAAAGAAGTACCTCATAAACAATTTCAACTTCAGGGGGTGTCTTTTCTTTGCATTTACTTTGCGGGATCGAGAGAATCAACTATATTCCTTTTGTATTGCTATCTCTAAAACTATTTCTTTAAATTGGTATTTGTGTTGACTGGGTTGCTGGACAATATTTTTGCAGTTTGATTGTGGTTGGCAAGTAGTGTGGAGTTGCCTGATGCAGGGGTTGCCATTGTTTAGTAATGTAGCTGCAGTTGTAAGTTTCAGTTCTCTCTGTTTGATAGGAAACACAATGTTTTTTATTGAAAAAGAAAGCAAGATGTACATCAGTGTATGCTCTGCACACATTAATACAAACAGAGCCTAAGTTTTAATGGACAGAAGTAAATGGAACAAGAGATGTATAATATCTTTTAGAATTTGTGAATTAATATGTTCAAAGTTCTCAGTGCATCATCTCAAGTTACTGAGTGGAGCTTTTGAACTATTGTCAAAATATTGCTTTGTTTTCATTTTGGGTGCCCTTGCACAGGTAGATGCTGCCCTGGTGCTCCTTGGAAACTTAATTTCAAATGTGAGTGTGAGAATGTGTCTTGTTTAGACTGGTTTCTACTATTTTCAATTGTTGATGCCGTTAGTTATTGCACTTCTAAATATTTTATTCTAGATTTTTTTTTTAATTCACACTTTCTTGTTTTCCAGGATCTTGTGCATAAATGTGTAGTACCTCAGGAGGTTTGGGAACTTAGGTTATTCAAACAAATGCCATCAGTGTACGTAATGCATTGCCTGTCAATCAATTATTACGTTTAATTCTACAATTACTCTGTACTATTTTCTTTAGCCCACTATTTGGTAATCCCTAATTAATCTAATTAACATTCATGATAGAATATTTAGATTGCTTTGTTGGTGTTTAATTCTATGATTATGATTTCCTTCAGGTCTGTCTTGTACTTTATTTCATGTTACTTCTCGAGGAAAGGTACTCAAGTAAGTGCTTGATTATCTTTTGTGTCATCCTGTTTTTTCTTCAGCTCTTAATAATTCTTTTATTGTCACTGCCTCCTTGATTGTCTACTTATATATCCATTATTTTTCATTTTTGCCCCTACTTTTGTAAAATATGAAACTCTGTTATTTTATTTAGAGAATGCATGTGATATTATCTTCCTCAGATAAGTGAACATCTGTACAAGATAGACAAAGTAGATTCCACCATATTTATTCAATGCAATGGTCTACTTGAGGATCACTGAATATTAAGTCTTGACATGGCTTACATTTGTTTGAATTAGTGTAGCTCAACATATGTTAAATTAATCTAATTCTTTTTGATAAAGAGAGTTCTGAACTTCTGAGTGACACTTATACATGTGCATGTGCATTCACAGACAGACAGACAATCCTATACATATACATGTCCATTTACTGATAACTAGGTTTATATCTTATAAAGCTTAAATTACGGACCGGGCCCATATTGTGAAATATGTTATATCTACTATCTTCATGTTTGTGCAGGGTGATGTTCGTGACATTTTACATCTGAGAAAAAACCTCCTGAGAGAACTTCTGGGTCAACTTCAGTTGATGGTCAGTTTGCTTTAACTTCAAATACAATATGTCCTATCCATCTTATAGATATTCAATTATTCTTGTATTGGACTTCCCTTATTTGAACTGTTACACTTTGTTATTAGAAGTCATGTTTGGTAAGTTATAACTGGTCCTTCTCATGCAGGAGTCTCCCATGCTTAATGAGCACTTGGTGGTATTGTTACCTGCAGCTGTTTATGCTCTCTGTGCCGGTTGCACTCCTTTTGATCAATGCTGTAGAGGACTTCCTTTATCTTACTCTTTTGTCGATATTACTGAGGCTGTTGATAAGGTGTGCAATAATTCACCTTGGTTTCCATTTGGCTTATAAACTTCAATGGTGCTATTTGGTGTCCATTCGAACTGAACTAGATTTTCAATTCCAAATTGTAGCCAGAGGATACTGAGCACGATTGTCTGCATGGGCTATTTGACTGCAATGTGGAAGTTCTCGCTAGTATCGATCCAGGTTCCAACGTTGAGGTACTGGCATGTTAGTTTTATAGGCACCCATCTATTGGGATTGATTGATTATATTTTTAATACATTACGACCATATTCAGGTTCTTCCATCCCAAACCCATCCAAGTGTATGGCTTCCGCGACAGTTAAGGGATCCACTGTTTTTTGAGATGGAAACCTTTATACTTGAATCTCTAGTAGAGAAGGAGATGGGAAGGAGGCCTCTATCTGATGTGTTCTTTATATGTACTCTATTGTCAAACTTCATCTATGGTTCAATCTTGACAAGGTTTATCTCATCTTCTTGTCTACATTTGTATTCGATAATATCATGTTGGTATTTCCATCTTACCACTTATTGGTTTTGTCTAGTAAGGCAAAATATCTTCTTACTACTGAGCTGCTGTTTTGGTATGCACTTCTCTTGCTAAGTAAAATACTTGATCATTCACTACTCACTAATAAGACTTTGTGATTCGGTGCTCTTGACATGGATATGTTCTTAAGAACTATAAGTGTTGTGACTCTTTCTCAGCAGCCATTCATCCTAGAACTTTAATGGTTGTCTTTATGAGTTTTTCCTTCATCATAGATACTTCTATGAAATCTGTCTTTTGAGTCATTGTTGCACTTGTGGGCAACATCGTGTATTACCTCTCGAGTTGTAGATGTGTCATATTAAACAGTATGCACGATACACCGTGTGTCTACATGCTGATGTTCTGGTTGTGTCTTTTATGCCATGCTGTAAAATTTTGCAGTTGAACTACATTACATTGTGGTTGAAGTTGTACATTTTTTGAACATCGACATCTGACCTTTTCCTTTATATTGTTGGGTATCTTGTTTCTTTACACGCTCTGAGTTGTTTATACCATACATGCTATTCCAGGCAAAGAGAGGAAGCATCGTTATTCCTTTCAAAATTGGGCCAATACCTGTTAGAATGGCTGGATATTGCAGTTAAGGCCACCCAAGGAAACCACAATGATATTCTGCCTCTTGCTTGCTTGGGCTCAGATCTTGTCTCTAATGGAACAAGCTCCGTTGTTGCTTCCTTAAAGAGTTTTCTTTACTCCCCTATTTTCATGAGGTGGAGAGATCAAAATCATGCGGATGTTGACCTTTATGGTGCTATCATGCAAATGATGGAGAGGCTTTTAAAAGCATTGGCTAGTGTGTATGAAGAATACTCTAGCGGTGCAAGTAGTCATAAGTTTGATGTGACTCAGCAAGACTTCTCTTCTGATAGAAGTAAAATTAGGATCATGGACATGGAGTTGGATATGAATGATGATTCCAAAGATGTGGATGTTTTAACTATTGGTGGTAAAATTGGTGGTGGTGTATCCTCTTCCATAGAGAAATGGAAGCTGGGCATGATTTTGCTTATTTCAATTTTTTTCTCAGTTTCACACGTTACTTGGGATGTCCTATATGATCTCTTGTCAAAAGAAACTGATCAAATGGTATGTTACACAGTTCCCTTCTCCACGTACATTTGATACCTGAATTCCACGCATGCAATAATCACATCCCTTTTGATTTTTACATTTTTCATTTCAACTCAGGTTCGTGAAAATATTCTGCTCATTCTTTGTCAACATCCATACTGGTCATCTCTTGAAAATCTTACAGACACGGTAATTTACAACTCATCTTAATTTAGTTAGAGATGTTAAGTTAGTTAATAGTTGTGATTAGTTTCAAAATAATGTTTGATCAGTCATATGTTTAAGCTTTGCCTTGTTTGCAGATCAATTTAATGACTGAAATGGTTAAGATGCAAGCCAGACTTAAGCTTGATAGTGCTATGGTGTTATCTGCTATCCGTGGTTTGTTGGGCACCTTATCATCCTTGGACTCTATCAGGAAGGATAAATTTGTCATCGTCTCTTTGGGACAAAGAGGATATGAGCAGGTACTTCCACCCTTTTCTTGTTCTATTTTACAATAAATTTGATGGTTGACGGTTGTTTTAATATATGTTCCCTTTCTTTAATTTCTGGACATCTTGACCTCGTATACACCAAACCTTTTCTTTTGATAAAGTTCTGTTTCTTGTGTACTTACATATGTGCAATAGCGGAAAATAGTTAAGTTTTATGCACCTTTCTTTACATGAAAGGAGAAGTACTAACAATCTATAAGTTTCAAGCTCCAAGAAGAGAAGTAAATTACCTGATTTCCATTCTCGATAATAAAAATGCTATAGATTTAGAAGCATAATTGCGCAAGTGAGAAATAAAAAACCTTGATGAAACCTACCCCCTTCGTGCATGGAACATGCAGATAACTATCTGCTATTACATGTCTATCATGCAATTCATACAAAATTTTATAATAGTTAGCATATTGCAAGAGTTACTATATTCTTTAACTGAATAACTTCCTTTGTTTTTTATTCTCAGAGTTTGATGCATCTTGGAGATTTGGTGAACAAAGTTGCTGAATGTGATCTTGACTGGTTTTGTCGTGCTAAGCTAATTGATTGCATTTGCAATTTTATTTTACTTAGTCCTCAAATTGGTCAGGTGATTATTTCTCAATTACAAATAACCAGGAGAAACATTGGTTATCAAGTTTAGAACCAATGGTCTCTTGTTTTGGTACTTTGTAATCTTCTTTCCTTCTATTATCACGTTGAATGGTTGCTGTTGTGTAACTCTTTTACCAGACACTGATCGAAAGGTTGCTGTTGATGCTCCGAGATCCTGATTATCGAGTTCGGTTCTCCCTGGCTAGACAAATTGGTGTTCTTTTCCAAACATGGGATGGACATGAAGAATTATTCCATGATATTTGGTAAGTTTGTTCTACAATTACAATCATACCTTGCTGCCTATGCTTATATTTGGTGAACAAAGCTTGCCGACCCCCCCTTCTTAAATATAAAGGGTACAACTTGCGTTAATGCTGTGAATGTCCTATGTTTACCTGTTATTTATTTTGAGTTCTCTTTTCAAGGTGTAATTTTATTATTTTAGATATCTAGATATAATTAAAATTTTTATTAGAGGCGATGTTGCATTCACATGCGATAACTCATTATTGTCATTATCCTTACTGCCAATTTTACTTTAAGTCTATTATTGCAGTTGTAGTTATTGTTTATTTTATTTATATTTTTGGTCCAAGACTCCAAAGTCTGAAATTCACTACACCATGGGGTGCAAACCTGCCCTTATAAGCTTTGTTTGTCATGAGTATATTAATTATGTTTTAGGGCTAATTTACACCCTCAAAGTTTGAAGTGATTTTCAAAATGGGCCTATGAGGTTTTAATTCTCTCACATTGCACCCTAAGGTTTTGTAATTGTATCAATTTACACCTTTTGTGTATTTGAAGTCTATTTTCTATTAAATTGATGAGTTTTTAGTCAATTTGGTATAAATGTCACTTGCATGTCAACCTAATTACGGGTTACAGGCTCACCATGTCATCAATTTAATAAAGATGCAAACAATTTAAGACCTCAGGTTGTAATGTGAAGAAAGTTAAAACCTCATGGGCCAATTTGAAAATCACCTCAAACCTAAAGGGTGGAAAATGTAGTTTATATTTTATATTACCAAATAATATTTTTATTAGCTAACATCTATTTTGTTGTTTTTCTAGTTCCAACTTTGGTGTGGTGTTGGTGTTTTTCTCTCAAGAAAAATGTGTTGCTGCAAGTGAGGTCATAGCGGCCGGTCCACAGCCTCGTCCCACAATGGAAACTGTCATTATTACTCTTATGCATCTTGCTCTGCATAGTGAGAAAATAGAGTTTGAGGTATATATGTATCCTTTCTTTTGTTTAATTGATATCCCACTTTCTGAAATTGAAACTTTGTGTGCAATTCAAAGGAGTTCGAGTCCGCAAAAGATGTTTAAAAAACAAAAGAATAAGAATCCGAGGCTAAAGAACGTGAAATGTGGGTCAATGCAAGACAATTAAAATTGACCATCCTTGAAATTAAGGAACATGCAGTCAGATTATCTGAATACCAAATATATTGCTTTTAGCTTTTTGCTTTGTTATTTTATTTTTTCCAAGGTGACACTCCATGTTCTCACAATTGTTGCCTCTCAAAGCAACTTTTAACTCCACCATGATAGCTAAGCAGGTTTGTCAATATTTAATGTGAGAATTGACCTGGTCGGACATCCATGACTTGTCAGTCAAGTCAACGATGTTATCTATAGATTTACTTCTTTTAGAAATTAGAATACATTTGCATATAATAAATTTAATTCATGACTTTGTAAGAAGTTGTTTTCTTGTGCTTTTGTACTTACTTGGTAAGTTCGTTCCATGACACATGCAGGCTGTATTCATGATATGTGTGGTTTCTGCTATTGATCCTTGTCAGAGGTACACTATCTGCACTGTTTTGGTGTATTGATTTTTCATGTTATGTTTCTTCGATCTGTAAAGATTTTCTTTTTCCCTCCTCAGGGAATTGGTCCTTGCGGTACTTGATAATCTCTCCAGCCAGCTGCATTATAAAACTAGGTTCAAGGTAATAATTGTAGTTCTCTTGTATTATAGACTATAAATTTTCGTACTAGTATTTTCTTGTTATTATTACTATTATTGTTGGGAATTGTTAATGGCATTTCAAAATAGCAATCATGGGCTCCTCCCTCCTTTAGTTTTATAACTAGGGATGAGTGCAAGATTACTTTTCTGGAGTGCAACAGCTCCCTTATTGTCATATTAGTATTAGACTTTAGGCCATTTATTTGTCTCACATAAGAAAAATGATTTTGATGGAGTTAAGACTTTCAGTTATCTGGTACTTTTTACTTGACCAATAAAAATGCTGTATACGTATGAGGTCACCAAGTTTCTTTTGCAGTACCTGGAGGAGATTATAGGATCAATTCTCTTTTGTTGGATTGCTTGTGGTGTAAGCCTTGCGGCACTTGTGGAGGTAATTTGCTGTTTCGTCCTATTGTAGGGTAGGAAGGATAGATGATTTAATTCGTTAGGGTATAGTGCAATACCTTACAAAGAGGAACTATTAGAAACTTATTGATAATGAATATCATATCCCTAAATGTCCAATCTGATAAGTTGGCAATTGTTCTTTGCAGATTAGGCAATTGTTTGTATCAGATTCGGAACCTAGTTATTTCATGCAGTATTGCTGTCATTGGCTTCTCCCGGCTCTACTTCTGCATGGGGACAACTCCAATCTCAGCTGGGTTGCCAAGGTAAAATGAATCTTCAACTTCCCATTTGTTTGGTAACCTTTAAATATCCACCACTTAACCTGTACATTTTCACTTGAGTAAAATTTAGCTGGGTTACTATGGTAGGTGCACTAGCTAGGTTATGTGATTCTTTCCCTATTCAGCATCAAATTAGTAATATCATTTATATTTGTCGTCAACTCTTGATTTCCTTTCAGTCCACTGTATATATATATATATATCTGCATATTTCCTTAAGTTAGTCTCACACGTTTATTTATTCCAGATTGCTGGTCAGCCTCTGGAAGTTCTGGTGAAAAATCACTTTGTGCAGATTTTTTCAGTTTGTATGGGATTGCATTCTAGTAAGAAATCTGGGTGGGAAAAGGGAGCAGATGTGCTTCAGAATTTAATTTTGCGTCTTGCTCAGATATCTGAGAATGAGCGGGACAAACTCATTAAGAAACATATGGTTAGCTTCTGATTCTATGGATTTCTGTACCTGCTTTCTAAATTTGATGGAAATTTAGACTGAAAAACTTTTATATCTTACATTTGGTTTATAGGAATTTCGTACCAAACAATGAATTAAGTAGTTGAGGGCAGTGAAATGTCTCCGCAGCATACATCCTGGCATTGGCATTAATGATATTTATGAGAAAAAGAGAGATATCTATGGTTATCCCCTTGTATTGAGTTGCATTTCTATGAAGTCTTGCTTGTTCTGATTTGAAATATGCTTCCATGATGTTAGATATCTTTGAACATAAAATCTCATGTGGTGTACTCTATAAGTCTTTCATTCAATATATTGATCATGGGTCTTTTAACGGATTTCCACTTGGTTTTGCATTTGATGCTCTAATTTTACTGGAATGGTAATTCATCCAGTGTGTATTGCCAGTTTGGCATCATCTGCTCCATGTTCTCCAAAATAATTGATCCACACGGTTAGTTTTATTCAGCCAGGCCCATACGTGCGAAAGCATGTTGAGAATATATAATTTTCCATTTGGTATTTTAAGACTTCCAATTCAATACGTATAATCTTAGGCCTTTCCTCTCTTTACTAGTTGGTTTTGGATTGATATCTCTACCTTTCACATATTTATATGGTATTTTTTTTGTTTAGCATAATTAACTGGATGATTTAATGCTTTTATAATTATTTCCTTAAATGCCATATTTATAGGTATCTATTGTCAGCCACATTCTGTCTCTTGGCTCGTCTGCATCAAACCCTGCAGTTCCATTCTTTTCTAGGAACACGATTGCACGTGCAATTCAAACAGTTGTTGACGGATTTTTGGAGAAGTACACTATTTTCCAAGCTTTCTTTGGGATTTAAATTTTATTTCGATTACTTATCTGATGACTCTTTCTTAAAATGTTTTCCTAATGGCCCTCTGTGCAGGGAGGATTATGCTACAAGTATCTGTGTTGTTGACAAGATTAACATTTTTCGACCAGATAGGGTTTTCATGGTAAATATGCTATTTAGGATATCTCTTTATGCCTATTTTAGGATTCCCTTTATATTCAATTCTTTTGTTCAGTTGGCATGTTCAATGCTTTTTGTGAAATTAACTGCTAATGTTGTTCTGCAGTTTATAGTGGAACTGCACTATAAGATTGCAGCAGCAACTCACCATAGGCATGCATGTCACCGGCTTGTTGGAGTTGAGGTGCTTATAGATATTCTTGGGTATAGAGCTGCTGTTGCTAGCACGTCCAAGTAAGTTTATAATATCAGCATTCAGGATCCATCATTAGATAATTAGAATGATGAATGTTCAAGCAATTCACGCAAGCTTCTAATTAATTCATACAAGCTTCTAATTAATTTTGGTATTGATGCGACTAGATTAGCATTTTTCAAAAAAGAATGCAGATGCCTTTTGCAAATTATAAGTGGTGTAGTTTGGGATAAATGCGCACAGTTCCCTTGTCTGCCCCCATTTTTTAATTTAAAAGTAATTCATATGGTATTCATATCTTTTAATTGTGTTTTTGTTCAGTGTTCTTCCTGTGCAGTGAAAACACTGAAATGTGATTTTAAATTGTAGAAAGCATGACATTTTTTTTTGGACGTGTAAGTATATAATTTAACATGCCCTTAATATTTTGCGATTATCTGATGTTTTATGCAGTTATCTTTTCAATTTGGTTGGGCAATTCATTGGCTGCCAGGCTTTACTAGATCAATGTTGTCGTATCATTTCTGCACTACTGAAAACTTTTAAAAGTAAACCATCAAAAGAAATTATCTGTGTTCTGGGTGAGCAACTTCAGGTGGGTTCCTTTGTTAGTCAGTATATCTATCTTTGATTCTGCATCCCCACCTCTCCCCACCACACACACACAAAAGAGCCCCATTCAGTACTCTGCTTTACCCATGTTCTGCTTTGAATCCTTTGATGCAGTTTTTAGTGTCAAGGTTGGTGGCATGTTGCATTCCCTCTGAAGCTAAAGGAGAAGACTCTGGCAGATCATCCCAAGTCTTATCTTTGCTCCTCCAGCTTACTGTGGATTCTGATCCATCTCTTTATGATTATATCAGAGTATCATTTCTGACTTCTCAGCAATGAATTGTTCCACCTCTTAAATAGTCTTAATTTAATTTTACTGGAATGATACCTGTTCATTTTGTGTAATTTCTGTGTGGCAGGAATTGGAACCCTTCCCTGAAATAGATATCTTTGATGGGATTAGAAAGTTCCATCAGGAATTATGCCAAGCTTACTCTTCAAGAGATCATTTGTTGAAGGTACATTATATCAATTTATATGTTAGAATGTTAAAATAATCGTAGGTCACACTCTATTCTTAAGTTTTTGCCAATGGTGATAAACCTATTTTTCATAGTATTAAGCTATTTAAAAGGGATATCCTGAGTTCAAATCTGAAACTGCAACCTTTCAATTTATGTTGAATTTCATGCGTTAGTCTCTCTGGTGGTAGAGAAAACTCCCATATGTGATGGGGAGTGTTAATAGAATTAATAGTTCATCCACATTCTAACAGCGTATGATTTTTGAAATACCGGTAAACCAACGGAGTTTATCAGCATAAATTTACTTTTTGCTTTTATTGAGATTCAACTATGGTTAAATATTTTTCCATACTGATTACGCTATTTAATTTGTCCTTTTCAGTTTGCTGAGAGATCTTGTTACCTTCCGCCGAGATTACTTCTGTGGAGGTGGTTCCCTCTTCTTATCAGTTTCCTGTCTTGTTCTCTAACGACATGTTATTTGCAGAGTGAAATTGAAAAATCACTTAGTAGGAAAATACTATAAAATGGTTATTGGGTTTGAGAACAGCTGAACGTTATATTTTTTGGATTGTAATTTAAGGTAATGAGATGCTTTGTGAACTTGGTGTGTTCTTGCAGTCTCCAAGCACTACACAAGAAATTTCTTTTGGGTGAGACATTTCAAAGGAAAAAGAATGCAGTAGAACTTGTGAATGATACATATTGGCATCATGACCATGAAATTACCAATGCTGTTTGGTCACTTGTCCGCACGTGTGGCTCAGATGATACAAATACCGTTGGAGTTTTGCTCTCTGATTTTATATCTAGGGTACTTCTGCTTCACTGATATTATTAAGTATATCTTTTCTTCCGCACATTGTGCTCTATAATAATATGTTTTCCTTTTCTTTTCCAAAACGTGCAGGTTGGAATTGGGGACCCACATTGTGTTGTTTTCCATCTTCCCGGAAACTCTAGTAACATCCATGTCTGCCGACCTATTAATCATGACTCTTCTATAGAAGTCAAATTTCAGATGGATACCGGCTTATCTGAAGAACTTTTGGTTACGCTTTTAAAACTTCTGAAGAAATACTTGATGGATGATTCCGTCAAAATAGTAGATATGACATCTCAAGCTCTTCGGGTAATTCTTTGGAGGCTAAGTTGATTTGCCCTCTTGTCAAGTCTCTCAGATTTCGTTGAATTGTAGTGTTGTCTTGACCACTACATGTTATTAATTTGATACTTGACCTGATTTGTTGATTATTGTTCAATTTTGTATACATTTGAAGGACTAATTCTTAACTTCTTACGATTATGGCTTATGGTAAGTTAAAACTTGTGGCACACTTTCTATGATCTATGAGATCCATAGGTCTCAATTCTAACTACAATCTTGATTGGTTGAGTCCAAGACATTTTAACTGTTTACTTGCACAGTCCCACATCTGCATAAAATTAGAAAAGATGAGCTTGGAGGACTGTAATTGTCTAGTTAGTAAATTTATGGCTATATAATACTGTTTCACTGTAGAAAAATGCTTTAAGCATGCAGGTTATTATCCTACATCTCCACTTGTTGAAAATACACCTCGGTAGTTGTTGCCCAGGAACTGTATTTCTTATTTTGAAACACTATGGTTATGCATGCTATTGTATTGTGTGAATTCATAATTTGCTGGGGAAGCCTTTAATCTATTGTTTGCTCTCCCTCCCCGTCCCCTTCTCCTTTCTCCCTTTTTGGCTTGTTGTAAACTAATGAATTTTGTGGGGTTAGATAATATGCTATTTTCTGCTGAAAGCAGGGAATTCTTTCAACTCAAAGAGGTCAAAGTGCTCTGTTGTCTTTTGATTCTTATGAGAGGTCTCTTATTGAGGTAAATATGCTCCTCTGTACTTTTATTTTTATGAAATTTTATTGGTAGTTTCATTAGTTATTTACCTGATTCTAATAGTGCAAGTGATGCCACTTCAGTAGAAAACTAGTGTAATTCTATTCCCGTCTTTCCAGGTTCACTCTAAGGGTGTCAACATTGAGCTGGTGGAAAAGCTCCTTTTGGATCTAGATATTAAGTTTAAGGGTAAGCTAGTTGTACTTTTTTATATTAGTTCATTTCTATTTAAAACTAAAGCTCAAAATGTCATAAAAGAATCAAAACAAAAAGTGATGTTCAAATTTGGCTAGGCCAAAAGTGTGATTACGTTATAAACTGTTGGGTAAGGGTCTTAGTAGTAGTAGTGTTACTTAGTTGGGCTTTCTGATGTGCCCCTAGAGATCCACGCACTCCATGCACTTCCTTTTGTCTTTATTCTGACTCTTGGGGTCACGAATTGAATTATAATGAAATTGCTTTGAGTCGTTTACCAATGTTGTAAAATCTTTCTTTATTTTCCATTTGTAAGTTACTATATGTGACTTCAACTCTCTTGATTATTATGTGACTTCAACTCTCTTGATTATGTTACAAGCTGTATTACCTTCAATTTGGCTTTCATATTACTTGTCACACCTTTTTCTTGGGTTTACTTGCTGTATTTGGTTTCATGAATTAATCTTTCCTTAATTTAAATTTTCAGCTGAAGCAATTCCATTAGAGAACTCTACTGTATGGGCAACACAGGGTAAAACTTTCGATACATGGATTTGTCCACTTGTCTTCTCACTGATTGGTTATTGCAATGATGTAATACTGAGGTATCATCTTTGACTTTGTTATCTAAATATGTTGCCTATGAGTCGGATGATTAGCCTTCACTTTGTTTAAACAAGTTTATTAACTTTACTCTTTTCCCCCTTTTTTTCTGCTTTCAGATTATGTCAGGATATTGTGTTAGCAAAAGCTGAAGCTGCGGAGCTTCTATTACCAAGCCTTGTTGTTAATCTTGCTGGAAGGAAGGATATAGATGTTGACCTCTTCAAATTAATCTCTTTGCAGGTTGAATCTGGAATCTAATTTGGTCTAGTTTCAATTGTATTATGATGCATCTCCATTTTGAGATTTGTGTCTGCCATGTATACATAACAAATATTAGGGGTATTTACATGACCTTTCGGTAACTTATCTTTTTTGAAGGTTGTCATTCTATAAATGGCAGCAAATGAAAAAGAGCCCATCTTCATTGGAAATGGTTTTGATTGCCTCTTAATTTTGGGGCAAATTTTGTGTTGTGAAAATCGCTATTTCTTTTTCTTCATGCTATTGAGGATTGTAAAATGAGATGTAGTATGATGGCTTAATGTAAAGACTTGGATGGGTTTGATGTTTCATGTCTTATCCTCAATTTTGTAGATAGTTTCTTAGTTATCCTATATGAAGCTTTGCATTTCTTTTTCCAGTCTTCCGTATCTTGTTTGATTGGTTGTCTATCTTTTATATGCAGGTGCAGGAATTTATATTTACAGACTCTAATAAGTTAATCAAATCAATTCAAATTTGGTTGAATGCTCTTAATGAACTTCGGTTATGTCATGTGATGCAAAAATCTTCATCGTTCCCATCAAGGGCAGAAATATCTAAGGTAACATATCAAACTAAATTATAGTCGCTTATGATTTTCTAGTGAGAGGTCTATTGTTGCTGTTGACAATGATATTGTACTAATTTAATTGTTCAACGTATGTTGACCAGAATATTTCACATAGATTGTACTAATCTAATTATTACGTTTTGGGTTTGCAGAGCGCTAAACCTGCTAGTTGTAGTTCTAAATCCCGTTCCACCCCCGGAAAGGCTAAAGATTCAGCTCCTACATTAAGTGCAGCGGCAATGTCGACGTCTTTATGGGACAAGGTATTTTGTACTGCATATATTGACTTCTGTTTGGAGTTATTTGTAAGCCTCACTCTTTGGATTGTTATACATGGTTTATAAATCGTTAGTTCCTGTCTTGTTCCTTTTTCTATTAATTCATCTATGTTTCCAGGTTTATTGGCTTTCTATTGATTATCTTGTCGTTGCCAAGTCAGCAGTCGTGAGTTCCAAACAATCCTGCACTTCTCTTTTCTTATAATCTAATTTTGACTTCAGTGCCCAAATGATTTTCTTTAGTTAATATCCGTATGTTCATTTTCTTAACAATGATGTTTATACTTCACAGATTTGTGGCTCATACTTTACTGCTGTGATGTATGTGGAGCATTGGTGTGACGAGCATTTCAACAGCCTCACACTGGGGAGCCCTGATTTCTCTCACATTGAAGTGGTTAGTCACACAGATATAATGAGCTTTGTGTTCATTTTTCTAATGAGCTGACCTGCTAGACCTGTTAATAGTGCATTCTGTTTTAAAATATGCATATGGTGATAGATTCATAGGCCTTAAACTTTTTGTTGTCCTTTCTCTTGATTTCCTCCCTGTTCTGTGTTTGGTCTTTCTTCTCCAGTTGCCACATCATATTGAAATACTTGTCGCTGCGGTCACTCAGATCAATGAACCTGACAGCTTATATGGGATCATCCAGTCACATAAGGTCAGTGAACAATATGGTTTTGCGATGAGGTGAAATACTTGTAGATGTCCTAGATATTATATTCAATACATCAGTATATTCTCATATTTGGGTATTTTTTTTTTTCTTCTTGTTTTATGGTGATGGCATTGAAAGTTGAGCTCTCAAATCATTACCTTTGAGCATGAGGGAAACTGGAGCAAGGCCCTCGAGTACTATGACTTGCAAGTACGTTCGGCTGCCTTGGTACCAGTGGATTTTGTTTCCAGAAATTTGTCAGTGGAAGAGACTCAACCAACAGATCGTTTATCCAATCCCATATTGGAAAATGCAATGAGGCAGAGGAAACCATATAAAGGTTTGATTAGGTCATTGCAGCAAACTGGATGTATGCATGTTCTGGATTTGTATTGCCAAGGATTGACAACTCGGAAGGGACAGTTTGATCATGATCTGGAGTTTACTGAATTGCAGGTTTGCAATCTCAACTTATTAAAGATGCCTGATTAATGACATGTTTGGCTTTCTAGTTAGCCTTTTTTCTTGCTAGTTTAATTCTACGAGGACCATTTTTCCCAATATTGCTGATATACTATTTGCAGTATGAGGCTGCTTGGCGTACTGCAAACTGGGATTTCTCCTTACTTTATGTTGGTGACAATTCTATTTCATCAAGTTTGCACATCAAAAGTGATCATTTCAATGAAAATTTGCATAGGTAAGAGATGTCCCATATAAGTGAGGAAATCATACTATACGTTAGTGTTTAAGTATCTTAGACAATGTTGTGTTTCCTCTTGTAAAATTTCAGTTGTTTGAGGGCACTGAAAGAGGGAGATTACAATGAATTCCATGGAAAGCTGAGATATTCAAAGCAGGTGATATGAGTCTCAACTTTGTCTCCCCTACAAGTTGGACATGTGTAATTTTACTTATGCGTGTGTTCATACTTGTCAGGAGCTTGTGTGGTCTGTTTCTCTTGCAAGTGAAGAAAGTACTGAGCACATATATTCAACAATAATTAAACTTCAGGTATGTGATAAACATAGAAGGCGTGTTTTTGCGTATTTGAATGATTTAAGTTGTTGATTCAACCTTGACATGCCATGAGAACCGAAAAAAAAAAAAAAAAAAAAAAAAAAAAAAAAGCTCATAATGATTATGCCTTTCCAAATTTATTGCCCACAAGAAGATTACTCTCTCTTTCTTCTAACTTATGTATCCTGGTGCAGATCCTTTATCATCTTGGCATGGCTTGGGATTTACGTTGGACATCATCTGATTATGATGAGGGTATAAATTTTCATCCAAAGGTGGAAGAAGTAAATTCTGAACCTGTAATCCCTACCATGGATCAGGTATTATGCTGGTGGATGAAAGAAACAGAGTAGACTTCTTTGGTTTGATGACGCGTTATTAGTACAAGTAGCTACTAAATGATACCAGTGATAATCATGTATTAAATTATTTCTTAGAAGTTAGAACCAACAATTGAAAATTAAACGAGTAAATTTTGTTCGCTCAAATTACTGACTTCATCTTCCATTCTGGCTATATGACAACTGAGGTTTTAGTGGTTGATGGTCCTGTTGACATTTCCCAGTGGATTAGCTCAAGTGGGTGAGCTATCTATATTACTGATAATAAGCAAAACAGTATTTCATCTAAAACATATTACCGGACAATGTTTCTTCTTCTGAGTTTCTGGACCTTGGAATGGATGAAGATGCTGCTTGCTGTCTTTTGAAATCGTGATTTAAGCTTTACTTTTTCCATCACAAGGTTATACATTATCTCCCAAGATTAGTGCACATAGAAGTTAAGATATTTTCCTGCACGTAGTAGTAACTCGTCGGATAGCTAGCTGTATGTACATATTACAAGAAGGTTTAACGTATAATGTATGTTCTTTGTTGTTGTTGGGTACCGTTTAACTTTTGTTATGGTTTCTTCATATATAGATAAGGTGTGTCATCTGTGATTAATTTAGTTTCACTTAGCTTCTATAAATATATGTCCACTCCATGCACACATTTTTCTATTGTAAAAGAAAAACTAAGTTTCTGGTTACCTGACATAATCTTTTAATTTCAATTAGTTGTCTTGGCTGAACATGGATTGGAGTTCCATTTTGGAACGGACACAGTTACACATGAATTTACTGGAGCCTTTTATAGCGTTCAGGCGAGTGCTACTTCAAATCTTAAGCTGCAGGGAGTGTACGGTGCAACATCTTCTGCAGTCCACGTCTACCCTCCGTAAGGTATTATCAGCATTTTCATAATCATAGAACCATCCACTTAAGCCCATTTCCTGAATTTTCCTAGTCTGTTTTTCTTTGTTTAAAGGGTTCTAGATTTTCTCAAGCGGCTGCAGCCTTGCATGAGTTTAAGTTGCTGTGTGTCGAATCAGGAGAGCAAGATTCATCTCTATACTGGCTTGGAAGGGTACAGAGTCCCTATAATTCTTAATTTCTTACCCGGCTTTAAGTCATGTTTGCAAAAGTTAGAAATTTACACTGGTAAACTTTTGTTTCATGGCAGCTTGAAGAAGCAAAGCTTCTGCGTGGCCAAGGTCAGCATGAGATGGCAATCAGCCTTGCAAAATATGTCTCGCAAAATTTCGTGTCCAATGAAGAGTCTTCAGATGTTCATCGCTTGGTTGGGAAGTGGCTGGCAGAGACTAGATCTAGCAAGTTAATAGAAAATCTTAACTACTGATTAATTTGATTTTGGATGCAAATCGGAGATGTACTGATTTTTTTTATCTTCCTTTTTATTTCTCTCTGAAACTCAACTTCAGCTCAAGAACTATTTTAGAGAAGTATTTGAAGCCTGCTGTTTCGCTTGCTGAGAATCAGAAGGATACAAAAGAGATGTCCAGAGGTAGACAAAGCCAAACACATTTTCATCTTGCACATTATGCAGATGCTCTTTTTAGGAGTTATGAGGAAAGACTTACCTCTAATGAATGGCAAGCAGCAATGCGTTTAAGGAAACACAAGGTACTTGAGAATAAATTAGAAACAAGAACTCAAAAGTTACATGAAGTTTTGTTTCATGAGCAATTTTGTGTACGTGTTGATTTCACAGACAATGGAACTGGAAGCACTTATTAAACGGCTAAGATCTTCTACAAAGGTACTCCCACCATTGTTATAATCCTTATTTGCCATTTTGGTTTAATAGGAACCATGGGGATAATCTCCTAAATTTCTTTTTACATGGATTTTTCTTTTTCTTCCATATATACTTTTAGGGAGAGAAGAGTGACTATTCGGTCAAAATTCAAGAGTTGCAAAAGCAACTTGCAATGGACAAGGAGGAGGCTGAAAAACTCCAGGTAGTTGTTACACCTTAGTTTTGTTTAAGTCTTGTTCACAATGTGTCCTTTTCACTTTCTTTGTATTGGGGTGTAGAATTTGAATTGCTAGTCAATAATCTGGGGGAATTCTGGATCTAAATTCTGGGTTTCCTGTGTTAAACGATTGCAAGGAGTACTGAGCTTATCTTCGGGAATTGACCTGAGCCTTCAAAGTATTCTGAAAACTTAATCTACTTTTAACTGTTTTATATATTTTCGTTGACTTCTCAGGATGACAGGGACAATTTCCTCAGCCTAGCATTGGAGGGATATAACCGTTGTTTGGTTGTTGGTGACAAATATGATGTGCGAGTGGTATGTACTTACTCCTCAATGTCTATGTTCCATAAAAAATAATCTAGCACTGTAATTCTGTAGTGAATGGTCCAAAAGCCTATGGTGATTCCGATGATTCTTGCAACCCTTAATGTTGATTACTTTTGCAACTTTTATTTGATTTGAACATAAAACAATTTGTTTGCCTTGGATTGAGTGGATTTTATACAAATAAATCCCTACCAAGAGATTTTATTGTTGGAGAATTGTGTATAATTCCATTGAGGGACTAACATGTGCCTTCAGGTTTTTCGGTTAATTTCCCTGTGGTTCTCTCTCTCTTCAAGGAAAAATGTCATAGATAGCATGCTTGCAGCAATCAGTGAGGTACATTGTGAATGAGAAAAATAAGTATAAATCAATCTTGGAAATAATAATAACTAAATTTCTATTGTTTTCTTTAAAAAGTACTACACACACACGTGTACACACATTATATGTTGCTAGATAATGCTACATAGGAGTTTAGCTTGATTTGTAATCCAATATTTCTACAGGTTCAGTCTTACAAATTCATCCCTTTAGTGTACCAAATTGCTTCAAGAATGGGTAGCTTAAAGGATTGCCCAGGACCTCAGAATTTTCAGGTTCACATTGAACTCATATTCTTGGCTTATTCAGAAGTCGGAGTATAGTCTGATTATAATTATTGGATTTGCAGTTTGCCTTGGTTTCTCTTCTGAAGAAAATGGCTATTGACCATCCATACCATACTATCTTTCAGGTATTCACAATTAATTTTATTGGCCTCAACTGGCCTGAAATTCCATGCATGTCTTGTGCTTGAGTAATACGAATACAAGGGTTTCATATTTCAGCTATAATAAGAAATGGGAAACAAAAACCTTACTTCTCATTCCCCTTTATTGCACCATAACTACCATGCTTTTTCAAATGGTTCTCATTGTCATATTCTGGACCTGTTTTATGCTGTAAAATACTTTTGACTATATTACATTCCCATCTGTGCTTGCACTAGCTTCTAGCATTGGCAAATGGTGACCGTATCAAGGACAAGCAGCGCAGTAGGAACTCATTTGTGGTAGATATGGATAAAAAGCTTGCAGCAGAGAATCTCTTACAAGAGTTAACATCGTATCATGGAGGCATTATAAATCAAGTATTTAGCGTCATTTTCCAGATTAAGTATTTTTTGTTTCTTAATTTATAGTTGTAACTGTATGAACTGAAAAATCGTACATATTTGCATCCTTTTGTCAGATGAAGCAAATGGTGGAGATCTATATCAAACTTGCGGAACTAGAAACGAAGAGAGAGGTTAGTTAAACAGATGTCAAGTTGGTCTTTTCTTCTTCCTAGTTTTTGTTACTCATCCTAGTCATTTAAGATCTTACTAAAGTAACTTTATTGCTTTCTTACTATGATGAAAATCCTTATAACAGTTTTGTCTGCTACTACCTAACTAGACTGTGTCAACAGGATACCAATAGAAAGGTAATGCTACCGAGAGAATTGCGTAATCTTCGGCCGCTGGAACTTGTAAGTACAGCGCAATTGTTCTTTGTATTTAGTAATTTGTAGGGATGTGATGATTGATACTGTGAAATCTTTCTATACAACAAACCATGGTATTTAGGAAATGAAAGTTATTCTTGTTTTATGACTTGAAAATTCTAATTTGAATGACTGATTAGGTGATTTGGCATCTTAATTGTTTGGACTGAGAGTTGCCTTGCCTCATTGAGCTTGCATCTGTTCTTAATAATTAATAACTTTGCATTTATTATGAAATCACAGGTGCCTGTTGTGACGGCTACCTTTCCCATTGACCGTAGTTGTCAATATCATGAAGGCTCTTTCCCATATTTCAAAGGATTAGGAGATTCAGTTGTGTACGTCTTTGGAATAATCAACAATATCATGTTAATATTTTATTTTATAATCTTTTTACAATGCTACTTTCTGATTTATATTGGTGTACATACAGAGTAATGAATGGTATAAATGCTCCAAAGGTGGTCGAATGCCTGGGTTCTGATGGTTGCCGATACAAACAGCTGGCAAAATCTGGAAATGATGATCTAAGACAAGATGCTGTAAGATTTTCTACTTGCTGTTTATATGCCAGCTGTGCGTGTGCGCGCGCACTCATGCCCATGCATGTGGAAATACATATGTTTTTGCTTGTATTTTGTCTGACCGTCGAACTATTTCCCGGGCAGTGTAAAATTCCAAACTTTCTGAAGCGTCAGAATTTATACTCGACTATTCCCAAAAATCCTCCTGGTTTGAAATGGTGCATCTGATATGCTTTTTGTGCACGCCTCCTTAATAGACAATTACTAAGGATTAGATTGCTCTTGTTGCCCAAACTCTTCTTCCTGGACTAATTCTTTACTTGGTCCTTTAACTGGTGTTGTGTTGTTACCTGCCACTAGTTGATCGGGATTGCTATGTGTAGCTATGGAAGACATTAGTAATATTAGCTTTATTGTGAGGGCCTTGTCTTCAACGCAGTCTCACTTTTTTTTGTTCTTTTCTTAAATAAATGTTCATTAGCCTGCTTCCTTTTGGTACAAGTACTTCTTTCATGTTTTTTTTTTTCACTTATATAATATGTTTTTCAATATATTTACAGGTAATGGAACAATTTTTTGGTTTAGTCAACACCTTTTTACAGAACCACCGGGATACATGGAAAAGAAGATTAGGAGTGCGTACATACAAGGTATCTTTTTCAACACATATCATATCACGTCATTATGAAGCAGAAGGTTGGTATTTAGTTTGGCAAGAATTTGGCGGAAAAGAATTCACCAGCATTCTTTTTTTTTTTTTTTTTTGGATGATTGTTAATAGTCGACCCCACTTAGTGGGAAAAGGCTTTGTTTTTGTTGTTGTTGTGGATGATTGTTAGTGCAATGAGGAATTAGTTCCCTTGATTGTTTTGCGTTTTCTTAAAACATTTTTACAGTTTGAAATTTCCGTTGAGAAATAAATACTATCAGTTTTGTATCATGTATCTTTATTCTTTAATTATTATACAGATCTTTGTGCACTTTGAAGATTTTGTTAAATGAATTCTTGTGCGTGAAAATTGCATTATTGCTTCCGACTGGTTGTGCATCGCTTTGTTAAATAATTTTTTCCTACCAATGATCTTTATCATTTAATTCTTTTACCTATTAAAACATCACATTGTTCTTGATGAGATAGGTAGTTCCATTCACTCCAAGTGCTGGTGTTCTTGAATGGGTTAATGGCACTCTTCCCTTTGGTGATTATCTTATAGGAAGGTAATTGGTACCTTCTTTTAAAGCCTACGTGAATATTTCCAATGATCGAATAATTTGGGTTTTCTAATTATTTTTTTCAATTTTCAGCACGAGAAATGGAGGGGCCCATGGTCGATATGGAGTGGGGGACTGGTCATTTCTCAAATGCCGAGAACACATGGCAAATGTAAGTTTCACTCCTTAAATTTTGTAACGCTTGGAAGTTTATTGTGATTGAAGAAAACCAATTACTCAAAAGGGCATTGTTGAGAAGGAAGAGTGCTCTCCTATTTACTAAACATGGAAAATTTGTACGAAGTTCTTGTATATTTCTTAAGAGACAGATGTACGTCTGGATGCCAAAGTAGTACTATGTTCACCTTAGACCAAACTTATATAAATGCTTTGGTTTTCGGCAGGGAAAGGACAAGCGCAAGGCATTCAAGGAAGTTTGTGCGAAGTTCAGGTATATCATTTCTCTGGGTGAACACCTAGTTTTTCAAATATTAAGCTGGTGAGCTTCTTAATTCCAAATAAAAACCTCATGCAGGCCTGTCATGCATCATTTTTTCTTGGAGAGGTTCTTGCAACCAGCTGACTGGTTTGAGAAGAGACTTTCATACACTCGAAGTGTTGCCACTAGTTCAATGGTTTGTGATTTATACTCATGCTGTGGCAATTGGCGTTTGGCCATAAACTGTAATAATTCTGAAAACTGTGCACCATATTCAGGTTGGTTATATCGTTGGCCTTGGAGATCGACATTCTATGAATATCTTAATTGATCAAACCACTGCAGAAGTTGTTCATATAGATCTTGGCGTTGCCTTTGAACAAGGCTTGATGCTCAAAACACCAGAACGGGTTTGTACTTGTGTGATTATTTTTTCCCTGCTAAGCTTGTTTGCCTAGCTTACTGAATTTTGTATGGTTCGATGTTCTTATTATAAAATTAATGTTTACAGGTTCCATTCCGACTTACAAGGGACATCATCGATGGCATGGGTGTGACTGGAGTGGAAGGGGTTTTCAGAAGATGCTGTGAAGAAACTCTTTCTGTTATGAGGACAAATAAAGAAGCACTACTGACCATCGTTGAAGTATGTTACCTGAGTCAACTTCTCTAATTAATAAATGAAACCCGCAACTTCTTGCTTCTCTCGATATCTGATTGTATTTCTATGCAGGTTTTTATCCATGATCCACTTTATAAGTGGGCTTTATCACCTTTGAAAGCTTTGCAGCGTCAGAAGGTAATGAAACTTGGTATACATTTATTCGTTGTTTCACCTGTAGTAGCTGTTCAAACCACCCCATCCAAGTATACGTTTATTCTTACACTGAATACATTTCTTTGTCTTGGTTAGGAAACGGATGACGACTTGAACTTAAGCTTTGAAGGCTCGCAAGATGAATATGAAGGTAACAAGGATGCTGCACGTGCACTGATGCGTGTAAAACAAAAACTCGATGGATATGAAGAAGGGGAAATGCGAAGCATACATGGACAGGTAGTTCTCGTGCGCTGCAGTTTCATCGATGTACCTATAATATTGAAACAAATAGCACCAATGAACATCTTATCATTATATCCCGTTTTCATAATATTTAGTTGAAAATACGTCTCAGCTTCGGATATCTGTATTAAGAGAAATCTGAGTTTGCAGGTTCAACAACTTATACAAGATGCGATTGATCCCGAGCGTCTTTGTCAACTGTTTCCTGGATGGGGAGCATGGTTATGATGGATTCCTTCGTCATCTTAGTCCCGAAAACTTCGAATCATCTCTGTACAGGCGGCTTTTGGAGGTATCAAGTTTTTTGAGCATCTCTCTTCTTTTTGTATATATACCCGAGTCGGCTGTACCGGGTGTAGGTCCATGTATAGTTCCATAGACTCCGATGTACAGGCCTACGGCTGCTGGTTGCACCAGGTCAACTAGCCATGTGTCCCCATTTTCTGTGCTCGAAATGTCTCGAAATGTAGGAGAAAAGCTTGGTTGTACCCGTCACACGACGCGAGAGAGAGCTAAAGGGTATGGAAATTTGGAATCCATACAAGTTTTTTCTGGAATAGTAGGGGCAAAAGCTGCCTATCTACTGCAAGGCAAGAACAACTTAAGTATATTTACTTACATGGCATAAGACACATCGTCATGTGTTGTCCCGTCTTAGACTCTCAATAAAATAAAAACATAAAAACATCTTTGTTTCATTATTACAAGACATTATAACAATATATTCGTGTCATGCAAGTTGTTCTCGTCTCGAAGAAAAAGACTTGTTATTTACTTTCCCCTCCAAGGCAATAGTAACATCCCCCCTTTGGACGTACTAGTGTCTTTGCTTTTGCTAGTTCTACCAGAAACTCAATTATTTGGTGTTTACGAAGTAAATTTCGAGGCGTAACATCTTCCAACAGAGGCCAATACCACAAGGCATGGGGATTGTTTGACTTTTTATCTCTTACGGTGCGTTGACCCAAAAAACAGTAGAAGAAAGTGCCAGCTAGGCGGATTTAGGAGTGTAGTGACTAGTGAGTACCAACTTCTAGTGGTTCAGCTCAAATCCATGTTCTTCGACCCACAGAGACGAGGACCTTTATGCCCATAGCTTCAGCTTCTGTCTATCTTTCAGTTAGACAACAGAGTCTCATGTTGGTTAGGGTCTGTTTGGGAGTGATTTATGAGAGCGTTAGAATCATACTTAAATTGTTCGGTGAAAATCTAGAACACTTTATTTGGATAAGGAAATTTAAGAATATTAAGAAATTTTAAAATGACGGAAATTGAAACGATATAATTATATTATCTAGAATTTATGAAAATTTTTTATTTGGTTAATCTAAAAAAAAAAACAATGAATTTAAATACATAATTTTTTACTTTTAAACTTTTGCTGAGAAATTGAGAAATGATACCTATTTACATGGAATTTAAACTTGAAAATTGGAGGTTCTAAATTCCAAGTTTTTTAATTTTTTTATGTTTTCTATGAGGAAATTCTAAATTTTTATGTTTATGAATTCAAATAAAGGAATTGGTGTATGTCAATTTACAAATTTCGACTTTTGTCAAAATTCCAAATTTGTTTCCCTCGTCCAAACATAGGGTAAGTTTTTAAATGAGAGTAAAATTATTGACAAGCAAATGAAATGAGATGCGTGTTTTCTATAAAAGTGATTATTTCAGCGAAACACAGTGATTGTTGACTTTAATAAAAAAAAAAAAAAATTAAAAATCAACACTTAAGGGAGTGATTTTTGACACTCCGAAAATCCTTAAATGGTTGTTTTACGCTTCTCAAACTGCAACTACTAGTGTTTTTGTAGTGAAGTTTATGACCTGGAATGAGGATCCTGTTCGGCTCCTCTTTGTGGGCATCTTGGGATCCTCAAATAATGTTTGTTCATCATATATCGTGAGGTCAAAAATCATTTTAAATACTTTTATTTAAAATTAAATATAAATAGTACTTGACGAAAACTAACCGTACGAGATATATGAACGGTTACGATTTGAGGATTCCTAAGATCTTCATAAAGAGGATCCGAAGAGGACCCTTCTGGTATGACCTGACCCAAATACCGCAGATATTATAAAAAAACTATGACTCCCCTCCCCATGTAATCCGAATCCTTTACAAATTTCTTGGTTATATTGTATTTCCCTCGAGGAATTGGCATATCTGGCGATTCGCACAAAGGAAGGGACCCTGCAGAAAGTGGAACTACCTCTTCACAGAGTTTATCCAAGCTCTCCTGCAGACGTAGTTCCATTTGTCTGCCATCACACACATATCACCATACAAACAACATGCAGAAAACTTTGAACAACATCAGTCTATGGGATGAATCCAACTTACACCATCAAAACCAAAACAACAAGATCATTCGGACACTTAATCCAAATCTTTTAGCACGCAGAGTCAGTCGCACGTAATCAAAATATATTCAATTCAATATGTTCTAGGTTCAAACTTTCACTCGTCGTTTGATCATAAATTAAATTTAAAAAAAAAGTTTTATTCTTATCATATATTTTAGGGAATTTTAACGAAAAGCTTCGGTACTGTTCATTTTAACGAAAAACCACATTTTTACACTAAAAAGTCAATCATGGTACTATTCACTTTACCCTTTATTTTGTTTTTAAAGTTAAAAATCAAAATTTTCAAATCATTTTTATTAGTTTTCCTTATTTTTTATATCACATTCATATCATCTCTTTTAATAAAAATATGTCTTACATGTGTTGATGGATCCTACCTTATTAGGCTTGTACTCCACACGACACATTCTGCGTTAAATTTTTTGTGATGACAAATCACACGCTGATGATCAGAGAAAAACTAAAATACTTTTATGAGTCTTCTTGGCTTCTAAAAAAAAAAATTAACTGCACCGACAAAACCACATGCTGATTCAATTTTCAAAAAAATAAAATAAAAACCAAGCCAAGCGGCACGAAGAATAACAAAAGGTCAGTGCGCAAAATCATTTCCCAATATTAAATTTAAGATAAATGTTTGGATAACCATAACCTCCCATCCAATTCCCTGACCGACCAATCTTCTCAAATTCCCTCATATCCCAATGAAGCCCTTCCCACCCAGAAAAGCCAAGATATTTCCAAGGGCGTTATAGTAATTCCAACAGTTCAAAACCCACACGTCACATTTCCGCTTTCGGACAAACCGCCTTAAACAGAAAACAAATCAGCCCGTTCCACCTCGCGGAGCCCCGAGAAATGGTCGCTTATAAAAACGGTTGGCATCCAAAACCAATGGCGGCCGCACCCACCGCCTTTTTTGTGCTGTCAGTTTTTCAATTCCTTCTTCTTCTTCTCCTCCATTCCTCCTTCCCCAAGCAATCCAAAAACGCAGTTTCCATTTAAATCCCAACCCAGAAAACCAAAATCCAAAGCCACCAAATCCCCCAAATCCTGAGTTCTATGAACCCCTTCTTCCCACCTCTCTCAAATTCTCAGAAGCTCCCATTGTTTCTTTCTGGGTTTTTCTTCTAGTTCTTGAATCTCAAAACTTTACACGAAATCTCTGGTAAAATCATCCCAAAACTTCCCAGAAATGTATTCGTTTTGGTACTTTTTGGTTGTTTAGTTTGTTTGTTTTCTTGGCGTTCTGAAAAATCTGCAGACTCTTCTTCTTTCATTTCATCTTTTGTTTTGGATCCGATTCTTTTGATCCAACGCTTTCTGGGTCCGATTGGAATCCAATGCTTATCTGATTCGTTATTCTTTTTGCTCAACCCCCACGAAATCCGATTCGTTATTCTTTTTGCTCAACCCCCACGAAAGTCCTATACATGAACACCCTTTAGATATTAATTAAGATTCTGTTTTGTTTTCTTCAGACTGTAAAAATCACAGTAGGTTTTAATTTAGTTGTTGTGATTTTCTTCTGGGTTTTGATTGCAATGGAGTACAGAAATGATTATCCAAATCTTTCTTCTGGAAATTCATCGGATTATGAACGTAGCGACCAATTCTCCGATTCGGGAAATTCATCGGAAGACGACTCTGCCTCAGAGACCGTCCAGTCGTCGATCTCCGACTCCGAAAGCGTCGCCGATTCGGGTTCTTCGAGTTCCGGTAATCAATCTCGGCCGTTCGGTGATGGGTTGGTCCCACTTTTCGACGGAGACAGAGTTCACGACCTCATCAAGCAGCGGTTCCTTTCGAGCTTGGGATTGCTTGGGGCGCAAGCAAGTGTGGTGGCGGTTCACAGGAACTCCTACTCGAGCCTTGTGGGCCAAGCAAGGCTGCGTTCCTTTCAAATTTACTTGAAAGCGGTGGAGGAGAAGTGCGGAGGAAATCCCAACGTGAAGTACGCTTGGTACGCGCCTTCTTCGAAAGACGAGATTTCGAAGATCATCTGCCATGGTTTCGGCAACTTTGAGGAGCCTCAGAGAGATGGGGTGTTCGGCAATGGTGTTTATCTTGCTCCTGATGATTCTCCTATGCAATGGTAGGTCACGTTTTCGACTTCGAATTTGAATTACTACTTCAAAATGCGTATGCATTTTTGCACATTCGTGTACGTTTTCGACATTTGGTTGACAAATTTGATTTGTTCGTTTAGTGTGGAAAGCTTGAACGTTGACGAAGACGGTCTACGACATCTCCTGCTCTGCCGTGTGATACTGGGGAGGCCGGAGGTTGTGTGTCCCGGTTCTAAACAGCATCATCCGAGCTCCGAACAGTTCGATTCCGGCATCGACAGCATCTTTGCTCCCAAGAAGTACATAATTTGGAGTACGCACATGAACACTCACATCCTACCGGAGTATGTCATCAGCTTCAGAGCTCCTAATTGCTTGAAAGGTAATGCATTTTCCCCAACCTTTTTGTTTCTGAATAATTGTTCATCTTCTGAGTTCAAACTAATTAACATTTTGTTTCGATGGTGTAGAATTTCTGAAGGTTCAAGAACCAATCAAGAAACCGACTTCGCCGTGGATGCCGTTTCCGGCGCTAATCAGCGTGCTTTCGAAGTTCTTGCCGCCACCTTCCATTGCCTTGATCAGCAAGCATTACAAAGATCACAGAGTAAGTATTACTGCTTTCTGCATTGAATTTTCAAGATTTTGTACCCTTTTCTTCTTGTAATTATTCTCCATTTTTTAAACCTTTTTAATTTTATTTTTCAGGAGAATTTGATTACAAGGCAGCAACTAATACAAAAAGTGAGACAAATTGCTGGGGACAAGTTACTGGCTTCAATTATCAAATCTTTCAGAGCCAAGGTTTGAATTTTTTTTTTTTGTATTTACTTAATTTATTTATTAATACTTGGTTATTGCTTCTAATAACATGCATGACATCTATTTTTTGCAATATTGTATTTATTGGCATAATATATAATTTTGCAATATTGGTATGACTTGTAAAACTTAAAGGAATTAATTATTATCTTCAATTTGGCAATATCGTTGGCTACTTGGTAACCAAGGCAAAGACTTCTTCCTATATTTGGGAGTTTTCTTGGAGTAGTTTCTATTGCCATAAAAAGGCCTTATACACACCAATTTTGTTTTTGCCAACTCTCCTACATGAATTGTGTCCACACAATCACACGTCTGTTTTAGTTATTTTATAATTTTATGGGTCTCACGTTATGCGAGACAATTCACACGTTCAGTCTTTAGTTTTGATAAGTAACATCTCGTTAATATTTGTCCGATTTTGATATTTTTTTTATTATTCAATTGTTTTCTTTCATCCTCCTACTTATCACCATGTTTTACATAATTTGTATAGAACAATAAGATTTGTAAATTTTGTGTGTGCAGCAAATCAAAACATTGCAAACTAAAGGGATGCCCCAAGCGGAGGCAGCAGTAAGATGGACGGTGTAGATTCACCAGTTTTCTTTCGATGATGACGATGATTAAAGAGTGAACAGAAGGGACTAATACGGTGCGGATCAAATTGACATAATATACCCACAAGTGAGGGGATCCATCAGAGATTCCTCAAGGGCTTGTCTGTAATTTCAATGAGTTTAGGGTTCTTACTTAAAGTCAATAGTCCTTTATACCTAATGTTCTTCTCTCTTTTTTTTTTCTTTTTTTTTTTCTTCTAATTTTCTGCTAATCATACAACGGATCTTGTACTGGTTCGAAACTTCGAATGGTATTGTCCAGAATTAAGGGCTGAGATTTCAGGATTATGTTCGTTCTTTTTTTATTTTTTTTTATTTTTATATGAAATATTCTTTGATATCATTGTTGGAAGAATATGTGCATGCCTACTTTTCTATCGCAAGAATTATTGTTAGCTTAATTCTTCAAGTAGAAGGATTCGAAATATTTCGTGGTCGCCAAGATTCCTCCCTCTAATAGTCATGGTTCTTCTTGTTGACATGTAGTAGCAGCTGAGATTTTGGATTTGTTCACATTCCACAGGTCGTGGAGTATATTGGTAACAGCAAAATTAGGTTATATTGATACATGAAATCGGGTCATTTTGGATAAACTTATATTTGATTATAAATCACACAAACGCACAAAAACACAATTATGTATCGTGTTTCATTTCGCCTTGGGCTTACTTCCACTGTTCCATATTGGTGTAGTTTTCGCTTCTACCATGTAAATGTAAGTTACATTGTACAAGGAGGCTTGTTGTAAAGTGCCTAGGGTTTAGAAAGAGAGTTCCTCCCTATGAGGGTGAGGGATCGTTTTTATAGGATTAAAGTTTCCTTGTCCTTTTACATAGTCAATGAGCTAAATAGACAGGTTCAAAGAGTGATGCCTAACCTATGGTACAAAAAGTTCTTTATTTGTTATTTTCGACTCAATCTTTTTAGGCAATTAGTCACTTTAAAGTCTAATTCAATTACGAATCCACGCTATTAGGTTATATTAATGTCTTCACTTCTTGTTAGATGAATATACTTACTTTAATATTGGAGTTTTTTTTAACAATACTGGAGGGTATCGGTGGATGATGAACAATGTGTTTTCTTGCCAAAGAAAAAAAAATGTGTTCATCAAAGGTCAAGGTTCCCCCTCCCCTGTTCTGCATAGATTTTATCTTCTCCAACAGATTTTAATCCCCTTTTTAAGTTTTACATAAAACGAATGTCAAGAAGAACTTCATTGATCCACAAAAACTCATCGTATCGATTTTTAGTCAAACTTCTAAGTTTTTAGTCGAACTTCTAAGACTCAATATTTATAATATTTTCCTAATTACATACAAAAAGAATCTCTCAAAAACTCAACAGTCGTATTTTTCACAAAAATATAACTCTCGATTCTGAATCAATTTTACGAACTTCTGCAAATATCATCATAGAGAGTCTACTTTCATTGAATTTCCGTTACACTAGAAAAAAAAAAAAAAATCATATGGAGTTGTGAATAGAGTGAGCAAAATGGTTCAAGATTACAATTTGAAGCCAATTCCATGGTTCATAGCCTTTTAGACTAAACCCTACTTGGTAAGGCTTCAGCAGAAGGTGTACTCTACACGAAGCCAGGAAGAGTCCAACATTGACTGAATTAGGCTTAAGGCCTCATGCTATATTAGAAAACTAAAAGGAAATATGGAACTGTCTAACTCTCTGTGTGGACGAGGGACTCTAAAGTTTTACGAAATTTGAGCCCAATTTTTCCGTCACGCACCACAAAATTTAGATGGTGGGTCTTGAAAATGATTAAATACAATACATTTGAGATAATTTTTCAAAATCCTTTGTTCAGAATCTTTATAACGCATTTGTAGTGTTTTAGTAGCAACTTTATAGTGCTTCGGTAATTAATTGGCGATGTCCTAATTCAATTTTCCACCAGTCACCACCACCTCTCTCCACGGCCACCGCCTAATGCAATTTTCTTCCATTTAAGTTGATGTGTATACTTGTGATGAGAACCAACTTTATCTTTGGAAAGTCATAATTGCGTTAGGATGTTGAGGAGCATTTGTTGGTTTTGGCACATGTAACCTTAATCTTGATTTATTCATATGAACCAGATTTGTTAGAAAATAGATATGTGAACCAAATTCAAGAGAAACTAATAATGTTTAGAAAGATGATCAATGTTGAAACTTCTGGAACTTCTACATTGGGTGGACATTGAGACCACCCAACATTGAAATCCTAAATCCACCACTGCTTATGAGATGTATTTTCTAATCTCTGGTGGGTGGTAACACATTCTACCCAAGCTTAGTTTTATGTTTGTTGACAAACGAGATCAGAATCTACATCATTATAATCATTTTAATTAGGTGGCAAATTCGATCTTGGGTGCGAAAAAAAAAAAGAAAAAAAGAAAAAGAAAGAAAAGAAGAGTACATGGCTCTGTTTAACTTGGCTAAACTTATTGGTATTATCATATTAGAGGGAATGATTTGGTTGGAAATATTTATGTATATTTTTATGCAGACTGCGCCATAAACACTTTAATTCATTAAAACGTATGGTATAACAACAAAATCAAACCTCATCCACGCCAGCTGTTCATAATTGCAGCAAGAAATGTACTTTACTTGCTTTCCAAGGCTAAATTAATTTATGCAGTAGTTATATTATATATGCTTTGACAATTATTAACCTAGAACAAAAAAGAATGATAATTCATCGATTAATACTATTTATTTACCAAAACGTGTGCTTTTTTAGCACGTTACTTGCAAAGAAAATATAATTTGATGGGAAAATAATGAGCAAGAAATGCACACCAAATGTTTTGCACCATGTGCGTTGATGAAATAATTATTTGCAAGTTTGAAATTTAATTGGAACAAATTTGAGATGAGACCCAAAAATCATCCAAGCATGTTAGGCCACATCATTGCTAGAATATATTTGGTGGCTTTATTGATTAATTAATTCCATGAGAGAAACTTTCGTAACGATGTCATGTGGTCTGGCATATACAGGAAAAATTCCTAAAAATTATCATGTTGACACGAGAAGGTCAGAAGAAATTCTTAAATGCGACAAGTCATGTGATGAGAAATTTCAAAGACAATAAAAATTCAAAACTGGTGCATGTAAATTTTTTTCATCGACTATGAGATGAAGTGTGGCTAAGGGCATAAGACAAAAGCTCAAAAGTAACGTCTATTCTATTTTACCCATTAAATCATATCGCCAACCCTTATGAATCTCATTAATATTAGGTTAGGTAGGCTTGATTGGCAAATGATCATTATTTTTTTTAAGTGAAACGATAGCGGTAATCCATTTATACGACAAAACATGATTACAGCAAGCGTGCCAACTGAGTACATCTTCTTTAGTGACCAAAACTTTGATCTGGAGAGAATAAGCACAACTAGGCTGAGATGTAAACCACTGTTAGCACATCTCCATAGCAAAAAATAGGAATAGGACACACTCGTCCAAACCATCTAGGGCATCATAGGATCTAAATAGATAAGAGTCTAGGGATAGGAGGAAAACACTCTTCACTAGCTAAACCAAATTTAAAAGTACTCTCAATTTCTGGATCATTCTTTCCATAAATGAGTGAGGGTAAATAGTCTAGGCATGGAACAACATTCCATGTATAGGTTACCCTTATTAATGATCATACACAACCATAACTTAAAATATGCATGAACTTATTTCATACTAATCATGAACTTAAATGAAAACATTGAACAATCACTCAGTACGATCTGGTGGTATTTCTTTTCACTTGTAAGTGAGAGGTCTTAGGTTTGAATCTCGTAGATGGCGAATCCGATACCAAATTAGGTTGCCCATTATGTGGCTTAGATGAACTCCCTCATTTCTTTAGTGTAAAATATATCGTTATACTAAAAAAAAATGAAAACATTGAACAAAGTTTTAATTAAATATGATGAATGTACCATCTAATAATAGAAGAGTCCGCCACTTAATACTATGGTCTAGTGATATTCCTCTTCACTTGTACGTGAGAGATTTTAGGTTCGATTCTTGCCAAATGAGAATTTGAACCACAATATTATTGCTAACCCATTGTGAGGCTAAACTCACCCCCTCTCTCTTAACGTAGATAATATCGTTTGTTCAATTTGTTTTTTTTAAAAAAGACTCCAAATTCGGTGTCACTGGCACATGACTTTGGCCATGGAGGCGATTTGACCACAAATCAGTCAAGAAAATTTCGTCGTCGTCACGGACCAAGAAGACCAAATCAAACCCATCGATCTATCTTTAGGAGAAAAAATTTTAGTGTTTTGAAAACATAGTCCGTTACACCATGTATCATAATACAATTGGTTAATTTTTTTTATTTTCTTTTTTAAATTTCCTATCAATTGAATTATGAATTTGGTGTACCAGACTATGTGTCATGCACAATGAAAATATCTCATCCTCAAGCAAATGATGATACTTTATATGAAAAAAGGTCGTCTTATCTCACAGGTTGGACTCTGGAGTACAAAAGGTTTATATCTTCCCAAGTAAAGGTTTTCATATCCACATCACACAACTTGCACACTCCCTCAATTTCCTTCTATCATGCTAAAGAATTTCCAAATATATGTTGATCTAGAAGTATCAACTTGGTGGGTTGAGTCCACATCAAAAGAACTCACTGGTGATTTAGATAAATCAAATTTGTTAATCTTTCTATTTTATAATTAATGATCACTGGGGTCACTCTCATATATTCTTGCTTAGGCAAACACCAAAATTTCAAGTTGATTAATCCCTTTCAAATTGTGAACAGTATATTGGTATTGTTATCTACTTGGACGCTATTAAGAGTGTTTAATTTGACTCACATGAATGCATTATATATGTTTATCGTGAATCTGATAGCAAGGGTGGGCAAGAGACTTCGAAAAGTCTCTAAACCGGATCGAATATTGACCATCAAGCAGCTGGATAAGATAGGATGGCGTGAGGTTGCATATACCCTTTTTTACACAAAACCATCAGTATTTTGGCTTTTCTCCTTCAGAATTCACCATTCACCATTCACCATTTTCACTCAAATTTCTATATTCCAACATCCTTCCTCGATCTGTTTGGTGCCACAAGCTTTAAGACCTACCCACCAACAAGGAATACCTTAAGCAAAAACACCACATCAAGCTTTTATAGATCCCCAAAGATCTTAGATCCGTCACTAATTACCGCGTCTCTTTTTTTCTGTTTCTTTTTTTATATGTCGCACGTGGTTATGTAAAAGCAGTTTGTAATGTCCTAACATTGGAATGAAGGGAAAACATATACACACCAATAGATTAAGTTAAAATTGTCAACAAATATAATAATACAAGCAAAATGATTCAACAACCCGGCAAATTGTATGTTTTATTTTCTTAAGCTTCAAACAGCTTCTCATGAGCTCTCTTGACAAAAATATTTTTTTACTGTGCTCGAAATGCGGAGTGATACACCATATGTTATTATACAAGTGGAAGAACACTTACAAATAAAAAGTCTATCACTAATATAATGACACATAGTGGACCACTCTGTGTTCTAGATACATTGAAAAACTCTCTTCCATACACGTGTGAACATATAAGCTTCACACATGTCAAGTAGCATTGATTTCCTTTTTTTCATACGAAAAACAAACCTTAGTTTCCCACGTAATTATTTGTTTAAAATTGGACAGCCAACTACAACGTCTAGCCGCCGACCTTTCCATTTTCCGCCCATAAAATTCCATAATTAATATATAAAATTTCATACAAGAGAAGAAGAAGAAAAAGGGTTCGTATTTAGGTATGAACAGTAGAATTTTTGCTCATCATTATAGTTATGACATCTATTACGTGTATTTTCACCTAATTTTAATTAACTTTTATTAATATTACTTTTTTAATTTAAAAAAAAATTAAAATTTTAGATGAAAGAACCCGTGATAGAATATTAAGTACATATTTAAAAATAAAAAAAAATTTACGATGAAGAACAAAAATGCAACAATGCATGAACAGTAGAGGACGAAAGGTGGCGATTGCCCCAATCAAACCTCGTCTAGCAATTCCCACTGTCGCTTATTCCAATTTATACAAAACCGCGTATTATGCAATTTTCGACTATTTAAAAATCCAACAAAAAAAATTAAAAAGACAAATCTCGTTCTCCTCATCACTAATTTTTCCTTTTTTTTAAAAAAAAAAAAAAGGGAAAACAACTTGTAGCAGGTCATAGTTATCTACTTTTTTGGGGGGTCGAGAAGACTCACAGTGGTATTTTAGCCTCCTTCTAGCCACAAGTTTAGATTCCACATCAGCAACAGGTTTCGAACTCGAGACCTCCAGACTTTAGTTTTAAAAAAATCTCGTAATCTGTCATTTACCATTGAAGCACTAGTTCATGGTTACTCCTCATCACTAATTGACTCAGAATACATAGTCAACGACTGCCTTTGTATAAGGGTTAGTGATCATACGTTGTCAGGATAACAATTTTATAAAATAAAATAAAATAAATACTATTATTATTTATTAGGAAATTTACCACCGTCCATTCTTTCAACTTGTCCCTTTGATTTTCAGCTTTCTTCCTTGATAAACTAAAAACGGTTTTGCATGAAATATTTTATGTTAAACTAGTTAACAATTGAACTCAAATCCATTTGCTATATCAATTACGTCTAAATTTGGAGAAAATTTTTAGTGTCCAAAAAACAGGATGGGACGTCAACTATCATTGTATAAGTGGATAAAAGTATTATTTTTCAAGTGTAACTCCACTTGTATAATGACATATGGTGTATCACTGCATATTCCAGGCACTTTTAAAAACCTCTCTTAAATTTGCATTAAACTAAGGACTTAAATTAGATGAAAAAAGCTAATTTGCACTTGTTGAAACTATGTTTAACCCTACCAAAAAGTAGGGATTGCTCAAGTTTTTTCATTAATATAATTAGAATTGTTATTATTAAACATAATAAAAGCCAATAAAAGCCAATTTTCCACAACCACTCATCACTAGGTTATATATAAACTCTCAAATCCATTGTGGAAGGATCAAGTCCCACACTTTGTTTCGTTTCCACCCAAACCCTCCTTCCCTATTTCCCTTCCTTTATCTTTGCCCTCTCCTTTTTCTCTTTCCCTTAAAATATAGAAAAGCTGGATATCATCACCAAAAGCTCAGAGAATTGAAGAAGCTACCAGAGCGCTCTACCAGATTGATAATAATGCAGGCTGCTGCTACAGGTCCGCTAGTCTCGCTCTCTCCCAGCTTCAACACCTACTCTTCCTCCGACAGACTCGCCCAGATCGCCGCCCGAGTCGTCGACGAGTTCACCCACCAGGATCGCCAACTCACCCAGGAGCCCTACTGGGAAAGTATATACGATCACCAGGAAGAAGAAAAACTCCACCACCGCCGACAGCCGAAAAACGACGACGTACAGAAGGACAAGGAGGAGGAGGAAGAGGAGGAGTTTGAGTTTGCTTTTGTCAGCAGCGGAGGAGAGTCGCACACGTCGCCCATCTCCGCCGACGAGATTTTCTCCAACGGTCAAATCAAACCTACCGTCTACCCTCTCTTCAACCAAGACTTATTATTAGCTCACAACGACGTCGTATCCTCTACAAATGCTAACGACGATGCGGATGACGCCGTTAAGAAGCCGAAACCGCGCCGTTTGCCGCTCAGAATGCTCATGATCGAAGAGGAGCGCGAAACAGGGTCGTGCTCGTCCTCCGAGGCCGACGACCTCGAGAACCTGCCACCTGGCACGTACTGCGTGTGGGCCCCTCCGAAATCATGTCCTGGACAGCGCCGCTGCAATAAGAGCAGCTCCGGCGGCTCGTCGTCGAAGCGGTGGAAGTTTCGGAGCCTTCTTCACCGGAGCAGCAGCGACGACTTCGTCTTTTTGGCTCCCTCGTCGACCAAGAGAGCTAACAACAAGAAGGGAGATGACGTCACGCGGAAAAGAGTCGACAACAGCTGCGGCGGCGTCGGAGAATGGAGAGCATTATGTCGTGAGGAGCAAGGCCGAGGAGGCAGGGGATAAACGACGGTCGTTCCTGCCATACAAGCAGGACTTTGTGGGGTTTTTCTCTAATGTGAATGGGATTAGCAGGAATTTGCATCCATTTTGAGCGATCAAGTAATTGAAAATTTATCAATTTATCTTAAGTTTTGAATTTTTTTTGTTTTAGTATTTTCTCATTTTCTATTAGTAATTTTTATTAGTTTTTACGGAAGAAATTTACGATTAGTTAATACTTTGAGTTAACTAATTTGATTTCTTCATTTTGTGTAATTAATGAAATATATTATGTATTATGGTTTAATATTATATTCTGGTGCTGATATTTCTATTTGTATTTTTATTTACCCATGGAAATAAATGTTTTTTATTTGTGACAATTTTTTGTTGTTGGAACTCATGCGCCACGCGGTATTGCTAAAAAGTCAATTTGGATGACAATTAGGGTTTTGTCCTTTTTCAGAATCTTTTCCATTAAAAATAAAAGTTATCATTTGAGTAGTTGTTAAATGATATTTAGCTGAGTTTAGGTACCCAAAATATAAGTAAATACTTTATTAATACAACTTCCTCAGGTATGAATTCGGCTGATGCGTAAAGTGAAAATCAAACAATAAGTAATTAAAGGGTGTCTTGCAAGTAAACGGGAAGATGGAGAGAATGAAATTCGGCTATTGATAATCTCAAAAACGAAATTGATTATATACTTCTAAAAGTTGAAAAGTCAATCTTAAAAACTTGAATTATAAAATGAAGCCTTAATTTAATTGCAAATTAGATCCACTAGCTTGAATTGTAAGGAATGTTTTTGCTCACTACTTTATTTATCATCGTTAAATGAGTTTAAATTTGGAGATTTGTGTAATGAATAGACATAAACATCAAAATTTAAACTCATCAAATAATAATAAATAAGATATTGAATGATGAAAACTAAAAATTTCGAGATTTGTTCATGTCACAACTAAAAATTTCTCCACAACTTGAGCTCGGAGAGCAAACGTGCATCCTTATTGTGTTATACCAAATTACATAATCATACATGTCATGTGGCATTACAGCTTGATATTTCACTCCCATACTTTATATTTTCTTAATTTATATTATCTCATATTGACTTTATTTTCTTACTGTACATTACACATGGGTTTCAAGGAAGTACTTTTCTCAATTAGTTCGAGAAACATTCTATAACAATTTGCAAGAAATTTGTAATACTCAAAAGACAAAAAAATAAAAATTAAATACCTTGTCTTAAAAGTAGGTAATTGATTATTTGTCGTCATAGATTAGATTGTCCCACTATGATTCACACAAATTGACGACTCTTAGTCACAAGAAAATTTTTCATCGTAACATGGGTACATTACATGTTTTTATATAAGTGATGAGAAATTTTATTTTTTAAGTTATTAACTTTTTAACACAAATATCTTACTCTAGATCTCACTGTCTGAAATCTAAGGATCAGGTAATTCGAATCACTCAGATTGAATCAGACTACCGCCATTAACTCATTCCATCAACTTACCTCACACGAACCAACTACTCCAATTTTTCTTTCACACAAACCAAATACTTGAAGGTTCGGACGATAAGGTTTGGAGAGGATCCAAATTGTGAATGCAGAACTTTTTTCTCATAGAGCTCTCATAGAATTGGACGTGGCTGCTGGTGCTGGCTGATACATACAGCCAAAAGGGTGACTCTTTTGTTAAAGTTTCTAAAATGGGACCCAAAAAAGCAACAAGGGAGGTGGAAAAAGCAAATTAAAGGTGAGATGACTGTGAATTCGACAAGAGAGCCATATTTCTGTGTCCCATTTGGGTGCCATTTGGTCTTGGTCCTTCATCTTCTGCACCATTTGTGCCATTTTCCCAGAGCCAACGACCAACATTGGGAAATGTGTGAAGCATATTCTTTGGTTTCTTTCTATCTTTGGTGTGAGAACTGAGAGAATGAATGGTTATGTCAACTATATTTTTCCAGATTTGCTAACTGGGTACTTTGGATGAGTTCAGTAACTTCATTTTCGAACGAAAACTTAAATAGTTTCAACCTCCAACCATATCGTTGTCAGGATCTTTAACCTATCTCCTCTCATTTTCTGATATATCTCATTTTCGTTGAAGGAACCCTAAAACATGTTCTATTGCCAACTTGAGACCTCTCTTAACATCCGAAAGAGAAGTGTCACTAGACAAATTACTAGTTAGTGCTTGTTTAATGTCCCTTTTAGTAAATGTTTCAATTTTTATTGAATATCTGTAGAAGTTCTTTTTTGCATATTTCCATGTTTTTATTTATTTATAAGAAATCAGAAATTATAAAAAAAATCATTAAAAACTTTAGGGAAAAAATACCAATTGTAAAGTATAAAATTAAGAAGGATAATGATTTTGACACTCATGTTTCAGATACGCTGAAAATTAAATTTTTTTATTTTATTTTATCTGCATTCACATAATGCAAAATAAGGCTGAAAAAGAAATGTTAAATTCACTTAGCCTTAATCAAACTTTCTAGTGCCAAAAAAGAAACAAATTAAATTAAAAGGATAATTCAGGTGAACTTTATTTAGCTTCTTGTACACATCCCAATAAAGAAATAAAAAATATGTGATGACTAAATAATGAAAGGAGTTTTAACGAAAAGCCTACGGTACTGTTCATTTTAACGAAAAACCACATTTTTACACTAAAAAGTCAATTATGGTACTATTTACTTTACCCTTTATTTTGTCCATATAATCAAAATTCAAAGTTTTTAAGCTTTTTTCATTGGTTTTTCTTATAATGAAAGAAGAAGGGAGTGAGAAGCTAGCAGAGGGATCAGGATCCTCTCCTAATCTAAGGACGAGGATCCTCATGATTAAGAGATGTGGACCGTTGGATAAAAATCCAACGGTTATAATTATTATAACTTTAAAACGACTCCCCTGTTTGTAACCGTTGGATAAAAATCTAACGGTCCATATCACTTGATCATGAGGATCCTCATCCTTAGATTAGGAGAGAGAATCCTGGTCCCTAGCAGAGAAGGGAAGGTGGGCATCTGGTTCTCGCTGTGGCCACCGTCCTGTGGGGTACCAGACCAGATAATTGCTACTACTTTCACATCCTCTCCTCCCTTTACTTCTTTTAGAGCATACGATGCCCAAGGCTGCACAAAATCTCTGGAGGGTACCCCTTATTTTTTTAGAAGAATTAATGAAAATAACTTAAAATTTTTGAGTTTTAACGAAAGTGAGAAAATAAAAGGTAAAGTAAATAGTATTAAGATTGACTTTTTAGTGTAAAAATGTGATTTTTCATTAAAATAAATAGTACCGAAAACTTTTCGTTAAAATCCTCTTGGATCATGCCCAATGAAATCCAGAGAGTCATGATCTTCCCTCCATCCCCCCTCTTTGATTTTATATTTACCAAATCAGTAAAAGCTTATTCTTTTCCAATCTCATCTTAAAAAGTTTATTAGGTACAATAATGACGGCTCTTTATCCGGCACAGTACCAAAGCAAACGCTTGACATTGACGGTATGAAGGATATGATATTAGTCAATGTAGTACGGTTTAGTTTAGGGCACAATAAAATCGAGATGTTACAATACAGTACGGTGTATCAAACGAAACTCTAAACCTACAGCTTTGTTAAAAAATAGGATTCGTCCACAGTGGTGTATATATTTGGTGGTGTACAGTAATGGTGTGTGGTACCAGTCTATTTAACTCGAGAGTGGGTAGGGTTTCTTAAAGAATGAATAGCAGCTCGCCATGCCCATCTCCATAAGCACCCGATCCACTCGCAGACACTTATAGGAACAATGACATATACACAACTTTTTATCAAGGCGAATAACTTACATGAAACGGATTCATCGTCACGTAGTGTCTTGTATCTTATAATACATTGTCACGTGTAAGTTTTTGTCTGTATGGAAATATATATATATATATATATATATATATATTATTGGATTGAAATGTCACGTGTCGTTGAATCCGTTCCATATAAGTTACTCTTCTATCAAATGTCATATACAGTGGATTTATAAAACTAATAACAAGAGAGCTTTCACAGGAAAGAAAAAATTAAGTGGGAGAATAGTAGGAGACTTGGATGCTTTCAAAGGATGGAGATTGTAGTTTTGGAAGATACTGCCATTACTGTTAATTGACAACAATCTTAAGCTAGCGTACTTATTACTCTCTTAAAAATCATTAGCATTTTGATTTTATTTTCTCTCTTGCCGTGGAATATTTTACTACTGGAGATATATATGTGGAAAAATGAAACTAAGGGAATCAAACTGATGACGTAGCATAATCATAAAATAGAAATGGAACTTCGTGATCCATTCTGAAACAACCTTCTAAATTCATTGGTGTAATGTACTTTGATAGATGTCCCTTAACCAAAATATCCCTAGGAACTGTATATAACGGACGGATATTATACAGCGGTATGTATACGTATTTATACTCGATAATTATGAGTAAATACAAATCAATGAATATCATCAAGTCCTGGTGTATATATATGTGTTGTGGCTGCTGTATGTATGTATGCATGCCTGCATGTATATCTGTAGTGGAATCTCATCAAATATATATATATCCACCTCACGAGAATTTTCTAGAAAAGTGGAAAAATAATCACTTGCATTGCATGCATGGAGAGAGACCCCCTTCCTTCATCTCATCATACAGACTAGACACTGGCTTGGCTCGAGTAATGGGGTTGGTTGGTGTTTGATGGAGACAATTGGACAAAGCTTTCTTTGGCAAAACGCCCGTGTTTTGTGGGCATTGTTTACACAGTGTTTACAGTTATGCATTTATATCTTTAATATTTTAGGGTTCACTCGTTCTCCTCTTTCTGCTAAATACTACATATATATTATTTATTTTATATATACATATATATATATCTATATATATATATATATATAGGGATAGGATCAAGAGACAAATACTTTTACAAACATTTTTACACTTCTTTGTAGCCTTCTTGATCCTATCCTATATACATATATGTTAGGATCAAGGAACATAAGCATTTGACACATATTTTGACATTTGTTGATGCACAAAATCGGCAAGGACTTTGGTACAACAGAAAGTGTCAAGTTTGTGACCTTCACTAGATTGCTCTGGTCATTAGTGTGGATAAGTATATAAATGAATAGAGATAGGGAAGCAAACAACACAAGATGTACGTGGTTCACCCAGATTGGCTACGTCCACGGAGTAGAGGAGTTCTCATTAGTTGTGAAGGGTTTACACAAATACATAGGTTCAAGCTCTCTTTTAGTGAGTTCTAGTGAATAGTTTAGTACAAATGACATTAGGGATTATTGTGGGAGAATGATCATCTTTTATAGAAGAGAGTTTTAGCTTTGTTCTGACATTGACACATGTCGTGTTGTGATTGACCTCTGATATCGACACGTGTTGCGCTGCTTAGTAGTTTCGGGATTGGTCAAGTATAGTACAAACAGTGCTCCCCTAAGTTCCCGAGTGAGGGAAGCTCCTCGGTTGGGGACTTGCAAGATCTAAGCCATTGAGTAATCACGAAACTTCCAAGTACCGAAGTGTGGTGTCGCCTTCACTTGTCTTCTTTGTCCTGTAAGTAGATGTGACATCTTCTTTTGGAAGTACTTTTCCTTCATCCAGGAGTGGTATCTTTAGTTGGCGTTGACGCACAAGGTAATGAATCATTTTCATTTGAAGCTTACTTATAGTTTCGGGTTTGGTCAAGTGCGATACAAACCATATAGTAGGAGTCCTCCAAGTCTCTAAGCGAGGAGATCTTCCGAAGGAGGTGACATACAAGGTAAGCAATCAGGGTTCCAAGCAATCAGTCTCACATCAGTTGGTTGATCTTGGGTTCCTGCTGATTGTACTCATTATCCCTGTCTCTCATTCAACAATAAGGATAAAGAGAAGAAACAGGGAGAAGAGATGATACGAGGTGCTCTTGTTTTTGGAGAAAACGGACGAATCGGCACGTGCTTTGTTGTACTTGACTTTCCACAGGTGTATTCTTGAACTGGGCTGGAGGGCTTTCTGGTTTCCTTCAAAAGAGCGAGCTGACTCCAGAATTTGAAGGTCAAAACAAGTCTGTCAGACCTGGAGTATGTTCGATCCTGATGATATGGGATACTTTTGCTGTTTGACAAAGTAGTAGATGTGGTATAGCGAAGCTTTGTTCTTCGACGACGATGCTAGCAAAAGGCTGTTAAGGCTTTTATCTCTTCAGTTAGAGCAATGATGCAGAGCTTAGATTTGACTTAAACTCTTCCATCTAGATTGTGCGGTTTAGACCTGGCAATTTCTTACACGACCCGTTAACACGACACGTAAACGACACGAAAATAACGGGTTTCGGGTCAACACGATAACTAATCGGGTCATTATCGGGTCACACGATAATAACCCGTTAATAACGGGTCCTTAACAGGTTTACACGAGAGTGACACGCGGGTAACCTGTTTCGAGACGATAAGAAAAATGCTATTTTGATGATTTTAATTTTTTAAACTACTAAAAAAAACTTACTATAAAATGCAATAGATATAATGAATATGTATATATTGTTTATTAATTATTATTCTATATAAACTTTAAATTTTAAGTTTTATTTATTTATTTATTTTTATAGTATATTATAGGCAAATATTGAGATTAAAAATCATAAAACACATTAAAAATAAAAATATCAAGTAATATAAAAATACCAAACACATAAAAAAATTATAATAATTAATTTCCCGCCTAATATTTCAAGAGTTTCATCCATTTCCCGCCTAATGTTTGGGAAATTTTGCAGCCTATATCCATCCATTTCCCACCTAATATTTAACCCAAAGAAACTCTAAGTGTTAGTTAATGTATCGTTTTGATGGGATACGCATCCTATGAAACAAATTTCAATGATCCAACCGTCAAACTTGTTTATATATGCTTCGAGATCGCATACGCCAAAATTTGCAAAAAAAAAAATATTCAGAGATCAAGAAACGAGACAAAACTTTTCAACGGTTATAAACGAAAAATCACAATTTAACTGTTGTTTTAACTCTGATTTTGATGATTTTTTACAGCTATACTCTTTGACCCTATATGAATATAATGAATGAATTCGATCTTCAATTTAAAATATTTACATTGGTGGATACCACAAAATCTTATGTTATACTTGATAAAAGTATAAATAAACTCTCAAGTATTAGTGAATTTATCATTTTGATGGGATACGCATCTTACAAAACTAATTTCAACGATCCAACTATCAAACTTGTTTATATATGCTTCGATATCGCATACACCAAAAATTGCAAAAAACAAACATTCAGAGATCAAGTAACAAGACAAAAAATTTTGACGGTTATAAATGAAAAATCACGATTTAACGGTTATTTTAACTCCGATTTTGATGATTTTTTACAGCTACACTCCTTGACCCTGTATGAATACAATGAATGAATTCGATCTTCAATTTAAAATATTTATACTAGTGGACACCATAAAATCTTATGTTATACTTAATGAAAGTATAAATAAACTCTTAAGTGTTAGTGAATCTATCGTTTTGATGGGATACGTATCCTACGAAACTAATTTCAACGATCTAACCGTCAAACTTGTTTATATATGCTTCGAGATCGCATACGCCAAAAATTGCAAAAAACAAACATTTAGAGATCAAGTAACCAGACAAAACTTTTCAACGGTTATAAACGAAAAATCATGATTTAACGGTTATTTTAACTCTAATTTTGATGATTTTTTACAGCTACACTCCTTGACCCTATATGAATACAATGAATGAATTCGATCTTCAATTTAAAATATTTACACTAGTGGATACCACAAAATCTTATGTTATACTTGATGAAAATATAAATAAACTCTCAAGTGTTAGTGAATCTATCGTTTTGATGGGATACGCTTCCTACGAAACTAATGTCAACGATCCAACCGTCAAACTTGTTTATATATGCTTCAAGATCGCATACACCAAAAATTGAAAAAAACAAACATTCAGAGATCAACTAATGAGACAAAACGTTTCGACGGTTATAAATGAAAAATCACGATTTAACGGTTATTTTAACTCCGATTTTGATGATTTTTTTATAGCTACACTCCTTGACCCTATATGAATACAATGAATGAATTCGATCTTCAATTTAAAATATTTACACTAGTGGATACCACAAAATCTAATGTTATACTTGATGAAAGTATAAATAAACGCTTAAGTGTTAGTGAATCTATTGTTTTGATGGGATACGCATCCTACGAAACTAATTTCAACGATCCAACCGTCAAACTTATTTATATATGCTTCGAGATCGCATACGCCAAAAATTGCAAAAAACAAACATTCAGAGATCAAGTAAAGAGACAAAACTTTTCAACGGTTATAAACAAAAAATCACGATTTAACGGTTATTTTAACTTCGATTTTGATGATTTTTTACAGCTACACTTCTTAACCCTATATAAATACAATGAATGAATTCGATCTTCAATTTGAAATATTTACACTAGTGGATACCACAAAATCTTATGTTATACTTGATGAAAGTATAAATAAACTCTTAAATGTTAGTGAATTTATCGTTTTGATGGGATATGCATCCTACAAAACTAATTTCAACGATCCAACCGTCAAACTTATTTATATATGCTTCGAGATCGCATACGCCAAAAATTGAAAAAAAACAAACATTCAGAGATCAAGTAATGAGACAAAACTTTTCAACGGTTATAAATGAAAAATCACGATTTAACGGTTATTTTAACTCCGATTTTGATGATTTTTTATAGCTACACTCCTTGACCCTATATGAATACAATGAATGAATTCGATCTTCAATTTAAAATATTTACATTAGTGGATACCACAAAATCTTATGTTATACTTAATGAAAATATAAATAAACTCTAAGTGTTAGTTAATGTATTGTTTTGATGGGATACGCATCATATGAAACTAATTTCAATGATCCAACCATCAAACGTGTTTATATATGCTTCGAGATCGCATACGCCAAAAATTGCAAAAAACAAACATTCAGAGATCAAATAACGAGACAAAATGTTTCGACGGTTATAAACGAAAAATCACGATTTAACGGTTATTTTAACTCTGATTTTGATGATTTTTTACAGCTACACTCCTTGATCCTATATGAATACAATGAACTAATTTGATCGTCAATTTAAAATATTTACAGAAGTGGATATATACCACAAAATCTTATGTCATGATGATCTATGAAAATTGAGGATTTTGTAAAAGGAATAACATGTAAGCTTTGAGTTCCATTGGCAAGGTTACATGGTCGTTTAGATTTTTAAAACCCTCCAAATCTCATGAACAATGTTATTTGTTTTAGTGAAAATTTAATAAAATTAATAATAATTATTGTACAAGTGTGAAAAATGTAATCACTCGTAATAAAAAGCTTTACAACTTTCATTAAGGGGTCAACTCCGAAATTTAGTATGCATATACTGATTTAGTATTATGTTTTACATTTTTTTGGGTCAAATTATGTTTTTCATTTTCATTTTTATTGATTTAAAATATATTTTTCTTAACTGGTAACGGGTCGGGTTATATTACCTGAAAATATTAACGAGTTGATTTCGGGTCGGGTCATATTACCCGTTTACTTTAACGGGTATTACACGACACGACCCGTTAAGCTATCGGGTATGACACGAAAACGACACGAACACGAGAAACACGACACGAATGCCAGGTCTAGTGCGGTTCCACAAGAAGGGCGTTGTGTTATAGTGATCTGTTCTAGCTCGTCGTTGAACATTCTGCTTCAATCTTTTGTAAAGCAGAAATGGTGCGCATCCCTTGCATTTAAATGGTCCTTTAGAGCACTACTTCTTGGTGACTCATCCATGCTTGGCAGCTTCAGTGTAAAGAGCCAATATCGTACCAACTGTTCTGAGGTATTTGCCGAAGGAATTCATGACCTTGACAACAGTTGAGGATGAGTACTCGAGAGCAATGCTAAGCAAGCGACCAGGCAAAGGTTCCGGGCAATCAGTTCTAGATCGGAAGTTTGATTTCAGGTTCCGACTGATTGCATTCTTTCTCCTTGTCCTGCAGGTAAGAGCAAGGGCAAAGGAAAAGACAGGGAAAAAGCATGATATGGGATACTCTTGCTTTCAACCCTGATGATATGAGATATTCTTGCTCTGATGTGGCTGGTTAGTATGGGTATTATCAAAGGAAAAGAAAACAGAGTATTTCGAGAGACTAGATTGGGAGTGCCATTTCGGATGTGAGGAATGGTTAAGCATTTTTTTTTATTTGGCAGGTCTCCCTGGCTGTGGAGGATAGAGGTCGACATATATAGGAATTGTCCTAACAGCGAGTGGTAATGTTGTTCCTTTACCCTTCTCGGTCAAAGCAATGTAGTGGTCGCTGCAAGTTTCACATGTTTTAACTTTGTTAGAGCACTTTGAAAAAGTGGTCTGTGGTATCCAGAAAGCTGATGTTGCGTATGAGGATTGTGGACAAATTTTATCCAATGAAATCCGACTTCTTGAAGTTCGGGGAGTGGTGCCTCTTCGATTTCTGAGCAGGCAATCTTGTTGAGGATATGGTTCTCGAGATTCGGAGAGCGGTGCCTCTTCGATTTATGGGCAAGTAATCTTGTTGGGAGTGTTTTCTCAGATGTGAAGAAAGATTGGGCATTTTTGTAAGTCTGCTTTGCCACGGAGCACAGAGGTTGACACACATAAGGATTTTCCAATAATCAAGCAGTGGTGCTGTTCCTTTATCTTTGTGGGTAATAGTAGGGTAACTGGGCCTTCAACATTTACCTGTCTTAACTTTGTCAGAGTTCTTTGGCAAAGTTGTCCTTGGTATCAGAGGAACTAATGTCGCGTGTGAAGATTGCCAATAAATTTTAACCCAGGAAATCCGTTTCTCGAAATTTGGAGAGTGGTGCCTCTTCGATTTTTGAACAAGCAGCCTTATTGAAGATCTGGCTCTTTCTTTTATAGGAGCACCAATTAATTTCAATGAGTACGTTCAGAAAGTTATTACTTGTAGGAATTTTTCCCTTATTTTCATATTTCTGAGACTCACTGTACCTCATTTTTTCTTCATCTTTTTTCTGAGAATGTCTGGCCCGTCCGACTGTCGTTTGAACTTGAATGTTGTAGAAAAGGTAGCCATGTCTCCTCAGGATAACGTATGGCGCCCATCCTTCTTATCTCCTACAGGTCCCCTTACGATTGTGGACTCTGTGATGAAGAATGATATGACCGCTGCGGTGGTGGCCAAGAATCTTCTCACTCCCAAAGACAACAGACTACTTTCCAAACGATTCGATGAGTTGGCTGTTAAGGATTCTCTGGCTTTCAGTGTTCAGTGTACAGGTTATGTGTCTAATATGGCCCAACGCCTATTTGCTCGAACCCACCAAGTTGAATCGTTGGCGGCTGAAGTGATAAGTCTCAAACAGGAGATCAGAGGGCTTAAGCATGAGAATAGACAGTTGCACATGCTCGCACATAGCTATGCTACAACCATGAAGAGAAAGCTTGACCAGTTACAGGAATCCGAGGGTCAGATTTTAAATGATCATCAGAGGTTTGTGAGTTTGTTCGAAATGCATTTATTGCCTTCGTCTTCTGGGGCTGTACCACATACTGAAGCTCCAAATGATCAACCTCTGGTGCCTCCTCTTTCTGTGGTCCTGCCCAGTACTGAGGCTCCAAATAATCACGCTCTGGTGCCTCCTATTTATGGGGCTTTGCCGAGTGTTGAGACTTCTCCTGAGCTGCCTTTGTGAAAGCGCCCTCTTGTTTGTTTGTTTTGATTCATGTTTATGCACGTATTTGTAATTTATCGAATATATCAATAAATAAGTTTTACTTCATTCAACGTGTTGTGTTAAATACACTAAGATATCATTCACTAAGTTCTTTGAATTTTTTATTTTGTTGAAGTTTGCATGTTGAAACTTCGTGGGTGGACCCTGTAGGTTGAAGTAGTGCTCCTTTAATTTCTTGAGTGAGGAAAACTTCTCGGTTGGGGACTTGAAAAATCCAAGGCACTGAGTAGTCGTGAAATTTTTGAGTACCAAGGTGTAGTGGTATATGGTAAGAGTCCCCTAAGTCTCTGGTCGAGGAAGTTGATGAGGGAGGTGTCTTGCTAGTAGGCAATTTTCCAAACAAAACTTCACCATTTTCCTTTCTAAGTGGTTACCCAAAACTCTTCCTTCATATATATTTGGTATGAAAGTTGTTAGGCCCAAAGAAGGGGATGCCTAGGCTCATTTCTTTCTTTCTTTCTTTCTTTTTCTTTTCTTTTTTTTTTTAATGGGTGAAGCTTTGTAGGTGAAGTTTTTGTGTTGAAGCTATGTAGATGAAGCTTTTGTATTGAAGCTTTGTAGGTGAAGCTTTGGTGTTGAAGGTTTTGTGTTGTAACTTGTAGGTGAAGCTTTGGTGTTGAAGGTTTTGTGTTGAAGCTTTGGAGGTGAAGTTTTTGTGTTGAGGCTTTGTAGGTGAAGCTTTTGTGTTGAAGCTTTGTAGGTGAAGCTCTTGTGTTGAAGCTTTGTAGGTGAAGCTCTTGTGTTAAAACTTTGTAGGTGAAGCTTTTGTGTTGAAGCTTTGTTAGGCACCATGAATTTATTTTGCTTCACACTATCTTGATCAAGAGTGTGTGAAGTTTTTGAGAATTGTAGTTACCCTCAATTTGTTGAAGTTTTTGAATTTCCCATTTTCCTTTTTCCTTTTTTTTTTTTGGGGGGGGGGGATTAGAAGTTTGAAAATGTAGGAGAGACAACATATACAAATTTTGCTTCCACACTATTGAGCAAAAGATTGTGATGTAAGCCACACCTTGTAGTAGTCGAAGGTTTGGATGAACCATATAAATTGAATTTGCTTCGAACAATCTTGATCAAGAGTGTGTGAAGCTTTCTATGAGCTATAGTGTTTGGATTGTTACAGAGGAGAAATGTCTGAAGCAGATGTAAGAGGGCTGAAGAGCGTGATCTTCGTATACCATGCATTAAAGCCGTCGTTGGCTTGCAATAAGACTTTGTTGGTGACTATAACTCTTGTTAGGCATAAGTGCTCCCCTAGTTGAGTTGTAAAGCTTGAGGGTTTTTTATTATTTATGAATGCTAGGAGTTCACATGTACAAGTTGTACCACTCGTCTTCTGTTGGTGGAATGAATGGTGAGTTGCTTTTATCACTTGGTTAGTGGTACGAATGTGAGTTCCTTTATCACCTTTCATCACATTTCATCACCTGGTTGGTGGCACGAAGATGAGTTCCTTCTTCACCTGGTTGGTGGCATGAGTGGCAAGTTGCCGAATGATGTTAGAGTACGGGTTGTACATTTCATCATCTGGTTGGTGGCACGAAGATGAGTTCGTTCTTCACTTGGTTGGTGGCATGAGTGGCAAGTTGCCGAATGATGTTAGAGTACGGGTTGTACATTTCATCACCTGGTTGGTGGCATGAAGATGAGTTCCTTCTTCATTTGGTTGGTAGCATGAGTGGCAAGTTACCAAATGATATTAGAGTACGGGTTGTACATTTCATCACCTGGTTGGTGGCATGAAGGAGAGTACGAGTTGTACATTTCATCACCTGTTTAGTGGCATGAAAATAAGTTCCTTCTTCACCTGGTTGGTGGCATGAGTGGCAAGTTGCCAAATGATATTAGAGTACAGGTTGTACATTTTATCACCTGGTTGGTGGCATGAAGGAGAGTACAGGTTGTCCATTTCATCACCTCGTTGGTGACATGAAGATGAGTTCTTTCTTCACATTTCATCACTTAGTTGGTGAGAATAAAGGCGGGGTGTTGAGGCACATTGTAGCAAGTGTCGAATGACACAGAGTATGTTGAACCTTTTCGAAGCACAGTTGGCTTATGTATGGATGTGTTGGAATGTATGATGTTTATGTATGAATGTGTTGGAATGTATGATGTTTATGTTTATTGACATGAGTGATGTTTATGAATGTTTTGCTATGCATGAAGGGATTCATGCTTTCGATATGTGAACCATGTTGGTTGTAACACTTAGTATCACATACTTTGTGTCAAAGTACGCATGTTGAAGCTCTGAGTTGGAGTATAGGGGTAGGTCAGCGTAGACCAAGTGTTCTAGTGCTAGGAATGCAAAAGACTCAGAAGAAGTTGTCTGAATTCCCTCTTCTTTAAATATTTGCCGAATAGCTTGTGTGACAAAAGATCTCAAGTGGTTGAGCGTCAAAACATTTGTAATGTGTATGCCTTCTTATAATAGCATTTCCTTCAATACCCAGTCCTCCACTTTGAAAAAATGAGGCTTGGCCCCATAGTCATAATAGTCAACGATACGTTCACCCCTGGTTGTCTTGATACAAACTTCTATCCCTCTTGTTGTAATAGGCTTGCTGATAGTAAAAATTCTTCCTCTTACCAAGAGACAAATACATTTGGTGACTTAGCGAGTAGGTAAATGAGGCAGAAGCTGATGCAATGGGTGTCTGAATGGTCAAGATCTCCTCACTTGGTAGAACTTGACTTCCACTTCCCACTTGTTGATAGGGGTTAACCATATGGGGGTTCCCTTGGTATGTCCTTGCTTCGGCGGAGGCGTGGTTGTAAGCCTGTGCCATCACACTAGAGTAAGTCTTCCAAGTGTTGGCATTGATCATGTACTTGAAGAAACAATCACGTAGGCCTGTCGTGAAGGCTTTGAGGGCGGTCTTGTCATCTGCCTCAACGCAGCGAGAATACTCATGGCTGAAGCGACCGACACACTCTTGTAGTGACTTATCCGATTTCTGGTGAATAGTGTACAAGTTATCTACAGAATGTAAGCGATCGGTCTGGAAGATGTGTTGAGAAACAAACAGTTTCCTTAGTTCTTCAAATGAGTCTACTATCTCAGGTGGAAGACGGTAATACCAATTTAGAGCTCCGCCAGAGAGGGTAGAGGGGAAGAGAAGACATCGTTCTTCGTCAATGTGCATCCGGTATGCATGGTGGACTCAAAGAGGTTAAGGTGTTCAATCGGGTCCTCCCTTCCAGTGTAGAGTTGTAAGCCAAGCTTCTGCTTTGTCTTTGCTTGGAGGGGGTGTCGAGGATCCTCCTTGTAAGAGGGCCATACCTAAGTTGGTTCCAGTCAGGTATTTCGGCCTAACGTTCGGCCTTCAACTTGTTTACTTCCTCAAGGAGTTATAGGACAAGGGGGTCCTGAGTGGAGTCAGGTACTGCTGGATCCTTCTTCCGTAAGTCTCCATCTCCTCTTGGAAGTAGGAAAGCTTGATCAAAGGCATGAGATTTTTCTTTGGACTCACCGTACTGACTTCCAAGGCGAGCCTGTCGAAACGCCCCCGAGTCCCCCGTACTTTCATATTCCTCTAGGACACGTCGCTCATTCCCTAGATTGGCAATTGGCTTGGGGTATGGGAGAGGACCGAACCTTTCAGAAACCCTTGGATCATTGACCTTTGAGCTTATGTGGATGGGGTTCTCTCGACGTTGCCTCAGGAAGTCCCGACAGTCGCGATAAACGGCTTTTGATCCTTCTACTCCTTCTGCAAGAAGGTGTTTTCCTCTACTTCTCCTGCTTCGGGTCGAAGCAGCTGGGTCGAGAGAGGTCTCATGTTGATCAACACCTTGATGAGCTCGCTCCCCATTAGGGATATCCATGTTGAAGGCAGGTGGTCCCCCGTGTTGGGGGCACCCAGGTGATGGTTGACTTCCCCGGGGGCGATGAGTTCGTGTGTTTGAGTATGCCTAGCTTCATGCAGCATTCCGAAGAACTTCTCATACTGCTCCTGGAAGATCTCATTCTTTATCACTATCTTGTTGGTCTGAGCCTCTAGCTCATCGACTTTAGCCTGAATAGCAAACCTTTTTCGTTCCTTTTTTCGTTGTTTTGCACTAAGTGTGAGGGGGGTGTCGTTCTGCGTGTTGTGGCTCCCTTCACTCCCCATGTTGGAGATGGGTGCCTGGTCGAAAGAAAGTGTATGAATGGTGGAAACCAGCTTGACAAAGCTGGAGAGAGTAGGAATAAGTGCGATTCCCACAGACGGTGCCAAATGTTGATGCACAAAATCGGCAAGGACTTTGGTACAACAGAAAGTGTCAAGTTTGTGACCTTCACTAGATTGCTCTGGTCATTAGTGTGGATAAGTATGTAAATGAATAGAGATAGGGAAGCAAACAACACAAGATGTACGTGGTTCACCCAGATTGGCTACGTCCACGGAGTAGAGGTGTTCTCATTAGTTATGAAGGGTTTACATAAATACATAGGTTCAAGCTCTCTTTTAGTGAGTTCTAGTGAATAGTTTAGTACAAATGACATTAGGGATTATTGTGGGAGAATGATCCTCTTTTATAGAAGAGAGTTTCTAGCTTTGTTCTGACATTGACACGTGTCGTGTTGTGATTGGCCTCTGATATCGATACGTGTTGCGCTGTGATTGGCCTCTGATACCAACATGTATTGTGTTGTGATTGGCCTCCTGGTTGGAGGAAAAGTCTTGTGGGTCCTTGACAGTATGTTGTTGACCGGTGCTTAGTAGTTTTGGGATTGGTCTAGTATGGTACAAACAACATTCATTTTGGAAGGCTCAATTCGTAATGTATTTCAACGACCCAATGTAACAACCCGTCCCAGAATTTACGGAACGAAATGGCAATGTTGTAATTTCATTTTGGTTATGGGATATTTGTTTAAAAGATTGTTTTTGGGTCTTAATAAGTGGCCCATGAGGGGCCCACCTAGGGATGGCAATTCTAACCGTTAAACTCGATAACCGTGGATAACCGTCCGAATGGATTGGATTTGGGTATGGAAATTCGGGTATATTTTGGGTATGGGGAAAAACCGTGAATATTATTCGGTTATGGTTTTGAATATGGTTATAGGGGTCCCCAATCCATATCCGTACCCAAATCCAAACCGAATAATATATAATATAATTATATATAATATTAAAGTATTATATAATATATGTATGTATGTGTGTGTGTGTGTGTATATATATATATATATTCATTATTCACCGAATCCATTACCTTGAGAATACAAAAATTGCATTGTGTGAGTTGCATTTTATGGCAAAGTTCAATAGTTTTGATATGAATCAAAATCTATGAGAATTTAATGGTATTTATGGGCGATATCAAAGATCAACCAACATTATCAATGTTTAGCTTTAATTTTCATGCTTCACAAGATCTATTAATTAAATCATTTTATACATCAAATATTTAATAATGAAAGTAATATTTACTAAATTATCATGTGTCAATTGGGCAAATATATTATTTGTACTAACGAAGATGGATATAACCGTTAACCGATAGGGAATCTGTTATCCGGTGGGTATGGTTATGGATAATACCCGATGGTTAATTTGTGGTTATGGATATGGTTAATTTTCGTGGTTATGGGGATGGATGTAGCATTTCTGTCCCCAAACCGATCTGTTGCCATCCTTAGGCCCACCTTTGGTTTGTGTCCCCCGACCTCTCTCTTCTCTTTCTCTCCCTCATTCTGTGTACATTCACCTCTCTCTTCTCTCACAGTTCTCTCTTTCCCAACTCACTCTCACTTCTTTCTCCTTTTTCTCTCAGCAAGCATCGAGATGGTGCCATAGGAGGACCACCACAGCATTGACGAGGTCCCAACTCATCACCACCTAGACCTCATCACTAAGAACCCAGGACAAGGAACCTGGGAACTCGACGTGGCAGAGGCCACTGTTCACGAACTCCGACGAGTTCTCCCTCACCCCCGATGTAGGTGAGCTTCAAAAACCCTTTAAACCTTTCCCTTTGGTTCCCATGATTCATTTCTGATCGTATGTGTATGTTTTGGACGTGAAAACTACGAAGAAACACCTCGGGAAGGTTTTCCCTAGATTTCGACGAGAACTCGGCCTTTCCAGGCCATTTTTCGGCCACCACACGCCTTGAAATTGGTACGAACCTCTTCCTTGTTCCTTGGGCTTCATTTTGGTTTTTTGTTTGACCTGTTTTGGTTGAGTTTTGGGCTTGAAAAAAGCTAGGATAGCTTCGATGTCCTTCTTCGTGGAAACCCAGCCGACCCGACCTAAAATCGGGTCAAACCCGACCTGGGAGCACTAGTCCAGCCCAAAGAATTAGGTAATGAAAGCTGACCCAATTAACCCAGCCCAGTCCTAAGCTACCCAAACCCTTTTCGAAGCCCAAGCCAAAAGCCCAGTTAACCCAAAACCTAAACCCATTAGATCCAGGCCCTTGGGCCGTACGAACTTGGGCCTTCGGCCCAGTAGCCTCAAACCCAAAACCCTTTAAGCCCCCGCCCAGCCCAGCCTAGCTGACTCGGCCTTTGACCCAGCCCAGTTGACTCGGACCTGTTGACCATGACTCGTTTGACCCGGATGAAATATTCTTGTGTTAACTTTTTCGAAATCTACCCAGGACCTTTAGGGTAATTCGACGTCCTGAATCCGTTTCCGACGTCTGTTTTCCCAAATTCAATCGTTTTATTATAGTTTTATTAATGGGACCATGTATGTGCTTAGGTGCATTTATTGTGGCGTTTCCGTCTTCGTTAGTTTGCATGGCTCTTCGACGACGGAGTATCTGTGAGTCAACCCCTTCTAAAATGCATATTTTAATAGTAGAAATGCATGCATGAAAAACATGATTTAATGGTTACATTTTATGAGTAAATTAGATTTACACTTTATGATTATCATGCTTTACTGAGAATATTTTGGATTACCATACTTTATCGAATTTATGTTCTTTGTAGTATATATAATGAATGACTATATATTATTTATGAACATGTTTTTACACTCTTTGTAGTATATATGATGGATGACTATATACTATGAAGATGTTTTGAGATATATGTACTTATGTTGGAAAGATTATATTCAATGTTTTTGTGCGTATCTAGTGGTCACTGTTGTGCCTGTGGGCATATGTTCTGCCTGTATGTTCTGCCTACGGGCATATGTCCTACCTACGGGCGATTGTTCTACCTACGAGCGTATGTCCTGCTTACGGGCGATTGTTTTGCCTACGGGCGTATGTCCCGCCTACGGGCGTATGTCCTGCCGACGGGCGTTAGTTCTGCTTACGAGCGTATGTTCTACCTGTGGGCAAGTGGCGTATGTTCTGCCTATGGGCGTGTGAGGAGAGCCTTCGGGCGATTATGATACCACTAGTTAGCACACTATATATAATATATGTTTTACAAAGGTTTTATGGCTGCTAGGGTTTTCGGCAAATATATTACATATTATACTATTGAGTTTTTATAAACTTTGGAGGTTAGTACATTGTTGAATAACTGTTTTAGTATCACTATATATCAACTTGGTTCACTAATGTTTTGTTTTGCGCCCCCTCAGGACTTAGAATCAAGGCGTACAATTCCGGCGTCAAGACACTCCCGCATCGGCATCTTCAAGTCCTCTCAGTATAGGACGGACCCATCCTTTCGTTCTTTCAATTTTATATTATTCATTTTTAGTGTCTCGAATTAGTTGTATGCTCTGAACACGTTCCATAATTGCATAATAATTGTATTTAAATTTATAAGTATTGTTTATATTTATTATTTCTCATGCATCCTAATATGGCTTCATCACCTTTGAGTGTCGGCTAGCATGTGCCTACCTCGAGTATTTGGAGGATATCGGGGTCGGGCGTGTCACCCAAATTGTTGATATTTTATTACATCATTCATAGATCTTGCAAAAAATTAGACAAATTCAAAACCATGAAGACATTGATTTGTAGTGAAGAAAATGGATGAATACAGTTCTACAAAGAAACACTAAATTTAATCCAACGATCATATAATTTTGAATTTGAGTCATTTTTTGTAGACATGATCTTTGAAGCAAGACATAAAAGATAGACAGTTGAGTTGTTAAAATACACTATGAAGTGAGTCATATAAAAACATGTGTTAAAAAAGCGTGTGTCACCTGATCCTAACCTTATAATATATATATATATATATATATGAACGCATAGTCGAAGATTGTAAACGAGAGAAGTCTACTGTATGTATGCCAAATTGCCAATCTTTGGACGCATATGTGGAAGAAAAACCATTTGGAGGGAGGAGGGGGACAGTCGCTGCTGGCATTATTGGAAATTTCAACTTCAGTTGAAAACGATAAATAGAGTGGAGTGAGACAGAGAGAGAGAGTGAGAAAAGGTGGTCTGGAAAAAGGTGAACCAACGACCAAAGTTGTCAACTACACCCATCCTTCTCAGTCCTTAAGAATAAGACTTATACGCATTCCTCAAGACGTCACGATGGCATCCCTAGCCAGCTAATTACTGAATATTGTTTGCAAGTTTTTCGTTATATGGTATTGTGTTATTGGTTTGAAATACTATTAGGGAGGCCAACTCAGCGTAGGTAAGTCTTCCTTCAAAAGAAGCTTGTATTCTTTTTTATTTTTTGGTAAAAAGAAGCTTGTATTCTTTCAACGCTCACAATGTGAAGTTTTTGTAAGGTATGAACACGTATTAAGTTCAAACATGTCCAACTACAAGTGATGTATAAGAATGTGGTGTGGTAGATCCTTGAGTTCAAAGTGGTGCTACAACGCTCAGTTTGCCAGACCTCACAATGTGAACCATGATTGGCTGTTTTGGTATTGCAGTGCTTTGAAAAAAAACTGCTTCGGTTGTGCTGTAAGAATAAGCTGTTTTTAAGTATTTACCAAACACTTTTTATACCCATTTTTTATAAAAGCACCTCAGTACCAAACCAGTACTTAGTCTGCATGCACCCTGGTCAACCTTGGTTTTAGGCTTTTTTGCCCTTTCTGGTCGGGGTGGTTAGCTTGGGTTTGTCAAATTTCAACCCCACCCCAACACAGACGATGACCTTTTTTTTACTGAGCTTGGAGCTTGGAACTTGGCTCACGTTGTGGAAGTTGTAGACTTTTTCAGGTCGACGGGCCGAGGGCCCACTTCAACAATATCGATACTGTCCCCACTTAATCGCTTGCACAATCCTTAGGTGTGGGGTTTTTCACAAAAGGCTTCGGTGTTAGTTAGAGTGGGGTAATTCTATTTAAAGTGCTTTATCTCTTTCCTCTTGGCTGATGTGGGATAATGGGTGTCTGAACACTCTCCCGCACATGATACCCCATTTTGTGGGTCACGCGTGGAGATCCACACATCGGCAACTACGTAGAGCCAAGTCAGGGCTCACCCATCACGCAGGGCCAAACGGGTACCCACCCAATCACGTGGCATCTTTGGCCCACGTGGAGCCACGTCGGGACTCACCCATTACGCAGGGCCAAACAGGGACCGACCCAATCACGTGGTAGTACGAGCCCGTCCCCTGGCTCTGATACCATGTAGAATTTTTCAGGTTGACGGGCCGAGGGCCCACTCCAATAACACCGATACTGTCCCCACTTAACCGCCTGCACAATCCTCAGGTGTAGAGTTCTATCACAAAATGCCTCGATGTTAGTTAAAGTGGTGTAATTCTATTTAAAGTGCTTTATCGGACAATGGGTGTTCCGACAGAAGTAACATTCCCAAAATTGAGAGAATCTAACCACGACTGAGAACAGAGAATCTAAATCAAACAATGTGCAATGTAGGACTTTCAGATGACCACATTTTCCGTTCACTCCCCTGCCCCCACCCACAAGCTACGGAAATCTTGGGGAATTCAACATGCTGACGGACTGTCCATTCATAGCACCGGTATGTTGGCCAACGAGGACAGGCTAACCGCTCATGCAAAAACAGGAATTGAGCTTGAAGAGCTTTGCAAATCGGCTGCATAATCTCTTGCCCATAAATCATAATGTATAATTTCCTCGAGGGAAGGCGAGACCACTAGTTCGGCCCGGTGCTTAGCACATGTTAGCTCCACAATCTTGAAAATATCTAGATAACTGATTCTGCAAAACAGGAGAACTTTTATCTTAGCTGAGAATTTCGCATGCGAAAACTTTAAGTAAACATTTTCTATCACATGTTAACTCAATTTCTATCAGCCGGTGCTTGGCACATGTTAGTTCATGTGACCATAGTTGTCAAAGTTTGAAAGTTAGCAGTTTCTATCAAGGGGAAATGAATAAGGGGCACATACTTTTCATTGATAAACATCTCCACAGCCTTTTCATTTGCTGCACTAAGAACTCCTGTCATGGTGCCACCGGCCCGTCCAGCAGCATAGGCAAGATCCATGGATGGGTATTTCACATTGTCAGGAGCCTTAAAGGTTAATGAACCAAGCCTGCAACAATGTTAGTTTCTAGTCAATCTGTGACAGTTTCTCAAAGAAGGCAGCGTTATGATTGTAAGTAGATCTCAGCAACATAATGGGTATCTATTAAACTAAGCTAAACATTCGGGATTCACAATAGACCACACCACCATTGAATCATTAGAAGTTCCGACAATATTTGACATAGTTACCCAGCTGTAGAGTCAGAAATCCATGCTTATTCCTATAACATAACTTAGTTATCAGAAAAAGGAACATTTAGAAGACTCGACATTACCATAAATGAAAAGAAAAAGAAGAAGAAAGACGCAAGCTGGACCCTGTGGAAATAAAATAAGGAAAACGGTTCATTACTTGCAAAGATCAAGACGAGGCCACGTTACTTCAGAGCAGTAGATTCTCTCTGGCCATGACATGGTGTAGAGGATTGGCAAGCGCATATCAGGCCACCCCAGTTGTGCCAGAACGGATGAATCCTGAAAAGAACATTACAGAAATCCAAAAATGTATGAGTTTGCAGTGTTTTTACAAACTAAAAGAAACATTAAAAAACACAAAATTAGCATGCCAAAACTACAGCTAAATGTTGAGTTAGTTGAACCTGCGTTTCAATCATTGAATGTATAATGGACTGCGGATGAATCACAATCTCAATATCATCATATTCAGCTCCAAACAAGTAATGCGCTTCGATGACTTCGAGACCCTGCCAATGAGTACAGAGAACTTAATATTCAGCTCTAAACAGGTTAAATATTACATAGATTGGAGCAGAGCGTGGTGCTTTCCATATGAATACTTTCAATATGACACAGATTCAAAACGATAACAAACCTTATTGAAAAGAGTAGCAGAATCAACAGTAATCTTCTTTCCCATATTCCAGTTAGGATGCTTCAAGGCATCAGCAACTTTAACATCTTTCAATTTCTCAACAGGCCAATCCCTGTCATTAATGGAACGAGAAATTGTCAAAATCCTCATTGCGGCCATAATCAAAGATACAAAAACCATCCCTTAATTGACGATGTACGAATTAAATTGAGCTGAATCAAATGTTCATTAATGACTAAAACTATATCCCAAGTGTCTTGAATAGTTCAGTAAGATGTTACAACAAAAGTTAAATCATTCTTAGAAGTGAACTTCAATACAAAATTGATGATTGAATTTATGTTTTACGGTTGCTTATATGAAGTGCTTTTGCTTTCAAGAATAATGGTCTTCAAGTGCTTTTGCTTTCTAACTCTATAGAACAACTAAAGTACAAAATCCCTGCACAGTCTAAATACATCCTACAAATTGAGGAAAATGGTAAATTCCTGCTACATTGAAAGGTTTCCTCTTCCTTTTCTAAATAAGAAAGTTAAAATATCCCTACTCAGATTTCAATAGAAAGTTTTAATATTCGAACTTAAATTACGATTTCATACCTGAAAGACCCACCAGATGCTGTCAAAATGATACGCCGAAGTGCACCCTCTGGCAAGCCTTGTATACACTGAAAAAAGGAGAATTCATTAAGCTTCACTATGACATGAGATCCACAAATATAAAATGATCATGCACGCATAAAAAGAAAATGCAGCATGCAAACACCAACAAAAAGTAACGCGTGTAATATAGACTTATCCGATATCAGTACATAAATTCTTAGAATGATATCAATATGAAGACGTCTCATACCTGAAAAATTGCAGAATGTTCTGAATCAGCAGGAAGAATTTTTACATTATGCTTGTGGGCAAGAGGAAGAACAAAAGGGCCTCCAGCAATCAGGGTCTCTTTATTGGCTAATGCTATGTCTTTCCCTGCTTCTATTGCAGCCACTGTAGGCTAAGAAAAAAAGGTAACAGGAGAAATTTCAGTCTCTTAATTTATGTTCGTTTTTAAGTCAAATACTGTTTTTCTTTTCTGAAAATATTTTCTTCAATTTCATTATAAATCATCAGTCATTATCATTTGTTAGCCAACTTTGTTATCCCATCAACAACCCTTGTCTTTCAGTTTTTATATTATGTATTTCAAAAGTTATACGTATCGCTTCTTTTCAATAAAAAAATTGACATTTATAACTTCACTGCCAAAGCAATTACCTGCAGTCCTGCACAACCTACAATTCCTGTAACTACTGTGACTGCATCTGGGTGGCGGGCAACCTGAGAAGAGAAAAATAAGCAATTCCTTCAAGATGAACAAAACAAAATTCATCAACCAAAGGCAATTGGATGCTAGGCTACCTCAACAACACCTTGCTCGCCAGGAATAATCTCAGGCTTTTCATCTAAATCAGCCAAGGCCTCTTTAAGTTCATTAACTAGTGATTCATTTCCAACAGCAACAAGTTGGGGCTTGAATCTCTTCACCTAGACAATGCAAATATAAGAAATATCAATCCAGATCCCCCGTTTACTAGGGTTGGTAGCTATATTATCAGGGTGAGTTTATGGAGTGAGTCCACTCAAAATTCAAAACTTATTCGTTTGATGGAATGAACAACACTTTTAAGTTCTAGGAACTGTTATTCTGATGGATTACCTGATCCACAAGAAGAGTTACATTTGAACCAGCTGCCAGCGCCACAATTCTGAATTTATCCGGGTTCTCCGCCACTATGTCTAATGTCTGTATAAACAACAGAATCCGATTATAAGCAACTAATGTGATTCCCAGAATTTGTTTCTTTAAGAAAGAAAAAAGGGCTTCTTTTCCGCCACTAAATAGACTGTTAAAAACTTTCTAATTCATGTGATGCTTATACAGCAAGATACAACTCCACACAAATGAAGTAAATCATGTTATTTCAATATTTGAGCTTCCAACCTTCTATCAAATAAATTCTCTCTTTTCTGATAACAACTCCATACAGGTCTTACAAGTATATTAGTATCTTTAATCTCCAATAAACAATTTTAAAAGAAAAGAAACAATCTTTTCGATACCTGAGTTCCAATGGAACCGGTAGATCCAACAATCGAAATAGGCTTTGGACCGTCCCAAGTCCTGCGGCTTGTCTCCGCAACGGCACGTCCAGGCCAAGCTGGAGGAGGTGTCTGTGCAGCTGAGCATTGAACTCTTCTCCCAATTACAGTTCCGCAATCTGTCCTCCTCAAAGCAAACCCACCTATTTTTCAACAAAAAAAAAAAAAACATCATTAATACTGGTATTACCAATTCACCCATAAAACAGCATTAATCAAGAAACTAAATCTACATAACAAACATAAAATTATATCAATAACTAAATCATCAAAATTCAGAGTTCGTGCAAGTACAATTTAAACACAAAAGCACATAAATCCACTTCATCATATGAACTTTTAATTTTACAAAAAAGCACATGGACCTCATTACTTTACAAACACAGAAATCAACAGAATCATAGTAACCCATTTGAACAGTAACGTCAGCATGCACTCTGGAAAGCTAGAAAAGGATAAAGTCTTCCATCTTGCTAGTTTTCCTGCGTTTTCTCGGGAACCAAACAGAAAGTTGAAAGCAAGAGAAGGACAGTAACTGCTACCTGGAAGCTTAGGGAGGTGGGTGCTGGACTTGGTGGAATCCAAGAAAGAGATGGCTTTGATTTCAGCTGGAGATAATAAATTGAGAGCCATCCAATCCAATCCAAATTCAACTTTTCTTAATTCAAATCAACAAAAAGCAATCAGCTTTGAGATAAATGAACAAAAACAAGAGTACCCTTTGAGCCAATATTTCTGTGGTGCTGGAAATTGCATAGCTTTATAGTAATTTGCAATGGGTTTTCTAGTAAAATAGTAAATTGGGTTTCTTTCTTTCCTTCTAAATTATTTTGCTTTACCATTTTTAGTAAAAAAAAATATTAAATAAATAATCAAAACATGGGAAGTGAGGTGTGGGGTCTGATGAATAAGGACGAAAGTGTAGCAACGGATTCAGATTCTTCTGGTGGACTGACGAACAGTAAATTTGATGCTTCGTTTAGCATACGACGCCGTTTAGGTGTTAGCAGATTATTATTGTCTGAGACATGGTGATGGAGACTCGGGAGATTATGCCGCTCATAACATTTGATGATATTCCTTTATAATCCATCCAAAACATTTCATCTGAAAAGGGAATTGATATTGTCTTGTATATGAAATGGAAGGCTTACAAATCTCTCCAGGTTTCTACATGATATTGTTAATATGTTAAATGCTGGAAACACGATCTATTTGATTTTTACATGACATTGTTAATTTGAAGAGCTTTTACATTGTGTTGAAAATTCGGTCTAGTATTCAACGCTCTAAAAAAATCTCTCCGTTAATTTGTTAGGTGTTTATATTATCATTAATAATTAATGCCCATGTTACAGACACAACAAACAATTAACTTGAAAGTTTAAATTTTTTTGAATACCAACTAGACCATTTAATTTAATTTAGTGGCATTCAATCCGAAAATTATTAAAGAAAATTCCGAGTTCAAATATCATAAAGGATGTGTCAAGACACATATTGTTTTACTTCTTGCACGTTCTCTTAATTTACAACCGCTCGAATCGAATGAATCAAAAAAAATGATAAGAATTTACAAAAAAATATGTGAAAAGTAAAAAATAATACGTAGATAGCACACTCATATCGTAAATGTACGTTGCCCGTCTCGAAAGATAACTGAAGAAGAGGATCTTGCCTCATTTTTTTATTCCGTAATTATTTATCATTTTATCCATGTATGATTTCTCTACTAGGTAAAATTGATAAACAAGAGAAATTGTATAGTGTAGGGCCAGTCCAAATTTCAAAGGGTAGACAGAGATGCTGACTTGATCCCATTTTTTTCTTTATTTTTCTTGTTTGTTTTCTTGTGTTTTTTTTTTTTTTTTTTGGTCGATTCTTTTATTTTCATGTCAGGCCAAAGGATTAAGGTACCTGATGCATTGAGGTTGAAGTAGATCCCTAATCACAAGAAGTTAAACAAGTTAGAAAGTGCTTCTTGAATCCACCACCCACCATAACATGTTATAATAGTCATTATATTAATGATGGGAGTAGTCATTGGAGTTTCAAAAATATAAATGTGCATTTCAAATTTTTTATATTTAGATTAAAAAAAAAAGATTATTATAAAGAGTACATATTTAAATTCAGTTTTAGTGATATGAAATGAAGTTCTTAATATACCTCTAAATTTAACGGGGAAATAGATCGCATTAGTTGAAAGGGTTAGTGGTACAACACATTGTTAAGCTCGACAACTTAAGAAAGTAATGAGAGTTCAAGGACTAATCTTAAACGATGAGTAAAATTTAGGGACTATTGTTATAATTAAACCAAGGATAAATGAAGATTGGAGAAATGATTGTAATAGAGATGTGGAAGAAATATACAATATAAAATCCAAAAATTGAAATACATTTTAAGATTGTTTCACTTTTTTGTTTCATGCCTGCTTCATCCCTCATTTCTCTCATATACCTTCCATTTGTTTGTAGCACTAAAAGTAAAAGCTAAAATCTTAAACCGAAGGATATATTTGATAATACTCTTTAGCTTTTAATTTTCACTTTTTATGTTAAAAATAAAATAAAAATACAAGGTAGAAAACGAAGATAAACAAGGATAAAAGAAATGACGGTGGCCTGAAAGTGGGAAAGTGGAGAAAACTAGTAGGTTTTCTTTTCTAGTTTTCATTTCTCCCTCTCACACACCCGTTTGACATCTCACAAATCATTCTTTATTCTTGACGATCAGATTAAATAAATCACAAAAATAAACAACAACTAAGATTAAACAGAAGTATGTGAGAGGTTATAAAAGATGTTTGTTTTTCATTTCCCTTCATCTATAAACACACTCCTCCTCTCTTTGCAATAAAAATATAAAACTTAAATCCAAAACAATTCTTTAAACCCGAAATGATTATCAAACGAGTCTACACTGTTTTTCGTTTTTAGGTACAGTTGAAATTAAAACCAAATTAACTTCCTTGTTAGAACAGCTCACAAAGTTGGTAACCAGCATAAAAAAAAAAAAAGCTAGACCCACCCAAAAGGCATGAAGACAAAAATTAATAAATAAATTTATCAATAAGAGATGGACGGCCAGAAGTGTCCAGCTTTACAAACCCACTTCAGGTTTTATATTGAAAACTTACTGTATATGTGACCAAAACGCGCGTTTCACAAGCAACCTTATAGGATGATAATTCTCTCTCCTTCTAAACTTTACAATGATTTTCAACTAGGCTGCCGACGGTGTGAATTCTGCACCAGGGCAAGAATAAATACTGTGTCAATACAATAACACACAACTGCTTATACGCGTATTTCTTCACGAAGCGGATTTATACAAGAAATTATGAGTAGTATCTAGGGTCAAGTTGCCCAATGTAGAGGTGAACATGGTATGGTTCAGTTCGGTGGGACTAGAACCAAAACCAAAATTGAAATTTTGTTTGGTACGGTTCGGTTTTACCAAATTCATACTGAACAGATCGGTGCAGGTTCAATTTCGATTCAATTCAGTATGTGGTTCGATTTGGGGTAAACATACAGGCCCATTACAATTTTTTGGGTCATGGCCTATTTTGCATTTTGTTTTCAAATTTTCAACCTGAAGTTTTTGGTCCAAAACAATGTTTTAGCCTTTTAGGCATGCAATTCAATCAATTTCTTTTCTCTTTTTTTTTTTTTTGGACCAACTCAAATCTTCTTCATTTTCATGCGAGTAAAATACATTTTTCAAACAAGTTTAAGCCTAATGAAATGGGCATCTCATATACTATGCCTAATTTTTTATTTTTTTTATTAAATAAACAATATTATCTACACTAAAGGGAAGTATTTGAGTTTAGCCTCACAATAGGCTAGTAATAATATGATTCAAATTCGCATTGGACAAAAATCGAACCTAAGACCTCTCACTTACAAGTGAAAAGGAATATTGTTAGACCATAGTATTAAGTGGCATACTACGCTCGATTGTATAAACAAGGAAATTAAGAAAAAGGAAATATAACATAAAAAGCAAACAAACAAAAAAAAACCAATGGAAAAATAGATAGGTGATAAAACGCTCGACTACTTTATTCTACCGGTAATTATTCTTAAGTACATCAGAACCAATTTTTTTTAAAAACGCAACAATACCAAACTGACCCTAAGTCCAACAAAATATTTGGTGGTTGCATATTTCAAGGCACATTAATCCCTTTGTAAGATTGATACAAAGATTCGGCTTGAGCAGGTTGGACAGAGACAGAAAGATGCGAATAAACACCAACAATGCAAATAACATTAAGACTGCGAACTGATTCAGCGTTCGGCTATTTTTTATATAATAAGTTGATAACAACCACCATAAAAAGCCCAAGAAGCATCAAGAGAAAATTCAATAAACAAATTTATCAGACCACGATAGCCTAAAATAGCTTTTGGAAAAGCACTTTAGGATTCAGCCTTTGGGCAACTTATTTTATATGTCAAGTTGTCAACATCTTCTTCTACTATCTCAACTCATCCATGCATATTTTTACTTCTGTAACTCTGAGGTCAACTTTTGAATGATTTTCAGGTAGGTGTCCCAAGGTGAAGAAATCTGCACCGAGAATGCAGTGTCAATATAACATTAAACGAAATGAAAAAAATGGCTTCCTGAATCCCGATGTTCAAAAACAGAAACATACGTGTATTCCTTGTGCAAATATATTAACTTAAGAAGCGTACATGACAGACGTAGATATACGAGTAGTACCTGAGATTAAGGTATTCAATGAGATGAGCTCAAGACTACTAATAGCTGACTTCCTCTTCTTGTATCTCAGTTGTTGAGCCCAGCGGTGAGCTTCCATTGATTTGCTCCAGTGCACCTCCAGATTCAGCTATCTTTGTTATCCTCTGCAACTCATCGGTCCCTTGCGATGGGCCATCGGTCACTTCTGATGGATGTGCAAAGGGCAGATCGTTACCCAGCTGTTCTTTCTGCACTGGTGGTTTTGGCCGTCGGATGGCTTCAGCTGCTGCTGCCATTGCAACTGGGGGTGGCTGGGGAGGAACCCATGTACGCTGAACTGGCTGAACTGGTTGCTCTCTAGTTCGTATGCCATAAGACCCTCCATTGACTTCATTTTCTATCTCAGTAATTCTGGGATTTTTCCGCTGCTGCTGCTGCCACCGCGACACTGTACTGTCACCGTTTGACAGATAATTGAGCCCATTGTCCTGAATGCTGGAATTCAAACCTTCACTGCTTACTTGAGACTGAAGTACTTGGCTCGAGTTGTTTTGGACCTGACCAACTTCCCAAGGCTACCCCAGAAAACACAAAGTAAAAAAATCATCTCCAAGTATCAAAGCATGAAAACTGAATATTATTTACACTTAGTCAAACTTTTGAATACAGTCAAATAAATCTCTCTTTAATTTCATGTAGCTTACAAGTAACTCTGGTAACATTCCAAGATAATCTTTACGAATATGATAAAACGAAACCATTTTCCTTTCTTCCAGAATCCTGATTTTGAAGGACACGTTTCTTAAATGGTCCAACAAAGTTTACAAATCTGGAGTGAATCCAATTCGAATCCTCTTTTAACCCACCGGAAACCAAAAATTGGTAGCCCAATTTCAAGTAACTGGCTTCAGAGGAAGAAACTATTATTTTCTATAGCTAAAATGATTTAATGCACTCAATGAGTCTACATTAGTCCATAACCCATTACTGTTTCCTTTTACTGAACGAAGAAAGAGGAGAAGGTGAAAAACTCTCGAAAGTAATACCTTAGCTCTAGGTGCCAAGCGAGGATTTGATAGTTGCTGATTAGGGTTGGGGGGTGAATCATCAATGTCCTGCATATAATCCAGAATGACAAAGAATTAGCATTTAATTATTAAAAAAAAAAAAAAAAAAAAAAAAAAAAACCAATTTTAATAAGAAAAAGGTTGAAAGAATTTACTTTGACATTAGGAGGTTTCTCCCCTCTTTGTACCATGGCCATGATCTGCATTATAATAAAAGTTAAAAATGCGGTCAAGAAGTCAAATACATGATAAATACTCTGGGGCCAGAGACCTACAATCTGCAAACTCAATTTGCAGTTGGAACGATAAAGACTACCAGACAAGCAACAGGTTAAAAAATTTCAAAGTGGCCTGAAACATAATTTTCAACCTCGTCAACTTATAATCTTTTAGACCTCCTGAATCATGCATGATTCATCCATTCTAACCTTAGATTTGGCTACTCTTAATAACAAATTCACGAAAGTTAAAGAGTAAGCTGACAGCCCCTGGGAAATCCCATAAACCAGCTCTTCGAATCTACTGTCGCTGGATGACAGTCCAAACACAAGTTGAGAGAGAAACATAATAGTATTGCTAGATTATTTAATCACATCGAGTTTATATGTTCTCAGAACTCCTTCAAACATTATATGGGTTTTAAGGATAAAAGAGAAGCTCTAAATAATAGACCCATGTACTACACACCATTTCTTATGATAACATTTCCAAGCAATGGAAAGGCCATATAAAATTACTTACGTCCATATAAGACTTTGGGTGAGGTGCAGCAGATGGTTCCATAGATGCAGCAGCAGAGGAAGATTGCACTGGACAGAGAAAATTGAAACAATATGAAGCAGAAATCAATATACATTAGAAAGATTAAACAATCAGAAATTTGACAATTGATTAGAAAATAATAACCTGAGCGCACGTCATACTCTGCCTTGCCATTCACATATTGTTGCTGTAAAACAGATACATGATAACAGATTTTTAGAATAGATCTGGATATCATATTTCTATAGCGTTCCAATATCAATAAGAATTTCAAATTTATGCCTACTGTCAGATGACCTTTGAATTTGTGATAGCGATGCGATTGTCTTCATGATCGACAAGAGAGTTTCTTGAGGCTTTTGTTTCTCCTGATGGTTAGGGCGAAAGATGGCATAATCAAATAATCATCATCAGATTCCAATGTACAAACAAGAAGTTTCTGGTTGCAAACAAATGAGATGTAACTGTTCTTTCGGCAGAACTATCAATTATAGCCACTTGATTAAACAATAAAGTATTCCCAGTACCTTCCAATTTCCGTATGGAATTGCTCATTGACTTCATTTCTTGCACTTGCACATCTAACAAACTCATGAGTTCCACGAAGTGTTTCCTCTCTGGCCCAAGTATAAACCAGGGTGCAGCAATCATGAAAAGGTAATACTCATCAGTATAAGAAACAACAATGATAACAAAATATAAATTCAATCAAGACAGATAGGTTACGATGGTTGGTGAAAGAAGATCACAATCCCACCTTCGGTCTTAGAATTCAGCATTTCCTGGATTACTTTTGCCACATCTGATGCTGCAGCTGCAGCTGTTTTAGCAGCTGCCGCAGCTTCTTCTGCTGAACTTGGTTTCATATCAACTTTGTTTTCAACGTCATTCTCATCTTCCAATACAACCTTGCGTATCCAAGCCTTCAATCTAGGAATAAGAGATTTCTAAAACAGGGAACATGTTATTAGACAGCAATCAAGTTGGAACTATAGAGTGACAGAAGTCCTATGGTAAACTGGGTCAAGAAGCATAAAAAAGCAATAAACATGAAGGACAAAATTAACATGTCATGATTGTAGAAGATTGAGTACAAATACCTTAATTAATACAGCTGTTCCACAACCAGAGAGTGTTAGGAATCCTATGGCAAAAACGGCATCAAACCAGCGAAATCTATACCCAGATAATGCACCCACATGGGAAATGACTTTAGCGGGAGCAGTGGGTGAAGGCTGTAAAGCTTGAGTTGTATTTTGTGCCTGAACATTTGACGATGTCTTCACCTGTCCATCTGCTACAAAAAAGCATATACAAGCAAACTTATTTAAACAGTAGACAACTTGACAAACTCAGTTCAAAACCAAAATACCAGGTTTTTGTGACGGCGTTACCTTGATTTCCAGTAGTTGCCTGCGTACCTGAAGGTGGGTCCTGAAATTTGCAAACAAACAATGTCAAACACTTAAAACAATGACAATTAACAATTAGCTTGAACACCAAGAATCAATCACTAACAGGCACACGCCGAAACGCTTCGTCAATCTCTTCTTTTGTGAGACCCTTCTTCTCGAGAAAAGACCGTCTATAAACAACAGGAGAGCCCCTAACTTTCGGGTGTGAAAGGAATTTCACAGCATTTTGCACTTGTTCCTCCCTCATTGGTTCGGAATTCACAAACACCGACGGTGTAGAACTTTGCTTAGCAGGCTCAGCCCCAGCATCTTGCTGACCCTCAATTGTGGGTTGAGCAAGCCCTGCTGCTCAAGTTAATAACCGCAATTATAATTTTCACATAAATTGGACTAAAGCTAATTTTGCAAGAAGTGTGATTTTTTTCATAGACCATCAATTTATTCAATTAATCAAACAATAATCATAAAAACCAATCCCCAGGTTTTTATTCAATCAATTCCACCAGGAACTAAATTTCCCTAAGCAAATTATTCAGTAAAATAACAAAAATTTACATAACCAATAGAAAATTCAAATTGTTCATTCAATTTCCAATTGCATAACTTCCTCAGCAACTATACGAACAATAAACAAGAAAATTAAAGTAAAAAAGACACAAATTTGAGAAAATAAGAGAGAGAGAGAGAGGGAGAGAAATGGCACCTGGGTTCTTCTCTTTGTCCTCCATCCTCCAACTGAATCACTCAGCACAGAGAGGAAAAAAAAAAGTACCAGAAACAGTGAAAAAAAAATGGATAAATAATCAACAAAAACTGAATAAAAAGCTTGCAATTAACAATTAAAATTGTGAGATTTTGATCAAGAAACAACTTACAGGAGACGATGGAAATAGTGATGTCAGCGGAGAGCTAAGGTGGGCTTTTGCTCGTCCCAAAGCAGCTTGCTTTTATGAATTATTGTTTTTCGGAAGGAAAGAGAAAAAGTCTGAAACTTTGCGAGGGGCGATTTGCTGATGCAGATAATTCTGTTTTTACTATCGGCTGCGGTGCCTTGTGGGAGTATGGGCTTTTTTGGGCTTTGGATTATGAGCTGAATTTATTTGGACCCGTGATGGGAAAGAAGAGCTAAAGAAACTCTTGGCCCAAGCCCAAAGGCCCATAGCAAGCATTCTCGTCCTTTATTAATTCTTTCTCCTCGCTTTCTTCGAACTCATATCCAAAGATTTCCTGTAAGAGGATGGTACGATGGTTTATTACAGGTTTTGGGGAATATGAATAGGATAAGCATATGGATGAGCCGGAACATGGATAGCGTAGTGTTTCGAGCTGGCGAGAGTACGAGCAGGGCCGTTCTGAGACTGTTGAGGTTCGGGGCGACTTCAAAAATGTGCCCTAACTTCATATAAGAAAAATTATTTGTTTTCACATGTAAGATTTCGATAAAGTTATAATTAGAAAAGCACTTCGAACTCAATAATTTAGACATAAAAAACTAATTTATTTTGTAATGAGAGAAGGGAACCAAAAAACCTCGGGCTTACAAGTAGATAGATGATGAGTTTTTTTTTTTTTTTTCTTCTATCTGAACTTTTAAAGTGTTTTTATACAACTCATGATGTGTTTTTTCTTATTTACTAACCTTGTCAAGATGGGACTAAAAAAATAATCATATTTTCGAATATTTAGTTGATATATATAGGCAGTGAATGAGACATGCATCCATTATTTCTTGAAGGCTAATGCTAGGGATACAGAATTTTTAAACCAAATTTTGTGAATTGCATGATGCTAGGGATACCTAACATGCATCCTTTATTACTTAAATGTTGATTAACGTGTTTATTTCTTATTAGTGACACGTCATATGTGTTGCAAATTTGGTCTATGCATTACTCTTTGTTGAAGGTTAGACTTGAATTGGAATGAATGTCTAAAAATTGCAACCCACACAACTACTAGCTAGCAATTAAAAAGAAATTAACAACCAAACAGAAAATGGTAAAAATTGAAAAGAATAAAAAAAAGCACATAGCATTTCAAACTTAAGAACTTTCGTTAATTTTAAACAACAAAAACTATTACTTCTGATTAAAAATTTCTTGATCATTTAACCAAACTTTAAAAAGTTTATACGCTTACGAAAATAAATTCTAAAATTTAAAAATTTATACTCTTATGAAAAGAAATTAATAAAAATGGAAAATAAAAAAACACACATTATTTTTTGAATTTGAGACCTCCTTGTTAATTTTAAACATCATAAACTACCACTTCTAGTTAAACTTCTTAATCATTTGACCAAATTTTATAAATTTATACCCTTATAAAAAGAAATTCGTAAAAATTAGAAAGTCAATAAACATATAGCGATTTGAACCTAGGACATCCTTATTAATTTTAAACAACATAAACCATTAGTTCTAGTTAAACTTCTTAGTCATTTAACCAAATTTTATACATTTATATTATGAAATTATATATGAATATAACACCCAAAATAATTTTGGTGCCCCCGATTTTTTTGGGCCCCGGATGGTCGCCCAGCCCGCATTGGGCCTGGGCAGGCCATGCGTACGAGATTACTGATCAAAGACTCTTCAATTGAGATGGGCTGAAGACCTGCTAAGGAATGGGTCGGATTTATCCCAACGAGAGCAAGAGTAAAATAATTAGGTCACGCTTGGTATTGTGTTTTGTTTTTTTTTTCTTTTCACCAAAACTTCTTTACCTCAAAGTTAAGCAATAAAAAGTGTTTAGAAAAAATAAAACATCTTGCTTATCATAAGAGTAATAGTTTCCTGATTACAACTTTAAAAAACAACATGTAGATTGTGTTTTTAAAAGCTACTGTAATAAAAAACTGAATTGAGTCTTTAATAAATATTTTGAATTCTTGTAATACCCTCATTAATTTTTTTAAATGACATTATTTGCCTTATTTTAGACACATTTTGTCCACCTCACTACATACCCTGACTACAACCATAATTGCCAAAGTTGTTACCGCCACCATTATTGTCACCACAACTACGACCACAATTGCCATCATCGTCGAAATATTTTATTATATTTTAATATTATTTATGTTGTTTGATCGTAACTAAGTACCAAATTTTACGAAACCTAACATGATAAGAAAGAGATAAAAATAGGACCGCGTTTTGTCAATGACTATTGAATGAAAGACTTGTATCGATCCATGCGTAGCTTTGTGGTGAGAGGGGCACATTCATTACTTTTTCTTAATAGAACCAAAAAAAAAAAGGACAAATGCTTGAAACTTGAAAGGACATGTCACATAATCCAAATGTACATGGACATCTTGAAGCTAGAGTCTTCGTTTGCATCATGGGGCATGTCACACACGCATGTTGTAATGCCACTAAACATCTGACCAAAAACCATCTCTCTTTCGAAACCTATACCACGAGTTACTTATCAATTAATAATCAACCAATTCTAAGTTTCACAAACAAGTGTGAAACTTATCAATTAAGAGCAATTAAGAGCCAACCAATTCTAAGTGATAATACGAACTTACGATTTAATTGTAATGTAATCTGTTTATTTGACTGTTAAGTGATGACATAATAAATATAAACCCACATTTATTTTTTATGTTGTGGAACTTTGCAAAGGGGGTTTAACGGTGGCTTAGGATTTTTACCACCTATAAAAGTAAGGATAAAAACACTTAAATACTTGTAAGAGTACAAGGTAACTGTAGTATAGTTGGCTCTAATAAGATCGTTCTCCATAGGGATTGAATGAATAACTTCTGTAAATACCAAATCTTAATTAATTATTTGAAAACAAAGTTTGGAAGAGGTTGATTTTATTACCCAAAATATTAAAAACGAATTTAATTAAAAATAATTAAATAAATTGGCAAAGTAAAGGAAACAAACGAAAATAGTTTTGAAAATCAATTTGAGCACTAGGGTTCTGCCATCACCTTAACAATCTTACACAGTTATTCGAATCACTTATGAATTACCCATGTATATTTTGAAGGTTAGGTTTTCCTAAAGTATATCCTACTTGGAAGCTCCAACATAGAACATATATTTAACATGCAATCCATCCACAGTGTCCAGATCGAATGTGAACATGCAAGACTCATTAAGTTTTGTAAAAGCCTTTTGAAAAAACCATGCAACCCTTAAGATGTGTCCTCTATCCTAAGAAATTACACATACTAACCATAAGAAACCTTAGTCAATTCCAAGGATAGCCTCCGCCAAAATTGCATCAAACTACTTTTTTAAATATCTTAATGGTGGCCAATCATTAAGACAAATAGATGGTTTTAACTGGTGATTAACAATTCAAAACTTGCATTCGTAATATCATAAGTAAATTGAAAATAAACTACATATTCTTGCTAAGGCTCGTGGCCTCGCCCTATCAAACGAAATTAGTTACGAACAATCATAAAACAAAATAATATTAAAAACATGGATAGAAAACACCTTGAAAATAAACTTGAATCGTCAAAAGCTCTCTAAACTAAGCTCTCCAAAGTAGTGCCTTCTCTCTAAAGTAATGCGTTCGTCTCCCTAATGGCTAAAAAACCTTATTTATACTACTAGAAAATAAAACCTACCTATAAAAGGTATTAGATAAAACTAGGAAACATAATAAAATAATAAACTAGCAAATAAAAGGTTTCCTATTTAAATTGAAATTCGAACTTCATAGAAGATCCATCTTTTGACCAACGACATCAACTCCGATTTGGTCCCAAAAGGTCTATTTTTAAAGCTTGAGACATCCCTAACAAATCCTCAGAAGTAATCTTCCTCAAAATATGCCATCTTGACATTCAAAATACCCAAAACATCCAAAAACGTTAATATGGGAAAGCTGCGCGCTGGGCTTTTATTTCATTGCCACAGCCAAACACCTTGGTAGAAAAATCTAAAACTTTGATACAAATAAATCTACAGACTCACGAACATCTTGCAATTGAAATTACTCCAAAATTCATCCATTTGACTACGTATTACCCCAGAGGACGTCAAAAGTCCTACATTAAGATTATAAATCAAAGTATCAAAATTCTCATAAAATAACTAATAAATTATAACTAAGAATAGGGTAAAATATATAGTATAATATCGACTCATCAGTGGTTCGCTTGCTACGGATTGTAGTCAAACCGAGGAGAGAGAGAAAAAAGAAGGTGGTCATCGGTATTAATAGGAGGGTGGGGATGGTGTTTATCGACAATTGCTATGAGGAAGGAGTTGGGGAAGGAGGACATCGGAAGAGAGGGGAAGGGGCACGAGGGGGATGGTGCTTAATTATTTGTACTTATCCAACAAGAAAAATTGTAATTAAACCTTTTTTATTTGTTTTTTATCCACATGTGGCAAAGTTGGGATCCACGTCATTACTTAACGGTTAATTTATCAGATTTTCTTATGGATGTATGACATTGCAACTAAATCGTAAGTTTGTTTATAAGATTGCAATGTTTTAAAGATGATGTATCGGTTTGTAATTGCCCTCAAACTTGAGAGTGCCAAATATAATTTACCCTATGAAATATAACAACCCAACACCTTAAAGGTAGTTTATGAAGAAAGTTGAGGTTCCACTATAAAACCAATTGACAATATTGAGAGTAACTCAACCTCTTATAAGCTCTTGAAATGTTTTTTTTTTCCTCGATGTGAGATGGATACTCAACATAACCTGTCATATGTGCCAAATTTTCAAGCATAGCACATGGACAACATAAAAGGAGTGACGCGACGTGTGGCCGTTAAGCATCACACGAGAGACAACCTACTCTAATATTATGAAGAAAATTAAGATTATGCCATAAAACTAATTGATTTTATAATGCAACCCCAACAACTTTTTTTCAATTTATAAATGCCTCTTCATCCTAGTTTATAGATGCATATAAGAAACGAATTTGGAAAACAACAAAATACTCAAACGAAAAATTTTATTTGATCTCTGCACCAGCTTAAAAACTCCTTTAATAAAATTCCAACTTTGCCTTGAAATAAATATTTTTTTTTTTAACAATTAGAACAAGCCACCATCGTATAAAACACATTGGAGGTTTCACGTTGGCCAGCAAACCAGGGCACCCTTCCTTTGTTTCTTTTCTTGGCGTACACAATCGAAACTCCGATGAATCCGATAGGTGCTCTGCTTTCTTTCTTGTTTTTTATGCCGACTTGGATTCAATCAATCAGGCAAGAGAAAGGGATGTGTGAATTAATGTTGACGGAGACTAGAGCGGAGCCATGTTCACCTACAACGTATGATGGTTCAGATTCTTCTTGAGGTTACGAAAATGAGAAATTTTTAATTGTGACGGGAACATAAGTGGTATATCACATGTTTTAATAGAAGTAGTGATAAATTTTATTTTTTAAGTTATTAACTTTTTAGCACACATATCCCATAATTTGTATAATGACATGTGATGTACCACACCGTGTACCGGTCACATTGAAAAAGGGCAGCCTAATTTAGTATCGAATTCACCATCCACGAGATTCGAACCTAAGACCTCTCATTTCCAAATAAAGAGGAATACCATCAGAGCGTAATATTGAGTGACTTGAAAATGTCTTAAAATCTTAAAAATATTGATAAAACAAAGTATGCGATAGAATATTTCAGCTTACAAAGTTCATATATCATGCCGTTCTATTTGAAACAGCTAGTCATAGACCCAAATCGGACCAAATCTGCAAAGCTTGCCTGATTTGTGCTTTTTCATTTGGTTCATGTGATCTACATAAACAATAACCAAACCATTTCCTCCAATTTAATAGACACAACATGTGACATATAGTACATGTATAAAGTTCCACCAATTCGAATAAATAGAATACTTATGTTAAAGCTAGCCCGGTTAGGATCTAAGTGGTGAGGCAGATAGATAAATGCATTAGAATTAGATTAGGTCAAAGATCCGTTCCATGCAACTAAAAGTAAAAGAATACTTTAGTTGTACACGTACACTCTTCATGTTTCTCTTAGCTAGCAAAGTCTTTGCATGCATGATGCACTTTGTGTTGTGACTTCTGAGTCGTGACTAATTTGTAGGGGAGTACAGAGATTCGATTACAAACCCTACTCTCTTTCCCTATGTACATATTCGTTGCAGCTTTGAGAGGTTTGAAAGGCATGCAGGTACCTGATATCTCTGCATTCGTTAATCATTTGTGGCATGTGCCGATTAAACCTATTTTCCAGCGTACAATGCAGATTATGAGCAGCGTTTTTCAACTTTTAATAATGTCCTAAAAACGTGGCAATTTGGATTTATTGGACCACCCGATCATGATAAATATAAAGTAGAGACTAAGTGATGGCTTAAAGGTAACTAGCTAGTGCTTTCCTGCTTGTTCATCCACTGTTTACAATAGAGCTTTTTATGCATATGAGATTCCACGGATGATTACTTAAAAGATGCACAAGTTTATTTATACTATATATAGCCACAATACACTTCTTTTTCGACCAAGGATTTTTGTACTTATGAATTCGTACCTAAATGCCGACGCAGTTGTAGCTATTACATTGACAAAGTTATTGTTCTCTACTAGAATTTAAGTAAATCGATTATAAATGAGTACTAATTAGATTGACTTCTCATTGGTACAAAATCTCATTAAAAATGCACCGAAAGGGATATAAATCAATGGAGAAGAATCAAGAAATATTACTAAAGAAAGAAAAATTATATCCTGAAAACAAATCTTCTTTGGAGAGCAAATGCTGTAATGGACTCTTCTTTCTCAATGCCAATGATTTTGTTGTTGAAAGGGGAGTGACGTTCAAGTAGACAAATAAAGCAACTTTTTACATCATTCAAAAGAGCAATTATTTACATGTTGTGGGGCAATTCAAACCCATCCAACAGCTATTTTCCAAGAGGGGAGCTTTAGGGTTTGGGAACAAAAAATTGACAAGGTCAGAGGCTGAAAGGCAAGCCCATTTGGCCATATCACAATACCCTTCTGCTTTTCGGCTCCCTCTCTCGAAAAAGAGTTGCGGTCCTCAGTTTTTCCTCTTTGGTCATTTTAGCTGGGTAATACAGGACAAATTCCCGTAGGCCATCACAAATTTCCTATCTTTTACCTACTTTTTTACCCACCTTGATTGGGTTGCAAAATCTCAGAGAAATTAGACAACTACTATGTGTTCGATTTCAACAGTGCAATAATTTATTCGCACGTGCACAAAGGAACCAAGAGAAGTAGACGAGGCTTGCATTTTTGCTTCCTAAGATCAACTGTAATTTTTATAAAGGAGCAAAATTTTCTGAGTCACATGACATGGAAAAGTGGATATAAGTTACTCTAAGTTGAGATTCTTGCATGCAGTCGAAGATATATACCTTCATCATTATTACATTTATCACGTGGTATATCTAGATGATCGGGAGATTTTTACACATAACTGAATATGACTCTATTGTAGTCACCACGTGACCAAATATTTCCCGGATGTTCACACTCAAGGTTTCTTCTACCTATACTGGACATGTTGCATTCTTGTTGTGTTCCGCACGAATGGTATTTTTTTATAATGTAGTTAACTGCATTTTTTTTAAATGCATACAACAGATACGTTGTTGATGATTGATATTGTTGATAATTTAACTTTATAGTTATTGATTCAAATATTATATATATCATCAAGAATGCAATTAAACTTAACGTAAAATTTTTATATGTATATATATTGGTCAATCTTAATAAGGGAAATATATATATATCCTTATTTAAACTATGGGACTAACGTAATGTGTATGGTTTTTATGTAAAAGTTGAACGAAGAGGACCACATACCAAAACAGTGAACACTGACTCTGGCAGAGACAGTAGAACCTTATACAGCCACTGAACACTCATCGACTTGCCCTGATGTGAATGACTGTGTCTCCACGTTTGATTTAATAGATTTTGCTCATGGAATCTTCAAATCATCAAAAATTTCACTCAACTGGTATTTCAGAACTAATTAACAAAAAATAAATTAGATTATCAATTAGTGAAAATGCAGATTAAAGATATACAATAATACAATAATAAAGTCTACAAATTATCAAATTGAAAAGCGTAGTGATCATCCAGAGTAGGGTCCAATAAATAAGAGCTATATAGATTAAGGTCATTGCTAATCATCATCGCCTCCCACATGTCGTTAAAACCAACCCCACTTTTAAAGTCAATATTATTGTCCTTGACGTTTATTATCTCATCATCAAATCCATTAATAACAGCTGCAACTTCATCATCACCGAATATATTGGAATTGGAATCGGAATTGGGTAGTGGCTGCAACTCAGAGTTTGAGTTCGACGAGGGCGTGAAGGAGTTCTTTTTTGCTCGTTCTGAGTCAGGATAAGTCTTGGCTTTGGTCTTTCCTTTCTTTGAACTGACACCAAGCTTCTTGCTCAAATGAGTGTTCCAATGGTTCTTGACTTGGTTGTCAGTTCTGCCAGGAACACGTCCAGCAATCAAGGACCATCTAATTAGACAAAACAATAATAATCTAAGATCAATATCAAGTTGGAAAATACAAATAGAATCAATTACAATTTCCCAACAAAAACAGAACCAGTGCAACAATAAGCAGATAATAAAGAGGCACTAAAATGTAATTGACACAGCTTTGTTGTCTGGAAAGTTCTTTCTTTCCTTTCACCCCACCCCACCCTACCCCACCCACACCAGGCCTCGAACCTGGGACCCAATCTCACCCACATCCTCACACACATCCTCACCGCTAGGCTATTCCTAGTGGCCTTTCTTTCTTTTTGGTTTTGATTTGGGTAAATTGGCATAATTGCAAAGAAACATACGTATGCACACATCATTGTCCCCAGTAAAAACAAGAGTGGCAAATTAGGGCAAGTTTTGCAACCGTAGCTGTCTAGTATTAATTACAATGTACCAGCCACACTAGGTAAAGAATACTTGAAAATAATTGCAGTGGACACTGCCCGGTATTATTTGTTGGGACTTGGGGGTTGGGATTGAGAGATTAAGATTCTCTCTCTTTCTCTTTTCATTATTTTCTTTCACTTTCTCTATTTGTGTTTTTTTTTTATAAAAAATTAATATAAAATGTTGACGTAATTTAACCGTGATCATTCAAATAGGAGAAGAGAGAAAAAAAAAGAGAAGAGAATCCTACTCCCACGTTGAAACGCCAAGAAAGATGGAATAATTAACAGTGATTGCTGAAAAATCATTCAACAATTATATCAAAAATTTTGCAGAAAAATTTAAGACAGAGAAGCAAGTTAATCATGCAGAAATCATAGACTCTCACCAACCTACCACAGAACAGAACAAGAGTACATACGCTTACTTGAACCTCAATTACGTAGTTCAATCCTACCGACAAATCTACTGTGCTTACCGGTAGGCTCATTTGCTTTGAAAAATCTCCGACATTAATTTGTTTCCTAAATTATTCTGAAGGAGGAGGTTATGGAGGAACCTGTTGCCAAGGAGGTTATGGAGTCGAATGATGAGGTCATCTTCTTCCTCAGAGAAGTCACCTCTCTTCACGTTGGGACTTAGATAGTTCATCCACCTTAATCTGCAACTTTTGCCGCACCTCCTCAATCCTAACATGCAATGTTTGTGTTATGAACTTAATTAAGCAAATGATTATATATTATGTGGTAAATGTAATTACCTGTGACTTTATTGACACGATTCCACTTGCCCTTGCCATGCTCCCTGATATAATCCATTAGAATTCTGTCTTCCTCCACTGTCCAAAGACCTTTCTTATACTCATTCCCCCCACTTTCCATTCTTGCAGATGTTGTAAAGCAGGAGAGAGAGAGAGAGAGAGAGAGCTTTAGTTGGAAGTCTACTGAATGCGGTGGCCTTTCTGATGGAAATGTATAAATAGTGCTTGTGAATATATGTATAATATGGGCAAAATTAAGCTAGTAGTGCTGAGACTTGGGAGAGAGTGTGTGATTCATGTGTGATAGAATTAGTGAGTGGGTGGTGATCTAATTTCACCATCTCTCTATATCTGCAGCCATCGGCACTACTTTTGCTTGGCATACATGTACGGATATACATTTTCATACAAATTTATAAAGTGATCAAAGATACTTAGACTCTTAAAATAGTGAATTTTTCTACTATGCAGTTAACTGTACTTTTTATAATGTGAATATGTCCTTAATATTATTGATATTTTTGATAAACTTTAGGGACGTGACTACAATACTTTGGAGCATTGAATACACTGCCACCTAGATTCTTAGATTTAATCTAACGATTGTCAAAAAAAATTAAAAATCCATTGGATGGAATATCCCCAAATATTGTAGATTTATACAAACTTATAGTTGTTGATATGTCGTTGATACACTTGACTGTATTTATTGTAGAAAGATTGAATATGTTATATATATATATATGTATGTATGTATGTATGTATGTGTGTGTATATATTCTGTATGGACAGCAAAAAGCTATGGCTTCTGTAGCAGACGACCATTAACATATCATCATATCGATTGGATGACATCATTGTCAGCACCAAATTCCTCAGTCTCTCGCCTTATATCTTGCTGGCGGTGCATCTGCCATCTACACATAGAGGTAGAAGAAGCTCCAATAATTTGGATGAAGTCAATTAATGAAGTTCTGGACCCTTATTGGGTCTTGGAATGAAGATCAATAAAAAGTTTAAATAAGTTGGGTGCCTAAATTCATAATTTCAGTTTTGACAATGTGAGGGTGCAAATGATCAAATTTCTTAGCTTTCCAATCATGAACCAAATGACAAGAAACTTTTATATTAGTACGGTATCCCAATTCATCATTAAGGAAAAGAAAGAAAAAAATTAACCTCCCCTATGCAATAATAACAAAGCTTTTTACATATGTATTATTCTTGTAAAGTGTTATTCACACACATATTTTTACTTCGCACACAATATTGTTAATATTTGGCCATTGATCTTCTTCAATTTATTTGATTCGGTGACAAAAAATTAAGAGTGGTGTGTGATAAGTAAAAACAGATGTGTGGATAGCACTACCCATTATCATATTCTAATGGTACTTAAAATATCTTCAAAGTGATTATTCAAATGCTTGAAGGTATAATTTCAAATGTTTTTAAAGGTATAATCAAATCATCAAACACGTCTTAGTTAATGATATTTTCCTTTCAAACACTAGAAAGAGTTTTCAAACTCAGATTTCCATGTTTTATTTCTTGTGAAAATCATGATAAAGATTGGCGTGTTTTTATGGCAGAAACATAGGGACAAAGCACATTTAAGAACAAAAATAAAGATTCAAACTTCTCCATAAAAACGAAGACAATGCACGTGTACGAAAGATACATGTAGCTATATATGTTCATACATGAACAAACCAATAGGACACACATGCATTACCAAAATAGGGGAACCTTAAGTCAACAAAGTTCTCTGCTTGCGAAGGCTAGGAAGAGGAGGGAATATTTGTTGTACGCAGTCTTATCTTTGCTTTGTAAAAAGACTGTTTTCATGACTTGAACCTGTAACTTTTTGATCACATGTATTATCAAATAAAAACAAACTTGGTACATTATTAATGAGTCTACTGTTCTTTGCTGATCAAATCCATCGTTTAGAGTCTCTTTACATCGATTGAAAAATGGGAAAAAATCTTTATATATCTTCGTTTGGCTTTTGTTCGCATGCATGAATTGGTGAAACATTTTCGTTTGTTTATTTGTCACACTTTCACCATTTTGGTCATGTTGTTTTTTGTTTCATGGCACCTATGTGTGTGTGTGTGTCTATATATATATATATATTCATTTGCGTGAATGTTTAAATTGTGCACACAAATCTTTAGCCAATCATGCATGACCTGTAAATCATGGCGAAAGAAATTGAATAAGAATTTCAAATTTTGAGGCAGATGACGGACTACAAAACTTCTAAATCATTAGATTCTTTATAGGAATTGTTATTGACACTTCAAATTTCACATTCTACACTTCAAACTTTCCATATTTAGAAAGAAAAATACACTTGTGAGGAATGTAGAATGAGATTTTTGAAGTACTAATAACACTTTCTTTCTTTATTTTTATTTTTATTTTGTTTTTGTTTTTCCAACCTAGAATTTCCCAGAGAGAGAGAGAGAGAGAGAGAGAGAGAATGGGGCTTCACTGTCCCTGATTCTGGGGCTAGTACAGTAGTACGTATTCACAGATTGAGTTGAACTAGTTTTACTGCTACATGATAGGAAATGGCGACAATTGATATATGAAATTATATCATTTATATTAATCGAATAATTCAGAGTACGTATGGGATTCCAAACCCAGCTGATATACAATTAATTAATTACTCCCAGTATTTTCCTTTATCCAATGGAAACTAGCTAGCCTCTGATCGAAAACAACTAAACCATCACAAATTTTCTGAAAAACAGAGATCCACATAATACTACAACAGTTTCTCTCCATAGTTTTTACACGACTTGGTTTTTTTCTTCATATTTTCCCTAACTTCCACCCGACAGCTTGTATTCAAAGGATACTGCTTAGCGCAAAAATATCTCATCAAAAACATAAATATAAAAAATTTCACTTGCGCATTTTATACATTCACATGTAAGCAAGAATGACGTTTTTAAGAAACGGAGTTAGGGAACCAAGTATTTTTCCATAATTTAAGGGCTCAAAGTTCACTTGCATGCAGCATATGAGATCATAACCTGCATGACCTAGTTGCCACTTTTCAGAAAACAAAAACGAGAATCCAACCAGCATTCAACCGAGCCATCATCATAAGTCAGCAGAACAGAAACACTTATTGCGCGATCAAATTAAAACAAAAACAAAAGAAAAATTACAGATCTGAGAAAAGAAGATCCAGGAAGGCAAAAAACAAGATCCAATAATTATTATATTTGTGGTGTGAGTGCTGAGTGCTGAGAGTGAGACTACACGAACAAGGAATCGTACTTGACTACACGAATGAGGAATCGTACTTGTTGGATCCATAATTATGTACGACTGTATTTGTGTGGATTAACACAAAGGCACAGTGAATGAGAACCTTCGGCCACCAATTGATCAGAGAACTTCGAACTTGTGTTACATACATGTGACTCATTGCAGTTGCATTTAATACTTCAGGGTTAAGAGCTTGTATCTGGGCCCACTGTTTAGCCACGTGTCTATATTCATTTAAGATCGATTCAGACTGCAAGACTGATTGTGTGTGTGTGTCAGCTTTGTTATTAGAGGTAGCTAATCCGTTGGCTTGTAAATCGATATTCATTTAAGATCAATTTAGTTTAATTTCATTTTATATTATCATTATTACTATCAATCTCACATGTATATTATGGTAATATTAAATTAAATTGATTTTAACAAATACCTATTAACAATTCAATGAGTTAATTTACCACTTCGACTTGTTATATGTCTAGTCAAGCCGAATATTGTATTTATTTCCTCTTGTTTCCATAAAGACACCTCTGTTTAATTACGTTTCTTAATTTTCCTTTGATTTATTCAATTCGAGACAACTAAACATGGGTAGGGAAGGAAAAAAAAAGATGTGCAAAAATCACTTCCGCAAGATCTTTCTGTAAGAAATTTTGAGCATCTCAATCCGCTTCCAACCGGGGATTCGAACTGTTTTTTTAGCTAAAAGCTTTTATGGGTCAATACCGTACAACTTCATTGATCCATTTGAGATCAAAGGGGTAAAACGACACCATCATTTACTGCTTGGCCAATTTCTAGCAAGATGACACAACTAGTACAATAATTTCGTCGTCAACATAGATATGTGTGTTGTCACGTTGAGCACAGGGGTAAAAAGGAACAAGACCATCATTGTAACCTTGAAATCGTCTGTTACATTTGAATATCTTGGCACGAGTCGAACTTCATTTGGAACAAAATGCAGAATCAATAGACAATCGATTAAAACGACGAATTCCCCTGCTTAAGTAACAAAATTTAGGTTAAGAGTTAAGGAATAGTTTCATACTATCTACTGCTTTAACGGGTTCACACAGGTCATAAGGCTCGTGCTCGAGAATGTTTTAGCATATGAGATTGTGATCGCGGGACTTCATCGTGTCTTCTTAACCCTCGTCACAAAACGTCTTCTGGAAAACACAACGGGTGAGTTTGACAGCTGCAAAGCTTGCAGGTCTTGCATTGTCATGCTACACAAAAAGCATTAAAGAGAGTTAGTTTCGTATCACAAAAGAGTCAGAGAGGAAATAATTGGGGTTTGAATCAATAGGTAACACCGTAACAGACTAACTTGATAACTTCAAATTCTGAATGAGTTTATCCACCATGATTCTCTGCTTCACTCCAGTCAGAGATTCCGAGTTCATGATTGCATTAGAAACGACGATGATCAAAGATGGCGAACCAGCATTGACCTAAATGTTAAAAAGAACCAAAGAGTTGTGTTTACAAACAGAAAGGGAGTTGTAGAGAACAAGTCTGCAACAATGAAAATGTCCCGAGAATTAAGTTTGGCCGAAGTGTCCAAGACCCAATAAAATCAGGCCTAGCAAGCAACGATCTTAGTTTGAACAGGTTTTACTAGGGGTGGTTCGGTATGGGATACCATACAGAAACTAGTATCCCGAATCCCAAACCGAAATTTTTCGGGACGGGAATTTGAAGACCAATCCCAAACCAAATTTTCGGGAATCCCAAATTTCGGGAATCCCAAAATATTTTCGGGATTTTGGGACAAATCGGGAATCCCAAATTGAAATATGAAATTATGAATTGTTCTTCAAATATATAATTCAAGAACACATTCATGAACTAGGAATTTCATTTCATTCACACTACCATTTAATTGAACACTGGCATGCTTGACTCTTTTTATCATAGTCAAAATTCAAATTAATTAAACTCTTTTTGCAATCTGTTGAGAGACAAAAGAATCAAACCTTCTGAAATCATCAGCCATGACAGCAGCAATAATAAAATCCACATGAATATCAACAGAACATGAAAAATATGCAAGGTGTAGGGTATTCTAGGTTGCTGAGCATGAATTAGAAATTACTAGCATCAATTATAAAAGAATAATATATATATGTGTATATATATATATATAATAATAATAATTAATATTATATATTTTCGGTTTGGTATGGGATTCCCGAAATATCGAGAAGCCAATCCCGAATCCCATACCGAAATTTTGGGATTGGTTCGGGATAGCATCCCGAAAATTTTGGGAATTTCGGTTTGGGAAATTTTTGGTTTGGGATCGGGATTTTTTCGGTTCGGTTCGGGATTTTCGGGAATTTTTTCCACCCCTAGGTTTTACTATTGATACCGAGAGAAAAAAATCTAAGATAATACGGAGATACAATGAATGCAAGGATAAACCCAAACAAGAACAAAGAATTTTACAAAAGTATGTAAGGGCAGTAATGAAGTATACCCAAACACGGCCGTTCAAACCAACTGCTATTTCAAAGGAAATTTTCTTCCCAAGTTCCTCGAGAACTGGACATCTTGGCGATCTCAGCAACCTGTAAACCAGATGACTGGTTAATTATAACATAGAAGGAAAGAAAAAAACCCTGTTTTATGCATTGGCTTTGTGCTTTAGACTAGAGTAGTATCTATCCCCTAAGAACTTCTTATATATCATAGAAAGGGAACTACATCTCACATTCTTGAAAGGCCAGTCAAACAGTCAAAATTGTAGCCATCTTTAAGGATGCCATACTCTGCTGCTTTTCCACTGGCTAGAAATCACACAACAATTTCAATCACAGTCGAGAAACCATCACAGGAATTCAAATCAATATTTACAAGAGCTAATACACAGGGTAAACATATAGAAATATAGTGCGTCCCAAATGAAAACGAATAAGATAGAAAACCAACCATCAGTGCATGACAACTCAGGATTCATGCCAGGGTTTGCCTTCACAACCCGAACATACAGCAATGTACCCACCTGTCAAGTAACTGATTAGCCATTTCTAAACAGTACAAAATATAAAAATAAAGCCCAGAATTTGAAGTTGAAAGTGAGTAATTGACTATTGTGCTAACTGCTACGGACCAAAATTACAACAACGAAAATACTTCAATACAGGAAGAAATTCCCTAGCGCTATTTGGCCAAGCAGCTTTTCTACATAATTCCAATTCTGGTTTTAAACTAGGGTTTCATAGCTTTAAACTGAACTTCCCATTGAAGAGATGTACCCCTGTTCCTTATCTCTCTCTCCTCCCATCCCCACCCCACCCCCAAAGAAAAAAAAAACGATTTATGAAAATTACTTGTTTCTAACAAACATTTTCTAACTACACTGGAGCCTAATCATGTTCTAATTACTTGTTTGACGTGGCTATGAACATCATTTAAGTTACAGTAAGTTAGAATCAGTCACTAATAACAAGATTATGACAAACTTTAAGCTCATAAAAGCTCCCTCATATATTTACAACTTTTATTTTACTTGGGAGTAATAACAACTGGTCTAAAACAAGATGTTTCGATTGCGAGCGAAGTATTGAGGCTACTGATGTTATGTAGATCATACAGTTGATCCATAATTAGTAAGTATTGACAACAACAACAACAACAACAAAGCCTTTTCCCACTAAGTGGGGTCGGCAATATGAATCCTAGAATGCCACTGCGCTCGGTTCTATGTCATGTCCTTCGTTAGATCCAAGTACTCTAAGTCTTTTCTTAGAGTGTCTTCCAAAGAGTTCCTAGGTCTTCCTCTACCCCTTTGGCCCTGGACCAATACTCATGTTTCTGTATACTATCAATAATATGAGTAGCATAGCAACGCATATAGATGTAAATTAAACTTTACAAACCTCAAACTTTGGTATGTTTCGCCTAGTTCCTCCTTCGAAAGCTAGCACCGGCAGATACGCCAATGTAGGTCCCTTAATGTCCACCAGAAAATTCTAAATCCAAACAAATACAAACCAAATTCATAAGCAAAAGACCAGCACCAAAGAACCAATAATCATCAAAATGCAACAAAGACATGTTCAAGTTCTTACATCTGCTCTCGAATCCGCCACGATTCCAAGTACCGAGTCCCCCACACAAGGCACATACTGTACAAAAAACCCAACAAATTTGAAATACCGTATGCAACTGAAAAAATTATACTTTCGTATTTTAAAAGAGTGAATTGGAGGGAAAATTGCTTACCCTTTTCTGAGATGTTTCGACCCAATACTTGTTCGGCTTCGTAAACCTCAAAGTCCCAGCCTTCATCGCAACTATTGAATCAAAATCCTGAAATTTTCAATCTTTTATTCAGAAATGAATGCAAAGTGAGGGAGAGAGGGAGAGGGGGAGAGGGGAAGAGGGAGAGGGAGAGAGAGAGAGAGGGACCTGGCGGAGGCCGCCGCCGAGCTTGATGGTTTGGTTAGTCATGTCGGAGAGGTCGAGAACCACATCGCCGGGAATCTAAGCACCACGAAATTCGAAATTACAGAAACAAACCGGAGAGGTTGCAGATACCGATTCGAAGCGAACCGGAGGGGAATAGGAAATAGGAGCTCTTACCACTGGCTTGTCGATGAAGCTCGCCGGCGAACCGGACACTTTTTCTTCCATTGAAATTCCGAGTTTTTGACGAGTAATCGGCGATAAGAAGAAGCTCTTTCAGCAGGCTCGAGTAGAAGGAAGACGACAACGTAAGCGGCAGAGAAGCCCGCAATAAGGGTATTTAAGACCCGCCATTTTATATGCCCTAACCAAAAACGACGCCGTATTGGCGCGCATAATTTGCTTATCTGTTCCTTGGAGATAATCCCGCGGCTTTTTACGACGGCTGCTTCTACAGCTCCGACGAGTTCAGATTCCAATTCGCGTTACCATTACGACGTTGTAGAGATGGCGTTTGTAGTGCCACAAGGCTGGTATTCAATTCATTACCCGGCAATACAATCGGAGGCGGCGTCACACTACAAATTCCGACGTCCAAGTACGCCGTGCTTTCTATCTTTTACTTCAAAGTTTCATAATTTCTGCTCCGGAATCCAATTCCTGAAAGCCCCATCTCGGAAACCGATTCTGGGACGTGGGTTTTCGCGGGAGAGTTCGCTTCTCGAAGTGTCGTCGGCCGGCCAGCTGATTAAGGACTACGTGGAGGACGGGAACTTCGAAGATGCAATCACCATTTACGTCAAAGTTCTTGAATTTGGTCTGCCGGTTTCGGAATTTCGATTCTTTCCCTGTTTGATTAAGGCGTTCGGGGGGCTTTGTGATGCCGGAAAGGCTCGCGAGATTCATGGGCACGTCTTGAAATTAGGAGTTTTGGATGATGTTTACGATGTCAATTCGCTTTTGGGTGTTTACTGGAAGTGCGGGGCTGTTGAGGATGCAATCCAGCTGTTTGAGAAAATGCGTGAGAGAGATTTGGTTTCTTGGAATACTATGATATCTGGGCTTTGCCATTGGGGAGATTATATGGGTTCGTTGAGGATGTTTAGTCGGATGGTTAATGATTACTGGGTGTTGCCGAACCGGGTGGCTTGCCTTTCGGCTCTCTCGTCATGCTCTTCAGTTCAGTGTTCAGTTCATGGAAGGGAAATTCATGGATTTGTTGTGAAAAGGGAGATAGCTACAGATCAGTTTTTGGTTAGTGGATTAATCGATATGTACATGAAATGTGGGGATGTAAAGAATGCGGAATATGTTTTTGGGAGCATTGTTTATGAAGAATCGATCATTGGGAATCCGGTGATATGGAATGTGATGATCTCGGGATATGTTGCGAACGGGCGTTTGCCACAAGCAGTGGAGTTGTTCCTAGAGATGTTAGAAATTGGTTTATCACCAGATACTTCCACAATGGTCGCCGTTATAGGTTTGTGCTCTCAACTGTTGGATTTAGCATTGGGAAGGCAAATCCATAAGTTCTGTTATAGCATTCAATTGAACCATGATGCAAGAGTTGAAACGGCTCTTATGGACATGTATTTTAAATGCGGTGATAGCAAAGCTGGCCTTGAAATCTTTCAAAGATCTCAAAATCGTAACATTGTCATGTGGGGAGCTATCATTTCAAATTTCGCTCAAAGCAGTCGTCCTCATGAGGCATTGAATCTGTTCCATAACTATGTATTAGAATATGGCTTTGTGGATTCTGTCATTGTATTGTCTGTTCTGCGAGCCTGTTCTTCCTTGGCTGTTAGGCCTAGAGGCATGGAAATCCATGGGCTAGTAGTAAAAATGGGGTTTGATTTAGATGTTTTTGTCGGAGGTGCCTTAGTCGATATGTATGCAAAATGCAGAGACATGGAGTCAGCTCAAATTGTCTTTTATAGACTACCCGCTAGAGATTTGGTATCTTGGAATGCCTTGATATCTGGATATACTCAGAATGAGTTTCCAGATGAAGCTTTAAAGGCAATCCTCGACATGCAGTCCGATGGAGTCAAACCCAATGCCGTGACAGTTGCGAGTATGCTGTCGGTTTGTGCTCAGTTGTCAGTCATGAAGTCGTGCAAGGAGGTTCACGGTTACCTTTTACGACAAGAATTTGAGTCCAATGTTCTTGTGAGCAATTCCCTTATAACTACCTATGCAAAATGTGGAGACATAAAGAGCTCATGGGCTATATTTGAGAGCATGCCTGAAAGAACTGAAGTATCATGGAATTCAATTCTTTTGGGGTTAGGAATGCACGGCCATGCGGATGAAACATTCGTTTTATTTGAGAAAATGGAAGCAACAGGAATGAAGCCTGACCATGCGACTTTTACAGCTCTACTGTCTGCTTGCAGCCATGCAGGGAGGGTTGAAGAGGGATTGAAATATTTTAAACGTATGGTCGAGGATTACAAAATTGAACCTCAACTTGAACAGTACACCTGCATGGTTGATCTTTTAGGCCGAGCCGGCCATTTAAAACATGCATACGATATTATTTTGGCAATGCCTTGTACCCCAGATGATCGTATATGGGGATCATTGCTCAGATCATGCAAAATTCACTGTGATGAAAGACTTGCAGAAGTTGTGTCTGATCATATCTTTGAACTCGATCCTACTAGTATTGGTTACCGTACACTTCTTGCAAACTTGTATGAAGAGTATGGGAAATGGAGTGATGCTACTAGGATTAGATCGGAGATCAAAGGCAGGGGGCTCAAGAAGACACCTGGTTGCAGTTGGATTGAAGTCGATAGTAATGTTCATGTATTTATGGCGGGTGATCAGTCTCATAATGAGTTGGAGGAGATATATGCTACAGTTGAATGTTTAACAAATGAAATAAGGAAGGCAGGATATATTCCTCAATCACTTACAGTAAGTGTTCGGCATGATGAGGTTAATCATGAAAATCTTTCATCCTTTAAAGACGACGATTTGCTGTTTCCGGTTGCAAGTAGAAACCATAGCCGAACAGGTTCAGCGGAATTGATGATTGGATGATTCTCAGTCAATTGCTAAGCCATGTTGCTATTAATAGAGAGGAAATCCTTTCACTGTTTCGAGTGATTGAGGAGGATTGAGATATTCCCATTCAGTGAGGCCTATCCATCTATCTTTGCAAGCGGTTGGCCTTTGCATATGGAAGCATTTCGAGAGTAAGTTTAACGTGAATTTCTGATTAATTTGATGCGATTTGATATTATATTCAAACTTTAATTTCAGTTCAGTTTAAGAATTAAAGGTACTACTTTTAGACAGAAAAGTTATGGTCCCTTTTTCCTCCATTTATATGATTGGTGTTTTGGATGCAGTGTTTTGCAGACAGCAGTTGGCCAGTTGCAACAAGTGGCTCAGTCTCCGCGGGATTCTGGAATTCAAATGATTAAACTGACGGATGAACGTAAAGTTTTACAGTCCTGTGATCATCCCATTGAAAGCAGATGAAACTGAATCATCTGCTGAGAAAAAAAGGTAAAAGTACCTTTTACTTTTGTAAATTGGGGTGCAGGATGTGGGAGGGGGCAATTTGGAGGAGATCTCTCAGTTAAAAACTTGAAAATTAAGCTGCATCTTAGGTAAATGCATTCGAGTTTGAAAACCGCAAATAAGTCTAGTTTGCTTCAACTGCAGAACAGTGTTGAGTGCTCATTGTTGCTTCACGATGGATGTTTCACAACCTCTACGACAGTTGTCATAGCTTTCTCAATGGGAGTGGCTACTGATGCTACATCGCAACCAGTGTGTTGAAAACGTGTTTCTAAAGATGTAGTGCAGCGATGGTTAAGGAAGAACCTTGAGTCTTTGGAATATCGTCGGGAGCTGCCTGGAGTTTCAAGACATGAAAATGTCGTCTGCAGCTGAAATAGTTTTCTGAGTTAGGTGTTTATGAGACTAATTTTATGAAATTCGTAAGAACCCGTCTGTCGGAAAATGTACAAATAACCTGCTCAACACTGTACATAAAACATGAAGATTGCAGATCCCGGTTATGTGAAAAGCATTTCTAATTTGTATAGCAGTTTCATTTGCCACTTTGCCTTTTGCCATCCAATTTGTAAACCAGGTTGAAAGAAAGCAAGTTATTGGTCATAAAATCATAAACCGGAGAAAATCTTAGGTATAATCGGTTGTATACGAGTCACAAAATCAGAATGAGCAAAATTACTACATCTGTTGTATACAATCGGTGATATGGAAGGTTTTTTGGAGAAGTCGACGGTACCCTCGAAAGATTGTAACGAGGCAATTTCCAATAGGTCCAGTACAGAAAGGATTGCCTGGAGAAAAAAGGAAGAACAACATCCACACAGCTGGGGTGTGGGGGAGGGACACTTTGACCCACCAACATTAAATTTCAAATCTTTTCTAACCTAAATATTTAGGTTGGATGTAACACAACAGCAAACTAGGTACGTACCCAATGCCTAATTTCACAACAATTTTTATGACAAATCCTTTCAAGTTTGGTGTGTATACCATCAAAATGATGTCAAGCCACATTAGTATGAGTTGGAGTTTTTAGGTTCTTACATATATTATCACTTTATCAAAAGAAAACTTTGGTACGGTTGTCTGACTAGGTCACTCGTTTGACACTTACAAGAAACAGCAACCATGCTTTGAGTTTGTATCTATGTGTGGGGCTTGATAGCATTATACAAAATGGTCCATTCCTTTGTATGAGTTGGAGTTTTTATAGTGCCTTTAGGTTCTCACATATTTTTTTTTGGTAAAATAAAATGGTAGTAGTGGGCTACCACTCCGAGCCGGATCGCTGTTTTTACGAAAAGCTCTTCACAAGAGGTTTTTTTTAGAAGCGGATGATCGAATCCCTGACCTCCCTAAGGATGGTACACAGAAGAACCGCCCAACTTGTGACCCAAACAGCTCTTATCTACTAAAGCTTCGGTAAAGTTGTTTGACTAAGTGACTAGTCTGACACTCGCAAGGAGCGGCACCAGTGCTATGTGCTTACGTGGGCCTCGATACTATTCAAATACTAAACAGTCCATTTTTTTGTGAGAATGACTTGACCAATCATATAATCAGACTGTTCTACTGAAATTTTCTTCCTTGCTGAATAATGAATCTTGAAAACAAACCCTTGGAGATTTCTTGACAACAAATCTAAACGATCAAAAGCTTGGCAATAATAAAAGCTGAGAAAACAAGGACAAATCTAGAAGTGCGCAGTAGTACAATTATTGAACTACTGGGTTGCCAGTGGGGTCCCAAATCTGATTGCATCAAAGATCTTCCTATGTAAAGCTGCAATAATTGATACATCATGAGATATTCTAAATAATTAATTAATACTAATCACCAAAAAATAATTAATTAATACTGAATCAGTGTTAAACAAATCTATAAACCTTTAATGTAGTAATACAAATTGTGATGAAATTTTGTTACCAAGATTTGGAGCTGCAATTACATAAATAGTGGGATACAAAATCGTATTGTGGACATCGAAATTTCGGTGAAATGAATGTTGACCAATAATTAAAATTTCAACACTCACGTGTCACATAAATTTTACATGTAGCGTGTGACTCAATGAAAAATCGAAATAAATTGGAAAAGTCATCAAATAGGACACGTGTCATTACTTGGCAGAAATGATTTATTTCATCTGATTATTTAAATCCAAAAATCAAGTTTTGAAATTCTATAAATAGGAAGCCAAGACATTCATTTAGGGGGAGAAAGAAAGGAAGAAAGGGAGAAAGAAAGGAAAAAAAAAAGAGAAAGAAAGGAAGAGGAAGAGAAAGAAAGAAGGGAATTTACATCACACCAAAACCTTGAAGCCTTGAAACTCTAAAGCTCTCAAGCAAAATCCCGAAGGATCAAGAAAACACTCTTCGTTCTTCGTCAAACCCTCCTTCAAGGTCAAGCCCCAACGGCCCTTGAAGAACTTCCGCCGACTCAAGATCAAGCCCCGACGGCCCCTTGAAGAAAGTGTTCATCATCCGTTCGTCCTAAGATCAAGCCCCAACGGCCCTTTGGATCAACAACCTCAACAAATCCACACATCCAATCAGTCTTCAAGATTAGGCCCAAAAGCCCTTGAAGATCCGCTCATCCATCAACCCTCAAGATCAAGCCCCGACGGCCTCTTGAAGAAATCCATACACTCAGTCTTCAAGATTAGGCCCAAAAGCCCTTGAAGATCCGCTCATCCATCAACCCTCAAGATCAAGCTCCGACGGCCCCCTTGAAGAAATCCATACACCCAGTATTCAAGATCAAGCTCAAAAGCCCTCGAAGATCCGTTCATCAACTGTTCATCCCTAGATCAAGCCCCGACGGCCCTTTGGATCAACAGCTCATCCACAAACCTACACCCTACGAAGATAGAATCAGAGGATCAAATTACAAAGAGATTGTAACCCCAAAATCATTAAACACAAAAAGATATTTTGTACACGGTATTCTTGTTTCTTGTTTCAGAAAAAATTCGTGTTTACAAATTTGGCACGCCCAGTGGGACGTCTCTACCTCTCATCTCTATCCTCCAATCATCGAAAAACGCAAATGGCATCAAGAAATGATCAAGCTGTTCCTGCAATCAAAGCAAAGAACAAGAACATCATCGCCGCAAGTGGTGATATTTCAGGCATCATGACCCGAAGTAAGGCAAGAGCTCTTTTTGCTGCGGCTTCCGCCCCTGCATTGACTCTGTCAAAGGAACAAGAGCACCTAAGCTACGAGCATGTGATCACCCTAGCCTCGCTAAGGGCATCAAGGGGGGAAAGCCCGAAGAAATACTCAGAGTCCCTACTCTCCGACGCTGATTCGAGCGGCAGTACAACCATGCAAGTCATGACCACTGGAGCAACTTCAATCGAGGAGCAGCTAGCTCAGATGAATGAAGCAATCGCAAGGCTCACACGGACTGTGGAAGAGAAGGACTTGCAGATTGCCGCACTTGTCAACCAACTAGATGCGCTGCCCGATGTGAAAGTCGACCCAAATATTGGCCTATTAAAGAAAGAAGACGACGAAGAAGAGGAGCCACCAGTGGAGAAAGTTGAAGAGAAGCCGAAGCTAGACCAAACAACGGCATTCATGGGATCTCTATCTATCCAGCAGCTACAGGAGATGATCGCAAGCACTGTCAAGACACAGTACGAAGGAAGCTCGCATGACTCCGTACTGTACTCAAAGCCTTACTCCAAGAAGATTGATTCTTTGAAGATGCCAAGGGGTTATCAGCCCCCAAAATTCATGCAGTTCGATGGAAAAGGCAACCCGAAGCAACATGTCGCCCATTTCATTGAAACTTGCAACAATGCTGGGACAGAGGGAGACTACCTCGTCAAACAGTTCGTGCGTTCGCTGAAAAGTAACGCTTTTGACTGGTACACTGACCTCGAACCTGAGTCTATCAACAGTTGGGACCAGCTAGAAAGGGAATTCCTCAACCGTTTCTACAGCACTCGTCGTACTGTAAGCATGCTAGAGCTGACCAGTACGAAACAGTGGAGAGATGAACCTGTCGTCAACTACATAAATAGATGGCGCTCCTTAAGTCTGGATTGCAAAGATCGGCTTTCTGAAACCTCTGCCATTGAGATGTGCGTTCAAGGCATGCACTGGGGGTTACATTACATCCTCCAAGGCATAAAACCAAGAACATTCGAAGAGCTAGCAACTCGTTCCCACGACATGGAGCTGAGTATCGCTAATCACGGGAAAAAGGAGCCGATTACTAACTTCAATAAGGAAAAAGTATTCGCCCCAAATGTAGACAAGACCGGGAAGAAGCCTGCTAAGGAAGCTTTCACCGTCAACACTACCCCCATCAAGACCTCCTCAGCGCCCATCAAGACCTCATCAGCGCCCATCAAGACCTCCTCAGCGCCCATCAAGATCTCCTCCAAGAAGAAAGCGAAGGAGATAAAGACAAGTGAGCCTTCTCGCACCCAAGACAGATACAAGAGCACCTTGAGAGAGTTGGAACAGAAAACGTACCCTTTTCCTGACTCTGACATGGCTGCCATGTTAGATGACTTGCTGGAAAAAAAGGTGATTGAGCTACCCGAATGCAAGCGTCCTGAAGAAATGAATCGCACAAACGATCCTAGGTACTGCAAGTATCATCGTATTGTGAGCCATCCTGTTGGCAAGTGCTTCGTTCTCAAAGAACTCATCATGAAGCTAGCACAACAAGGGCAAATTGAGCTCGACCTTGAGGACACGGCCGCAACGCATACCACTACAATTGCGTTTGGATCGTTTAATCCTGTGCCTCTCCAAATGACACCTGACCGTTCCCGTGAATGCTTAAGTTGCACGGCACCTCCTACACAACCATCACTGGAGAGAAGCGACCAAGATACACATGCTGATGATGAAGAAGGATGGATATTGGTAACCTACAAAAAGACAAGGAAACCAAGACCACAAGTCATACAGCCAAAGGTGGAACAAAGAAGAAATCACCACGGCCGCAACAATGCGAAGCCTAAAAGAAACATAAAGCATAATAAAACAACATATGCTAGGGAACCTATGGAGCAGGAGCCACGCATTCCCGTTTCCTTGCGTGAGTACTTCCCGAATGACTTTTTCCAACAGTGCACTACCGTGGCCTGTCACATGGTTGAAGTAGAAATAGAAGAGCCCTCAAAAGGCAAAGCTATTGCCACTGAGGTAGAAAAGACCCTTACACCTGGAGAAGGTCTGCCAACACACTTTAGCATCGAGGAAGCGCTACCATTGCCAAAAAAGATGCGAAGAGCACTAGCAGCAGTCTTGGCAGGTCCCGACGACCACGAAGTGCAAGAAAGTAACGACGAAGGCTCGAAGCTTCAGCCACATGAATGTGCCACATGTTGTGCCACCCATGACGTAATTAACTTCACTGACGAAGACCTACTGTTGGGATCAAAGCCTCACAACCGTCCTCTCTTCGTCTCCGGGTACATAAAGGAATACAAAGTCAACCGCATGCTTGTGGATGGTGGGTCAGCCATAAACATCATGCCAAAATCAACAATGACCATAATCGGCATCAAGGTGAATGAACTATCCCTGAGCCGTCTGCTGATCCAGGGTTTTAACCAAGGAGGACAAAGGGCGATAGGTATGATCCGAGTAGAGATGACCATGGGAGAGCTCAAATCAAGCACGATATTCCACGTGATTGATGCAAGAACTTCCTATAGCTTGCTCTTAGGAAGACCTTGGATCCACGCAAATGGGGTAGTGCCGTCCACCCTTCACCAATGCCTAAAATTTTACCGAGAAGGAGTGAAGGTGATCCAAGGTGATACCAAGCCATTCACCGAAGCCGAATCACACTTTGCAGATGCCAAGTTTTACATGGATGAAGAGACGGTACCCGAAGCCCTTCCGGAAGAGATCAAATCCACGGGCAGAGCAGCACCTAAAAAGCAGGAGTGGCAAGCCATGCCTAAAAAACAAAAAGAGCAGGCCGGGCCATCTTCAAGCAAAGATGATGACGAGTTTGCTAAACCTGCAACAACCAAAGGGAGTAGGATGCCGTCAGAAGGACCGAACGCACCCATATTCCGGTATATCCCGATGTCAAGAAGAAAGAATGGTCAATCTCCATTCGAAACTAGAAAAGCCGACACACAGTGGCACACGGATAACGTGAAGTTGCTCAAGACGAATGCAGTTTTGCCTCTGACACAGCTAGGGGGTGCTAAGGCCGCAAGACTACCACAAGGCTTCATAAAAGCTCTACCAAAGAAGGTGGAATCAAGCTTTCTTCCAACCAAGAGGACCGAGGAAGGTTTTGACCCTAACGCCTACAAACTCATGTCAAAAGCCGGGTACGACTTCGCTTCTTCTGCGGTGGCTGGAAAGAAGGTTTCAAACACTGTCAATGACGAAGAACGTAACCTCACCAAAACTCAAAAGAAGTTGAAGGAGCATGGTTACGGAGTTGACAACAACAAAGCCGGACTTGGTTTCACACCAAATGCACCTGTGATGATTTCAAGCCAAGCGAAAAACACTAGCACTCAATATGTCAGCATGAGCATTGAACAAGACCAAGAAGAGCCTAAACCCTCCCCTCGGACGTCGGTCTTCGATAGGATGAGCCAGTCAAGCTCCAGAACTTCAGTGCTTAATCGCATTGGTGGTCAAGACCGAACCTCTGTCTTCAAGAGGCTTAACGCGCCGACATCCCAAAGCTCTGTTTTTGAAAGGTTGTTAAAGCCTAAGAAACAAAGCAACACAGTTATCTCTCATCTGCGACGATCAGCTTCAGAAAGGTTTGAAGATAATGGGAAGCCTTTTGGAAAAAGGAAGACAACACTAAAGGAAGAAAAGCTCAATGGGTTAGGAGAAAAGGACGACGTTCGAAGCTTGATTCCTTCAAGGATGAAGCGCCAAGCAATCCTAGAGGTTGACACAAAAGGACCACTAAAGGTAAGGAGGCGCATCATCGTCCACACTGGCAAATCTTCATGCCAACAAACCCAAGAGAACGGCACTGAAGATGAAATCCCTAAGAAAGATGTCACTTCTGGCTCTTTCGACTCAAAGTCTTCACCTCAACCGCTGGGGGCATGTTCCAAAACCATGTCAGTCAAGTCAAGTGAAGATGAAGGATGGATTCAGGTCACTCCGAAGAAGCTGCACGAGAAACATATGTCTTGTCCACAAGTTCACCAATCGGAAAGGGGGCAAAGCAGCTACCGTCAACCTTCAAAGCTACATGAAAATGTTGAGGATGATGAAATTACAACACAAAGATCGTTCATGCGGGATCTTTTCTTCCTCGAAGATGTCTTCAATTTCTCGATCAAGGCTCCTTGTTATGAAGATTGTGAGGAATGCATTTCGAAGATCGCTTCGAAGAAATTGGACAAGCAGCAACCATCTTGTCCACAAGTTTATCAGTCGAAAAGGGGGCAAAACAACTCCTGTCAACCTCCAGAACAATGTGAAAGTATTGGAGATAATGAAATTTCGACACAAAGATCGTCCATCCCCATCACAATGTGCGACCTCTTCCCAGAAGACTTCTTCAATTACCCGGTCAAGGCTCCTTCCTATGAAGATTGCGAGGAACGCCTCTCCCAGAACACCAGACAATCCTTATGCCGACAAGCCCGAGAAGACAGCACCGAAGAGGAGATCCAAGATGTTTTCCACGTCACGGTTCAAGAAGGTAAAGAAGACGAAATCCCCGAGGAAGATGTCACTGCTGCACCACCACAGCTCGAAGATGGGGGACAAGCCACAATTGATGATCTCAAGGAACTCAACTTAGGTACAAGCAAGGAACCAAAACCTATCTTCGTAAGTGCATTATTAAGTACAGACGAGATAGAGGAGTATTATCAGCTGTTGTTAGAGTACAAAGACGTCTTTGCCTGGACCTACAAAGAAATGCCCGGCCTGGACCCTATCATCGCTGTTCATCATCTTGCGGTCAGGCCTGGAACACGGCCGATAAAGCAAACTCAAAGACGCTATCGATCTGAGCTTATCCCACAAATCGAGGTCGAGATCGACAAGCTAATCGAAGCAGGCTTTATTCGAGAAGTGCAATACCCCAAGTGGATCTCCAACATCGTCATTGTCCTTAAAAAATCAGGACAAATACGTGTTTGCGTAGACTTCCGGGACCTCAACGATGCTTGCCCAAAGGATGACTTCCCCTTGCCAATCATTGAAATCATGGTGGATGCAACCACTGGCCATGAGGCATTATCATTCATGGATGGCTCTTCTGGATACAATCAAATTCGCATGGCCCTCGAAGACGAGGAACTAACAGCCTTTCGTACTCCAAAAGGTATCTACTGCTACAAGGTAATGCCCTTTGGTCTAAAGAACGCTGGAGCTACGTATCAACGCGCAATGCAGAAAATCTTCAATGACATGCTACACAAAAACATAGAATGTTACGTAGATGATGTGGTGGTTAAGACGAAGAAAAGATCAGAACACTTGAAGGATCTGCGAATAGTGTTCGAAAGGCTGCGAAAATACAACCTCAAGATGAACCCGTTAAAGTGTGCGTTTGGCGTCACCTCTGGAAAATTCCTCGGCTTCATCGTCAAGCACCGTGGTATTGAAGTAGACCAATCAAAGATCAAGGCTATTCAAAGCATGCCCGAGCCAAGAAACCTGCACGAGCTGAAAAGTCTACAAGGACGGCTAGCCTTCATCAGACGCTTCATCTCCAACCTCGCAGGGCGTTGTCAACCGTTTAGTCGCCTTATGAAGAAAGATGTTCCATTCGTGTGGGACAAAGCATGCCATAATGCTTTTGAAAGCATAAAGAAATATTTGTCAAGTCCACCTGTCCTGGGGGCACCTGTGCCTGGGAAACCACTCATATTGTATATTGCTGCTCAGGAAAGTTCAATCGGAGCACTCTTGGCGCAAGAGAATGAATCCCAAAAGGAAGGAGCACTTTACTACCTCAGTCGAACTCTCACCGGCGCTGAGTTGAACTATTCCCCAATAGAAAAGATGTGCCTCGCTTTGGTATTTGCCATTCAGAAACTCAGACATTACATGCATGCTTACACCATCCACTTGGTTGCTAAAGCCGACCCTGTCAAATACGTTATGACTAAGCCAGTCTTGACAGGGCGACTCGCTAAATGGGCTTTGCTTCTTAATCAATATGAGATCATCTACGTCCCAGCTAAAGCCGTCAAGGGACAAGCGCTAGCAGACTTCCTTGCCGATCATCCAATCCCGGCTGATTGGAAAATCTCAGACGACTTGCCTGACGAGGAGGTGTTCTACATCGACATCTTCCCGACATGGACGATGTTCTTCGACGGATCCGCACGAGCAGACGGAGCGGGGGCAGGAGTAGTATTTATGTCACCACAAAGGCACATACTACCTTACTCCTTCCAACTGAATGAGCTATGCTCCAACAATGTTGCTGAGTACCAAGCATTGATCATCGGGCTCCAAATGGCGATCAACATGGAAATCACAGCTCTTGAGGTATATGGCGATTCCAAGCTCATAATCAATCAACTCTTAACTGAATATGAGGTGAGGAAAGATGATCTCGTCCCATACTTCCGGCTAGCGACCCAACTGCTACAAAGGTTCGAAGCTGTGACACTAGAACATGTGCCAAGAAAGGAAAATCAAATGGCAGACGCTCTCGCCAATCTAGCCTCAAGTATGACACTAGGAAAAGATGAAGTTGCAGACGTGCCAGTTTGCCAAAGATGGGTGATTCCTCTCGTTAATGAAATGTCACTAGATGATACAAATGTCATCTCAGTACTTCCAGTCGATGCTGAAGAGTGGAGACAGCCGCTGATCGACTACTTAGAGCACGGAAAGCTTCCAGATGATCTTAGACACCGTTCCGAAATACGTCGACGAGCACCTCGCTTCCTTTACTACAAAGGAACACTCTACCGACGCTCTTTTGAAGGACTGCTCCTGAGATGCTTAGGTGAGGAAGAAGTTAATCAAGCCATGGAAGAAGCACATTCAGGTATGTGTGGGGCACATCAATCTGGACCAAAGCTACATTTCCAGCTTAAAAGAATGGGTTACTACTGGCCGAGCATGGTGAAGGACTGCCTGGAACACGCCAAAAGGTGCCAAGCCTGCCAATTCCACGCCAACTTCATACATCAACCGCCTGAACCATTACACCCTACAGTTGCTTCATGGCCGTTCGACGCATGGGGATTGGACGTTGTAGGACCAATTACGCCAAAGTCATCTGCAGGGGAAGCTTACATCCTAGCTGCAACAGATTACTTCTCCAAGTGGGCTGAAGCCATACCTTTAAGGGAAGTAAAAAAGGAAACTGTTGTTCGTTTCATCAAGGAGCATATCATCCACCGATATGGGGTGCCTCGCTACATTATCACGGACAATGGAAAGCAGTTTTCCAACCGACTCGTGGATGAGCTTTGCGACAAATACAAGTTCAAGCAGCACAAGTCTTCCATGTATCATGCTCCGGCCAACGGCCTCGCAGAAGCATTCAACAAGACGCTGTGCAACCTCCTGAAAAAGGTAATCGGCCGAACAAAGAGAGACTGGCATGAAAGAATAAGTGAAGCACTTTGGGCATATAGGACTACACATAGGACTCCTACCCAAGCTACACCTTATTCTCTCGTATATGGCGTAGAAGCTGTTCTACCGCTTGAAAGTCAAATCCCCTCACTAAGGATGGCTATACAAGAAGGCTTGACTGATGAAGAAAATGCAAAGTTGCGCCTTCAGGAGTTGGAAGCGCTGGATGAGAGAAGGCTCGAAGCTCAACAACACTTGGAATGCTACCAAGCACGGTTAGCCAAGGCATTCAACAAGAAAGTCCGCCCAAGGTCTTTCCAAGCCGGAGATCTCGTGCTAGCATTGCGTAGGCCTATCATTACAACCCATAAGACAAAAAGCAAGTTCACATCAAAATGGGATGGACCCTACGTAATACAAGAGATTTACACCAATGGCGCCTACTTAATCACGGCAGAAGACGGGTTGAAGATCGGCCCCATCAACGGCAGATTTTTGAAGCGCTACTACCCCTAAAGCAAACGCACCCGCTCCTGGCCCGCAAGAGCATAAACTGTGTACGGCAAAATCATCATCAAAAAAAAAAAAAAAAAAAAAAAAAAAAAAACCATCACTCATTCGAACTACGTTATGACTTGATCTCTTCTTTGGAAGAGTACGTAGGCAACTTGAAACTTCAAAACTTCAAGTACAGTCACATCAAAATAAATAAATAAATGTTTCATTAAAAAAAGTCAATTTTATTACAAAAGAAAAGAAAAGAAAAAAAAAATACATATGTTACTATGTATTAAAAAATATATATATTCTCTACACCTAAAAAAAAAAAAAAAAAAAAAGGAGCAAAATGTCGACAAACCCAAAATAGTGGGCTGGATTGTTGTGTTGATGATGAAGGCCCATATACCCAAAAGAACCGGGCCCTACTTTCTCTCAAGCCGCATGCAATTCCTTCAATGGGCCTTGGGCTTGACTGAGTACTCGTCTCCTTGGCTTCAATCTCCAATCTCATCATTTCTCCTCAGCCCTTCAAAACCGCATCCACCACCCTCCTTTCTCTCTCTAAAAAAACCCTCTCTCAAGAACTCTGGGTTTGTACCTTCAGAGATGGTGGTTCAAGACGATTGGACGAGGGCGGCGATGACCGATGACGTGCTCGTGGTCGAGCTACTGCTGCGGCTCAAGCAGGTGCAGGCGGCGGGGCCGTCGTCTTCGCTGCAGTCTTCGTCTCCGATGTCGCAATCTCTTTTGACGCTCAGGTGGAGTGTAAGGACGCCACGCTCCAAAGCGGCGTCGTCCGGTTCCAGATTCGACGGCGGCGTCTCACACCAGAGGAACAGCGGCAATAACGGCGTCCGATTCCACCACTAGATGCAGCCCCACGACTCCGCTTTCATGGAGCGGCGGTACCGGCTCTCTATCCGCCACCGCCGACGGCTTTGAAGAGTCCAGCTGCCCCGTCCACACCAAATGCACACCCTCACCGCCCTTCAACATTTGTGGGTACAAAATCTTCCAAATCTGGGGTCACCTGCACAAGGGGTTTTGCCTCCCAACCTACGAACATTTTGGATCGAAAATTGTGAGAGACTGAGGCCTTCAGTGGAGTGGGGATTGCAAGGACTTGCCCCTCTCAGAGAATTTCGGGTCCAAGGAAACAAGGATCCGTTGGAGATGTTGCTCCGAGAACGGCTGCTCCTTGCCACTCTTCACAATCTCTGGATCTCTATACTTTCAAATCTGAAATCTTTCGACAAAAGGAACTTGAGCATCTCACTTCTCTTCAACAGCTACAAATTTCAAGCTGCGAGAGTCTCGAATTCCTGCCGGAAGAGGGTTTGCCGGCATTTCTTTCTTATCTGAGCATCTGGGGTTGTCCTTCTCTGAAGAAGAGGTATCGGAACAAGAAGGGAAAAGATTGGAGAAACATATCTCGCATTCCTTGCATAAAGATAGATGAAGAAATCACCATATGAGCCTTCATTTCACTCTCTCCAACTCTCAACTCTCAAGACAAAGCCAGATTTCACCACAAGGATATATCGATCTTCGGTTGAACGCTGATGATTTGTAAATTTGGAATCGAACTATGCTATGTCCCCCTTGGAGAATTTCAGATCAGGGGAACTGAGGATCTGTTGGAGACATTGCTCAAACAACAGCGGTTGACTTCCGCCATGAAATCTGGAGATCTGAGCTTGGCGACGGTGGAGGTCAGTTATGTCTCTACGTCCACAGCTTGAACCGGTCGGCGTTGTACGGTGCGCCGTCGACGAAGCTGAGCCGGTCCCGGTCCTGCGGCTACCAGAAGCCGAGATTCCGGTCCATTAGACGAGCTTGCAGTGCCAGTCTGGACGCCTTCTCAGACGAAGAGTTCTCGAAGAAGATTCAAGAGTTCGCTCTCAGATTCCAGCTCTCCGACAATTTTGACGGCGAAGATGACTTTAACGTTGGCAGAAACGCCTCGAATTCGGAACCAGAAGCGGCGAATTCTGTTGACAATCACGGCATCAGTGAGTCTGCAACGAGAATGAGAGCTGAACCTGAAGCGGGCTGGTTTGATTTGTTTAGTAGCCGCTATTGGAAAGTCGTTAGTGTGGGTGCAGCACTTTTCTTGTTACAACAGATGGCTGGGATAAATGCTGTGGTTTATTATTCTACTTCTGTCTTCCGCACTGCTGGCATTACATCTGATGTTGCAGCGAGTGCTCTGGTTGGATTAGCAAATGTTTTCGGCACAGTTGTTGCATCCTCATTGATGGGCAAACAGGGAAGGAAAAGTCTTCTACTCACAAGCTTCGGTGGAATGGCTGCTTCGATGTTGCTGCTTTCACTGTCCTTTACATGGAAAGCCCTTGCTCCATATTCTGCCCCCCTTTCTGTCGCTGGAACTGTTCTCTATGTATTGTCCTTTTCACTTGGCGCTGGCCCTGTGCCTGCTCTTCTTCTACCAGAGATTTTTGCTTCAAGAATCAGAGCAAAAGCAGTTTCTTTGTCATTGGGCATGCACTGGATTTCAAACTTCGTCATAGGCCTCTACGTCTTGAGCCTTGTAACTAAGTTCGGGATCGGCACAGTGTATTTTGGATTCGCTGGCGTCTGCCTTCTGGCTGTCTTGTACATAGCTGGTAATATTGTTGAAACGAAAGGTCGTTCGTTGGAGGAAATAGAGCGTGCTCTTAGTGTTGTCACTTGATTACGATATGATTCAAACTACGAAAAAAAATCTCCAGCAGCTTCGGATTTTGGCCTTAAGCACTGACAGCATCACCTCCTTTTCCTGCTATGCGGACTAGTTCATTCCTCACTGTTTCAGGAGAGGTAGACACCAAGGCCATTGAGAAGAGCGCCAAGATTGGGTTGGCTCTTGCTCTCAAGCCATGAGCGGGTTTATTGCTCACTGCGGCAGGGAGCAGAGTCCATATGGTAGGGGAAATCGTTCTGTTTTGATGGCATTGATTATGGTGGCGGCATTGGGTTGAATCGCAATGGTGATGGTGGAGCTTTTTTCCTCTGTCTCCTCACGGCTGTGCTCCATCTTCAGCTCTCCAAACTCCATAGCCGCAGCAACAACATCCACTAACTACCTCAAGCTCCTCACTCTGGCCACCGTGGTCAAAATCGGCAAAGAACTTCAGTGACCGCTGTCAAACGACTAGCCGATCATGAAGCTCGACGCTTTGCACTACTTCAAGCTCTGGCTGCTTCTGCACTTCCGCCATGGCTGCTGCCTTTGAATGTGATTAACAAAAACAAAGTTTGTCAACTCACATCTGCTTGCCTTTGCTGCTGCCTTTGAATGTGATTGACAAAACCAAAGTTTGGCAACTCACACCCAAAGACTTTCTCCGTCTCTTACCTCCTACTACTCCAAGCTCCTCTGCATTTCCTCCCTGCACCATGTGGGGAATATATATATAAAAAAAAGTACTGTTGAAAAAAAAAAAAGAAGACATTTTCCTGTTTTTCCTCCCCAAAACAAGGAAAATGTTTCTCCTTTTCTTCCTTTATAATTTTTTATAGCCAAAAGCATTTGCAAGTTGTGGTCTAGCTCCCAACGGATGTTGAAGAAAAAAAAACAAAAAAAAAAAAAAAAAAAAAAAATTTTCCTGTTTTTCCTCCCCAAAACAAGGAAAATGTTTCTCCTTTTCTTCCTTTATAATTTTTTATAGCCAAAAGCATTTGCAAGTTGTGGTCTAGCTGAAAGCATAGCCAAGTTGGCCACTTTTGAAAAAAAAAAAAAAAAAAAAAAAAAAAAAAAAACTTTGGTGGATCAGCGCCATCGGGAAATAAAAAATAAAATAAAAAAATAAAAAATAAAAAATCTTAGTGATGTATATGTTTTATTTGTATTTAGCACAATACATTGAATAAAATAAAACATGTCCATTAGTCTTCAAGAAATTACAAGCATGAAAAAAAAAAAAAAAAAAAAAATAATAATAATAATAATAATACAAGATTGGAGCTTTCACAAAGGATGTTCACGTGAAGCCCCATTATTTGGCAAAACTCTCGGAGCGGAAGGCATCAGAGCGGGAGGCATCGAAGATAGAGCATTCGAGGCCTCAATACTTGGCCAAACACTGGAAGACCCAGGAAAAATGTGCCTCTGGAGGAAAGACGAAAACCTTTGACGGTCACTTTGAATCTGACCTTCAGACTCTTGTAGCTCATCAAGCTTCCTCTTCATGCCCGTCGAATAGTTGTTTGCAAGCACGTGCAAACTTCTATTCTCATACTTCAGCTGCTTGATCTCTTGCTTGAGACTTTCCACCTCTGCCATCAACGATTCAACCTGACGGGAGCGAGCAAGTAGGCGTTGGCCCATGTTGGACACAGAGCCTGCACACTGAACGCTGAGAGCGAGGGACTCTTGAACGGCCAACTCATCGGACCGTCCTGACAGCAGCCTACTATCTTTTGGAGTGAGGAGGTTCCTAGCTACTATTGTAGCTGTTGTGGCGTCCTGCATCACGGAGTCTTCACCTGTAAGAGGACCGGTAGAAGATAAAAAAGAAGGGCGCCATACATTACCTTGACCGGGTGCAACCGGATCGCTGCTGAGACTCAAATCTAAGCAAAGGTTCGATGAGTTAGTCATTTTTTTTCAAAGGTGTTCAGAGAGAATGGGTGGATGAAGATAATTCTCAAAAGGCCGGAGACGATTTTCAAGAATGGGCAATTTTCAGAGTGTGTATGTTGGAGTGATCGATACCTCTGTAAAAAGCCAAGCGACACGACCACCGATTCAAAAATCCGGATTTTCCTGCGTGAAGTTCGGCGACGCGTTCGCGGCTTTTCAGAAAATGCGTTCAACTTTGTCAAAAGATATCTGACAAAGTCGAGAACACGTGGAGGCCATCAGCGCAACTACACGTCTTTAGCCGACAAGCGCAAAGTTCGGCGACGCTTTCTCTGCTTTTCAGAAAACGCGTGCAGCTTTGTCAAAAGTGGCGCTCGTTCAGAAATCGAAGAGGCGTCGTTCAGAAATCGAAGAGGCGTCGTTCAGATATCGAAGAGACGTTTGTCGACAAGGGTAAAAGAACGGTACCACCACTTGCTATTAAGAAATCCCTATATGTGTCGACCTTCGTCTCTTATGGCAAGGCAGACTTGAAGAAAATGCCCAACTCTTCCTCACCTCTGAGGGCGCACTCCCAGCAAAGCCTCTCGAAATACCCAATTCTTCTTCTTCCTTTAAGAAAACCTATTCAACCTTTGAAGATACCAGATGCCTGGAGTACAGATGACCCAGGAGGAAACGATAGATTGAAGCATGTGCTGATTCATTCACCGCTTCTTCAAAAGCAAAGGTATCTCATATCATCAAGGGCAAAAGCAAAGGTATCTCATATCATGCTTTTTCCCTATCTTTTCCTTTGCCCTTGTTCTCACCTGCCAAGACAAGGACAGAGAAAGCAATATGTCGAAACCTCCACTCAAACCAGATGCCACCAAGAAGTGAAGCACCATTTAAATGCAAATGTTGCATTCAACTCCTGCATCGGAGGACAAATACTACAAGAGAAGATGCTAAACCTGCATAAGGAAATACCACTTCTGCAAAGGGGAGCAAGTAAGGCAAGTGAAAATGGTACATCGAAGCATGTGGAGACAAGCACAACAAATATATGTGTTGATTCATTCGCTGCTTCTTCGAAAGCAAAGGTATCTCATATCATGCTTTTTCCCTGTCTTTTCCTTTGTCCTTGTTCTTACTCGCATGGCAAAGTGAAAGAAGCAATCAGCCGGCACTTGGAGTCAGTCTTCCGATCTGGAACCGACTACCTGGAATCTATTCCTGATTGCTTACCTAGTATTGCTCTCGAGTAGTCATCTTCAACGGTTGATACACTGCCAGAGAAGGGACAAGGAAACTTCAATCTTTCCGATTCGTATTCAATACGAATTGGAAAGATTGAACAAAGAAACAGGTCAGCACCTCCACTTCGTACTTGCCTGCCATATCCTGAAACCGCTCGTAGACCTTCGGGGGGAGACCAAAAGAATCCTGCTGCCCAGTTCAAGAGTAGCACAAAGGAAAATCAACGAGCGGAGGAGACCAGAAGAATCCTCCAGCCCAGTTCAAGATCAAGCCTCAATGGCCCTTGAAAAAATCACAAGTCCGATTCAAAATCAAGTGTTCACCACCCTTGAATCAAATTCAACTCCAGATAAAAGGAGTAAGTTCAGACCTTCGGAGGAGACCAAAAGAATCTTCCAGCCCAGTTCAAGATTAAGCTTGTGGAAAATCAACGATTGGAGGAAACCAGAAAATCTTCCAGTCGAACTCAAGATCAAGCCTCGATGGCCCTTGAAGAAATTTCCAGCTCAATTCAAGATCAAGCCTCGACGGCCCTTGGGTTGACATCTACATTAAGGGACTTCAAAACGCATCTTCTACACGTGACAAGCACATGTCTACGACGCGCCTTGAAGTGGGGGCATTTGTGGACATCGAAATTTCGGTGAAATGAATGTTGACCAATAATTAAAATTTCAACACTCACGTGTCACATAAATTTTACATGTAGCGTGTGACTCAATGAAAAATCGAAATAAATTGGAAAAGTCATCAAATAGGACACGTGTCATTACTTGGCAGAAATGATTTATTTCATCTGATTATTTAAATCCAAAAATCAAGTTTTGAAATTCTATAAATAGGAAGCCAAGACATTCATTTAGGGGGAGAAAGAAAGGAAGAAAGGGAGAAAGAAAGGAAAAAAAAAAGAGAAAGAAAGGAAGAGGAAGAGAAAGAAAGAAGGGAATTTACATCACACCAAAACCTTGAAGCCTTGAAACTCTAAAGCTCTCAAGCAAAATCCCGAAGGATCAAGAAAACACTCTTCGTTCTTCGTCAAACCCTCCTTCAAGGTCAAGCCCCAACGGCCCTTGAAGAACTTCCGCCGACTCAAGATCAAGCCCCGACGGCCCCTTGAAGAAAGTGTTCATCATCCGTTCGTCCTAAGATCAAGCCCCAACGGCCCTTTGGATCAACAACCTCAACAAATCCACACATCCAATCAGTCTTCAAGATTAGGCCCAAAAGCCCTTGAAGATCCGCTCATCCATCAACCCTCAAGATCAAGCCCCGACGGCCTCTTGAAGAAATCCATACACTCAGTCTTCAAGATTAGGCCCAAAAGCCCTTGAAGATCCGCTCATCCATCAACCCTCAAGATCAAGCTCCGACGGCCCCCTTGAAGAAATCCATACACCCAGTATTCAAGATCAAGCTCAAAAGCCCTCGAAGATCCGTTCATCAACTGTTCATCCCTAGATCAAGCCCCGACGGCCCTTTGGATCAACAACTCATCCACAAACCTACACCCTACGAAGATAGAATCAGAGGATCAAATTACAAAGAGATTGTAACCCCAAAATCATTAAACACAAAAAGATATTTTGTACACGGTATTCTTGTTTCTTGTTTCAGAAAAAATTCGTGTTTACACGTATAAACTTACATATATATATATATATATATATAGTATATAATTAATAATATAGCCAAAACCCCCCAGACTCGGTTTATTTTAGTTCACCCTACACAACAACAATGTTTTCGACAATGCCAGCGATCGTTTCCTCGTTCTTTGGTTGTTCTATGTTTCTTTCCTCGTAAATACGTCCTATAATACATCGTATTCATTTTCGACCATACTTACAGTACCGTAATTCCATCACTGTTTATACCGTGGGAGTTGGAACCGAGGAGATTCTCTAGTGATCTGTTTTTTCTGCTCCGGGTTCTGCCTGCTTCTTTCAATAACTCAGCCAGCCTTCTTTTCTCATCATCCACGTCGGGATTGGCTGTCCCGAGCTTTTCTTCCCTCATCTCAACAACGTACTCCAAGATTTCGATTGCATCCTCCAACCTGGGTTAATGATCACAACGATCATCAGAAAACCGTCAAAGAATCAACACATTTGCTAAACAAAAATCTATCTTCCAAAAGAGCAACAAAACACAAATTTCTAGAGCGTTATAAGTTCATATTTTCCCATGATTAATCGTGGAAACTACGGGTCTAAAGGAAAGCAAGGGCTGCACATAGCACGTACGTACTTAAACTTATCAGGCTTTCAGTGCACGAAAAAGAACAGAAAACAGAACATACGTGATAAGGAATACAAACAAGTCCCAACCAGTTGAGGATTTCAGAAATAGGACACTACCAAGAGAAGAACAAAAGCATGTGTAATGAAAATTGGGGACGACACAATGAAAGTAGTGTAAGGGCAAAGATAAAGATAAGAGGGTACCTTCCAGCCGCATCATAAGTGCCAGCAAGATTGCTATATACCCCAAGTGTGTCAGGGTGATATGGTCCGCACTCGTGTTCCAAAATAGTCCTGGCTTCTTCGAAGAATTCTTGAGCCTCATTTATGGAATAACGTTGCACACAAGTAAGCCCTATTTGGTTAAGAACAATCCCGAAAAAAGCAGTTTTCTTCTCTCCAGTTGCGCGGAGCTTTGAAATGGCACTCTTGAAGGAGTCGTAAGATTCAGAATAACTCCCCAGCATGTAGTACATGACACCCATTTGGGCTTCAATCCCGGCTATGGTGCTTTGTTGACCAGGGGCATCATTGTATATCTTTAATGCCTTCTGTAGCAACATGACTGCCTGCTCAAGGTCATTCATCGATTCATAGATAGCAGAAACATCTGTGAGACCACTGGCCATCTCCTCAGGAGGGACTCCAGGCACGGGCTTTTCATAAATTCGGAGGGCATTCTCACAATATGATTTTGACTCTCTAACTTTCCCAGTCCTGTTATACAAATCAGCCAAGCGGATGAAGACTGAACCAACAGCTGGATGATTCTCTCCTTTGGTGGTCTTGAACACAGTGAGTGCCTTCTGATAAGCAAAAGCAGCTTCATCATAGCGAGACAAGGACAAGTATGTGTCTCCAATGCTACAATCAACCGAAGCCACCTCCACTTCCTGGCCATTTGCCACCATGGCCATGCTGGCTAACACAAGATGCTCGAGAGCAGCTTCATGATCACCCTTCGTCTCACATATAAGACCCATCAATCTCCTATCTGCAGCCTCTTCGAGAGAAGAAGGGGAACCATTCTCTTTATGACTATCAAGAGCCACCAGGCAAAGCCTCTGAGCTTCATCAAATTGCAATGCTTGAACATGAGCTTCAGCCAAATATCGACAAGTCTCACCAACTCTCACATCTGTTTCTCCCAAAACTTGTTTCTGGATTTCCAATCCAGTTGAGTAATGCATAATTGAATTCTCAAGTTGGCCCAGCATAGCATAAGTATCACCCAACTGCATGTGACCAGCAAATTTGGCAAGGGCATGATTTTGGCCTCCGTCAACAGCTGAAAGCTCAATTGAGCGTTCGAGAAGAGGAATTGCCTCATGATACTGGCCTAAGCTACAGTAAATTGCTGCCGTGACGTGAAGGCACATTACCAGCTCTAAACAAGGTTTCCCATTTGCAAATAATTCAAATGATTTTCCAGCTCGAAGAGCTAATTCAAGAGCTTTCTGGGGATTATCCCCTGACGAAATCAAATCCCTTGCTTGCTTAAGCAAAAATGGCCCAAGATCTGGATTATATAACCCTGATTCAGCCAAATCCTCAGTTCCTTTCTGAAACTTTGACCCTGCCACAGATGAATTACTGCGTTTCTTCACAGGAGAGGGTCCTGCATGTTGTTTTTGGAAATTCTTAGTGCTAGGAATAGGAGGTTTGTCAGGACTTCTTCCCTTCGCAACTGATTTTGATGAAGTTTCAGTGTCCACCTGCAAGTGAGCAACTTTCTTCGAGTTCCCTGAAGAAACGGATTTTGTACTTGCAGCTTTAACCATCTTTCCTGATTTTCTATCTGAGGACGAACCTTTCTTAGAACTTGAATCACTACGAGAATCGTACGCTGGCTTTTCTAGCACTTCCTCTTCCATTATCTCCACCTCTCTCATCTCTCCGCCAACAAGATGGCGTAACTCTGAATCTATCCTAGACTCATCACCATCCGATTGAAAACTATGCCCTGAAGGTGACTGATCAGAACTCTGCATATCACACACATTCTCATAAAGCTGCTCAATTGAGGTGTCAACCATCCCATCAACTGGACGATCAAGTCCTATACTCCGGGGGATTTGCTGATTCAAAGTACTCTTCCAGGATCCATTCAGAGCTATATTTTCCTTACTTAGCATGGAATTTTCATGTGATTCATTTACCACCTCATCGACAATTCCAGGCATCGCTATGTACCGGAATCAACAAAACCTCTACACCAAATAAATTATCTGCAACAAACGGATCTCAATAAATCAAGCAGAAGATTTTAGCAGAATTCCGAATGCATACATACTGCACAAACCTACGGTTTCCATATATTGAAATAACATTGAACAAAAAGAAAAATGTATTAGCAACATCACCAAAATTCATTTAGGGCCTTTTAGCAATCTGATTTCGGGACTTTGTATGTTTATTGTTTACCAACAAACCTAATAAGCAAATATCAAACAATAACCAAAACATATGCATAACATACATTTGCTCCCGAACACAAATCAAAATACATTAAAAACATAAAACATTCATGTTTCTGCGTTTTAGCATTTCACTTTTGAACTTTGTATGTTTCCCAACAAACCAAGGAACCAAATATCAAGTTAAACCTAACCGAAAGGTTGCACCTTTGTGACCGAAAGGTCACGAATCAAGTCGTGGAAACAGACTCTTTGCAAAGCAAGGGAAGTTCCCCTGACCTCGCAAACTGAGGAGCCTTGTTGGCTTGAGGTCGTCCTTTATCCGTCAAAGGAAAAAATGAGAAATAAATAAAACACAAAATGCCCTCTTCGGATCTTCACAAAAATAGAAGAAGCCAATCAACCCACATAAACGCATATTCCATACAAAACTCATATCACCATTGGAACATACCAAAGATTAAAACCAATAAAATGAACCCATCAACAATCAAATCAACTTCTTTTAACATTATTGTAGATTAACGTGAACCCATCAACAATCAAATCAAGTTCTTTGCAGCTAACCTCTCAAATTAATAAAGAAAAGCACACCAAAAATTGGAAAATAAATAATGGGTTGTTTGTTGAGCTGAAAAAACAATATGCAGAAAGCAGAAATGGGAAAATCCATACCTGAACAAACAGTCAACCATGTCAAAAGGGCACGAAATGGGTTGTGCTATCTGGGTCTCGATAAAAATGCAATCTATACGTATACATCCATATATATATATATATGGGGTAATGGGGGAATTGTCAAAATATATATATCTTTAACTGGTGGGGGATGTGCGGGATGAGGACGACAGCGGTGGAGGCGAAAAGGGGAAATGCGTAAGGCAAAAAGATGAAATCTTTTGAGGAAAAGAAAAGGAAATTAATTAGGGGAAACGATGGAAAGTTGCAGAGTTGGAATATCGAAGGCGAAGAGAGATGGCCACTTCTTTCTTTCCCACCCGCGCGTCCTGCTGTAGCCCCCCAAATGCCGATCGTTTTGTTTTCCCTGACTGTCATTTAAATCGGAAATCGCCACGTGGCGGTCCGATAGCGGTATCTATGGAAAACAATTTATAGGTCAATTTAGTGAGATTTTCGTAATACCAAAAACTACCCTTCCCTTTTATCAATGTTGGAAGAGAATTTTTAGTGTAACCGATATATAAGGTGGTACACCACGTGTTATTATACAAATAGTAGAATATGTGTGTTAAAAAGTTAATAACTTAAAAAGTAAAATTTTTCACCACTTACGTAAAAACACGTGATGTACCACTCATATTCCCGTCACAATAAAAAATTTCTCCAATGTTTGGGAAAAAAAACTTACTAATTAAAGGGTAAAATAGTAAATTAATAAATTTTTATAAAAATTTAAAAGTAAAACAACTCTTATGCCGCACACACGAAAGTATGAGATTGTTCAGTGTGGTAGAAACACAGCCAATTTAAAAGTTGATGTTTTAAATAAAAAAATTTTAATTGTTTATATTATGACATTTGTGTACCAAGCCCTATTCTCGACATATAAAAAAAATTCTCATAAGCTTGTGGCAAAATATTAGTATCATTTGAAAAGACACTTTTTTTATTTTTTTTATTTTTTTATTTTACTTTTACATTTTAATTTTTGGGTGGGATGTTGGTTTTTTTTTATGGACAAAGGGTCATTGGTCTTGAAGTTACTTTGCTTCTTCTCAACTTGATCATCAAGGTGGTCTCCAACATGTTGGGACAATAGGAGAAACTAATGTTCCTATCCTTAATAATAAAACTTAACGTTGTTATTAAGTTTGAATCTAAAACTTAACTTTGCATTTCTCTTTCACTTATGGGTGATGATAAACCCAATAAGTTTGAATCTAAAAGAAGTACAAGTCTACCATCTACCGATATAATAGAGCACTAATGCATTTGACGGTTAAATTTACATGTTTACATTTTAACAGTTTTAATTTACACTTTTAAACATCAATACATCTCATACACCGGTGTATTGTCAGAGAATTATAATTGGGTTGGTTGAAGTTATTGGATTCATTCAAAAGTTCTAAAATAATCTCGTGAGGAGACAAATTGGGAATTTTGATGAAGGTGCATCTAGCTGTTGAAATAGGAGAATGATTTTTTACCCTCCTATTCTCATATCTTCTTCTATTCCCTCATCTCACACATTGTTTTTTGTCTTATTATCTCTATAAAAAAAATCAATATAAGATGTTGACGTGACTGAACCGTGACTGTTCAAATAAAAAAGTATGTAAGGATAGAAAAATTAGAAGGATAGAGAATCCTGTTCTTTTGAAATAATCATTGGATTTAAGGCAAACAAGTTTCACAAGGCTCTAGGTTGGATGATTAGAATACTCCCAAATGGGGGGCGTAAGTACAATTTACCCACTCATGAGTCATGACTCATGGGTCAAAATATCAACACCTACAGGGGAGGTTAGGTCCTCTGAGTCTCTGACCAGACTATCAATAATAGGAAAGAGATATATTCGGATCTCTTCCTCCAAGACCCAGGAATCAAGTAATTCAGGTTTTTAAAAATTTAATCCAACAGTTAAAAATAATTATAGTTTTTAAAATTTTTTACTAACTTCTCTGTTTTTAATCATTGGATCAAATTTTAAAAGCTCGAATCACTTGATCCTTGAGGTTTAGAGAAAGAGATCTGGAGATGATCTCTTTCTCCAATAATATATGATGATATACAAATACAATATAAGTTTGGAAAATCAATTTTCTTCTGTAGTTTAGAACTATTAAGTAGTTTAAAAAGCTAAAGAGAAGAGTGTTTAAAAAGTCAGACCACTTGTTTTCAACGTGACATACCTTATGAGCTCTTTTTACGTTATTTTGATGGATTGAAATTTGAATGCAAGTTTCTTAATTTCATAAGCTACTTCCATACTTTTTGTGAGAAAGTGCAGGGAGGTCTTATGCATTGAAGATCAAATGCAGGTGATCCTATCATTCTATGATCACAAAATGATGAATCCTTCCTTAAAAAGAATGGTGCTTTAGATTTAGCCCCTTACAACTGTTAAACTCTAGACATAAACTCACCTATATTAAAACATCTAAATAAAAGCTAAATTTTGAATTTGATGCCATGTATGATAAAAGATGTCTATACATTTAAATTTATTTACAACACCATGCTACCAACATTAATATGGCTATCATAATTTTTTTTGTGGACTTTTAATTTATTTTCTTTTGTTTGTCAACAACATTCAATTAGTTTAAATTTTTTTTGCTTTTAATTTTTTTTTTAAAAAAAAAAGGTTCTTTTCTTCTTTTATGTGAAATCGCCTAATCCAAATCTAATTAGTTCAATATACATTCTATTGAAAAAGTAGATACATTAACTTGTGAAAATTAAAAAAAAAAAAAAAGGTAAAAATAAACTAGTAGATACATTGTTTCTTGTAAAAACTAAACAATAGTTACATTATTTTCATAAAAAAATAAACAATATGTAATTTTTTTTAAATTACACAATAGGTACACAATTTTCGTAAAAATTAAATAACAGGTACTTTATTTTTGGAAAAAAAAAACTAGTAAAAACATTGTTTCTTTTAAAAATAAAACAATGAATTTATATGGTAAATTAGTTTTTATGTATTTTGCATATATGGGTTTGTTATTATGTAGATAAATTATTTTTCATGTATTTTACATATATATACTAGGTATATTGTTTTTCTTTTTTTAAGCAATCTAACATTTTAAAATTTTAATAGTAGGTGCACTGTTTGAATCAAATGTTTTTTTTTGTAGGTAAATTATTTTGCATAAATTTTACATATATCAGGCATTTATATATATATATATATATATATGTGTGTGTGTGTGTGTGAAATAATTTACCTACATTAATATGTAAAATATAATTTTATTGACTTAATTAAGCATGTATAATAACATATATTAGACATGTTTTATGTTATTATATATTAGACTATGAATTTATAACATTACTGTTTTTTTTTTTTTTTTGTAAAATCATTAATTCTCCCCGCATGGCATTAATTATGTACATCAAACATTCAAATAGGGTTTATTAAAAAAAAAAAAAAATCAAATAGGGGTATTTTAGGCATCCGAAATTGTGAAATCTAGTCAATGGTTTTTATTCAAAAAAAAAAAAAAAAAACTTATGTCGGGTTTTATGTAGAAAAAATTAGGTTACAGGGGCTAAAGTCACATTTTCAGTAAAAAGAATCTTGAAGCAAAACTCCGTTGTTCCATGATAAAACGAATTAGGCAACCTTAGCAGTTAGCAGCTTCTTCTTCTTAAAGAAGAACGAAACGTTATCACTAGGCCACATGAATAAAGAAAGACAACCGTGATAATCTGTATACAGGTTCAGGTGGTCCATAATGTTTCCTCCTTGATTGATTTGCACGTCATAGAAGATAGTTCATGGGAGAAGAATAAAGCTCATCACCATGAATACAGATGTAGTGTAGGACTATGAGGTCTCTTCTCCTTCTCCACCATGTGGGGCATGTTGGTGCTGTCTGACAAGTCATTCAAAAGAGATCGATGAGATCCCATCCGAGGTTTAAAAGGTGGTGGCCTTAATCAGAAATAGAGACGGGAGGGAGATCGATGGATAGATCAAAACAGACTGAAGCCTCCTCTTGCAGTGGCGGCAGAGGCAGCGAACGTACAGATCAACCACTTTGGGTGATGCAGCCCGAAAAGGTTGGATGTCTTTAGTTTAACTCTCACTAATAACGAATTCGATATAAAATTATTAATCACGAATTCATTGCAACTGAAGATGAAAAAAAAACTGTGGTCCATGGTATGGACCTCGTTGGTGATAGGTCACTTTGTGGACCTATAAGAAAGGAAATGAATCACGTTGTTGGAGATAATTTAGTTTAGGGGACTCCCATAATCAATATTGCCTCCCAATTAATTTGCATCTAATCACATGCACAACATGAAGAACTTGGTGGAACTGAGAAATAAGAGAAGACATGTGTTGTATACAGAGTGACCTGAAAAGACATGTGTTGTACACAGAGTGACCTGAGAAATACGTGTTGTACATTCCTATAGTAAACAAATAAACCTTCAATTTCCAAATTTACGATCCATTTTATTATTCAATGGAGTTATAACTTACAAGAGAAACCCTAGCAACTAATTAATTTGTATTTTGCATGCCACCTACTTTACCAGCAGTCACTGTTCACTGGCTTTTGCGGCGTTTGAAGACTGTTTGCCTTGAAAAAGTCGAAGGTTCATGCATGCTTCGGTAGCCGGACAAGGGAGACTAGGTAAAATCGATCTAATCAAACTTTCCCATTTTAATCTGTGGCCTTCTATCGTCGCTTCTTTTTATCGCTTTTCACTCGAAGTCTAGAGAACTTCAGATTGTGAATCGTAGTTTTCTTCAACGCTGATTGTTGATTCCAGTTGTATTGTTTAGATTCGATATATCTCGTCATATATATAAAAGCGCTAACCAGTTGGTAACGTAAGGTGATCATGATCATCACCCGTAATCCTCTCAGAGGACATCATGCTATCAAATTCTGTCAAGGCTACTAGCAGAGTTTCTGATGCAGCTAAGGTGCGTACGCAAGTCTTGGTCCTCTCTCTTCCGCAGCCCTTCCTTTGTCACCGCCTACCAGAACTTTCACTGCAACGATAACACGAATACTACTCACCCCGTCCTTCAATGCAAGGAACACTTCTTCTCCTCCCAATTAGACCAACAAGAGAATCCGACTCTCGTTGATGTCGTATTAACGGCTTGGTATGTGCTTCACATGATGTTTACCACTGCTGCACCGGAGAGTCTATCAAACTTCGCCTTGTGCGGAGAGACAAGGCTTGGGTTGAAGATTTCAACACTGAGCACGGATTCATGGAGGACATTAGAAGTAGATATCGATGATCTTCCTTTTGGTCGTCTGACTTTGTTGGCGTTGCTGCATCAGAAATGTGTATGCATCAATGGGGACATGTACTGGAGGTAAACTTATTCCACGATACACGCCTCTTCACTTTCAGGCACCGACGAAAGAACCGCCATCTAAAACAAACCCAATTACTTGGTCCTCAATCTTTTAGCGACCCTTGATAAGGGCAGTTAGTTGTGATTATTTTGAATCATCTTTTCTGTTGTGCATTTGGAATGCAAATGTAATGTTGTAGCTGCTCTAGGGCTCGCACACTGATAAGAACTTCCACTGTATAAAAGTATTATCTGTGACTTTCACTGAATTAAATCTGTGACTATTTCTTAATTATCTGTGATTTCATTGTGTAAAAGTGTTCGATTGTAAGCTTGCTGTTTAAGGGTTAACAGGTCAGAGGGTTCTTGATTCTCTGTGACCTTATCTAGCTGCTATGCAACGTTAAGGTGATGATACCTCTAATTTGGGGCCAATATATAATCAATGATATTCGTTAATTCCTTAAAGTTTTCTCTCAACCCAAACTTAGGCATGTTAGACGAGAAGCAAATCTGGCAGCACATGGGCCTGCAAGAGCAAGAACTGGAGAGCAACATGAGGTGGCTTGGTGAACCACCAGCGCGGTAGCGGACATCTTGATTGAGGATAGTTCTATTGAGTAATTACATCTTTTTCTTTCTTATTCTGTAATGGTGATCTCTTTTTTTCTCGATTCTGGTTTGAAAGTCTTGGCAAGGATTTTTTTCTAGAAGTCCACATCATTCTATGTTCTAAACATTTTGTAAATATTTTGTCGACATCTTAATGAATATTGTATCTTTTTATAAATAAATTAAAAATTAAAAAAAAAAAAAAAACTTGTAATCAAGCAAAGAGACTCTTGTCCTCACCAAAGTGCAGGCAAAGAGTGGGCAGAAAGTTTTTGGCACAGCGGGGACTCATTACAATCTTTTTTTCGATGGAGTTGTAAAAGCAAAAGAGAATAAAAATAAAAAAAACTGACGGCTGTGGGATTTGAACCCACGCCCTTTCGGACCAGAGCCTAAATCTGGCGCCTTAGACCACTCGGCCAAACCGTCGCACGTTAAACAATGTCACAGATGATTATAAATGTAATCTTCAACTATATTTTGGTCTTTTGTCTTTTTCTCTTTTGGTGTTTCTTCAGCTATATTTATTACTCTTCTTTTTAAGAGAAAACAAAATAAAATGAATTAGTTTAAAAAAAAACAGCTAATTACAAGTGAAATTGTAAGTTAGAGTGAAAGAAGTCACTGGGTGGACAATTGGAAGCAAGCATGACAACATACATGTTAAACTCACTTATATATGGTCAAAGGATTAGGATAATGAGAATCACTAACCTTGACTCCAATATGCAAATTCATCTATTCAATGATATTGTATTATTAATTTGAAATATTATGATAACGTACTAAGCTGAAATAAAATCTCTTTATAGATATGTAACCGACGCATACCATAAACTTTCATATATATCCAAGTCTTAGGCTAATAGTGGCAACGCACTTTAGGAATGATGGAGAGGAAGTTTCAAAAGTGCTTCTATTGAAATTATCACATTCAACCACAGCAAGTAACCTAGTGGTAAGGGCGCAGACTGCAGTTTCTCAATAAACAAAAAAATGTGGAAGGTCACGGGTTCGATGCTTCGAGCTAGTGAGTCTGCTTGACTGTGGTCATGTGGAAGGTCACGGGTTCGATGCTCCGAGCTAATGAGTCTGCTTGACTGTGACCACGGATAAGGTGAAATTCCCTATAGCCTCTCCGGACCCCGAAGGGGTGGATAACCGTAACTTATCACCAGTTGTCTCCCTTATTAAAAAAAAAAAAAAATTGTCACCTTCAACATTTAACATCAAATTTGACTAAAACAAATAAACAAAGAATTTAATATGCACATTATTGCATATATCAATCATTAATAGGATAATACAATTGTTTGCATCACAAGTTAAAACACCAATAAAAGCAGTGACTATGAGTGCTATTAATCCCATTATATTCAAGATAAAAGGATAGAAGGATAAAAAGGTTAACAAGACAGAAAGGAAACAAAAATGTTCACAAATCATAATTCATATGAACATGGGGAACCTTGACAAGAAAAGCATATGTTTACATTTTAACATCAAAACTTTGATTCCAGAAAAAAAGAATCCCTAAATCTTTCCAGAAGCAGATCTACCGGCGACCCGTCCATTTCGGAAAGCATCGCGATAGGGCGTGATTTTCCGGTGGCTCGTAAGATGAGAAGAAATCCGGGTCCTGCTCAAGGGACTCAGCATAACCTTCCAAAATGTGCACTATCTCGTTGAAATGAGGCCGCTTGTCCGGATGGCTTGACCAACATCGGCTGATGAGACGACTGAATGGCGCAGGGCATGTGGACGGCAATGGGGGTCTTGCATTCTGCACAAAATCAAGCAGATATAATACTACATATAACGGAATAATAAGCTTTTCTACAAAGGAAAGTAACACCTTATCATTGTATTAAGACCACTGCAGGATACTTAGTCTACTGTGTTCATACAAAAAACCGCATCAACCCGACAAAGTTTCAACTAATTAGGACTCATCTCATCTTCAGTTCCTGCAACCAAACTTGAATGGCAAACTGTAGCTGTGAACCGCCAAATTCTGGCTTTTGCGACAACTTCCAGCACATTTTTCCCGTTCATGTGGTTTAGTTTACACAAAACATTTGACTTTCATGTTTACGGGAATCATAAGCGCAACCAAGTAAATTGATTCGCATATTGATGCCATACATTCCAGGGGTTATTCAGAATAGTGCAACCACACGAAAAAAGTTGAATGTTCATAGTTTCAGAACCAAAAGGAGATCGACATATATCTCCATAACAGGTCAGCTTTATGTTAAAAGGGTTCAAAACATAGCAACAAAACCGGTTTACATGGGTGGAAAGTGAGAATTCAAGGTGGCAAACAGACAGGGTTCCCAATTATTCCACAAAATCTTAACAGGTGCAAGAAGATGCCAACCGCTAAAACTGAAACAGATCGAAATGTTAGATGCCAGTATGCTGCTTCTTGGTAGAAGGCGATTACGAAATCACTGAAGTTATACTATCATTATGAGGCAGAATTAAACAAACGTTAAATGCAACCCTCCACAACATCCTTCAGAATTCAGATGTGTACATGTATTAGTGCATGACTACCACTGCTTTAAAATATCTTATCAACAAAGAAAAAGATATAGGATTTAATATATTTCTCTGAATTTCGCAGATGTCATTTCCTGCATAGATAAGGATGGCCAAATGCAGCAGGTCCCCACATGATCTGGATAATACAAGGACAAGCATATAAATGACTGTCTCTCACCCCACTCAGGATGCATGTGAGAAACATACTGGTGTAATAGATGCATCACGAAGATAGAAACTAAGAACGATAACAGATAAACTGTAATTTCCTTAATGGCATATTACTTTTACTGGATGGCAATTCAAGAAAGTTTATCAAATGTTGTGAAGTAGAAGAGCTGATACTTAAGATCTTTCTAAGACCAAAAATATCAATGCATGTGAGAGTTATTCAAGCAGTCAGTTTAGGAGGCACGTACAAATTGCATGCTTTAAATTGTATCTTAGTGTGCTAAAATGGGAATATAATATGCAGAAAAGAAAATGATTCAGAAAGGAACACCATCATTCTCTGTTTCCATGAATCTCTAACAGTTTTGAACAGTCAGAAACATATAGGTGACAAAAACAATTTTTAGTAGTACCGGGATTTTTTTAGGCCTGTTATTCAGAGTTCAATATTTCAAGAATGGATATCTTGGCCTCATTTAAATGCGTAGACTAAAGCTTGCTATGATAATATCCCGGTGTCAATAATAGGTATCACCATATCAACACCTCAATGATAACTAATACGTATTGATACAAATTATTAACCGCAGAGCAGGGCAAGTACTATCATGGGTACAATGAGAAAAATACCTTCTGCGATACTGCAAATGCAGCCTGTTCAGGAGTCATGTTGTCAAATGGTGTCAATGCCGTTAAAAGCTCCCACAGAACTATTCCAAAACTGTAAACATCAACTTTCTTTGTATGGTGTTTCTCTTTGATCATTTCGGGTGCCATCCAACGGTAAGTGCCCGTGAATCCCTTTGCACTGCCACACTGTGACTCTAGGCATGAAATTCCAAAATCCGCAACTTTCACAGACATATCTTCCCCTAGCAATAAATTTTCTGACTTGAGATCCCTATGAAGTATACTTTGAGAATGGAGATATTGCATCCCACGAGCAATGTCGAGGGCTAATTTCACAACTAGGCTAAGCGGAACAGAATGTGGATCCTGCTGATGAAGATATTTTCTTAATGATCCCCCAGCTAAATACTCAGTGATAATGCAGAACACTGGAGGTTTCTTACAAGCAGCAACAAACTGCAGAATAAATTTGGTACATGAAGGTCAAAAAACATCAAGGGCAGCTATTGTTTCGACATCAGAATGTTACTACCATGATTCTCTAAAAGTGAAAATTCTTGAAACAACTGATTACAATTTTCGGATTACACGAGATATCAACAAAGATTAAGGTCAGATATAGAATTATAAGGATGGAAACTCTTAAGTAAGGAATCTGCAACAATCAATCAATGCCTAAATGATGAAACAGTAACAGATTTCCTAAACACTGGGCCGAAGAATTCCGGTTCCATTTTCGAGTGCTTTCTTGCAGTAAGATCTTAAAATGCAGGGTTATAAGGGGTTTTGGGTTTTATACAGACCAAAAGATCACAAAAGTTAGCAGGAAGAAAACCTGAAAAAGAACAAAAACAAAAACTGCATTTCCAACAAAACATCAACCAGGACCACATCCTTGAAATTTTTTCCAACAGAACTGAAAAGGCAAGCAACACCACCTTAAACCCAAGACAGGAGAGAGAGAGAGAGAGAGAGAGAGATTTTACAGTGATGATATTAGGATGGTGCAAACGAAAGAGCAAAGCAACCTCAGAAGTGAACTGCTTCTCAAGCAAAACAGCCAACCCTTCATCTTCCTCAGGCTGGCTGATCAGCTTAATCGCCACATCCCTCTGCTTATAAACCCCTCTGTAAATCCTGCTATGCCTTCCCGAAGCAAATTTACACCCAATGTACAACTGTGACATGTCAGCACTCCACTCCTCTCCTTCCCCTTTAATCTCAGCCCCTGAGGACACCAAGTACTTGGACCATGAGACTGCACGGTTATACTCGCCGAGGGAGAGCCTCCTCTCCAGCTTGCCATTGTTGGAAATCTGCTTAAACCAGTGGAAATTCTTCATGGGTCGGCGCCAAAACTCATAAAAAAAAAAAAAACCAGAAAAACTCAGAACCCCTTTGGTATTTTCACTCCTCAACTAGCAGAAAGCCTCCAAATTTGCAGAAAAACTTGGATTTGGAGACGACCCAGAATGATTAAATTGTTGTTTTTGGGACACCTACATTTCGAAATCATCAATCTCTGTGCATTTAAACGCTGGTGGATAATGGATTCAGATTAAGCAGAAGCTGGGAAAAAAGTTGATAATTTTCAAGGCAATAAGCATGGTTCTTTGGTCAGAAATCTTGAATTTCTACATATTTAGAGAGAAACCCACCATTTGAAAGACCAAAAGAAGCTCTGGAAATATGGTTTTCGAGCTTCCAAGCCCAAAACCACACATGGATTTTGAGAAGTTGAGAGAAAGAGCTCAGGTGGTGAGGGATGCAGTAGTTCAAGTAGAAGAAAAAGGTTGAAAGCTTGTAATAACGTGAAGCTAGAAAACAAAAACAGGAGGGAGAGAGAGACAGCGAGAGGGAGAAGGAGAGAGAGAGAGAGGAATGGGTCGGTTGAGAGATAAGTTGGGAAGTTGGTGGTGGTGGTGGTGGTGCAGTAAAAGCATATGCTATGGGCGGGAGGTGCCTGGCTGTACTTGTCTCATCATCTCATATCTCTCCATAAAATTCACAGCTCCTACTCTATACAAACTCCATTCATGAACAGGAACGTGCGAAGATCCACTTCTGAGGAGACAAACTGGAACCTTGTTGATTTTGACCTCTACCTCTCTGATTTAGCCTCTTTGCCCTTTTTATCCCAATGCCAAAATGCCACTGCCTTGCCCCTTTGTTACTCTTGGAATGAGCAAACTAGCATGAATAATGTTAATTGGTGGTGGTAAATACTTAATACATCATAAGCTTTTTCACATTTTGACACGTCAGTTTTTTATTTTTTTGAAGGATGAGGATCTTCTTCGGATCCTCTTTGTAAAGATTTTAAGAATTCTCATATCCTAGTCGTTAATCGTATATCATGCGGTTAGTTTTCGTTAGGTACTATTTGTTTTTAATTTTAAATAATAAAATTCAAATTATTTCTAACCGCACGATATATGATGAATGACTCAGATACGAGGATCCCTACAATTTGGATCCTCCACCCTACAAAGGAAAGTTTTTGCATGTGATTATAAGTAATTGAGCTACGTTTCATATTGCTAGTTGGTTTTATAGTGAAACCTCAACTTTCTTTATGGCATTAGAGCAGGTTGTCTCGCATGTGAAGCCTAACGATCACACTTGCTTCACATCACCCGATTTGTGTCGTTCAATTGTTAAACTTGAAACTTAGCCACACGTAAGAGGACATATTGAAAGAACTAATTCCACATCGAAAGAAAAAAAATAAAGCTTAAAAGAAATTAATTACTCTCCATAATACGAATTAATTTTGTGATAAAACCTCAATTTTTTCAAATACCCAATTTCAATTATAGTCATAATCCACTAGGAATGTCATTGATTAAAGGGTGGTAGCATTAACTATAAGAGTAATTTTAAATATTTTTTAAAGAGTGGTGGCATTAATTATTACTATTAGTAATTTTCATTGTGTACACAACTGGAGGAAGAGATTACTATTTGGTAATATCTTGACTATGACTTATTTTTTATAGGCAAAACATGATTGTGGGCAACACTTGCTAAAGCATTTTACCTCTCAAATTTTGTTCTTCAATCAAAGTTAAAAGCCCCTATGCAATAATTTTTTATTAACAATCATTAAATGTAGTAATTATAATGTTTATTAGCCCTGAATAAGTACAGAAGTTGGATTTGATCGAATTTAAAAGTGTTAATAATTTAACATTGAAATTATCACACACTTGTAATTTCTTTCAATATTGAGATCCGATAAATTAGAATCAAAATCTTATTCATTGTGCACTTTCCTATCTAAAGATTGAGTAAAAAATTAGTGATTAGAGAGAAACTTGTGTACTTCGGCAAATATACCTCATCACTCATCAAGAATCTTTCAGTAAATTTTAAAAGATACAAAACACTTGGTGATTTCATGATCGATGAAGTACGGTACAAACAACTTCTTTACGGGGAAACGATATCTCATTCCAACTTCGAAAATAAAGTGAGCTTTAACGACCGTGCTCAAAACTTCTAAAGCAGTGAGGCACCAACACCAAGGCTATTTTAGTCCCTCAAAATTTCACTCGAGGGTATATGAGTCATTTCATCAAGCAGGCCGTACGTTACAAAACTTGTAACAGTAACCGAAGAGGAGTGAGGACTATAATGTTATGGGCGAAAAGCAAGTGGGCCCCACGCTCAAACAGAGGGATCCGTGGGAGTGTCAGAGAAGTCTTATGGTCCTCTTCCGTATACGGTCTCTCTCTCTTCCCTCTACCTCTCTGATTCCTTTTTAATTTTTAACTTCTATTTTTTATTTTTTAGTATATCGATATTTTTACATTAGAAAATGAGAATTTTAGTTAAGCCACGTAATAGATAACTTAATTTGGTATCGAATTCATCATCCAAGAGATTCAAACCTAAAACCTTTCACTTCCAAGTGAAGAGAAATACTACAAGACTGTAGTATTGAGTGACTATTTTTTGAACTTTATTTACTAGTTTTCCTTTTAAACATATTCGATTAGAGTATGTAAGCCTCACAATGGTTAGCCATAATGTGATTCGTCTTTAATGATAATCGAATCTAAAACCTCTCACTTACAAATAAAAAAAAAATATTACTAAACTGTAATATTAAGTGATAATATTTTCTTTTGTTTTAAATCACCAATAAAACAAAGAAAAAACAAGAAAGAAAACTGATCCGCTCTTGGAGCACGAAAGTTTCACTCTCCGTATGACTTGGCCAACTGACTCTGTCTAGGTTCGCACAGACAAGAGGTACAGCCCAAATTGCACCCACAAGGTACAAGGCCTACAAAGCATGCAAACAATTTACAACTACAACTTGGCTGGGTCCTAATTTGCCTGCTGGACCGATTACCAATCTAAACAAGTCTAAAACATCATTAATTCCTCCCTTGTGTTGTGCTTCCGGTCAGTTGTTCATGCACGAGTGGTCGAATCTCAACTGTTGATGTATGCGACGGCTTACCAGTTAAATTTAAAAGTTTTGTTTGAATCAATTGTTGTTATATTGTAATGGTTAAATATCAGTTGTTGATGTATGTAAGTTTATATCACAGTAATCAACGTCTTACCAATTAAAGATTTAGAGTTAAGTATGGATCATTTGTTGATAAGCTAGTGGGTGATTCTTACTCGTTGATGTATGTCGACAGATCATGGTGACGACCAAGATTTATCATTTATGCTTGGCTGGATATCCCACTTAAACATGATCAAATAACTTTAACGTTATATGCAAACATGTTTGAGGCAATTCATTGGTTAATCAATCTTCGATAATAACCCATGGACAAAAACGTTTTGCCCTTCATACAATTTGATATTTGTGATGTTGTTATACTTCATCTGATCAGTCGACGTTATGATTTCTAGATTTTATCAAGTAGTCTTTACAAATTGATCTAGCAAGGCATGTTAGATGTTGCATGACGTATTATTTTGAGGCTTACACCTTATCATCAAGATCTACAAAACCATTCATTTTTTAGCTAAAATGGTCATTAAGACTGTTATAACTCTTCAGTTTGGTCTCTGAGATTTAAAATTGATAGAGGTGGTCCTTGAGATTGTCCACCATCAATCATTTTGATCTTTCTCTGAAAAATCTTCGTTAAATTGAAGAAACCACAAATTCAAGAAGAGGGGTTGATTTGACAAAATACCCTCAATTTAATTGAGATTTCTCACGAAATAACCAAAATGATTGACGGTGTACAATCTCAATGACTGCTTCTACTATCAATTTTAAATTTCAGAACCAATACGAGGAGTAATGACAATCTCATAGATAGTTTTGAATAAAAAGCCACCAACTATTTTCTGGAAAAAAAAAAAAAAAAAAAAAAAGGAAAAAGAAAGATCAGCCCACCATTGAAGATCGATTTTGCATTAATTGGTAGGTTGGCATGCAGTGTAGCAGATGATTAACGTTGATCAGTATCTCTTAAGATATTGTTAATTAGGTTGGTTGATTTCTTAATCAGGAGTTGGAATCTTGTGAGAGAACTTGCATATGCATATCTAGTTGATAGTTTAGTGGGCAAGGAATCCCAAAACCATGCATTTTCAATCTGTGTATTATTATTCAATTGCTACTTGAGTATTTTAGGTGTCAACTCTTTGTCAGTGGGTCAATATTACAAACTGATTGCCCGTATATTGATAGTATATTAGTATCACAATATCAAATAGGTAACCTTTTCTTTAATAGTTTTTGTTGCAAAGAATCTTCGGGGAAGTTTTAATCTTGTATAGGAAAAGCTTGCATTATTTATCAGAGTAGCGACTTTCGTACTTTCTTTTTCTTGCAGAAATAATCTTTTTGCATAGACTTATAAGTAAGTTGGGTTATACTCTTTATATTGTCAATTGAGTTTTTGGTGGAAACTGAACTTTCTTCACTTTTTTTACTTATTTTGTGGTTCTACGGTTGGTTTTTTTTTTTTTTTTTTTTTTTGAGTAAAAAGAACTATATATTCTTTCTCGCCAAGTCATTATCCTTATTTCTCCATCTACAATCTTTCATTTTTAGAGAAATGTTAAGAGGACTCTCTTAAATAACTCTCTATAAACTCTCTGACATCTCACAATTTAAAGTTAATTTCCTGTCAACATTAAATATAAACAGTGTGTCAAAATATGAGATGTTAAAGAATCCATAAAAAGTATCATTTTGATAGAATTCCCTTAGCATTTCTCTCCTTTTTATTAGTTATTGAATTGAATAAGTAAAAAGAGAATTAATAAATGAAAACAAGAAGATAAGTAGAAAGAAGAAGACGAGAACGTGAAAATGATTACCCAATTATTATTATCATCATAGGGAGGCTGCAATTACCAACACGAAGCAGCACGAAATAAGGGTGCTGCACATGCTAGTGTACCGTGGAAACATTGATGAAAACACCGCGGCCGTACAACTTATGGTGGGTGGCTAATCAGATTAGATGACTTAAAAGAATGATTAATTAGAATATCAATTATCGCTAATGACAAAAGTTTAGTGAGGTGTAAAGTAAAGTATAAGCATATTGCTTTGAGAGTGAGCCTTATATATACAGACGTAATTATTTTGGCAATCGTATATGATGATATTATTAGGCATGACGAACTTTGTTTTCATGTCATATCTATTATCTTCACATGTCGTATCATGTTTAATCTATTATCTTGACGAGTTCTTAACATGTGACGTGATAACAATTCAATTAATTAACAAGTCGTGTCTTTTCGTGTCATATTCGTTATCTTTACAGCTCGTGTTGTGTCTAACTCACTATCTTAATGGGTTCTTAATATGTGATGTGATAACGACCTGATTCGTAAACGGGTTGTGTCGTTTTGTATCGGTTTAACGGTTCATGCAAGAAATTGGTATCTCTAATATTGAAATTAGACAAACGATAACTCATCGGGTTAGTAATGTGTGACTCGAAAATGACCTGACTCGTTAAGAGATTCTTAATAGGTGACCTGATAACGACTCGACTCGTTAACAGGTTGATTCGAAAACTATTATTTTCACATCGATCTGTGTTAGATTAACTTGTCGTGCAAAAAATTATCAAACCTAGATATTATGGCTAGCTAGGGTTTGCATGGGATTTGTATTTATTCGTGGGATATTTACGAATCGGAGGGCTGAGATTCGTCGTGCGTGTATGGACGGTAGTGATGAGTGTAGTACGAGAGAGGACAAGTGGATGTGAAGGGAGGAAGACGGGAGTGAGAGGGAACGTTTGTCACCTAGTTGTATTTTGTGCATTGCATGAACATCGCTGATGGTGGACATCACGTGGAGAACTTCTTCAACTCTCATTTCACGTTAAAACATTTTGTTTCTTCTCATGAACAGTTGATACATGTTCTCAGACTGTCAATTAAATTAATAATTATATATAAACATGTGCATAGAATCACTGACGAAGCAACAATGAAATCACTTAATAACACCTTTTTTTATTTCTTCCATTAATTTGCTAATTTGGCCACGTAATCTTTCATAAAATGATTAAATGCTGGAAAAGATAAAAAATTACTAATCGATATTTGTTTCCTTCATGGTTATGATCATAAATCTTATAACGTCGAATTTCTGATTCCGTCACTGATGACATCATTAGGGTTTTTGGGTCATGGTACTCTTCGATGAAGTTTGAAGTTAGTGGCTCTAGTTTATATATTTCTTGGGGTTTGGATAAGCTTGGATTAGCATGTGAAAAGCAGAGATGAGACGTATAATGATGGTTGTTTGGATATGAGACATGATGTGTCTAAATCGATGCCTGATGTTTTGTTGCAAGTAGTCTGACGCTGAGACTTCACCATTGTTGATAACTAAACCTAACACGCTTGATGTTTGCATTACACAATTATCTCGATCTTTTGCTGCAACTTAGAAATTCTGTCGTACGATATAATTATATGAGAGATGTTACGGGAACATTTTCAAAAGCGGAATTCTTTATAAATTCTCTATCACCTCACAGTTTAACGTTAATTTCCGTTTTGAGAGTCCATGGAGAGTTCGTCCTAGGTCTTCCCGTTCCTTCATTTGACTTATGTTCTTTATGTGGCATTCAAACTGATGGCTCTATAAAATTATGTCGATACTTCCACATATTACGGGTAATGTAGGAGGCATCTCTTCTTTTTTTCCCCAGAGATCCTTAGAATTACCACTACTTAGCTTTCAATTCGCCTCTAACCATGAATAGTTGACTAGGCAAGTGACCTTATACGACAGTGGTGGAAAGGTATTGCATCACAATATGGGTTTGAACTCTGTCAGCTCACTAATCTAACATCTAATATGACAAATATATCATTTGACAAAACGAAATCACAATCCCCAAATCTTAATCAGATAATGGGCCGTTAAGGGGGGTCAGTTTTGATTTCTCATCATTTTGAAAGCGCAACCATTTATTGGAGGCCCATTGTGTCTGTCTGTCGAACACCAACAAAAGGAGAAATGTGGACTTCGTTCTCTTTAAAAAAGAAAACAGAAAAATAATTGGCTTCTTCCCTGAGAGGTAAAGACCCAAAAGAGATTCTTTCTTGTCTCAGTTGCAAATTAACATGTGTAGAAAGATTTCATCATGTTTCTAATGAACTGTTTTTGTACATTTGTCGGACCATCGAAGTATATATATATGCATGCAAGCAATAACATCTCAAGCAAATTACGCACGGTTAGTTTTTAACCTTTTCACATAATAAAACGTGATTAACTTGAAAGTCTTTCACAGAGGAACCACGATGTTCTCAGGCCCATCCTAGCATTTTTTTTTTTTTCATGCAAAAAAGTTTAGTGTTATGCTTATGGTATTCAAGGTTTTTCTGTAGGCTTAAGAGTCACAATCCGACGTTTTAGTTTGATTTCTTTTATCGGGTTTGATTTGAGATTGGTGGTTCCTGTGGAATTCAAACAATCCATTGCTTGTGAACTTTGAGGAGGGAGAGAGGAAGAGAGTTAGAGAGGCTTCAAGTTGAGGTTTAGCGAAAATGATGATGAGTATGACACCATAACAAATCCAAACACAGTAACCGATTGCTAACTATAGGGCAGAGTAATTTTTGTAAGATTAGGAAAGTGTTTCATATTGAGACATTTGGGCTCCTTCTAAACTAAAATTATGACTCTGCCATTTATCTTACGCATATGCATATATATAACTAACTTGTAGATACTGAAGAAATGTTTTCCTATAGTGAAGGAGCTTGTAATCTCATCGAGAACTTCCTTACAACAAGCGACGCCCCTATGGTCGTATCTCAAAACCAATCAGGCATTATTGCGTGAAAAAGTTGAAACATATAGCCGTGCGTTATTGCCTTGATATATTAAGAACTCAAGATTTCACCGTTATTATGATTAAGTATATAATTACACATAAATTGCTATACTAATAACATTAAAGCCGGAACACAGCGACGGCAGAACTGCTCTGCGGAAAACATGCTGTTCGAAGCTGTACAAACGTCGAAAAAAATAACTTTCATTCACATTCCGTAAAAACAACATTCTCGCCAACATGAGAAATCGAAAACCGAGTCCACGGGCGGCCGGTTGTAGGATACATTACGCAGAGTCATGGATACAGAGGTTGTAACCAGATATAAGGGAGCTAAGCGCAAAGGCAACAAAAGCCAGGAAAGCCATGCTAACCGAAGCAGTGGCCATCTCCGTGAACTCATCTTTCCCCCAATTCGATTGCCAGTCGTCGACCCGAGTGGCTGCAGACGATGACGCAGAAATGAGAAGGTATGCCAGCACCTGCAAAGTGAATCAAAACCACAAAAGCACAATGCATTACTTATCCGTACACAAATCTTTAGCTTCCCCCGAGTTAAGGCAGTTTAACGGAACTGTAGTCAACTTAAAACAAAGGCCTAACTACAAACACAACAACAAATCAACGATTCAAGTTTTATCCCTAATGCTTACACGGTTACACCCTAAATCTTAAAATGGCATCGCTTCGGTCTGAAGCATAAGAAAAAAACAGAAGCCTATTTCGGAAACAACAGACGTTAGGTGATGACCATTACCTTCCGAATCAAAAGTATACAAGCACAATTTTCCCTAAAGAAAATTTATCATATTCCACTAAGTACTAACATATAAGGTAATACATTTAACAATAGAAATGTTAAATAGCGATGAAGACAGATGGGCGGGCTGAGGAACTTGCCTGATCCATGAAAAAATCAAAGTGATGACGGAGATGGTGGCGGATCACGAACTTCCCGGTGACTAGATGGTAGGATAGATTATAGGCTTGAAAGGCAGCATATACAAATCCAATTACATTCACAGCTAAGCAATACCTGCAAAGTCAGCACATAATCTTCAATTCATCATAACATTACCTCTAAAAGTAAACAAAAATTCAAGAACCCCATTCACAGTCAATGCAAATGGTGCGCAGTGACGTTCTAAGATTCATACAATCGAGACCCCACTTAGTGGGATAGTGTTGTTGCTAATTTGACTTAATCAGATAATCGAGATTAATAATTTTCTGAAAAAGGAAAAATTAAAATGGAAATTAAATTGAAATTGAGGCGGAGGAGAAACCTGTATTCCTTGTAGCGGTCGAAGGAGTCGCCGCTCCATCCCTGAGTCTTGTCCGCCGCCATAACCGAGAACGAAATCAAGCACAACACCAACTCACTCACCCTAAACCCCAGCGCCGCCGTCTTCATCATCTCCCCCCTCTTCGACCGTCTCAGAATCGAATTCGTCACCCCCTTGGATCTCCCACCGTTGACTCCGCCTTCCTCCCCGCCTCCAACACCGTTGACTCCGGCCAACTCCTCCTTGAACACGAGCGGTGGCGCCACCTCCTCCTTCACCGACCGGTTGTACACCACCACCGGCGACAGCGCCTTGGCGTTCTCCGGCGGCTTCTGATGCCGGAGCGGCGGGTACTGGTTGAACTTGTCGACGGCCATGATCGCCTTGGAGTTGTCGACCGGCTTCTCCGGCGAGTTCTCGGGGGACTGGTACGGCGGGCTGTCGGGCGGGTCGAAGGCGTCGGATCGGATCGGGGAGTGGAATCGGAGGGGCGAGTCGTCGGAGGTCAAAGACCAGGACTTCTTCATGTTGGGATTGGATTTCTGGTGGTGGTGGTGGTGGTTGGGTTTCTGAGTTTGGGGTTGGGATTCCATTTGGCGCGCATAAAATTTTCTCGGGAGATTTATCGAGTGGGAAAAAGAGTGTTTGGGGACTGAGAAAGTGAGAAGAGAAGTGATGGCGGTGGGACTCCGGAGTCTTTGAGTTGATGTTTTCGCGCTGTGAGGAATTGGCCCACGTGGAAAGCTTTCCTTCCCGCTTTACTACTTACTAAAGCGAGAAGCTGATTGATTCATACGACGTCGTTACCTGCCTCGTTTACAACTGGCAAATGCCACGGCGGAAAGCAAAGTTACCAAACCACGGGTCACGTAAGTTAATTCAGTTGATCAGTGCATTACTTAAGTCGTCAAAATACCAACGTATTATTACACCGGTTTATTATCTACTCAAACGTTTAATGTTTATATAATGTTATTTACTCATTTGACTTACATGATAATGTAATTTTAAGTTTCGAAACGTGCATCAGTTAGTCCTCACTCAAATATAAATCTTGAAAATTTTCACCAAAATCGAATTTCTTTGAGTAATTTGGTTGTTATCATGAACATCTTATCGTTTTATTGGCGTTGATTTATTTGCTTATTTATTTAATTACGGTGACATGATTAATTGTTTTTCAACTTCGGTGAATTTTACAAACATGATATTTTCATAAGTGTATGATTATCGTGTTGATTTATATTTGTAACAAAAACTATATCAAAATTATAGCTAAAAACTAAGTGCTAATAGTGGTGGAAGAAAAAGAAAAAAAAAAGGCAAGAGCTTTAAGAGGCTGAAGAGGAAGACTTGCATGGCAAAGGTAAAAGGCAAGAAAAACACATAAAATGGTAGAAAATCCAAGCAAGGTAGCTTTTAAGTATAAAAGCTTTCTTTATGTAAAGTTTTCTTTAATTCACTAGTGCGCTATCTTTCATCACCTAAAGCCATAAATTCCTTCCCCAACTTTTCCATCTTGCTTCCATCCAAGATTCCTCCTCGGGAATTCAGGATTTTGAGAAATTTTAGTGTTAAAAGTACAAGATTTTCAGAGAGAAACAGAGCGTGAACGGCACAAAAAAATTTCAATTCGCCCACTAAGGGATTTCGTAAAATACTTGGTTTGTTTGTTGTCGTCAGCCAAACTATGTTGCACATATGTCAACATATATTGACATATGTTTTCAGAAAATTTGTTGAGTGATGTTGACGTACTCGTTAAAATATGCATAACAAATATTACATCAAACACTTGATAAGCACAAAAGGAAGCCATCAAACATTTAGATGATCCCCGGAAGATCGTTTCCTATACTCCGAGTGGTCATGGGACCACCTCGATCCCAATGTACATTCGCCTCTGCCTCATGTAAAATTGTGAAGACAATTCAACAATAAAACACAGTTGTACGAAAAATATTTGATAATACTCTTTTACAAGATAGTCTGACGTGTTATGTTAATCACCGTGAATCAAATCGTCAAACAAAGATCATGGTCAATAGTTAGGCAAAACACTTTTTCGAAGAAATTTTATGCGCAAAACAACCAAGAAAAGCATCTCTTTTAATCACTTCGGTCTGTGTATCATGTTTATTGATCACGTTGGCTTTACGGTTTAAATTAACAAAAAGAAAGCACCAAGAAGTTTGCTTTTTTTCCCTTTAAGCAACCACAAGATATTTCTCCATCAAGTTTTAATGAGTTACCATCGTCTAATCCATCAACCAGTCATGATAATAAACCATGTTTGTACGATAAAACATTAACAGTCGACACAGAGAAACCGGGCAGTATCCGGAAATGTTCACGACCTGGAGCATCATCGTAGTTTCAGTACCGGTCGTGTATATATATATTTGGTCAGCAAAAATGATATAAAGCTCATGGAATTACATGGGGGTAGCAGATGGAAGTTGAACATGGGAGGAAAACAAAAAACTAGAAACCAATAACTCCAGAGTGCGTACTTAAGTAGGCGGCGCTAACTTCTTTGCTCAGATACGGTACACTTGAAGAACTCTTCTCTGACATCTGTCTGCCATATCGAAGTTGTAAGAACTCGAAAAGATTAGGAATCATTGGTTCATTCTGGTAGTTTCAGGCGGTTGAACAGTACAAGGAAACTTTGCTCGGGGATGATGTAAAGAAAACCAAGATCTGCACTTTTGATGTATGGTCCAATGCCCTGCACACGAAGTTGCAAACATCAAGCAAAAGAAGGAAAATGTTGGAAGATACAACGCCGGTTCTTTGAGAGTTTTCTGGCTAATCAGATTGTATAAAGTAAAGCTAGTGGGTATACTGAACCGGTCTATTCACCTTGTTACTGAGCTGGAGAAGTTCTCCTTCAACCCACTGTGGATTCTGGAACCCAAATTCTGCTATTCTTCCTTGTCCCTTGTAACTTGCTACCTGGATAATTGAACACCTAATCAGCAGCATATATCCAGAGTTTTATTTCGATGCAGCCTAAAAGACATTCTTTAATTCAATCCGTTATGATTATGATGCCAAAAAAGGGTTAATGCAACTTTTCCTTCACACTATTCCTTGTGTGGGTTGAAATGATATCGAGAGAAATCGTCGTGTTTCTTCACGAAACATGAGGCACGGGCGCGCAGTTCATGATCCTATAGTATTTATACGGTACTTTAGAAAGGCCCCTAGTAGAAAAAAGGGTATTAACAATTGTACACGCCAGTAAATATTTTTTATTAAGAACAGCAAAAATTTTCTCGATGTTTTATGCAAAACGAGCAGAAAGGGTTTTCTATAACTGTTAGGCATGTGTTCATCTCCTAGTTTCCATGGTACTAAGCAGAACATGCTTCCTTGAGTTTTTGGTCTTAGAACTCTAGAAAGAGAGGAAAAAATAATAACAACCAACCAACACATGCACATACAAAGAGAAACTTCAGAGTATTATTACCACTCCTAACTCATCTGGATACAATCCACGGTTAGATTGGCGGTTCCCTTTCCCAATTTTAGCACGAAATGTCACCTGGATATGCAAAAATTGGTTTAGTACAAAATCGCTGAGCCTGTAGTAGCATAACTATTACGAAATTTGGAAAGCTATAAACCTGGCCAGCAGGAACATTCAGGTCCCCAGTTAGCTTAACTGCTTCAACATATTCGAAGAACTCCACATCTGAAGAGTCTTTGCCTTCTGAACTATTCCAGTGTCCGTACTTACGCCTGAGTTGCACTACCTCATTGCCATAAGGGCCAAATGCACCAACATACAGGCCTATACTTCAAACAGAAGAATTCCTCAGAAGATTGTCCCTTTTCTAAGTAAAAGGTAAAAAGTGGAGGATAAGAAAACTGACCTTCAAATGGATCCAGATCTCCTCTTGAGGTGTTGAGCCGACTAAAATTTGTATACTCAGATAATCTATTCCGCTTCTGAGCTTGACTAACAGCAAACTTGACTATTTCACGCATATTCCTTGTCATCTGTTTATAATTTAACGAAAAACTACGAACTATAAGCAAATCACATCACTGTCAAGAAAAACATAACATTGCGCCCAGAGTTAATGAGGATTTTGATAGATTTTTCAATCGTAACTGGTTAGTATCAGTCTGTTCTAAAATATAGATCTAAAACAGCAAAACCTTCCACCAGTTATGTGAATTAAAATATAAACCCAAACCTTTGGTATTGCCCACATAATTTATAGCTGAGCCAAACTCTGGCCATGATGCAAGTTTCCTAGAATTACTACATCTATAAAAGCAAAACAATAGAAAAAGGAAAGAGGTAGACATCAAGCAAGGGTAGTCCTTGGAAATTCCTGATGCTCAAACCCTCATATGCCATGAGTCGACCATGTACAATAAATGTATCCAACTCAAATGATTTTATTCACGAACCCAATTACTTTTATACCAATTGAAAGAGTTAGGTTTTTGCTGTGTAAATTCCACATTCAACTGACCTTTGAAGAAAGCTTGTCAGAATTAAAAAATGCCTTGGCAACCTCAGAAGGCATGAGCTCAGCAGCACTTTTAGGTGCCAGAGCTGCCACCTTGAACTTAGATGCTTTACTTTCTCTAGTGTCATGATCTAGGCTTCTCCCCGGAATATGCAGCACAAAAGAATCTTTCTCCACATCTTTGATTTCAGCGGGCCGACGCACATACTCATCCTTGCTAGGAGCATCCTCATTATTATGTACAACCCCACCAATAAAAAGTTTCATATCCAAATCCTTTTCATCTTCTATATTATCGCTACCTTCTCCTAGAGTGACCTCATCAGGCTGAATTTCATCCAAATTATCCACTTCGTCTTCAGAATTCTCATCAGAATCTGACGAGACACTATTTTCTTGCATCAATTGGTTTGCAGAATTGTCATCCTCTATCACTTCCTTAGCAATATCAACATCCATGACTTTAACTTTCAGTCCAGGAATTTTTTTCTTAAGAAAATTTAACACACTTTTTATTCCCTCCTCAGTTGCTCCTTCAATATTAAGGCCCTTTTCCTCGCTGCTCTCGGCCTTACCTTCATTTTTCTGAACATCTACTAGGGTTGCATTCTCAAGTTCGGAAGTGGATGAGCCTTTTTCAGGTTTGGACGGTGTAACACCGGAGTTTGTTGAACTGCCTTTGGGTTGGTGTAAGTACACTACCTGCTAACAGATATGATATCAGAAGACCAGAGAGAGAGAGAGAGAGAGAGAGAGAGAGAGAATTTCACACAAACTGCATTAGACAGGTGAAAGATAGTTCAATTGAAAGATCTGCTCCACAAGGCAATCTTCAACACTTACAAAATTTAAATGGCAAGCACATATATCAGATGAAATATTATTATTATTATCTACTACACGCATCTGTACTCACCTGCATAACGTATGTCCCATCAGCATTTTTTACCACAAAAATTTCAAATAGGGGGCTTCCTGGCGATGATGCAACCAACTGTCTGCAACAAATAACAAATCAGTAACTTTCTCCGGTGGATAAAAAATAATTCAAAACCTAAAAGATCTTACCTTGGACTGTAACTCCTCCCAATGAATCTGCCCACACCAGGAGTTATTCGTATTAGTCTTCCAAAAGGATCATCTGAATCTTTTGGGTAGCCAACCCACCAACCTACCTGTAGATACAGACAGAATCATTGAGGACACAGCGAAAATCAAACACAAAGCAGGCCTAATTAATAAGGCCTAACAATCAAATTCATAAAAACATCTTAAAGATGCCAGGAAATGGAAAACTAGGCACTTTTCTGACTCGTGTTTCCTGAACCATAGGCAATATAATCTATCAAGTTATCCATTTACAATCAAGGACTCATATAATTAATGATCCATAAATCAGAAATGATAAAAATAGCTTCGTATGAACCTGACTCAACCAAGCAGGAGACGAGCATTAGAATTACATCAGCTTCAGAAACCATCTTAACCACATGCTAATCCATTATATTACAGTAAACATATTGAAAAGGCTAATTAAACACAATATATAAGTGACATTCATGTCATAAATAATAAACATAAAAGAACTCAATGTCATTGCAGCGCAAATAATCTCCAGAGACACAAAAGTCTATATTTGTGTGGACCAAATGGAAATGGAATGTTTCGACTTTTGCAGAGAAAAGCTCAAGGATTTATTATGTGTAGGACAAAACAGGGAAGGCAGTGGCATGTAAGTGATGGTACAGACACAAAGGTCTAATATATGATAAATGTAATCACTTCCTCCCCTCGACACTTTGGAGGCAGACAAAAACTGCCATGACTGCCATTAAAATTCATGTACAAAGGAAACCATAATATATCTAATTCTTGAACGAAATCTACTTGTAGTATTTTAAATAAGTGTGAAAAGAAAAGAAGAGTAAAAGCTGCCTGTTCCAGCCAAGAAAGATAACTGAACTGACAAGACATGTCGTTCAAAATTGGAAGAATCTGAATATATAAGCCAGTAGCAAGTGGGAAGCTTACCAGTCCACTTCCTGTGTATCTACACAATCTCGAAGCATCATGGTAACGCTCTTCCTCAATCGCATTCTGCAAACATACAACAGACCAGGTAAAGAAACAAATTTTGATGTGAGCAAGTACACAATTATAATAGTACATATGCTCCACTAACCTTCAATTGAGACATGATCTCAGCAACAGTGTCCTTTGATGTAGCTTCTGAAATAGACATTTTCAGTTTTGCAGCTTCCTCAAAATCTTCCTTCTCAATTGCATCTTCAAGTTGAAACTGCACGTAGCAGCAAGGTTTTAAAAATAATCAAAAGCACTTGTAATTCTTTATTTTTGGTTAAGTTCAGTTGAGCTTTTTTCTTTATACGTGCAACAAGCTCTACCAACGGTGAACCGCCCTAAGCAACCGAGACTACAGAAAAAATATCAATCTTTGCACTGGTACATGGTTCAGGCGAAAGTAAGAAAAGGCGGATGGAGCAACTTTTGTAACGTCAATGTTCACCGCCATTTGACAATTTAGCAACTTTAAGAATTCCGTGAAACTTGCTAATCTGCCGGAGAACAGGGTAACAAACTCTCCACATCTTCCCAAATTTCTCATGCAATTCAAACAACGCAAAGTAAATCTCAAAATTCTCAAGAACCAAGTTCCAAAATTTGTTTTACGTTTCACAGCTGTCTTAGAAAAGGATCCGAACGGGTGAATTATGTTCTATAAAACCATGAGAAATGATAGCAAAAGGCGCACGGATTTAAACAATTATAAAGCTCAAAGTAAAGAAAAATTGATGAGCTTGATCAATGATATATAATCATCACAAGCTACGAACTTCAAGTAAATTCAGCTTACTTTTGGATTTATGAACTTTGCAGTTCAACTAATAGAGTACTAAACATAAAGTAATATTTCAGCAACTGGGAACTCTACATTGAAAACCAACAGAATTCCAAATAAATTCAGAAGTAACCATCCAAATAAGTTAAGCGATATAACCAAAAGCACTTATGAGCAAAAGTGCTTTGTACAAATCATATCATTTCCCAAAAACTAACGCTCTCTTACTGAATCAAGTAGACAAAAATTTAAACTTTGTTAAAATTCAGCAACTGGGCAAAAAAAAAAAAAAAAAACAGAAAACCCACATACCTTGAGAACAGAGGCGAAGCTCTCAGCCTGTTCGACCTCGGAGAAATGGCGACTCCACCGATTCCAATCCCATTCCAAAGACGACCCGACACAGTCCTCACCGTAACTGTCGCTCTCACTGCACCGGCAGCACAAATTCGTGCTCTTCCGACTCCTGCTACTACTTGAAGACGAAGAAGATGAAAGCTTGGCCTGAGCGGAGCAGCCCCAACTGAGAACAACGCTCAGATTTTTATTGGAAGTGTTTAATTTGGACTTGGTGTTGGGCAAGAAGCCGGAGCAGCAATTGGGTCCGAATTGGGGCAGTGGGATTGCTTGTCCCACGCCCCATCCATTGGCCACCGCCATCTCTCTCTCTCTCTCCTCCCCGCAATTCTCTGTGTGTTGGATTTTGTGGGGAATTTGAGAAATCAATATTATCCGAGTTTTCTGTGTTTATATTGGTGCAGTTGGAGACGAAAATGAAGACTGGAAGAGATATGGATAGAATCGCCCGGTTAACTGTTACAATTCCAGGTAAACCAGGCCCACTAGATCTATGGGTCCCCTTTTTTTCTTGAAGGCAGATTCTCTGCCCCCTCCTACTTTCTGTGTTCTCTGTTTTGTGTGATAACGGTTAAATCACGTCAATATTTTATATTACTATTCCTTTTTATCTTATTATCTCTATAAAATATTGACGTGGTTTAACCGTGACCACACAAAACAGGAGAGCACGAGAGGACACGAAAAGTGAGATGACAGAGAATCTCCCTCCTTTTTTCTTACATTACCAAATTACTAATCGCACATTGTTTGGCTGTTCAAGGATAATCATAAATTCGCACGTAAAATTTTTCGTGTTTGAATTATAAAGTTTTGTGTTTATGATCATAATCGTTCGTATTCTGAATCATTCTGTAAAGATCATTTCTGGAAAAAAAAAATATTTGAATGAAAAAGTAAAGTCGTTTAGTTAATTTGTTGTAGTAAATACATAGATGGTTCGTAATGCTTTTACAATTTCCGTTCATCTGTTTTTATACAATTTGATTTATAATATTGCGGTTGGTAAAACTACACAACCTTAGTTTTAATTATTTTTTAAAGATAACAATTATGATTATAAACACAAACAAACAATTTTGAGTAGCACACCCTGCTCATTTTTTAAGAAGCAATATTGTATTATTCTTACAAATTGGATTAAATTTTCGTTTAGATTTGGTGGCATTTGATTCTCCCACTTCGATTCAACTTCAATTCCTTTCCGGCAGGTACTTGACACGTATAAACATTATTTGCAATTTGATGTGCGTGCATTAGTATAATTTTAATAAGTTATTTACTTATGTGTTATTTGTGTGATTGTTGATGAACATTAAGAAGTCGAACATTATCAATAGCGAATCTTACTTTTGTTTTACGTACAAAGTGAGAGTGATGTATAAACTTATCATTTTTGTTGGAAAATTCAAACTTAAGTGTAAAAGGACGAGAATGTAATACTAACCAAAGTATGAGTGGTTTGTAAGAAGAAATTTAGTGTGAGGACGAGAATGTAATATTTTCGAAATATTAAAAAAGTTCTCGTTTGTAAGGCTGTCATTAGATAAGTTAAACACGCGTAATAGCGATGTGTTATATGAGATCAGAATATGCCTCTTTCAACCAAATACGCAGCTAAAGGATGAGTGTTTGACCCACCACTTCTCTCCGCTGGTCGCCATGTGTCACAGCTGCGAGCAAGAAAAATACAGCACGACAGTTTGGCAAAATTGGATGAGTGGACTACAAAATTAGGCTTACACGCTTTCGATAAAGGCTGTAAATATGCCACGTGTATTGCCACTTGGCTTGAAACCTGCCTGGGGACAAGTCAAGATTCTCGCCGAAATTTCTTTGTAAAGATCTCAAAGATCTGAGTCGTGTCTGTTAATTGTGCAATCAAAAATCATTTTAAATATTTTTATTTAAAAATAAATATAAACAGTACTTGACAAAAACTGACCGCATAATATACGATGAATGGACACGATTCACGAATCCTCACCAAAGGGATTCAGAGAGTATCCTGTTGGCCCGGGGACCAAGGATCCCACTTCATATTAATCGATCTTTCAGATGAGAAGGAAAATACTTGTATGAAACGGAGAATGCTAAGCTTGCAGTGTCGTAAATCTATCATGGGTTGCCGTGTGTTTGAACTTTCTCACATTAGGATAGCATGACTGGTTTTGGACACCGGCAACTTAGCGTCCTCGTTTCATGTAAGTCCTCAAGATGAGGAACATTTCATGAGACACAATCTGATCTGCATTGGTTAACCGATAAGTTCCAGTTCTCATATCCATGAATATGTATATCCATCGTTACAACCAGAAACCATGGCAAAAAGCTTTAGACTTTTAGTAAGCAACCTTCCCTCAGCATGTGGGTTAGAAAATTGAGTTAGATTTTGGGTAATGTAAACCAGGAAAAGAGTCTATTGTTGTTGCCGGGAGGCGGACTCGACCACGACGATATGTTCAATGGAATGTCCCGCCCCTGGGCTTGAAAGATCCCAAGTGGATGAATGAGCAATACCCCCTTCCTCAGCAGTTTCCAAAGCAGCGTCTGCCTCATTGCCTGCACCTGCATTTTCTGTACGGACTGGGTGGAATGCTCCCTGCAACCTCAACAAATGCCTCTGACTATCAGGTTGGGTTCTCACATACCGGTTGGTTGTCAACACACTGAGAGGTGAACGCTCAGAGTCAGGACGGAGATTGGATATAGCACTGAGGTCGAGATTTGGGAAGACTGAGCAACGGCATCTGGGACATTTCACATTCAGTCGAAGCCACTCATCGATGCATTCTACATGGAAATTGTGAGCACAAGGCAGGCCGCGAACCTGCAGAACTTCCAGTAAGAATCTGTTGTTGAACTTTGCAATAACTGAGCCACTATCAGAAGGTAAAATATGTACGGGAATCTGTTCGTGAAATTGGGAGGGGTAGTCTGCATTGCTTAATGATAAGCTATGCACTTGATTCCTATTTTCTTAAAATTCTCTCAACATTTTACAGAGAGCAACCGAAGGGGTCCATTGATCCAATTCTTAGATAAACAATTTGGTAGTGAAACATAGATTTGACTTCTACCCGAGAGACATGGAATAATTAAGATTGATGCGGTGTTTAAAGTAGAATAGATATTCACAGAAAATTTACCTCATTGCCTACATGAAACTCTTCCAAGCAGATTGGACATTCACTGCAATCAGTTGGAACAGCCTTCAGTCGGAACTTTGGAAGCTCCTGAATGAGTGCTTCAACTGCTTCTCTCTGTAACACTCACACAAGAACGTCAACCATCAGAACCCAACAATTAAAATATCAATAGTGAATTGATAGACAACAAATAATTCACAAGGAAAAAGGAACTGTCATTGAAGAGGTTAATATTTCTTTTTAGTATATCCTCTTGTTACCAGTTAAGCACAGCAATTAATACACTTTCATACTAGGTCTCTAAAGTTCAAGCATGCTTGAGAAAGTCTGAGACAGAGTAATGAGTTCACATACATGCAGGCGTATGTGTCCGCAACACCCAGTAGAATCCGTTATCTCTATTTTCTAGGCATGGCTTTTGCCAATGCTAGTTTAAGCATAGAATTCATCCAAAATGATACTGCTTAAATAGCTTGAGTAACTACTATCATGATTTCAAACATTTGCATAGAACTTTATTATTATTATTATTATACATAATATGTTGTAAAAAGAGTGAGATAACAATTAGACACAAAACTGAACAAATGTGTGAATCTAAGGGCAAGCAGTTCCCTCAACAGGAGAATTTTGGGGTGGAGGTTACCTGTGCTTGAGTCAAGTAAAGTCCAGGTTGGAATGCAGCAGCATCTTGGCCCATCCCTCTTGTTTCTTGACCGGCAGCTTCAAATGCCCAATCTGGCACCCGAATCATATCAACCAAAACCTTAACAATGAGGAGAAATCATTACTATGAATGATAGGAAGAACTGGATCAACACAGAAGAAAAGAACTTTGAACACTTAATTGGCAATCAACAGAAAGTGGGCGTGTTACATAGTCAAAACAGCATTATCATATAATGTCTATCTGGTACAATAGCAATACTGGCATGCGCTAAAATGAGGAATAAAAACACTACGGGTCACCAATGAGAGGCTTAATAGTGTGCAACCATAGCAATCATATTATATTTGTACTACTACAAGTTAATATACGTTCATAAATATTACAATAAAGGACACTTTCATAATGGGAAAACAAAAAAAGACGTTTCAGTGTTTACCCCATATTCTGACACAGGAATCCCTTGCTGAGCTCGCAGTAAGTGTGCCTCCCTTCGTGTCAACCACTGAAAAAAAGGGGTTTGAAAATTAGGATAAGAACATCAAACTTCGAAATAAAACGTCCTGGTTGAATCTAGAAAATGGACAAAGCGCCACTAACCTTCCCAATTGACATGCAAGCAATGCAAAGTAGAGCACTGTAGCTAAAAAGTAACCAAATGAGAAAACCCCACTTCTGACCACTTTCAGGCAACTGCAAGCATTAAAATGCATTAGCACCGCCACTAAGATTGTTTAAACTTTAAAACACCACTGTTCTGCCAATGAACTAAGAAATATAACTTACACAGTCCTTCGATTTGTGAAACCACAGTGTACCAAGCAGTGTCCAAGTCCAAAGAAATGGATAAAGCAGCAGAGAAAGAATTGAAAGGACCACTATTCTTCCGCAGAAACGAGCATATCTTTGCTGCCACCCAAAATCCCTAAAACCACAACCATTCGAAGGGAAACGACAAGGGTTTATGAACCATTCAACTACACATTGAACAAACTATGTAGCAGAGAAAGATTAACTAAAGAAATGGCCTTACAAACCCATTCCAGAGGCAAGCCCATTATCCACAAACATCAACATCCGAAAAACAAACACAGTAGTGTAATCAACCTGAGATTAAAGGCAAACATATTTCAAAATAATCCCATATCAAAATTGCTTGGAATTCAGAGAATATATATAAATATCTATAAACCTACCACGATCCATATGTGCAACGGGTATGCACAAGTATGGTACCGCTTCCAATTAATTCCAACAATCACTCTGTCACCATACCCGTTAAAGAAACGAACAATTGGGAAAATTGGGATTCCAGCAAGAAAATAAAAACCCTAATTTACAAGAAATTAAAGGATACACGCTCGTCGCGAGCATCGACAAGAAGAACCCATCGTACCTGCAAATGCAAAATCGTGGAAAATTCGACATCAAAATCCCTAAAACCCACACACAGAAATCGAGCGGCGGATTGAAAGAAAAGAAAGAAAGATGACTTACCACTTGAAATCGACGCCTCGGATGGCCATGACGGACGGCGAGCTGTGCAGAAGAACCCTACGCAGAAGGCGACGGCGAATTCCAAGACCTGACGATGCTCATTTGAAGAGATAAATTCTTGCAATCTTTCGTACGCAGAGATTGAGAGGAGGGAGATTCCGGAGAGAACAAAGCTGGCGAGCAAGAAAGAGTGATGAGAGAGAGAGAGAGAGAGAGAGAGAGAGAGAGAGAGAGACTGACAAGGACTTACTGTGAACTTTTGCTGACTGGCAATCTCCCTTCTTCCCAATTACTTGACGGCGTTATGACGAGCGTGAGTTTACTACCGTTTACTTTTTGTTAATTTTAATTTATTTCTTTTATTATTTTTAGTCTTTTTCCATGCGTGCGTGTAAAATGTATTTTTTAACCCCGACACTCTGTGCGATTTAAAAAAAAAAAAAAAATTGAGGAGAGGAGAATCGGACCCATGACTTCGAATGTTACTATGCATAAGTGAATATTCTTAACCAAATGAAGTACAAGTTTCTTTCAAACGCTATAAAGTTTAGGCTATTAAATTGAATAAATCCTTTTTTTTCCAGTTGTTGCCATGTTCATCGTTATTTTATTAAAGATTTGTTGTCTTTGAACATAACATAACATAACATTGAGTAAAAAATACTCCAATGTGGGGGCAAATCTTGAAGGATCAGTCCACCGACCGACCACTCACATTCTGTAACTATCGTGCAAGATTTATCCTGTATTGGATAAAATAGCACGCTTTAGTATCTTGTGTTTGGAAAGATGATTATGTTAGTTACAATTTGGTGGCCTTAGGCACTTGTATACAGCTGATGCAGGTTGCTTGTAAGTAGGGACACTATTGGTATCAACAAATCTGACTTCTGGTGCAAAAGAAAGTTCCCTGTGCCTGAAACTCAAAAGAATTACAACACCTTAGCGCTTACAATGCTTCCTTCGACACGATATTCGCGTCAAAGTAAAGAGTTTCGGATTACCTGCGCAAGTCGAGTCCAATGATACCAGCCTGCAGGACTGTCAAATTGTCCGAGTGGGGTGAGACAATGATCAGAGTGTATTCAGAGTACTAAGTTTTGAGTATGGATATGAGTTGTATCACCCGAACGAACACGTCTGAGACGCTTTCGTGTGGAGAAAGAGTATCTGATTCATATACCGGATGTGCATTAGCAGAAGAAATGATCATACTTTGCTACTTGGTTGAAAAGAAAACAAATCCTGATGACTTAAAGATTTACGAAGGTATACTTAATTAGCAGGTTTCGAAAATGGCTGTATAACTCTGAATTGGCTTCGAAATTTCGACAATCATGGTACTAATTCAGGTTAAAATGCTTAGAGAGAATGAGTTTGATTGGGAAGGCCTCATCCTGATAGCTCAATAAGAAAAGGAAACAATGCAACTGGCATAAGCGCTTTTACTAGAATTAACAACTAGTCGAAAATTTTATTAAAAATCCCAAGTGTTTTCTGAAGTAGCACCTCACAAAGCCCTTTTGTTTTATTCTACCAAACATGTTCATAAGCACTTTTGGTTGCCAAAAAGCCGTTTTATACAGCATTCAAGTAAATTTAGTACTGCCACATGAAGCACTAGATTTCGCAGTTCTTAATACTAACTTGCACACCTTCGACGGACCCCATTAGCGAATAGCGATGATCTCTGCAGCCGGGTAAGCTCTCTGAGTGATAGAAGGCCATATTCAACGGTTCTTGTCACAAGCCCCCATTTCATTCAAATCGAAAGCCGACCTCACTGCCTGCTTCTTCCCCTTCTCCGACAACCCGTTATCCACAGAAGTTTTTGCAACCGGGTTCTTGTTGATTACTCCTATGCTCTCATGCTCAAACTCCCATGCCCTCACCAGAAAATACCTTCCGGTTTCATACACACAAAAAAACAAGAGTAAAAAGCAATCAACGAACAATAACTCAATGGTACCATGGCTATATATTAGCATCACGGGATATGTTTTTCGCACACCCTATTGCTTCTCATGTGCTTTCTCTTTATTTTCAAGCCTTAATTATTTAATAAATAAAAAGAGAAACAAATGAACGAGTGCAAAAAGAGAAAACGGAAGCATGAAAATCACTACCCTTAGCATCATGTACGATGCATCACTAGTAAGGCTAAAATGGGGTCAAAGTTTTCAGCTTTCTAGAAACAAATAGCAATACAATCCACAGTACTTGTTTTCCATCAACTTTTTGAATTTTCTCAGAAACCAAACAGCAATTCAAGTACAAACAAAACATGGGTTGCTGAATTACTGGCTGGTGAGCCGAACTGGGGGCATCTGGAAGAGGCCGCGAGCAAAGGCTGCTTCTTGTGCTGACATGGGGCTGAGAAAATTGTGTGCAAAAGGGGTTGCGGCGATGGATACGGTGAGGGCGGCGAGGAGGCTGCAGCGGCTGATGGGTGGAATCATTTGATGGGTTTTGAGTTGTTGATGATGGATTTTGAGGAGTAGGAGGAGGGCGGGGGTTAATGGAGGAAGATGTTGCTAGCATTTTTGGCGGGTATATTGGGGGCGGACCGGAGTGAGTCTCAACCAAATTAACAGCCAATTCTGTTCCGAGAGATTTTTCAATATGATCGGAATCAGAATGGTATACCACTTATTACTATATAAATAATGGAATATATATGTTAAAAAATTAATAAATTAAAAAATAAAATTTGTCATCACTTATATAAAACACGTGGTGTACCATTTTTTTCCATCACAATAAAAATTTACTCCCTTTGCTTTATTTCTCACAGTTTTCACTTCGTCCAACCAAATCCAAGCCAATATACGCGACCAATTGGATCTGGAACGACATGTAGTTTACATCCAAGCCCAATATTTTGTCAGCACCAAGCCCGGAAAACCCAGGTCCTAAACATCCAAGTCTCCAGCTCAGCCCCCTACTGCCTTTGTCTCCCTCGAACATGTAGATCTATGAGATATTGTACATAAGTCGTTAATACGAAATTGCATGAACTCTTTGGTGTACAAGTCAGGGTTTATCAAGTCTTATTGATAACGTTTGGACCCGTTAATCTAAAGGTTCGTGTCATGTTAATCTGTGACATCCGTTTCCACTTGTTCAAATTTAGAGTCTTTTAATCAAAATATACAAATTTTATTAACTAACTTGTGAAAGTACACTAAACATGTGTACAAGACGATGGCAAATAAAAACAACAAATTCACAAGGGCAAAATTAACATAAACAAAAATTACATTAACAATTATAAAACCTACATGACAATAATCAAGTTTAATCTCTTATCAGCGTAAATAACTTAAAACACCCTAATTAAAACCTAAAAACCACCACCACATGAATGAGCACCGCCAGCAAACCAAGTGCATCTAGTCAACATATTTCCATCTAATGATAGAAGCCAAAGAGAGACTACACACAAAATAAGTGCAGAAGATTTGAACTCCTAGCAAACAAAGTGCATCTAGTCAACATTTTCCCATCAAACTCGACAACAACAACAACCAAGCTTTATCTCACTAAGTGAAGTGTATATGAATTCTAAAATGCCATTGCGCACAATTTTACGCCAAATCTTCTGTTAACTTCAAGTCTGTAATAAAAGAAAACCTTCCTTGGTTGGTTATAAAAACACAGATTGAATGTACTAAAAAAGTGGCTACTTGTTGCTTACAACTTTTTAGAAATGATCTCATAGAAATTGCCAAGTGAATAACCCCTTTGTTTATAACAAAAAACAAAGTACTGGCCTCTTAATCCAACAAGAAAAATAATAAGAAATTGTAGCTGCGGCTTCTAATTAACTAGATATATTTGTTGGCTATTGATGTTTTATATATACATACTGCCAGCAAATGAGTTCCTAGATAGCTGGGACTAGGAACTGAAATGCACGCTGCAAAAAATTAGTGGGCTACAGAGGCCAAAAATATGAAGCATCTTTGCCTTGGTAGTATTATAAACTCGAAGCTCTGGGATTTTACCAAACCCATACTTAACATTATCTAGTTCAGCTAGCTCCAGGCTGCAGCTATCCTTTCGATGTTTGAGTCCCTCTCCCTTTGAATATGGTTATATAAATCTCACTCCTGTTTTCCATAACTGAGATCTGTCGAGCGTGAAGACCCAATGATGAGAAAATTTTTATTGTGACCGGAATATAAGTGGTCAATCATGTATTTTTTATGAGTGGTAGGAATTTTTATTTTTTAAATTATTAAATTTTTAAAACACATATTTCACTAATTGTATAGTGACACATGATGTATCACTTTGTGTTTCGATCACACTGAAAAATCTTTCTACAATGACATGGTTATCTGAAACGAGCCAGTTGCTCCTGTCCACATGCACAAGATTAAATATATATGCTCTTGCTTTCCTAAAACTCTATGAACTAGGCCACACCTTTTTCCAGGTTTCACTCTTCAATTTAGGAAAACAGGAAAAGGAGAGTGTTTTCAGATAGGATGATGATATTCGTACATCTATTTTTATTTCTTACATTTTTTTTTTATTTTTTAATAGTTCGATCAAATGAATTAAAACAATAAATAAATAAAATTAACAATAACATTTTAAAAATAAAAAAAAATATGTAAATAACACTACGTAATCTTCAAATATTACTATTTGAATGAAAAATAGTCTTATCGATTTCAACTCAAAAGTTGTTAATAGTGTCTTATTTTATTGATGGCAAATAGTCTCAAATAAAGTAATCAATATGTTGTTGTTATACTGGTGGTGATATAAAAAGTGACTGTCGTCGTCTCTTTTTTCACTTAGCGCTCTTTCATTTTTTTTTCTTTCTAATATTTTGATTAATAAAGCTCGAAAAGCACATCAAAGTCATACACAAGACAAATATTTTAACATGACTGCAAAATTTAACCTCAAAAGACTAAACTAATGCGTACAACACCAGCACAAGCAACTAAAAAATTCACTACACCAAAATTTAGCACAACTCATATTCAAATCAACACAGCCCAAAACAACCAAAACACTAAATTGAATCATAGCCCTAAACTATAACTACCACGTTCTTCAAAAAAAAAAACCTATAACTACCACCATGAATCAAAAGTACACCACCATAGATTCCACCGGATCTAAGGCAGTGTTTAAAATAGCAATATAGGTTGAAATAGTGATATGCAAATTTTTAGAATTATTAATGGATATATCGAATCTGTTGTCTTTAACGAAAATTCTGGAAATTTGTAATGAGTATGTCAATTTGTTCAGATTTAGATGAAATTAGAGAAAAAATTTAAAAGTTTAGAATCTGCAATAGGTTCAGGCAAAATTTTGTATATTGAATCGGTAAATATCATCGATATTCATTGCTATATCTCGCTGATATAGGGTGAAATTTGCATTTCACCCAATTTTCAATTTCCATATAACGATCCTTGACTTTCAGATATTTCGACGAAAATATCGACAATTTTGTTGATATTTTAAACACTGGATCTAGGCAAGAAGAACTTGTTGAATAATGAAGGATATGAAGAAGATCAATCTCCAATGATTCGGCTACGCATAATAGTAGATAAGAGTCACTAATAGAAGAACAATTAATTACATGGCACAGGTACACCATTATGGCGTCCCATGCTAATGAAATAAAGACATGTGTAAGTTGTTAACTTTTATCCAATATGTGTTTTATTTTGCATGAAATGTTACGTGACGATATACCTGTGTCATATAAGTGCGTCCTCTGCTAATAGCAGCTAAGAGTCATCATCAAACAAGGTTGGCCAAAATCACAAAGGCAAATCATAATGAAGCCCTTCAACTTTGAGGTGGAAATTTAGAGAAAGCGTTTTTGGAGAATGATGAAAATGAGGGATGAGCAGGGAGGTGACCCTTTTTTTTTTTTTTGGGTCAGAACAAAAAAGAAGTGATTGTGAATTGAAAACTGGCAAAGACTCAGATCAAGTCCCACAAGAGACTAGTTATTATTACGAAAAATATGAACAAGAACAATGAGCGGTTTCTCCTCCCCTCTTCCTCTTGAGTTTTCCTTCTCTTTTTTCATTCAATTTTATTTTTCTAACATTAATAAAGCAATAGACAAAAATAAAAAAAGTGAGTACGAAAAATGAGAAATTGGGAATCACTCCCCGAGTGATATTTGAGAACTGTTCCCAAAAGAAAAACCAACACTTCTACTTCATATGTGCTCTGTACTTTTCCATATAATATGCATATTCAAAATTTCAAATTAGTAATGTCACATCTACCGTTTCTTTATCTGCACTTTTATCTGCAGAGTGCAGACTTATACATTGCTGGATATGTGTCCAGTTCTATATGCATAAGTGCTTTTGTAATAAAGCAAAAGTTTGCCCAAAGCAAAGCATATAGCACTCAGAAAAAGCAAGCCACTGTAGTACCTCTTCAGCTATATATATTCACTGAAAAACCCTATTTCTCACTCCTCTCTCTCTCTCTCTCTCTCTCTCTCTCTCTCTCTTCCCTCCACAACATGAAAATCTTCCTCTTGTTCTTCTTCTTATTATTCTCACTTTTCCAGGTAAGAAAAATATTGCAAACAACAAAATTCATATTTCACTTATAATTTATAATGCATGTTCATGCAAATTTATATACACACATACATACATCTTCCAAACCCTAATTAACTTCATTTTTGCATGTGCATGCAGGTCTCAGTAGCGAGCACAAGCAATGAAACTACAAACAACCCTTTCACTCCCAAAGCCTCACTCAACCGCTATTGGGACACCCACATTTCCAACAACCTCCCAAAACCCGCCTTCCTCTTCGCCAAAGCGTCCAAACTCGACCCAGTCAACTCAACGATTCTCACCAAACTCGCCGCTCAAAACTCACTCTCCTCCCACTTCACCTCCTTCTGCTCCCTAGCCAACCTCTGCTGCTCCTTCGACTCCTCCGCCGAAATCCACCAACAAGACATCGCCAGCCGCCACCCCAAAAACGCAAACTTCGCCGTCTACGCCGACAAGAACTTTGCCAACTACGGCTCCTCCCAACTCGGTGGAGTCGACTCGTTCAAGAACTACTCAGAAGAGTTGAACTCGCCCCGAGACTCGTTCAAGAAGTACAGCAAGGGCTCCCATTCGCACTCGGAGAAGTTCACGTCCTACGCCCACGATGCCAACGTCGCAAACTCCAACTTCACCAGCTACGGCGCCGACTCGGGCGGTGGTTCGGGCGAGTTCACCAGCTACGACGACCGAGTCAACGTCCCTAGGCTCGGATTCACATCCTACGACTCGAACACCAACGGCCACCGTCTCTCCTTCACCGGGTACGGCCACGACACCAACTCGGGCTCTGAATCTTTCGCCAGCTACGGAAAATCCGGCAATTCTAACCCGAACCAGTTCACCAGGTACGCCGAAGGTTCGAACATAATAGGGTCGGGTTTCACGGGTTACGGAGAGTCCGGGAACGGCCAAAACGATTCGTTTACAGGGTATGGGCAATCCGGTAATAACCCACATAACAATTTCAAGAGCTACGGCGCCGGCGGGAATGCTGGGCTCGATGGGTTCTCCAATTACCGGAGCTGGGCGAATGTCGGCGACGATACGTTTCAGTCGTATGCGAGAAAATCGAATTCCGGGAAAGTGAGATTCTCGAATTACGGGAAATCGTTCAACCCTGGAAACGACTCATTCAAAGAGTACGGAGCCGGGTCGAAGGGTCGGACCACCGTCGGGTTCAAAACGTACGGTTTGGGTCGGAGTTTCAAAGAGTATGCCAAAAACGGCGTCACTTTTGCAGAGTATAACGATTTGAGCAGGGTGGGAGCCCATTCGACTGAAAAGGAGTCTAGTGGCAGTGCTGTAAATAAGTGGGTTGAGCCCGGCAAGTTCTTCAGGGAATCAATGTTGAGGCAGGGGAATGTAATGGTGATGCCCGACATTAGGGACCGAATGCCGGAAAGGTCGTTTTTACCCCGGGGGATTTTGTCGAAATTACCTTTTTCGACGTTGAGGATGTCGGAGATTAAGGAGATATTTCACGCACCGGAGAACTCCGCCATGGAGCGCGTGCTGACTAACGCGCTGGCCGAATGTGAGAGGGATCCGAGCCCGGGCGAAACCAAGCGGTGCGTGGGATCGGTCGAGGACATGATTGACTTTGCAGTCTCGGTCCTCGACAGCAATGTGGTGGTCCGGACCACCGAAAATGTGAGCGGATCAAAGCGGAAGGTGATGATCGGAGCAGTCAGTAGAATCAACGGCGGAAATATAACCAAATCGGTTTCGTGTCATCAAAGTTTGTATCCCTACTTACTGTATTACTGCCACTCCGTGCCTAGGGTTAGGGTTTATGAGGCTGATATACTTGATGTGGAGAGTAAGAGCAAGATCAACCACGGTGTTGCCATTTGTCACATTGACACGTCATCGTGGAGTCCGGGACATGGTGCATTCGTGGCACTGGGGTCCAGTCCGGGAAAAATTGAAGTCTGCCACTGGATATTCGAGAACGACATGACATGGACAATTGCGGATTAAGGACTGATGACACTGTTTTGTCTTCCATGTTACACTGAGATTTATTGTGGTAATTAAGAAGCTTTTTGGTTCGGTGATTTCATTGTTTTATATATGGTTAAAGTTTGGGAGTTTGTTCGTTCAATGTCTGCTTTTCTTTTGCTTTTAATTTTTAACGGACAAATGCTTTGATTTCACACGAATCATTGATCGAGTTAGCTAGCTAGGTTTGGCTCTTAAATCTTAATACTTAATTGAGTTTGAATTCATGCTTTCATCCAAACCGGGCAATCATAGATAGATAATTGATTTTTGTTCATTGATTTTCTTTAAATTATTTGATCAGTTAAAAATTGAAAGGAGTGTGTGATAAGTAAAATTGAGTGTGTGTATTAAGAATAAGAGCATAAGGCAAAACACCTCCAATGCATATGGGACTTAAAACTCATGTTTGGGTTTTGAGGCAAAAGTGAGACCCAAATTTGGGTCTTTGCATTGGAGGAGAAAATACTGGACTCAAAACTCATATTTGGTTTTGACAATTTAGTTATGTGCATTGGAGCTTATTGGACTCAAAACTCAAATCTCAATTTTTGTGGTTGAATAAAATTTTCCTAGTTGGCATGAGCGCCAGCTTGAACTCAAATCTCATTTAAAACTCAAATTTGGGTCTCACTTTATCTCAGAACTCATATTTAAATTTTAAAGTTCATGTACATTGGAGATGTTTTACTTTGTATTTATACTCAAATCTCATAACATATCATATTGCCTAATTATTTTATATGCATTCTGAGCTAGGACACCTTGACATTACATAATAAAAAGTAATATAAACAAGCCATGCACAAACACAAAGGAAAAAGAGAGTTGCAACAAGAAAAAGGAGCGAAAAGGGGGTGAGATAAATAAAGGAGGTAGACAAATATTTATAAAGAAGAGATTGAGATACTAAATCAAAAGATATATAGAAGAATGAAGATCAATATGATCTGAAGGAAGGAACAAAATCTTTGCTGGGTATATATGTGCCACATTCTACGTATCATCACGAGAAAATTTTTAAGTGCGTCAGGAACACAGCCTAGCATACTAAATATAATAATATAATTAGTTGGAGTACTTAGGTCATCTCTAACCTAAGGGCCCAGAAGGTCGAAAATAGCTCGAAAATCATCTCCAACCGAGAGCCAAACCAAAGGGCTTGTGGGTTCCATTGGAAAAAAGGGCCAACCGGCCTCGGGCCGGCTCCCATTCAAACCCCAACAGCTAGTTGATGTCTGTGACCGTTGGTTTTTTATTACTATTTTTATTTTGGCCAAAATATTTTTAAAAAATTCTAAAAAATTCTCATTTTTTCCTATAAATACTTAAACCATTCCTACACCATTTGTCACAAATTTTTCACTATTTCAATTCTCATATTTTCTTACATCTTCCAATAATATTTCCTTCAATTTTTTCAATAATTTTCAAATGGCCTCATCTGCAATGAAAGGTAGGGCTTGGACCCGAAAAGAAGATGAAGCTCTTTGCGAGGCTTATAGATGGGTGTCAGAAGATAGTGTGAGGGGGAGTTCTCAAACAAGTGAAGGTGTTTGGACTCATGTGTCCAAAAAATACTTAGTGTTATACAAAGGCACCACTCCACCGAATACCCGAAACCATGAGAGTTGTTCATCAAGATGGAAGAAACATCTTCAGCCAAGTTTGAACAAATGACATCAAGCACTGTTAGCAGCCGCAAGTAGACATGAAAGCGGTACTAATTGCTACGACGAAGTAAGTGTTTTCACAATTTATTTTAAATATTTAATTATATTACATTTAATTTCATAAATTAATTTCCTTTAATTTTTGTAATTATATTTTCTAGCTACGACAAGCGAAAGAATTGTATATGGAAGGCAGCTCGAAACCCTTTCAGTTTCACGGTTGTTGGGAAATTTGTAAAGGGTGGGTGTTATTTGAAGATCCACCTCAACATAGAGTAGGTCCTACGCCGGTGATAGGAACTACATCCTCAGCTGTAGATATGGATGAATATGGATCTCCTACCATTCAACAAACAAAGGTAGAAAATTTGTCTTCGGGTGAAGGTTCTATACCTAGGGTTATGGGACGAAACAAGGCTCGAAGGTTGAAGGAAAAAGGCAAGGCAACAGATGATTACACCGCTCAACAGGAAGTGGCGGCCTCATTGCGATTAATGGTGGAGTAAAATGCCTTTGTTGCAGAAGAAAGAAACTGTAGGCATGATGAACGGGCCAAACAAATAAAAGAATAGATGGATGATAAGAATATGGAAAGGAACACTTCGAATTACACTCCAATGAGTAAGGCCTATTTTGATAGAAAAAAAAGAAGAAATTTTGACTTGGCGGCAGTTGTTTACCTCCTACTGTACTCCTACAATAGTGGATGATGAAGATAATGATGATTTTAGATATTAAATTTAAATTGTTGTAGTTTTTAAATTTAAGTTGTAGTTTTTAAATATAAGTTGTAGTTTTTAAATTTAAATAATAAATTATGTTTGGCTCTCGGTTGAAGAAGGTTTTTTGTGACTAGGCTAAAACGAGCCCTATGACCTTTTGACCCTCGGTTGGAGATGGTAAGAAATATGACTCTGCACTATTCATTAAAATATTAATTTATTGGAGAACCAGATGACTAAAACGAACCCTCTAACCAACTTTCGATTAGAAATAACCTTAGTGTACTGAGCTGTATTCCCAGTCTAGTGACAAATCTCTACCCATCAGGGCCATTACTCTAGAACTCTCCAAGCTAGTGACGGTTCAAAGTTTGCTAAGACAGCTGAAGGAGCTAGGTACACTCTAAGACTGCTACTATTGCGCGTGTTGAGAACATTTGAGTGTGTATGCGATGCAATAAAAAATAAAAGCAGATATATACGCTGTCCTCGCATGCAAACTTTTGCAGCTTTTTTTTGGCCTTCGAGTGTGCACCGAAAGAAAAAAAACTGCACCATCATGCATTTGCATCAAATACTCAAAGTGCTAGCTGCTGCTGGTGGCCGTGGCACAGTTGGCCTTTGTGGCATGATAAGAAGCCAATGTCGGGACCGACCAGGCCCACTAACCAGATATGGCAATATCCTACATTATTCATTAACATAACATGAAAGGATAAAAAAATTTAAATGTTTGAGTTTAACCCTTAATGAGTTAGGGTTAAAACGGGTGGACCCGTTAGCTAGTCATCCATTAACAGACAAGTCATTTAGAGGTAGAGTTAATATGGGCTCACAATGGTCATCTGACAGAATTGAGATCTTTTTCGAATTTATGTCTAGAGTCGATGGACTCGGAAATTCAGATCACTAAGTTTTAATTTTACAGTCCTTATTAGCCCATCCTACTGGATTTTCCCACACAAAACCAACCCCTTGAAAGGTCCGAATCTCTCTCTCTTGAATGATCCAAATTTTCAGGTCCGTTAGTTCCGGACATAGAAATTTGAAGAGGATCTTTTTATATTTCTCATTAAGATAATACATGTTATATAATAATTTATTAGTTATATACAATATGTCTATATTTTTATGGAACCGGATCCCCTTTGGACCCAAATAAACCGAGCCTCCTGAGTAAAGGATCTGGGCCGTTGAAATTTGATTAAATGGTTACAAATAGGAGGGCCCTCTAAAAGTTATAATAATTATAACCGTTGAATCAAATTTCAACCGTTCGAATCCTTTGATCCTTAAACTTAATTTATTTGAGTCTAGAGGGGATCCTTAATAATGATGTGATTATGAGAAGATCGCAGACTATAAAAAGTCATCGAGAACTGATTTTAATAAATTGTTTTATGAATCATAGTAAGGTTTAGCATGATTGTGAAGGTTGATCATGATTATAATTCTATCTTGGCTGCCGCCCCACTTCTGAAGGTTTAGCAAATTAATTAGGTGTTATAGATTAATGAGGATTAGTCTATTTGATACTGCTATATGTTCCGCCAAAGAGAACAAAATTTTGAACTTTGCGTTGAAGGGAAGAAAAAGATATGAGATGGAGAGAGTCGTTCTGAAATCTGAACTTGTAGAACGTACGAACATGATTTGACACGTATCTATTTTGTACTAGCATAGCATGCATTTTCGATATCATCATTGCCAGTAACTGTTGATTAATGTATTGATGTGCTAAAAATTGTATAGTATATTTTATTCTGTGATGAAATTGATTCTTTGGAATCCGGATTATCTTTTTTGTGAGGATTTTAAAGATTTATCAATTATGTTTATTTATCATACATTATGCAGTTAAAAAATATTTTAAATATTTTAATTTAAAATAAAACACAAACAATACTTGACAAAAACTGATCGCACGATGTACGATAAACAGATACGATTCACAGATCCCTAAAATCCTCACCAAAAGAATCCAGAAAGAATCATGTTGGGGTTCTTTGTATGTCGACTATTATTTTAGGGTAAATTAAATTTTAACCCTTCAGGTTTTAGGTCGATTGCAACCTCATACAACATCATTAAAACATTTCAATTTCATACATTTACTTATCATTTTATTTCAATTTCATATATCCGTTAAAAAATCTATTATGTAAACCGTTAAGTGATGTCGTCGTAAATATGAAATCTATATTTGTGCTGACGTGGCTGCCAAATTTGTGACACGTTGCAAAAAAAAAATTCTATGCATTTAAAAAATAATAATTTACCCTAAAATAATTAATTAAAGCATAGTTTTTAAGGAAAAAATAACCCCAAAACAAAATCACCCAACTCATCTCTCTCCCTCCTTTCTCTCTCTAAAATTCTCCATCTCGCACAGCCCTAAACTCAGTGGCTGTTGCCACTGTTCATAGTCTTCTCTGACGATTTTCCCGACCCACCCAGACGACTCAGACAAACCGCTGTTCCCCGTCGACGTCAAACCACCCTCTCCCCTTCACCAACGCCATCTCTCGGCTTGCAACGCCCCTTTCTTCAAATCTTCCTCAATCTTTTTTTTGGTGAGCGTCAATGAGAACTTAGGGCATTTCCTTCTCCTTCTTCTTCTTCGGACCCGAAGCCTCTCTCACCAGCTTTGGCGACTTCACGCCATTGTTACGCTCACGCCTTAACGAGGACTAATTTGCCTTCTTCTCCTCGATTCTCACCTCCTTAGCACCACCGCTGTCGCCCACTGGAGCCCTCTTTGTCCTTAGATTCCACAACCTCCTCTCTGGCGGCTCCGGCGTAAGCGATGGCGCGACCAGCTATATATCCGTTTGATGGTAGAGCTCATTGAGATCAGAGGGAACAAAAGGAAATAGGGAAGGGTACAAGATGTTAAGTGGAGGGGTAGGTTGAAGGCTGTAATTGAAGATCTGCAATTACAAATCTATCTTTTGCTTTTTACATATTTTTCTTTCATTTACAAATTTTTAATTTGGTTTATTGATTATTTCCAGTATTGAAAACTGGAAACGAAAGAGCTCTGCAATGGTGATGGGGAGGGGGCAGCGTGCGAGCAGGTTACCGAAGGTAAAATATGTTGCAGCGGGAGGAGAAGAGAAGGTGATGGGCTTTGTCTAGCCTTCACCTTCATCCCCAAAAATGGCCGATCTTTGTCCATTTTTTAATTTTTTAAGTTTTTTAATTTTTTTTGGGATTAAGGTTGGGTGCAGGTTGATCTGGGGAGAGAGAAGGAAGAGGAGGTGACTAGTGGAGGAGAGGGAGAAGGTGGTTCGGGGAGGTGAAGAGGAAGTAGTGGGTCTCTGGGGAGGGAGAAGGGAGATGAGGTGAAGAAAGTGGAGGAGAGGGAGAAGGTGGGTCGGGGAAGACATGGGTTTTAGGGTTTTTTTTTTATTTATTATTTATTATTTATAAATTCTTTAATTAATTATTTTTTTAAATGCATAGATTTTTTTGGCCACGTGGCACAAATTTGGCAGCTACGTCATCACAAATGTAGATCCCATATTTGCCACGTCATCACTTAACAGATTTTCTAACGGATGTATGAAATTGAAATAAAATGATAAGTAAATGTATACAATTGAAATGTTTTAAAGATGTTGTATGAGGTTGCAATCGATCTCAAACCAAAGGGGGTAAAATGTAATTTACCCCCTTACACATGGAGATCCACACATCGGTAACCACGTGGAGCTAAAGGGACTCACCCTACACACAGGGCCAGGGCCAAGTGGACCCACCCATCACATGGTAGTATGGGGTCACTTCCTAGCTCTGATACCATGTAGAATGATTAGAGAGATGGGCCAAAGGCCCACTTCCAACAACATTGATATTGTCCTAACTTGGTAATTACCACCTGCACAATCCGTCAGGTGTGAGGTTTTATCATAAAAGATATCGGTGTTAGTTAGAGTGAAGTTAAGATATTTAAACTATTACTTATCTTTTAGTATCGTCGATGTGGGAGGTCTACACATCGGCAACCATGTGGAGCCAAGGGAGACTCACCATATACACGGGGCCAAGGGGCCCATCATTATAGCGCGGCCCCAAGGGGACCCACCCATCACGTGGTAGTACAATACGAGTCCGCTCTCTGGCTCTGATAACATGTAGAATTATTAGAGAAACAGGCCAAGAGCCCACTTTCAACAACATCGATATTGTCCCCAACTTGGTAATTACCACCTGCACAAATCGTCAGGTGTGAGGTTTAATCACAAAAGGTCTCGGTGTTAGTTAGAGTGTGATAATTCTAATTAAATTGCTTTTCTCCTTTCTCTGTAGCCGATGTGGGAGTCAACACTTTTAAAACAACTGAAAACAATTTTGGTAAAAATGTTTTTAGAACTAAATCCTTAGTAAAAATGCAAATGAGTATTGGAGAAGCACTCAAACTGCATGCTACGTAAGCACTTCAATAGCTTTTGAAACCTAAACACATTTTTTTCTAAAAACGATTTTAATCATTTTAAGAGTACTTCCAAGAATTCTTTAAATATATACTTATATAACAAAAAATTTCCCTCCAAATATATTTTAATATTTCAAAATTAAAGCCGAGTTTTTGAATGGAGAGAACTAATTTGTCAAATAAAAGAATAATAATTGGGAGGGACCGTCTGACCATATTTTTTGTGAAAATATGTCTCAGTGCAAAAAAGTCTCGGTTACATAGTGAAACCCAGAATGAACTAATGCTAAATAGTCAAGTGCACAGAATTTAGGTTGGTATCTGTCGTGGTCTTATCCCCGTAGACCTGTTGCTGGCAACACTTTGCTCCATAATACATGGCATTACTGTACTATAACACACAATATTGACATTCAAATTCAACAGGGGGACCCATTAACGAATTGTGATACAAAAGCAAATTATCGTGACAGAGAAGATTGCTGCAAGGGCTGCATCCGGCAGCCATGATATCATGAATAAAAGCCGGTTTTTCAAAGCTAGGTTTTGCAGCTTCTTGTTTTTGGCTTTTTTTTCATCCAAAACTGTGAAAAAAAGCTGAAGCTGAGTGTTTACCAAACACAAAAACAGCTCCCAGCTTTTTTTGATATCAGCTTTTTTCAGAATCACCTCAGTACCAAACCAGGTCTAAGGCTCATGATTAAAAGCCTTTATAAACGTTTAATTAATGGTTTATTTATAAAGTCTACCTTGACTCAGGGAACACATCCAGCCAAATCATGTCTGGTAAGACCTTAGTTAGTGTTTGTTGTTGATAAAATGTTAATGGGTAATGCTAAGGAGATTAACTTTTAAAATTAAATTATGTAAATTATATGATGCGATTGTTGATGACTAAATTATTATTGAAATGTTGATTAACGTATTTATTTTAGCCTAAAAATTTGGTCTACCTAGCATTATTCAAAGTTAATAGAAGATATAACATTGAAAATGAGGGCTAACTGGCAGTTGGTCTACTATAATATTAGATAGTGTATTTATTGTTGGAAAATACATGGGCACTCATTAGCAAGTATGCACATTTTGATTTTGTCTAATGATATTTTAACACATATTTGAGGATCCCATCAGATTTGAGTGTAATTGTAACCTTATACAACATCTTCAAAACATTTTATTCTCATACATTTAATACAATTTTATGTCAATTTCATAAAACTATTAAAAAATCTATTAAGTTTATCGTTAAATGATGACGTAGACGAAATAAGAAAAGGAACTACAAAAAATAGTGAGTATTTAACTATTATCCTTTATTTGCTGCTTCTTTGATGGGGGCCAATAGAGAATAGCCGTGTGATACTTTTCTTTGTTATTTGGTTTGGTGTGTAAAGTGCAAGTAACAAAGCAGAGCCGTGCCGCATTTGGAGCCCAAATCGATCACCAATATATAGAAAACTAGCTTTCATGCACGTGCTCAAGTATATGTAGGAGATATTTTTTGAATAATGACGTGTTACGTGTAACTGACACGTTTTAAATGTATTTATATGCGTGAATTGACAAAAGGAAATTTAAATATTTAAAGTAAATAAATAATCTTAGATCATGCTAAAAACAACCACTCACGAACCAATGAAAACAGTTGAATTCACATAACAAAATTGGTCTTTCAATTTCCATCTACATTCTATTGAATTTATATTAAGAATAGAGAAAATAATATTTAATAAACAACTGATTGAATCACTTTATTGCTAGCCCATTGTGAGGCTAAGCCCAACCCCTCCCCCTTAATGTAGATAATATCGTTTGTTCAAAAAAAAAAAAAAACAATCATTTGACAATTAATTTGATCACATTATTATGCGTGTCACATCCCGGCCCGGGGCGGATCACTTCTTGGGCCCGCTCCACCACCGTAGCACCATATTGTCCGCTTTGGGCTTACCATTCTCTCACGGTTGTATTTATGGGAACTCATGAGCAACTTCCCAGTGGGTCGCCCATCATGGGATTGCTCTAGCCCCCTTCTCGCTTAACTTCGGAGTTCATACGGAACCCGAAGCCAGTGAGCTCCCAAAAGGCCTCGTGCTAGGTAGGGATGAGAATATACATATAAGGATCACTCTCCTGGGCGATGTGGGATGTTACAATCCACCCCCCTTAGGGGCCCGACGTTCTCGTCGGCACACCACGGCCAGGGTTAGGCTCTGATACCAAATTGTCACATCTTGGCCCGGGGCGAATCACTTCCCAGACCCGCTCCACCACCGTAGCACGATATTGTCCGCTTTGGGCCCTGACCACGCCCTCACGGTTTTGTTTTTAGGAACTCACACGAGAACTTCCTAATGGGTCACCCATTCTGGGAATGCTCTCGCGCGCTACTCGCTTAACTTCGGAGTTCCCATGGAACTTGAAGCCAGTGAGCTCCCAAAAGGCCTCGTACTAGGTAATGATGGGAATATACATATAAGGATCACTCTCCTGGGCGATGTGGGATGTTACAATCCACCCCCCTTAGGGGCTCGACGTCATCGTCGGCACACACGCGGCCAGGGTTAGGCTGTGATACCAATTTGTCACATCCCGGCCCGGGCGAGACCACTTCCCGGGCCCACTCCACCACCGTAGCACGATATTGTCCGCTTTGGGCTTACCATTCCCTCACAGTTTTGTTTTTGGGAACTCACGAGTAACTTCCCAGTGGGTCACCCATCATGGGATTGCTCTAGCCCCCTTCTCACTTAACTTCGGAGTTCTTACGGAACCTGAAGCCAGTGAGCTCCCAAAAGGCCTCGTGCTAGGTAGGGATGAGAATATACATATAAGGATCACTCCCCTGAACGATGTGGGATGTCACAATGCGCTTGTGAAAGATTTTTTTTATAACCGGCATTACACGCCGCTTAAGATGTTTTGAACGTGTTTAAAAATAGAGAAAATAATATTTAATGAACAACTGATTGAATCACATTATTGCTAGCCTAGTGTGAGGTACTAATTAAAAATAAAAATAAAAAAATTGTACAAAAGAATTAATTATTAAAAAAACACTGTTAAAATGACAAAAATACCCTTGCATTATTTGTGCATTCTTTTAGGTTGTTTTTTTTTTTTTTTTTCGGTTTTGGTTTTGAGGGCATTTTTGTCTAAATATTTTTAGGGAAGCTTGTGACCCCAAAATGAGTTGTTGACTTTATATATAAAGATATTCGATGTTGCTCCCTTGTTCACATCATTTGGAAAGCTACCTGTAATAGTTTTATGTTGTTCCTGCATGCATGTTGTACGTATCAATGTGAATCACGTAGGGCCGTAATTAGTATTGAAAAAACATGCACAGCCACGATGTTTCCTACTCTGGATAAATCGAGTATTGAAAAAACATCCAACGATGTTTCCTAATCTGGATACATCGAATCCAACACAAATCTCCTTCTTTAGTCTATAAGCATTGTGATTTCTGCCTAAAACTTTCGGCAACAACTTTATGTCTCATAATTTAGTATGACGAGTTGACCAAATTAAGCATGATGGGTTTCTATAATCTATAAGTTAATTGAGCATTAAGATCATTATATCCAACTCCAAGAATATCCAACAACTAGCCTATTACTTCTTCAACCAAATATCGATATTGTCCTCCAATTGAATCTTATTATCCATACATTATTGGTAGGGATTATGTATTTGTACTCAAGGGTAGTGGAGCTAGAGATTTTTTTATAACTCCACCCTTTTAGTACTTGTTACTGGTATTATGTGTAGCTTCAATGGCAATACATTAACTAGAATGAGATACGAAGCTATGTTTGAAGTTGGGAGATAATGAGTGGTCTTTGTATTTTTAAAATAGTTGAAAATGTTTTTGAATTGATCCTTAGTAAAAATACAAGTAAATCTTGTAAAATCACTTAAAATGCTCCCTGGAAAAAACACATAATTGGTGCTTCTTGCAGAAAGAACTTAAAGTACTTTTGAAACTCAAAAATATTTTCTCTAAAAGTGCTTTCATTCATTATAAAAGTACTTCGAAGTGAGCCACCATTATTAAACCAATGGATCTGCTACACAGCTGATGAGGAAAATAAAGACCACCTAATATCTCCCAACTTCATACATAGCATCATATATCATTCTGGTAATGTATTGCCATTGAAGCTATACGTAATACCAGTAACAAGTACAGAAAGGGTGGAGTTATAAATTTTTTTCTAGCTCCACTCTTGAGTACAAATACATAATCCCTACCAACATCAAGTCGATCAAAGGGTCTAAATTTAGCCAAAATGGTCCATGGGATTGACAATATTCCTCACTTTGGTCTCTAATATTTGAAATCAATATAAGTGGTCTCTGAGTTTGGCAATCATCAATCATTTTGGTCATTGCATGAAATTTTTTGTTAAATAAAGATCAAAATGATGAAAATGAAAAAAATACCCTCAATTTAATAAACAATGAGCCAAAATAATTGACAAAAAATTGAGAGTATTTTATCATTTTGGTCATTATTAATGGAAAATTTTCATGAAATGACCAAAATGATTAATGGTGGACAAACTTAGGGACCACTTCTATCGAATTCAAATCTTAGAAACCAATGTAAGGAGTTATATCAATTTCAATGATCATTTTAGCTAAAAAGCCATCAATTTATAATACCTATGCATTTGGTTGAAGATAGGTTGAAGGGAGATTGGGAGATTGAAGAGCACGAATGTCTAGAAACTCTCAGTTTGACACAGGCAGCTGGTACAATTTTGATAACACATTCGATATGGTCGTAACCGAAATTTGATTTTCCAAATACGATGTTGAAACTGTCGGGAATTAGTTTAAGGTGTTTTTCAGACAATATTCAACCCGTTTAAAAGTCTACATGGCTCAAGTTTAAACGCGGTGGACGCAGTTGTTAATAAATTGGATATGGACTGTACCCATTCTCAGGTGAACTGGATGGAGCGATGTCTCTGAGCCCCGACTAATTCACAATTCATTTTTTTTTTAATACATTGAAACGTTTAAAATATCAGTCATTTTTTTTTTTAATATTATCGTCCTTTTTGCACTCACAATTCAATAAAAAAAAAATTGGCCTAAAAACTTTAAAAACCAAACGTCTAAATAAAATTTAAAAAATAGAATTTGGTCGGCTAAATCTAAGTATCTCTAACATATAAACAGTGATGTCACTTAGTGCTAGGGCTGGGTTCGGTTAAAAAAAAATTTGGTTTTTTTTTTTATTTCAATAGCAAAAAAAATCCTTAAGAAAACAAAGCTTGCAGCCATTTTGTAATACATGTTCCAGTGGAGTGTAAATAAATTCCAGAGGATTAAATTAAGGTCTTAAGGCCCTTTCCCACAGCTGCTATTTCCCTCAGATTCACTGCCTCTGCTTCGATAGCTCCGAACATAACAAGCTTGAACAATCAGCCCCAAAGCTCGCAATCACTAAAGTATTATCAATCTTTTCGAAAGCCTCTGCAAGCACATTCAATGTCTTTAGGAAACGGAAAAAATGTTTATTAGGAATCCAAATAGCATCACTCATTTGTTATTCAAAATGTCAGTTCTATGACCAGATAAAACTTCATTCTATTGGAATAAAGTATGATTCAATAAAAGAAAATAAATATCCTAGCCCAGATTTAGAGACAACTACCTAACAATTCAAAGAAGAATGTCTTACTGACAAAGACTGAGAAATCGATGTGTCTGACAAAGACTAGGAATTCATTTGTAAAAACATATCAATTCAAATGTGTCTGAGAAATCATACCTCTTCTTTATTCCCCCAGCTATCATAAGTAACGAAGTACCCATCCACCGGCAAGCCTCGAGCTCCTTCTCCTCTAGCTCCGCAAATGAGATTAAAGACGAAATTATTGAGGAAGATGATAAGTCATCCATTTCTGTTAATGAAAAATAGTTTGGTAAAAACTAAATGTGGTTAGTTTTGTTATTTGTTGTGATTAGTTAGAATGGTTAAAGTTTAGTTAAGGCAGTTAAGGGTATAAATGTAAAGAGCCAAAGGCTATATATATTTACATCCATGTAATTGTTTATTCATTCAATGAAATACAATCTTGTAGAAGAAGTTTTACTTTTCTTTATGGTATCTCGCCATTTCGCTTCACAACATCGTTTCCACCTTCCGCTTTGATCGATCTTCTCTTGATCGTTTCTTGTTGTTTCAACTTTGATTCTTCAGCTTTTTTTCTTTTCTTCTCCGATCTCACTTCTGTTCGTTGATTTGTTCTTGTTTGGGTTATGGCTTCTCTCTCTGAATCGCCTCCGATTGGATCGTCTTCTCCGATTCAAAACCCTAATTTTTCTTCTAATCCCCTTTCTCTGACTTCGTATACTGCTTTTACGATTCACAACATTGGAATTATGGTGCCGATTAAACTGAAAAGCTCCAACTATCTTCCATGGTGAGAGTTGTTTGCTCCCATTTTTAGGCGCTACAAGCTTCTGGGCGTAATTGATGGATCTGAGATCTATCCACCGCCTCTCTTGCCTGATCGTTCGCTGAATCCTGCTTTTGAGGAATGGTATGAAAAAGATCAAAATCTCCTGATCTGGTTAAATTCCACACTTTCTGAAGAGATAATTTTGTTCACGGTTGGGGTTTCGTCCTCTCGCGAGCTTTGGGTGAAGCTTGAACAGCGTTTCGGTTGGTGTTTCGGAGGCTAACATTCATCAGTTGCACTCGTGCCTTCAATCGGTTCAGAAAGGCTCCAATTCTATCTCTGTATATCTTTAGCAAATCAAGGAAATTGCATATTCATTACATGCCGCAGATGCTTTCGTCTCCGATCGTGATCTTATTGCTGCTACTTTACATGGTTTGCCTAATGAGTTTGAGTCATTCATTGACTTTATCATGCTTCGCTTGTCTTCTACGTCTCTTGATGAGCTCCACGGTCTCTTACTCACCAAGGAACTTTCTATGGCTCGACGGAAGACTGTCACCTCAACCTCTGCTGTTGAACCATTTCAGGCTTTCTCGGTGCAATCTCAGCCTCCACTACTTCCTACTCCTTCTACCTTTGTTGCTCAGTCTTCACCTCTTCAATCTGCCTCTCGATACAACTCTAATCGTGGCAAGACTCCTCGGGGTCACTTCTTTTCTAATCGGGGCAATCGCAATTTTCAACCTCATCGTGGCAACTTCACTTCAAATCGTGGCAATCGGACCTATCAAGGCTCTCGAAATCACCAAGGTTCTTCCACCTTCAAAGTCCCTTGTCAAATTTGTGGTTCTACCAGTCATGAGGCTATTAACTGTTTCGATCGTATGAATTCGGATATCTGTGGTCGTATTCCTCCGGCTAAACTTGCTGCAATGTGTGTGCATCACTCTGCTAAATCATCTTAGCCTTGGTTAATAGATTCCGGCGTAACATCTCACATCACCAATGATGTTGCAAATATCTCTTCTCCTACTCCCTACACTGGAGAGGACAAAGTGTATATTGGAAATGGTAAAGGTTTGTCCATTCATAATGTTGGTTCTTCTTATCTACATACTCTTCATCATTCTTTTAAGCTGCGGAATGTTCTTCATGTTCCTTCCATGGCACATAATCTTTTGTCTGCTTATCAATTTCTTAAGGATAATGATTGTTCATTAACACTTGACCCTTATGGATCCACTGTCAAGGATCGTACTTCGGGGAGGATGCTTTTGCGGGGACAGGTAAGCAAAATGCAAAGGAGGAGGAGAGTGACTAGAACTTTGTAGTGGATAGAAACCATCTCTAACCTGTCCCCGCAAAAACATCCTCCCCGAAGTACGATCCTTGACAGTAACTAAACTCAATGTTATTTAAGAAACTAATTTCATCCTTGCACTTCGTCATTTGAAAGGTAAGTCAGAATATATATTTTTAAACCAAGCTTGTTGGGGAAGTCAATCTTAAATATTTTATTTCTAGTGGAGTTGAAACTGATATATGTGAATGTTAAACTAATCATATAACACCATATATAATATGTCGTCCAAATTTAAATTGAGTAGGATCATAACAAAACCAACTTCTAGATCATAACAAGACCACTTCTAGATCATAACAAAACTAACTTCTCCATCATAACAAAATTAAGACTTTTTGCATGAATTGATAATCAAAAACAAGGTTTGCAGAATATGGGCTTAATAAAATTGGCTAGAGAAATGCGTATTTTGCTCTCCATTTAAGTTCCCTTCTTATAGTATAGAAATTTAGAGCCTATAATCATTTTGTTTTCACTTTTTGTTTTCAATTTTTTATTAACCTTGAAAGTTATTTGGTAAATCCTTTCTTTTAAGCAAGGAGTCTTGTAAATTTTGTAGTTTTCTTCGAATCTATATATTATGGGCCTAAAATTGTAACGCAAAACTAAAACTACGTTAATTTTGAACAATTTGAAAAATCCAAAACATCAACTTTCAGAATATGGCAGCAACAAATACACATTAAAACCTCTCTAAAGTAATAATATATAAGAAATAACCTCAAGTCATAACAAATTATGGTCCTAAGTTGGGACTAGTTATGTATAGAAATAAACTCCATACTGTAATAAGATATAATTTTTCTTGATTCCATCTAAGGAAACACACATCCACATAGCTATAATTTTTGCTTCCAGTTGGGGTTTGATGCTTTCTTTTTTGCAAATCAACACTAACAATTTCAGTTAACTGATTTTCATATTGACCTTGGGTGGACATGACTGATTTGATAGAGAAAAAATGAAATGTATTCAACACCCTTTATATACACAATGGGGCATTGGGCATTGAAGAACAACTCCTCGGAGTACAAGTAAATAAAGTACATATGTGTAAGAAATAAAATACTTGGGTACCGACGAAGTTCTATTTAGAATATCCAGCTTTCATGAAGGAATAACTAAGTTCGTAAAAAATATTTTTAAACTACACCCATTTCTGTAATAACCTCTCCAAAATCATAAAATTTGTTTGCTCCCAGCTTTATGGGCTTTACTACATAACATATTAATGGGTGAATTACCTATCTCTCCAATCACTTTTTTTTTTTTTTTTTTTTTATTGATTGCCACTTCGTTTGTTTAATTTATTGATAAAATAACCCAATTTCTAAGCTACGGTGTTAGAAAAGACAATCAAAAACATAATTTGGAAGCAAAATACAATAATCTAAGGTATTTTGTTTGTGAATGCAAAATCCAAAGTTGTTTCCAATTTGAACTTGAACAGAGACACAGGTATTTTAAAAATGTGTATAACATGAAAAGTAGTCGGTGAAAGCGAGGGTTTCTAAGAGATGCAAACAGATCATAAGGTCAAGATTCAGCAAACAATCCAACGGCTTCACATGAATATATGCTAGGGCGGGCCCCCGTTTTTAGTTATTTCGCGTGTACTCATTTCGGCTGGGCACGAAGCTTCAATTATATATCAGCGTAAAAGTTTCAGTCAAGCTCCTCCTCCTTTCCAAACCCTCTCCATTAAATTGCTCTCTATTTCTTGCTTTTCATGCTTGCTTGGATTTTGGGTTTTGTGAGCTTTGTTTCTTTTTAGAGAGAGGGAGAGAGAGAGAGAGGATGAAGTGTAGCGGTGAGTCTTCTTCCAAACCGGACAGGAAGACAGTGGAGAGAAACAGAAGAATTCAAATGAAAAGTCTCTGCTTCAAGCTTGCTTCACTTGTCCCTCCCCAACACTTCAAAACCACCAACTCCAAGGTACATATAGATCATTGGGAAATTTTATTAGAACCCCTTTTCTTTTTATCTCTACACCTAGCTTAAATTTTAGATATAAATTGTGTATTTTAGTCTCTGTAATTTTGGTTACAAATTAGGGTTTGGTTATTGTAAAAGGAGGTAGAGATCAGAAACAGTTAATTAATATATATAAAGGCAAAACCATAAACGGGACGGAAATGAAAATGAAGATTGTGTATTGTGACAAGATTAGTTTCAAGGAAATGAATTGTGTGTGTCAGAGAGAGAGAGCAGAAGCAACATGTATGTATTAGGTTTTTTTCTTTCCAGAACGTATGTATTAGTTAAGTAAGTCAAATTCATATTCCTAGTCCAACTTACTTAGATTCAGTTGTATAAATATACTTTAGCTCTCTATATAATTGATAGATCTGGTGAAATATACGAATATTGGAGCTTTCGATTTCCGTCGTTCTCTCAATAGTTTTACCCTATTTTTGGTTTTCTTCATATTGTTCTAGAGGGACCATCAATGGAGGGACTGCTTCTTAGTTTTTTATTTTTTGAATAATTGATTTTGTTGGGGTGTAAACAGAAATTATATTGGATTGGGTTTTCATAAGTGAGGATAATTTAGGAATTAACATTAGGTGTAAAAAGATAATGATAGAAAAATCACCAAGAATTTATGCGTAGAAAGTAAGTTGGGAGTAGTGATACAAAACATGGGTTCGAATAAAATTTCCCTATATCATTTAGGACATGTTAGTTTGTGAGTTTCAAGTTTAAATTTGACATTACCATTTGAAGGAAAATGATCATCGCCAAATCCTTTTCTTAGGGATCCTAGGCATCTTGTGATCGCGACCATTCATCGTACATCGTGCGGTCAGAAATCATTTCAAAATTTAAATTTTAAAATTAAATATAAATAGTACCTAACGAAAATTGACCACAGAATGTACGATGAATGGTTACGACCCTATGATCCCCAGGAAAAAGATCCGACGAGGATCCTTTACCCCCTTTCAAACTATATTTTCCTTAACTAAAACCCATCTTCTCTAGTTTTCTTGACTAAGACCATCTTCAACCCTTAGCCTAAAACCTAAAATTTTTAACCCAGAAAATTTAGGTTTTAAACTAGAAGCTCAAACCCTTAGACCATCTCCAATGGTGGGCTAAATTCTATATTTTCCCCCAAATTCCCCCCCCCCCCCCCCCCAAACACTCTCCAACCCATGCTAAAACTTTGGGCTAAATGCCCAATGCTAAAGCTGGGCCAAATACCCCCCCAAATTCCCTTCCCATGCGAGTGGACTCGCGGGTTGTTGGGCCAGTCTTGGCCCGCCCACGCTCCAATGTGCCCCACGCGGTGCGCTTGCAAAGGTTTCCCTGTCACGCCTCGATCCCGACATACGTCCAGGATCGACATGTGACGTCACTCAAATACTCGTAATCTCACATATCCCGTCTCATAAATATGGCAAATCACAATTCGAGAATCAAATCTCAAGGAAATTTTCGTTTACCTTAAGGCTGCATCTAACATCCTCGTTAGACTGCCTACGTACCCTCAAATAGGGATCAAGCCATTCGTAGTTCATTAACACAAAATTAGACGTTTATCCCACTAAGTTCAGAAAGAAAACAAAGCATTCCTCAAACATTTATTATAACCTGATAACATGTAATTCCTGGACTCAGGCTACATAAGCAACCCCCATGAAAACATGATTTCTCACCCATCCAACATATAAATCATTATGTATCATCATGATATCGCAATTCACAACATACATCATATTTAAGAACCGACGACACACAAAACCATTCTCTAACCGCACTAATTAATTAATTTAATCAAAGTAATAACAATCATTCCCATATCTTTTAAATTCATACCTTATGAAATCATAATCGAATCATGAAAACTCCCGAAGGAGTCACCCGGACGTCTAACATATTTTCTAACTCAATTCATAAGACTCGAAACCATTGACACAAATATATATAAAAACTAAGGCTAGAGTGACTTAGTTAGGCCAAGCTTACTTCTCTAAATAATGGGATTTTAGGCCACTCCACGAAAAACAATAACTCGGGTTCCGGACCATCACTCAATGGAACTAAACCAAATATGATCACCTACAAAATGTACCAAGTACAATCAATCATCATCACCTCTAGAATGCGTATGGTCCCCTATCGTGAGTATACCAAGCAGGACCATCCATGTACCACCTCTACGTGGTGAAATCTCATCATAACACATTGAACACAATGTTACGCATACATGCTATCAATTCCACATATCAACCAACATCTAGTCAGATGGCGCACAACACAAGGAATTCCCTCAATTACTATTTCCACTAAAAATCTAATAAAGTACCTAACTCATCTTCTGACTTCCATCCCCATCTCATGCTATGTAATAGTGCCAAGTTCAAATAGGTATTCAGTTGGCAAGCATATCCAAATAATTATCAAACAATATTTAATTCCCATAATTGTCATAACATTCATCATAATTATCAATCACATTATTAAAAAGATAATTAAACACATATATCACTAACATCATCAGTACACAAGCCAAATCCTATTTAATAAGCATAGGTTATAAGTATGTAACATTCACATTTCAATAGAAATCACATTATAAAACCAACTCACATTTTCATACTAGTAAACATGCATAATATTTCTCAACTATGCAATCAACATCGTAAGGTTCTATGCCTATGTTTCGTAACCTTCTTTCTTTATCGTTTAATAATCACCCTAAAGTTAATGGTTTTTCAAAACACTACCTCCTCACTTTTGCCACTACCCCTTTTCGACAAGTATAAGCCGCAATTATATACATATATATATATATATATATATATATAGACACACATATATACATATATAAGAGAAGTTGGTTCGTTTACCATTGATTTGAATATAAATACTCATAAACAAACTAAACTCTTAAACCCCAACCAAACACACTGAAATAAGCACAAAATTAACAAGGTTGTTATTTCAACTAGAATTCCCTTCTAGGTCTAGATGATCAAATGTTACATATCAGAAAATTCGATTTTTCCCAAAATTTCTCAAATTTCACAAGAATGAAGATCTCAACAAGTAGAGTAAACTTTATACATGCGGCCAAGGCCAATTTGGTCGGAAAACACCCCAAACTGGCCACGAACCGCCAGAACCCAAAGATGGGTGCTCTTCAATTCGATTTCCTCGGTATCCCAACGCCCCTACAACCTATTGGGTCTTGATCCTGGGTCCAAGGGGAGTTGACTAAGAATGGTGGTGGGTGGTGAAACTCACCGGAACGGCGGAATCGCCGTCAAAACTCCATGGGTCACCCACATGATTTTTACATGGTTTTGGACCCAAAACCTTTCAATCCTATGCGAGAAAGGTAGAAGGGAGGTAGTGGAAGAGATTGCAGGTAGTTAATGGTGGTGGTTCAACGGAAAAGATGGTGAAAATCGCCGGAATTTGCTTGGGGTGGGGCGCGGGTGTACGGACGGGAAAGGGAGATCTCTTTCTTCCTTTCTTTTCTTTTCCCCCCTTTTTCCTCTTAAAATGCCGGTCCCCCCATCCCAAAAAGGGTTTTGCCCACTTATACTCCTAAGTGGAAATTATAATAATTTCCACAATCTATAGTTTCACAACTTCAAACGTCTGTAACTATACCGTTATAATTCGGACTCGCAAACGGCTTTCGCCTATGCGCTCGTGGCTTCGAGACCTATTCGAAAACGTTACTTGTGACCTCAAAAGGTCAACGAGTAAATAATAATTTTCCAAACTTCACCCTTCATACCTAGTTTAATTGAAATCTAATTTCAAATAAATTAATATAATTTCTCAAAAATAATATAAAATCTCAATAATACAAATACGTAGATTATAACAGTGAAATTCGGGAACGGGATTTCACATTCCCGACAGGGGTGGATCCTGCTGTCAGGTGTGTGTCGGCCATCCACAAAAACCCAACGACTATAATTTTGATCCTATGGCTGGGAAGGACCGTTGGTTGATCCAACGGTCCATATTCAAATTTAATTTTTTTAGAATATGTTATTTTAAAATACATTGAATCCAACGGCTGATATTGCATATAATCAAATCTAACGGTAAAAAAAAGATCTAATGGCCCAAATTTAAATCCAACGGCCAAAATAATTAAAAAAAATTATTTAACTCTAAATTCACCCCAAACTCTATAAATACCTATGTATTTGTTCAAACATCCATACAAAACTCAATTTTCTCTTACAATTCTTCCAATTTATCTTTCTACCATTTCTTTCCATTTCCAAATTGTTGAACGGTTGGTGAATTGAAAGTTAACTCAGGGTTGAAAGATTGGTAAAAGTTGAAGGCTTACTTTGTGAAAATTTTAGTGATTTTTCAATATTTATCGAAATTTAAATTTTTTTTAGAATAAAATGGTCATAAAATTAATTTAAGAAAAAAAAAGCCTAAGTTCATTCTTTAATAATTTTGAGTTAAAATTTTAGGCCAAAACGGTTGGAGTAAAAAAACTGTTTCTAGGTTAAAAGCTAAATTTTCCGGGCTAAAATATTTGGCTTTTAGCCCAACCATTGGAGATGGTTTTATGGCCTAAATTTTTTAGCCTGAGATTATTAAAGAATAAATTTAGGATAATTTTTTCTTTTAAGTAAATTAAAAAAAATTATGTACACCATCCTAATTTAGTTTTATGAACATTTTAACCTATAAATATTTAGATTCCGATAAATATTGAAAAATCACTAAATTTGAGTGAATTTTGAGTTAAATAAATTTTCAATTATTTTACCCGTTGGATTTAAATTTGGGTTGTTAGATCTTTTTTTTACCATTAGATTTGATTATATTTGATCTCAGCCGTTAGATTCAATAAATCCTGAAGGACATGCCCACGTGGGTGGGGTCCTGCTGGTGGTGCCCACACCATTTTCTGGGCTAAATCCTGGGCTATTTCTGTCTTTGTTTTAGGTTCAATTTTAAACTTGGGTTGGGTTGGATTTTTTTTGGGGGGGGGGGGGAGAGAGAGAGAGAGAGAGAGAGAATAGAAGGGGAAAAATAGGTTATAGGTCAGGGTTAGAGTTGGTCTAAAGCCTATTGAGTAGGCTCCAACCAAGCAAATTCTTTAATTAAGTTTGACTTTTCAAATTGCGTGTTTTCTAAATGCCTCAACTACCCATATTAATACTTGGATTGGGTTTTTGGATCGGGTTTTTGGATCAATTACTCGTTGTATCCATTTAATTAATTATATTTATTTTACAAAATATTTCACGTTATATCCATTTAATTAATTATATTTATTTTACAAAATATTTTATTGTATATTCAATGTATTAATTTTCAAACTGTTATAAGGTGCTGATTGAAAAATAATAATACTAATGTCATGATTTTGTGAGTTAAATATACAAGTTAATTTACCTACCAACACAACAATTGTCACATCCTGGCCCGAGCTCCCACCACATCCTGGGTTCGACTCCACCGTAGCACGATATTGTCCGTTTTGGGCCCCAACCACATCCTCACGATTTTGCTTTTGGGAACTCACGTGAGCAGAACTTCCTAGTGGGTCACCCATCCTAAGATTGCTCTCACGCGAACTCGCTCAACTTCGGAGTTCCGATGGAACTCAAAGTTAGTGAGTTCCCAAAAGGCCTCGTGCTAGGTAGAAATGAGAATATACATATAAGGCTTACAGGATCCTCACTCCTGGACGATGTGAGATCTTACAACAATAAATTAACCTAAAACAACTTCCGCTATTGCATATATACTCCAATCCCTAATGCACAAAACAAAAGCTACATGTTCCACGCAATTTTTACCTACAATATAGTCTAATTTACCTATTCCATCAAATCAAAATTTAAAGGGTCTAATTTACTTACAAAATGGTCTAATTTACTTGCATGATTTATGTGCATTAGATTTCAAGTTTTTTTAATTGCCTACAAGCACAAACCCACAACGTTCACATATTATCCAATATCACTATTTTTTTTTTTTGGAATAGGTAAATTAATTTAAATGTAGGTAAATTAATTTATAAGTTGGTAAATTAATTTAAATGCAGGTAAATTGGTATAATATTTTATAAGTAGGTAAATTAATTTAATATTTTATAAGTAGGTAAATTAATTTATATGTAGGTAATTACATGATTCAAACAATATTATTTTTTTGAGTAAATTACATAAAATTATCTCAACTATGGGTCGAACTACAATCTCATATCTCATGTGTTAAAAATGATAATGTTATACCTTATCTTACAAATTTGTTACAGTGTTATATCTCTATCAGTTTGTTAATTTTTCTGTTAAATATTGACGTAGCTTGAGACATGATCTATTTCCCAGCCAGATGGATAAAAATATTAATAAATTAAAAATAAATTATTTTAATATTTTTATTTAAAAACATGTGGAATCCACCCCTATAATCCTCTCACTTTCATCCCTTTTTCCTGATCCAATTAAACCAAAAATTCAAACCAAACCCAATTACCTCTGGGTGGTGCTGCAAGTCTGCAACCCATAGAACCTCATGGCTGGGCTCTCGATTGCAGCCACCGAGCCTCTGCACAATCAACTAAAGCCCGTAGCAAACGGCGAGATCGAACACGCCGCTGGCTTCAACCCAGTCGGTGAACTCGGCCGGGAAGCTCGGGGTGTCTAGGGTGTGGACTAAGTGGGGCCCACCAGAGAAGATTACGACGTCGGGGTTGAGGTCGATGATGGATTTGAAGGGCTTGTGTCGGAGATGCAGAAGCAGAAGACGGAAATGGATCAAATTCGACGGGTGATGAGGTAGGTGTATTGGGAGCCATAGTCGAGAATCAGGACCAGCTCCAATTTCACGGCTTTTGGGTCCATGGATTTGGCAGCGGTGGGTGAGATGAGCCTAGGGTTTATGCGAAGGTATGGGGGAGAAAGGGAGAGTTGGAACGGATTAGGAAAAAGGGGAGAAAGGGAGAGAATTATAGGGTGGGTTCCACATGTTTTTAAATAAAAATATTAAAATAATTTATCTTAAATTTATTAATATTTAATTAATATTTTTATCTACTTAGCTAGAGAGTGGGTTCTGTTTCAGACCACGTCAACATTTAACAGAAAAATTAACAGACAAACTGACAGATGTATGACATTGTAACAAATTTTTAAGATGAGGTATGATATTGTCATTTTTAAAACATTAGGTATGAGACTCTAGTTCGACCCATAGTTGAGGTAGTTTTATGTAATTTACCGTATTTTTTTCTGTACAAGATATGTCTATTTTTTTTTAATACAGTAAATTAATTTATATATGTTACTAATGTTTACGATACAAGAAAGGTAAAATATCCATATGGATTTAATTGCTCATCATAATTAGGATGAGTAATAACATTTATTGACTAAATTAGGATTTTGTGCATAAATTGTAAATGTGTTGTAATAGTTGGTTATACATTTATCTACATGGCAGTCTATTTGAAATTTGGGTTTTATTTGAATATTTAAAATTAAGTGAATTTGTGTTTGAAAAATAGGAGTTTCAAGGGCCTATATCTAAAGAACCCATTCAATAATCTAGTAACGTAACATATCAAACATTTAGGACAAGAGAACGCTACTCCTTAACTAAATATATTTCAATAAAAATCAAATTTCATTATCGGCTTTATTAATTGCAATATGCCTTTCTCCCATTTATCAGGATACCGTGTCAATGCAAAATCAGCTTGATACTACAGCATCCTATATAAAGCAACTGAGAGAGAGAATAGAGAATTTGAAGGAGCGGAAGGAGAAAGCAATGAGGTCACAATTAGGCAGTTCTAATTCTGACATTGGTGCTATTGCTGCCGAAAATGCTGTAATGACGGGATCAAGATTACCAGTTCTTGTATTACGAGAATCGGGTTCGTGCATAGAAGTTATGCTGATTAGTGGGTTGAATAAGAACTTCATGTTTTATGAAGTCATCCTTGTTCTTCAGGAACAAGGAGCTGAAGTTGTCAGCGCTAGCTTTTCCACTGTAGGCGATAAAGTTTTCCACTCGGTGCATGCTCAGGTACCAAAATAATCATCTGAGAAGCTAATATCGTCCAATCCTTTATTTTAATCTTCAAAAAATGTACTAAAACAATTAATTAAGGTCATTATGAAACGGACTTATCAATTTTATTTTTTATGCTTCTTTGTAGGTCAAAATTTCTAGAGTTGGAGTAGAGATTTCAATGGTATGGCAGAGACTACAGAATTTGTTATACTGAGGCAAACCTATACCACGTAGAACTGTGTAACCACAGTGCAAACGTCCATTATCTATATACAAAGGGAGCACCTAAAATGGTGAAGCATTCAAATACCATAAATTGTCCCTCAAGAATTCAAATATTGCAATTGTATTAAAAAGAGTTAGCCAAAGGCGAATTTGAACCATATTATTGATAGCCCGTTGTGAGGTTTAGCCTACTCCCCTACCCTCATAGCATAGTGTAGATAATATTACTTATTAAAAGGCATGGATGTTTGATCTAGAAAATTCAAAACTGAAGCGCCTATATCAAAAGATCCTTAACCCTCACTGGACTGGATTGGACTACACATTAGTGCAGTCCTGTGTTTGTTACTTACACGGACTAAGTTTAATGGGATAAAGCCGGACTCGTGTGGACTATATCCGTCACTAGGAGGTCTTAGTGAGACCCCCCAAATACCATGGGATTGCTAAGACCTCGCCTGCTCGCTTCGCCAACATCACCTACACCCACCAACCCAGAACTGCAGAGAACCTAGAATCCAGAATCAAGTCATCTCGTTTCGAATCGTGGAGAACCCAGAATTGCCAGTTCTTCGTCTGCTCGTTTCGAATCGCGGAGAACCCAAAGCCCAGAACCTAGATCTTTGTCTGATGAGCTTGGCTGTTCCCTTCTCTTTCTAGAAATGGACGGTTTCTCTTTCTCCCTCACCACCAACACTACCCCTTTCTTTCTCACTCGCACTCGTCTTCTTCCTTCACTTTCTTGCACAACCCAAAATTTCCCTCTAAGGCTCAAGAAATGGGTTGTTTTCAGTTCCAGGGAGGAGCCAACGCTCGACCCTTTGGACCAAATGGAGCTCAAGTTCGTCGATTTGCATATCCGATGATCGACGAAGCCTCTGCAAATTGAAAAAAAAAATTGGGGATTTTTATGGGTTTGATTTGAAGAGAAAAGTAAATTAAAAGAAGATAAATATGGGTTTGAATTCAAGAGAAAGTAAATGAAAAAAAGAGAAGATATGGGTTTTATTTTTTCTGGTTTGAGTTTAGCAAATCTGGGTGTGAAGAACAAGAGCAAATGAACAAAGAAAAAAAGAGACAGGGGAGAGAGAGTCAAATAAAAATAGGTGTAATTTGTTTATTTTTTTTTAAGATAAAAAAGTGTATTAATAATAGTAAAATATTTTAGTCCGTGATTTAGTCCGATAGTACACCAAACACTTCATTATTCTTATCCAGCTTAGTCCAAGCCAAGACAGTCTAGCTTAGTCCCGGAAGTTAGTCCAGTCCGAAATAGTCCGATGCAACAAACGCACCCTTAGTGATTTGATTAAGCTTTTTTTTTTGTCATAATTTTGGTGCTATATGCACATTATATTGTAACAAATTTCCTATAATCTAGCATTTTGATTACACTCTCCTCCGTTAGATATTTAAGATATTTTAGCAATAATTATCTATGATTTAAGATATTTTCTTTCCAAAATAGTTTAAAATATTTTTAAATCCCCCAAAATCAAATGTACCGAAATAAGTTTTTTTTTTAGTACGTTAAGAGAAAATAGGATTGAGAATAATATAAACGTACCAATATACAATGTGTACAAAATAAAACGTATCAAAATAAAAATAATTTACTAATATTAACAATATGTATCAAATCAAATGTACCAAAATTGCCAATAAACGTACCAATTAATGATTTTTGTAAATTCAAATGTACTCACAAATAATATATACATAATGTATTGTACCTAATAATAATTCGTCAACAATTATACTTAAAAAAACAGCAAAATATATATATATATATATATATATATATATATATATATATATATAATTGCACAAAAAAAAATTGAAAAAATTACACGGAGCTTTTATGTTGATCACCAACTATTTGAAAAAGAAAAAACCATTTGGAAAAAGAAATAATATTAAATGTTTTCATAACAAAAACAAAATAAAAAATAAAACTGGGATCGAAAAAACATATTTTGGAAGAAGAGAAAATATAGTTTAATTACTACTATCTCCACTAAATAAGAAAAAGTGCATCATGCAGATAAAAGGATAAATTTAAAAATTATTTAAATTTTAAAAAATAGATGTGACTATTGGTTAACGTATTTTAATCAAATTTTAAAAAGATACCGATATTTAATCTAAATGATATAAAAAAACAGTAAGAAATTATAATTTTTCCTAAATTTTAAATTGGAGTTCGTGCCGAAGCTTGGTTGATAGAGTTTCAGAAGTGGCAGAATGCACGGGCAGTGAAACAAAGTCGAAGGAAGCAGTCGTGGCAGAAACCAGAATTAGGATGGGTTAAATGTAATTTTGATGGAGCGTGGGAGGAAAGAACGAAAAGAGGTGGTGTGGGTGTGATTATCAGAAACTGTAGTGGTGAATTTTTGGCTACATATTCCGGTCAGACTGTTGGGGTGTCATCACCGTTGCACGCAGAGTTGTTGGCTGCGCAAAGGGCAGTGATGTTTGTGAAAGACCATATTGCAGGAGATGGGGGGTGCATATTGAGGGATACTCTACCATGGCCATGGCAGCCATGCAAAAGGAGGAGGAAGATTTCTCTCCTCTGGGACCAATTATTAATGATATAGGGGATTGCTTACAAGGGTTATCTTATTCACGATTTAAGGCAGTGTTTAAAATGGCAATATAGGTTGAAATAGCCCAAAATTTAGCATAACTCATGTTCAAATCAACACAGCCCAAAACATCATATTGAATCATAGCCCTAAACTATAACTACCACCATGAATCAAAAGTACACCACCATAGATTCCACCGGATCTAAGGCAGTGTTTAAAATAGCAAATAGGTTGAATAGTGATATGCAAATTTTTAGAATTATCCATCGATATCCGTTACCTTTAACAAAAATTTTGGAAATTTGCAATGGGTATACCAATTCGTTCAGATTTAGACAAAATTAGAGAAAATTTTCTCAAAAAAAATTTAAAAGTTTGGAATCTGCAATGGGTTCAAGCAAAATTTTGTGTATTGAATCGGTAAATATCATCGATATTCATTGATTTTTTTGTATCGCCGATATAGGGTGAAATTTGCATTTCACCCAATTTTCATCCCCCTTTCCATATCAATCCCTGACTTTCAGATATTTCGACGAAAATATCGGCAGTTCTGTTGATATTTTAAATGCTAGATCTAGGCAAGAAGAACTTTTTGAATAATGACGAATATGAAGAAGATCAATCTCCAATGATTCATCTACAAATAATAGCAGATAAGAGTCACTAATAGATGAACAATTAATTACATGGTACTGGTACACCATTGTGGCGTCTCACGCTATTGAAATAAAGATATGTGAAGATCCACACATCGGCAACCACGTGGAGCCAAAGGAACTTACCCTACACGCAGGGCCAAGGGACCCACCATCATCGTGCGGGGCCAAAGGGACCCACCCATCACGTGGTAGTACATGCCCACTACCTGACTCTGATACCATGTAGAATTATCAGAGAGACGGGTCAAATGTCCACTTCCAACAACACCGATAATGTCTCCAACTTGGTAATTACCACCTGCACAATCCTTCAGGTGTGAAGTTTTATCACAAAATATCTCGGTATTAGTTAAAGTAGAGTTAAGATATTAAGGGCCCCCTCCCTGACTCTGATACCATGTAGAATTATCAGAGAAACAGGCCAATGACCCACTTTCAACAACATTGATATTATCCTCAACATAGGAGAAATTTTTCAATGTGACCGGAACATGAGTGGTACACCACGTGTTTTTATATAAGTAGTGAAGAATTTTAATATTTAAGTTATTAACATTTTAAGACACATATCCCACCATTTGTACAGTGACACGTGGTGTACTATCTCGGTCACACTGAAAAATATCTCCCAAGTTGGTAATCACCACCTGCAGAATCTGTCAAGTGTGAAGTTTTATCACAAAATGTCTCGGTGTTAGTTAGAGTAGTAATTTTATTTCAATTGCTTTTCTCCTTTTCCTCTAGCCGATGTGGAATTCAACACTTTTAAAATAAATGAAAACATTTTTGGTGAAAATGTTTTTAGAACTAAATCTTTAGTAAAAACGCAAACATATTTTTTTTCTAAAAACGATTTTAGTCATTTTAAAAGTACTTTCAAATGAGAATTCTTTAAATATATACTCATATAACAAAAAATTTCCCTACAATTATTTTTTAATATTTCAGAATCAAGGCCGAGTCTTCGGATGGAGAGAACTAATTTGTCAAATAAAGAATAATAATTGGGAGGGACCATCTGAGCATATATTTTTGTGAAAATATGTCTCAGTTCAAAAAAGTCTCAGTTATATAGTGAAACCCAGAATGGACTAATACTAAATAGTCAAGTGCACAGAATTTAGGTTAGCATCTGTCGTGGTCTTATCCCCGTAAACCTGTTGCTGGCAACACTTTGATCCATAAGATACATGACATTACTTTTCTATAACACACAATATTGACATTCAAATTCAACAGGTGGACCCATTAACGAATTGTGTTACAAAAGCAAATTATCGTGACAGAGAAGATTGCTGCAAGGGCTGCATCTGGAAGCCATGATATCATGAATAAGGCTCATGATTAAAAGCCTTTATTAACGTTTAATTAAAGGCTTATTTATAAAGTCTAGCTTGACTCAAGTAACACATCCAGCCAAATCATGTCTGGTAAGACCTTAATTAGTGTTTGCTGTTGATAAAATATTAATGGGTAATGCTAGAGAGATTAACTTTTTAAATTAAATTTTGTAAATTATATGATGGGATTGTTGATGACTGGATTATTATTGAAGTGTTGATTAATGTGTTTAATTTATATTGGTGACACGTCATACTACTTATAAATTTAGTTTAAAATTTTGATTTACCTAGTATTATTCAAAGTTACTAGAAGATATAACACTGAACATGAGGGGCTAAGTGGCAGTTGGTCTACTAATATTAGATAGTGTATTTATTGTTGGAAAATACATGGGCACTCATTAGCAAGGACGCACATTTTGATTTTGTCTAATGATATTTTAACGCATATTTGAGGGTCCCATCAGGTTTAAGTGTAATTGTAACCTCATACAACATCTTCAAAACATTTCAGTCTCATGCATTTAGTATAATTTTATTTCAATTTCATAAAACCGTTAGAAAATTTGTTAAGTTTGCCGTTAAGTGATGACATAGGCGAAATAAAAAAAAAAGAATTACATAAAATAATGAGTACTTAAGTATTATCCTTTATTGTTTGCTGCTTCTTTGATGGGGGCCAATAGAGAATAGCCGTGTGATGCTCTTCTCTGTTATTTGGTTTGGTGTAAAGTGCAAGTAACAAAGCAGAGCCGTGCTGCATTTGGAGCCCAAATCGATCACCAATATATAGCAAATATTCGATGTAGCTTCCTTGTTCACATCATTTGGAAAGCTACCTCTAATAGTTTTATGTTGTTCCTGCATGCATGTTGTATGTATCAATGTGAATCACGTAGGGCAGTAATTAGTATTTAAAAAACATGCACAGCCAACACTGTTTCCTAATCTGGATAAATCGAATCCGACACAATTCTCCTTTAGTCTATAAGCATCGTGATTTCTGCCTAAAACTTTTCAGCAACAACTTTATGTCTCATAATTAAGTATGACGAGTTTGACCAAATTAAGCATGATGGGTTTCTATAATCTATAAGTTAATTGAGCATAAAGATCATCATATCCAACTCCAAGAATATCCAACAACTAGCCTGTTACTTCTGCAACCAAATATCGATATTGTCCTCCAAGTACATCTACCAGGTTGAATCCTCAAGTTCTAGTTACAGTGGCTCCTGCAGTGTCTTCGACTCCCTCACTTCAATCTATCTCTTCAAATCCTTCACAGGCTTCTGTCAACACAATAGCTCATTTCAATTCTACTTCTTCATAGTCTCCTTCCTTGTTACCTGTCCTAGATTCAGATCAACTCCAGGCACTCTTACCATTTGAATCATCATCTAGTTCATCTATTGTTGCATCTAATGCTTCTGAGATTAATGCATCGCATATTCATCCAATGCAAACCAAATTTAAGGTCTGGAGTTATACCTAGGCAAGATTATTCTGCTTATGTGTCTGATACCTTAGTGCCTACCCCTTCTATTAAGTGTCCTTCTGAATTTGCATCTTTGTTTATTAATGAACATGATGTTAGTTTTTCTAGATACACCTATTAGCAACTATCACAGATGGTGATGAGTCAAAAACTTATAAAGTTGCTTCCAAGGATCCAGTTTAGCAAAAGGCTATGCAAGAGGAGTTTGATACCTTAAAAACACAGAGTACTTGGGCACAAAGCACAGTTGGCTGCTCAGGGCTTTACACAAGAACAGAGACTTGATTATTTGGAGATTTTTAGTCCTATGGTTAGGCACTCCACTATTAGACTTATTTTGGCTTTAGCTACTTCTCAACATTAGTCTCTTCAACAAATGGATATCAAAAATGTTTTTTTGCATGGCGAATTATAGGAGGAAATATATATGTAGCAGCCAAAAGGGTTCATTAATCCACTTTATCCTAATTCTGTTTGTAAATTGGATAAATCACTCTATGGGCTTAAACAAGCTCTAAGAATATGGCATTCCAAATTTACAGGAGTTCTTCCTTCCTTGGGATTTCGCGCTTCTTCTTCTTATGCTAGTCTATTTGTGAAACATGATGGTGTTCATATCGTTATCCTCCTCTTATACGTCGATGACATTATTATTACTGGGTTTGATGCATTACATGTTCAATATATAATTGATCAGCTTGAGGAGTTGTTTATTCTCAAAGACATGGGAGCTCTTACTTATTTTCTTGGTCTTCATATAAAATATCGAGACAATGGCACTTTGTTTGTGAATCAAACCAAGTATGCCAAAGAGTTACTCAAGAAAATAGGGATGGACAGTTGTAAACCAGCTCCAACTCCTTCCAAACCTCATACTCAAGTTTGTACTACTGAAGGCCTTCCTTTGGAGGATCCAACTTTCTATAAAAGTCTTGTAGGTGCTCTTCAGTACCTTACATTTACTAGGACCGATATATCACATGATGTTTGTCACATCCTGGCCCCGGGCCCCCACCACATCCCAGGCCCGACTCCACCGTAGCACGATATTGTCCGCTTTGTACCCCTACCACACCTTCACGTTTTGTTTCTGGGAACTCACACGAGAACTTCCTAGTGGGTCACCCATCCTGGGAATGCTCTCACGCACTACTCGCTTAACTTTGGAGTTCCGATGGAACCTGAAACCAGTAAGTTCCCAAAAGGCCTCGTGCTAGGTAGAGATGAGAATATACATATAAGGCTTCTACGATCCACTCCCAGTGGGCGATGTGGGATGTTACAATCCATCCCCCTTAGGGGCCCGACGTCCTCGTCGGCACACATCCGGCCAGGGATTGGCTCTGATACCAAATTGTCACATCCTGGCCCGGGCCCCCACCACATCCCGGTCCCGACTTCACCTTAGCACGATATTGTCCGCTTTGGGCCCCTACCACACCTTAACGGTTTTGTTTCTAGGAACTCACACAAGAACTTCCCAATGGGTCACCCATCCTGGGAATGCTCTCGCGCGCTACTCGCTTAACTTTGGAGTTCTGACGAAACCCGAAACTAGTGAGTTCCCAAAAGGCCTCGTACTAGGTAGAGATGAGAATATACATATAAGGCTTCCATGATTCACTCCCCTGGGTGATGTGGGATGTTACACTGTTAATGTTGTTTGTCAGTATATGAATCATCCCACTGAATCTTATTTGTTCTTGGTCAAGCGAATTCTTATATATATACAAGGTACATTACATTATGGTATTATTTTCCAACCTTCTCCTAATACGCAATTGTCTGCTTACTCAGATTCTGATTGGGCTGCTGAGATAAGTACACAGCGATCTCAGACTGGTTATGTTGTGTTTTTTTGTTCCAATCCTGTATCCTGGTAGTCTAAAAAACACTCTTCAGTTTCCAAAAGTTCCACTGAAGCTGAGTATAAAGTTTTGGCTCACTGTGTTGCAATGTAAGTTGGCTCAATAATATTTTAAGGGATTTGCATGTCTTTGTTCCTTCTCCTCCTCTCATTCATTGTGATAATATGTCTACCCTTGCGCTTAGTATGAATCTTGTATTTCATTCTCGTATAAAGCATCTAGACATTGACTTCCATTTTGTTCGTGAGAAAGTTAAAAAGGGAGATCTACAAGTTCAGTACATATCTACTAAAGAGCAGCTTGCAGATTTGTTCACCAAAGGGTTACATAGCCCAGATTTTGTTCGACACTGTTCCTATCTTAATCTTGGTGTCCCAAGTTAAGCTTGAGGGGAGATAATAACTGAAGGTTGATTAGTGTGCCACTTGTCTTTAGGATCTATTAGTGTGCCACTTGTCTTTAGGATCTATGTACACTTGTCATTTAGACAATGGTTGCTTAAATTGTAAGTTGAGTTAGCTTATGAGAAAAGCTATCTGTAGAAAACTATAAATACCAATTGTAAAGCTTAATAGTCGGTTAATGAGAATATACTACAATTTCATATTTCTTTGCTTTCTCTATCTAAAATTGTTCATCTCTCTTACTTAGATAAACCCTAATCCCAGTGTAGTTATGATAGACTATCCTAATATAATTTTATGAATATTTTAACCTAAAAATATTTAGAATCCGATAAATACTAAAAAATCACTAAATTGACACCATGAAATTTGTGGAACACTATGAAATTAAGAATATGAAACACACAAAAGATTTTTTTTAATTACTTTAGTTGTTGGATTTAAATTTGGACCGTTAAATCTTTTTTTTTTTAACTGTTAGATTTGATTATATTAGATTTTAGCCATTGGATTCGATGAATTTATAAAAAAAAAAAAAATACACATATATGGTGGCTTAGCCTAAAATTTGAGTTTGGAGCAAGTTGGGGTAAGTTTAGAATCTAAAAATTTGAATTTTGAGTTGGAATAGGTCTTAATATAAATATTATCGTTTGTTAAAAAGAAAAAGAAAAAAGTATAAGCAGTGATACACAAATAACCAATTACATATAGTAACTAAACTCAATGTTATTTAAGACACTAATTTCATCCTTGCACTTCGTCATTTGAAAGGTAAGTCAGTATATATTTTTAAACCAAGCTTGTTGAGGAAGTCAATCTTAAATATTTTATTTGTAGTGGAGTTAAAACTGATATATGTGAATGTTAAACTAATCATATAACACCATAATATGTCGTCCAAATTGAAATTGAGTGGGATCATAACAAAACCAACTTCTAGATCATAACAAGACCACGTCTAGATCATAACAAAACCACCTCTAGATCATAACAAAATTTGGGGCCTTTTTGTGGTAATATTGATGAAGCTTGTGACCAACTGTCATTATTTTGTTTTAAGGACATTTTTGTTTAAATATTTTTTATGAAGCTTGTGATCCTAAAAAGAGTTGTTGGCTTTATATATAAAGATATTTGATGCTGCTCCCTTGTTCACATCATTTGGAAAGCTACCTCTAATATGTTGTTCCTGCATGCATGTTGTACGTATCAATGTGAATCACGTAGGGCCGTCATTAGTATTGAAAAAACATGCACAGCCAACACTGCTTCCTAATCTGGAAAATTCGAGTATTGAAAAAACATGCACAGCCAACACTGTTTCCTAATATGGATAAATCGAATCCGACACAAATCTCCTTTCGTCTATAAGCATCGTGATTTCTGCCTAAAACTTTTCAGCAACAACTTAATGTCTCATAATTAAGTATGACGAGTTTGACAAATTAGGCATGATGGGTTTCTATAATCTATAAGTTAATTGAGCATTAAGATCATTGTATCCAACTCCAAGAGTATCCAACAACTAGCCTGTTACTTCTTCAACCAAATGTCGATATTGTCCTCCAAGTTGAATCTTATTATCTATACATTATTGGTAGGGATTATGTATTTGTACTCAAGAGTAGTGGAGCTAGAATTTTTTTTATAACTCCACCCTTTTTGTACTTGTTACAGGTATTATATATAGCTTCAATGGCAATACATTAACCAGAATGATATACGATGCTATGTTTTAAGTTGGTAGATAATGAGTGGTCTTGTACATTTTAAATAGTTGAAAACGTTTTTAGTTAAAATGTTTTTTAACCGATCCTTAGTAAAAATACAAGTGAATCTTGTAAAATCACTTAAAATGCTTTCTGTAAAAAACACATAACTGGTACTTCTTGCAAAAAGAACTTCAAGTACTTTTGGAATCCAAAAATATTTTCTCTAAAAGCGCTTTCATTTATTATAAAAACACTTCGAAACAAGCCACCATTATTAAACCAATGGACCTGATACGCAGCTGATGAGGAAAACAAAGACCACCTATTATCTCCCATCTTCAAACATAGCATCTTATATCATTTGGATAATGTATTGCCATTGAAGCTATACATAATACCAGTAACAAGTACAAAAAGGGTGGAGTTATAAAAAAATTTCTAGCTCCACTGTTTAGCACAATAAATTTTGGCCAAAATAGTTCATGAGATTGACAATATTCCTCACTTTGGTCTCTAATATTTGAAATCAATAGAAGTGGTTCCTGAGTTTGTCAATCATCAATCATTTTGGTCATTCCATAAATTTTTTTGTTAAATAAGGACCAAAATAACCAAAATACCCTCAATTTAATAAACAATGAGCCAAAATAATTGACAAAAAGTTGAAAGTATTTTTGTCATTTTAATCCTTATTAATGGAAATTTTTCAAAAAATGACCAAAATGATTAATGGTGGACAAACTTAGGAACCGCTTCTATCGATTTCAAATCTCGAAGACCAAAATGAGAAGTTATGTCAATTTCAATGATCATTTTAGCTAAAAAGCCATCAATTTACAATACCTATGTATTAGGTTGAAGATAGATTGTAGGGAGATTGGGAGATTGAAGAGCACGAATGGCTAGAAACTCTCAGTTTGACACAGGCAGCTGGTACAATTTTGATAACACATTCAATGTGGTCGTAACTGAAATTTGATTTTCCAGATACGATGTTGAAACTGTCGGGAATTAGTTTAAGGTGTTTTTCAAACGATATTCAACCCGTTTAAAAGTCTACATGGCTCAAGTTTACACGCGGTGGACGCAGTTGTTAATAAATTGGATATGGACTATACCCATTCTCGGGGGCACTGAATGGAGCGATGTCTCTAAAGCCCCGACTAATTCACAATTCTTTTTTTTTCGAAAAAAAATATTTCACTATTCATATTACACAAACTGGTGCAAGTACGATTCAGTTCTATTACTCACTATACATATATACATATCTTGTATGTGAAATCATTTGATACATTGATATGTTTAAAATATCAGTCTGTTTTTTTTATTATTTTTATTTTAAATACTATCGTCCTTTTTGCACGCACAATTCAATAAAAAAAAAATTGGTCTAAAAACTTTTAAAACCAAACATCTAAATAAAAATAAAAAAAATAGAATTTGGTCGGCTAAATCTAAGTATCTCTAAGATATAAACAGTGATGTCACTTAGTATCATGGTCTATTGGTATTCCTCTTTATTTGTAAGTGAAAGGTCTTAGGTTTAATTCTCGCTAAAGATGAAGTTAAACCATATTATTATGGCAAGCTCATTGTAAAGTTTAGCTCACTCCCCCATCCCTTGGTGTGACATCCCGTCCCAAGTTTCATTTTAACGTACATGGGAAATTACGATTTTACCCCTAATTTGTTCGTTTACGCTTAGTGTGGTGTAGTGTGGTGTTGTAGGACCACACACACTCACACATCACTCTCCCTCTCCCGGGATTCCCTCACTCTTTGTCTCTCTCTCTCTCTCTCTCTCTCCCCGAGCTCCATTTCTTCTTCTTCTTCTTTCTTAACATACGGACACACACACAAACATACTCAAACCATCACAAATCAAGAAACCAATTACACCATTGAACTCGTGAGGTTGTGAGGAGCACAACCATACCAATTCCAGGTAAGAATTCTAACGTTTTCACGTCGTTTCGACGAGGTCCGTTTTAGTTACTATTCATGCAAACCTTAAACTAGTGTGCTTTTGGACTTTTGAAGCTTGTAGTTGTGTTTGTGAGGTCCCAAGGAACCTCAGAGTGTTTCGTTGGACGAGTTTGGACGTCGGGAAAGCTGGGTTCAAAGTTGGCCGAGTTTTGAGTTTGAAGACAGGTATGATCGTGTGATTTTTAGGCCTTAAAACTAGCCTATCGTGATTCTACTAGTCCTAAGCTTCATTTTGGTTCAAAAATCATGAAAATTGGTTGAGAAACGAGTGAGAAAACTAAGTTTGAAATTTTCCCAGTTTTCCGGCGCCGTCGCCGGCGCCGGAGTCTCGCCGGAGAAGGTGACGGAATATTCCGTCAAATCTGACGGAATATTCCTGACGCCGTTAACGGAATCTGTCAGTTTTAACGAAATATTCCTGACGGCGTCAGTTGACGCCGTCAGTGTGCATGGCACGTGGCCGCGCGTGGGGGGCGCGTAGGGCTGTGCCTTGGCCGGCGCGTGGGGGCGCGTGCGGCGGAGAAAAATTATTCTAAAAATATGGTTGTGATCCTGAGGTTGTGTAGAGCACGTTGGTATATTCAATTGTCCATTTTGAGCAATGTATGAGAAGTTATTACGAGAAGTTGGTTATGTGCTTTTAAATTAACGTTTTCGTAGCTATTTCGCGTATAGGTGATTCGTATTCCGAGGACGAGCGTGCACACTCGAGGCAGGGGGACTACGACCCTTCCACTTACCAGTGAGTGGGCTTTTGTTTTCCGTATATACCTATATACATTTATATTCCCAGAAATAGATTAAAAAGGGTTAATTGATTTATGCCATGCACTTTATTATTATCGTTTATGCATCATCACATGCATTAGTAGCGGCATACATTTATATATGTGTATTTGTTGCTGTGGACGCACAGGTAAGTGCCAGGTAAGTGGTATTCATGTTTGTATTCAATAGTAGCTTGAGATGCTTAGAGAGCTCATAATCTGCACCCCCGGTGTTAGTGCTCCCGCCCGTGGCCAGGGCACAGTCCTTCACGTGATGTTCACCCGCACCACACGCTCAGCTTGGATCCAAGTTAGGTGCACAGTCTTGTCGTACAGACCACATTAGGTGGTTCCGACTCGTAGGTGACCCGCGATTATTCGCACAGTCTTCACGTGATCGTAGCACTAGAGCGTATATATTACACCCAGTCCTGTCATACAGACCACGTTAGGTGGTTCCGACTCGTGTGCAGATTCAGTTATTGAGTTGAGATTGGAGCTCTATATGCAGCCGTACAGGTCACGTTAGGTGACTCCCGGCTGCCAGATTATATGTTATTGATGTGAATTACGCTTGAGCATTTACATTTGATTATGAGATTCCGTTGTGGCATATTCTCGAGCATGAATGGCATATTTTGGAGCATGATTGGCATGTCTATACATAGGTATATATGTTCATTTTCTGGGAAGTATACAGGTTTTACGGCGAGGGGTTAGAATGTATTTTGCTAAAGAGTTTTCAAAGAGCTTTGTTTTTGCCCACTCACGCTTTTGTTTTTGCGCCCCTCCAGGTTCTAGTGGTCTAGCAGGTTCGGTGGTTTTTCCCAGAGGGCGTCCCGGCATTTCTGACAGACACTCACCATTGTAGGGTCACCTTCGGGTGTATTTATGTCGCATCTTTCCTTTTGGACTGCTGTAGACTTGCTCTGAAATTGTGTCTCACATACGCTAGCACTTGTTTTAGTACTTTGTATGCTAGTTTTTAATTATTCGTACTTTTATATTAGTATCTTAATAGCTTCCGCACGCGCACATGGCTACGTCACCTTCGTGTGACGGCCAGCACTCCCTGATCTCGGTCGGGGTGTGTCACTTGGACCATCTCCAATCATTGGGTTAAAACCTAAAATTTTTAACCCATAAATAGTTTTTCTTCTCCAACCTTTCTGGGTTAAATTTTTAGTCCAAGACTATTAAAGAATGAATTTAGAATACTTTTTTTCTTAAAGTAAATTTAAAAAAAAAATTATGTGGACTATCCTTATTTAATTTTATGAATATTTTAACCTAAAAATATTTAAAATCCGATAAATATTGAAAAATCACTAAATTGACACCATGAAATTCGCGCAATACTATGAAATTAAGAATATGAAACACATATATATATTTAAACAGTGATACACAAATAATCAATTACATATGGTAACTAAACTCAATGTTATTTAAGACACTAATTTCATCCTTGCACTTCGTCATTTGAAAGGTAAGCCAGAATATATATTTTTAAACCATGCTTGTTGAGGAAGTCAATCTTAAATATTTTATTTCTAGTGGAGTTTGAAACTGATATATGTGAATGTTAAACTAATCATATAACACCATAATATGTCGTCCAAATTGAATTGAGTGGGATCATAACAAAACCAACTTCTAGATCATAACAAGACCACTTCTAGATCATAACAAAACCACCTCTAGATCATAACAAAACTAACTTCTAGATCATAACAAAATTAAGACTTTTTGCATGAATTGATAATCAAAAACAAGGTTTGCAGAATATGGGCTTAATAAAATTGGCTAGAGAAATGTGTATTTTGCTCTCCATTGAAGTTCCCTTCTTATAGTATAGAAATTTAGAGCCTATAATCATTTTGTTTACACTTTTTGTTTTTAATTTTTTTTATTAACCTTGAAAGTTATTTGGTAAATCCTTTCTTTTAAGCAAGGAGTTTTGTAGATTTCGTCGTTTTCTTTGAACCCATATATTATGGGCCTAAAATTGTAACGCAAAACTAAAACGTTAATTTTGAACAATTTGAAAAGTTCAAAATATCGACTTTCGAAATATGGCAGCAACAAATATACATTAAACCTCTCTAAAGTAAAATCTATAAGAAATAGCCTCAAGTCATAACAAATTATGGTCCGAAGTTAGGACCATTTATGTATAGAAATAAACTCCATACTGTAATAAGATATAATTTTTCTTGATTCCATCTAAAGAAACACACATCCACATAGTTATAACAAGCAGCTAAACCCGCGCGATGCCGCGGGTTACAAAACTATGTTAAACATGTAGAAAATTTTGAAAAAGTATGTGCTAAAAGAATAGTGTTTATATACATATATTACATTAGAAAATTGAGAATGCTAATATGACATGGCTAGGGAGTGCTATTTACAAAATGTACAAAGATTACCTTCAACCCTCTGTAACCACATAGAGGTATTGAACGATTGATAACCATGAAAACTTATATGTATTCTATAAACAACATAAATCTACTAAGTTAATGAATTCCATTAAAAAAATCTACCAAATGAAAAATTCACTTGGTATTTACTGTAAAGCCAAACCACTAAGGAATTGGAACTTACTTTGTAAAAAAATTAACCGTTCTTCGGGTTGAACCAGCTACAACTCTTGGCGTTGGCAAAAGCTCTGGTTTCCTAAATGCCACATACATCTGCATTAGAAAACATTAGAGTAGCATAATACTTAATTCGGTATAAAAATGAAAATTTTAAGTCTTTTCTGTATAATGCAAGTGGTAGACATGGCAAAATTACAATTTGAGGGCAAAAAAATAAAAATCTCGTAGGATTGCTACAGATACTAACAATTGTAGTAAACCAATTTACTAATACTACGATTTATCTTATGATATTTTTCTTGTTTTGTTAAATACGAAATTTAATTAGTAATATAATTTCGTTTTTATTAAAGCAGAAATACAGGGAAGCTAGCGGATTCGCCGGAATCTAGGTTACGGAATGAGCTTCAATCTTCTTCAAACCTTCACCAAATCGTACATGGAAGCCATGAAATCATGACCAAGAAAGTAAGAATGGGCTCAGACTTGAGTTCGTGAGGTCGAAAGGATGAGAATGGTGATTGTTTTGGGTGTACCTGGGTTCGTGGGTGGGGTTGGGGGTTATCGGGATGTTGAGAGAGCGAGAGAAAGAATGATGATCAGCGGAGAGGAGATTCAAAAATATGGACGGACTGATTTCTTATCACACTGCCCAAAAAAAATAAATTAACGGTCCAGATTCAATCAGATTTAAATTAGACTAATATTGAAATTACACAATTAAAGCAGGGGCATTTTCGGAAGTACACTATTCTTATGAACAGTGTTCTAGTGTATGTTCAGCTTTAGTATAGATTAAATTTTTGTTTCCAGTTGGGGTTTGATGCTCTCTTTTTGCACAATCAACACTAATAATTTCAGTTAACTGATTTTCATATTGACCTTGGATTGAAAGAAGTAAACCTCTCTAAAGTAATAATCTATAAGAAATTACCTCATGTCATAAAAAATTATTGTCCTAAGTTGGGACCAGGATAGAAATAAACTTCATACTGTAATAAGGTATAATTTTTCTTAATTTCATCTAAAGAAACTGTTTGGACTTAATTTTACATTATCGGTCCGAGTAATCAAGGTTGTAGAAGGAGTAAATTATGAGCCGTTGGATTGAAAGAAGATTGAGATGATTGATTAATAATTTGTTTGGATATTATTATGATTTTAATCATAATAAAATTATCTGCGGAATTATTGAAAGTTATTTGTAAAAGTGCAGATGTTTTTGGGTTGGTTCTATGCACGTGGCTTAAGTGCCATGTGGTAATAAAGTTTCAGAGGTGTTTTGCTTTGCAGAAAGGCTGGGGTAATGCTAAAATAATGGTGATGGAATTATGATGAAGTAATGCTATCAATCTCATGTTTTTGTATTATATTTTCATACCATTTTAGATGACATTTGATGTGGACAATCATATTATTTAAATTAATCAGATTTTTAAATTTAGTTCTTTATTTAATAAACTAATAATTAAGAAAAACTAGTTAATTAAATGACAATTGTGGTATACGAGGAGTCTTTCTCATTCATTTCCTTGAGTTTTGTAAATTTTTCAAATGATGTGGTTATCCACATCAGATATCACCTAAAATAGTATATAAATATAGTATAAATAACATTAGTCTTTGAATGATAGGCTTCAGCCTATAAATGAAATAAGGAAATAGTGACGTGATGCGGCAAGAGGTTACCATGCATACATAGATAAAGATTATGAAATGATGGTGGGACCGAATATCCTTGGCAGGATGCCAAGAATTTCAGTCAAATGGCATTACATGCAAGACTTGCAGATAAAGTGAAAGTACATCAATTGAACATATGTCCTGCTATAATTGGTGATCAGCAGAGAGGATGCTGCTGATTCTTTTAGCAGCCAAATTCTATTTCCTAAGAAATCCTATTCAGAATATCCAACGTTCATGAAGGAATAAATAAGTTAGTAAATAATATTTTTAAACCACACCTACTTCAGTAATGATCTCTCTAAGGTTATAAAATTTGTTTGCTCCCAGCTTTATGGGCTTTACTACGTAACATATTAATGCGCGAATACCCATCTTCTCAATCACTTTTTTTTATTGTTCACAACTTCGTTGGTTTAATTTATTGCTAAAATAACCCAATTTCTAAGCTACGGTATTAGAAAAGCAATCAAAAACCTACTTTGGAAGCAAAATACAATAATCTAAGGTATTTTGTTTGTGAATGCAAAATCCAAACTTGCTTCTAATTTGAAAACCACCCTTGAACAGATCATAAGGTCAAGATTCGGCAATCCTAACGGCTTCCCATGAATATATGCTAGGGCGGGTCAACATTCGAAGGTTCGCAGTAGGATTCCCTTCAAATGTTTTTGCTTGCTGGGCACGAAGCTTCAACTATAAATAAGCGTACAAGTTTCAGTCAAGCTCCTCCTTCTTCCCAAACCCTCTCCCTTAAGTTGCTCTCTATTTCTTGCTTTTCATGCTTGCTTGGATTTCGGGTTTTGTGGGAGAGAGAGAGAGAGAGAGAGAGAGAGAGAGAGAGAGAGAGGATGAAGTGTAGCAGTGAGTCTTCTTCCAAACCGGACAGGAAGACAGTGGAGAGAAACAGAAGAATTCAAATGAAAAGTCTCAGCTTCAAGCTTTCTTCACTTGTCCCTCCCCAACACTTCAAAACCACCAACTCCAAGGTACATATAGATCATTGGAAAATTTTATTATATAGTCACTACTGTAAGTTCTATATATATATATATATATATATATAAAATTTAACTATATGTATATAGTACTACTATACGTTCATATATATATATATATATGCACAGTACTAACATATATTAAAGTAATTAATTTTCCTATATGTAAATTTATGATTAGCAAATAATATATATTTTGTAGGTAAATTAATAATGAATCAAATAACATTCTTTTAGTTTGTAAGTAACTTATTTTTCATATATTATTACATATATTTGACACATTTTATGATTATAAGATATATGTACAAATAATAGGTAAATTAGATTCGAATCAAATAACATTGCTTTATTTTGTAAGTAAATTAATTTTGAATCAAATAGTATTCTTTTGTTATGTAGATATTTTATTTTGTAAGAATTCAAATGAAAAGTCTCTGCTTCAAGCTTGCTTCACTTGTCCCTCCCCAGCACTTCAAAACCACCAACTCTAAGGTACATATAGATCATTGGAAAATTTTATTATATAGTACTACTATAAGTTCTATATATATATATATATATATATATATATATATATATATATATATAATTTAACTATATGTATATAGTACTACTATACCTTCATATATATATATATATATATATATGCACAGTACTAACATATATGTTAAAGTAATTAATTTTCCTATATGTAAATTTATGATTGGCAAATAATATATATTTTGTAGGTAAATTAATAATGAATCAAATAACATTCTTTTATTTTGTAAGTAACTTATTTTTCATATATTATTACATATATTTGACACATTTTATTATTATAAGATATATGTACAAATAATAGGTAAATTAGATTCAAATCAAATAACATTGCTTTATTTTGTAAGTAAATTAATTTTGAATCAAATAGCATTCTTTTGTTATGTAGATATTTTATTTTGTAAGAATTCATATGAAAAGTCTCTGCTTCAAGCTTGCTTCACTTGTCCCTCCCCAACACTTCAAAACCACCAACTCCAAGGTACATATAGATCATTGGAAAATTTTATTATATAGTACTACTATAAGTTCTATATATATATATATATATATATATATATAATTTAACTATATGTATATAGTACTACTATACGTTCAAATATATATATATATATATATATATATATGCACAGTACTAACATATTAAAGTAATTAATTTTCCTATATGTAAATTTATGATTAGCAAATAATATATATTTTGTAGGTAAATTAATAATGAATTAAATAACATTCTTTTATTTTGTAAGTAACTTATTTTTCATATATTATTACATATATTTGACACATTTTATTATTATAAGATATATGTACAAATAATAGGTAAATTAGATTCGAATCAAATAACATTGCTTTATTTTGTAAGTAAATTAATTTTGAATCAAATAGTATTCTTTTGTTATGTAGATATTTTATTTTGTAAGAATTCAAATGAAAAGTCTCTGCTTCAAGCTTGCTTCACTTGTCCCTCCCCAGCACTTCAAAACCACCAACTCTAAGGTACATATAGATCATTGGAAAATTTTATTATATAGTACTACTATAAGTTCTATATATATATATATATAATTTAACTATATGTATATAGTACTACTATACGTTCAAATATATATATATATATATATGCACAGTACTAACATATTAAAGTAATTAATTTTCCTATATGTAAATTTATGATTAGCAAATAATATATATTTTGTAGGTAAATTAATAATGAATCAAATAACATTCTTTTATTTTGTAAGTAACTTATTTTTCATATATTATTACATATATTTGACACATTTTATTATTATAAGATATATGTACAAATAATAGGTAAATTAGATTCAAATCAAATAACATTGCTTTATTTTGTAAGTAAATTAATTTTGAATCAAATAGCATTCTTTTGTTATGTAGATATTTTATTTTGTAAGAATTCATATGAAAAGTCTCTGCTTCAAGCTTGCTTCACTTGTCCCTCCCCAACACTTCAAAACCACCAACTCCAAGGTACATATAGATCATTGGAAAATTTTATTATATAGTACTACTATAAGTTCTATATATATATATATATATATAATTTAACTATATGTATATAGTACTACTATACGTTCAAATATATATATGCACAGTACTAACATATTAAAGTAATTAATTTTCCTATATGTAAATTTATGATTAGCAAATAATATATATTTTGTAGGTAAATTAATAATGAATCAAATAACATTCTTTTATTTTGTAAGTAACTTATTTTTCATATACTATTACATATATTTGACACATTTTATTATTATAAGATATATGTACAAATAATAGGTAAATTAGATTCGAATCAAATAACATTGCTTTATTTTGTAAGTAAATTAATTTTGAATCAAATAGCATTCTTTTGTTATGTAGATATTTTATTTTGTATGTATCAATATCATATATATTTGGCACATTTTATTAGTATATGTACAAATAATAGGTCAATTAGTATAAAACAAAATAATATTGTTTTATTATATAGGTAAATTAGTTTGCATGTATTTTGCATATATGTGATACATCCCACATCGCCCAGGGGAGTGGATCATGTAAGCCTTATATGTATATTCATATCTCTACCTAGCACGAGGCCTTTTGGGAGCTCATCACGGGCTTCGGGTTCCATCGGAACTCCAAAGTTAAGCGAGTTCGTGCGAGAGCATTCCTAAGATGGGTGACCCACTAAGAAGTTCTCGTATGAGTTCCCATAAACAAAACCGTGAGGGCGTGGTTAGGGCCCAAAGCAGACAATATCGTGCTACGATGGAGTCAAGCCCGGGATGTGTCAATTTGGTATCAGAGCCAATTCCTGGCCGGATGTGTGTCGACGAGGACATCGGATCCCTAAGAGGGGTGGATTGTTACATCCTACATCGCCTAGGGGAGTGGATCATGTAAGCCTTATATGTATATTCTTATCTCTACCTAGCACGAGGTCTTTCGGGAGCTAGCACGAGGTCTTTCGGGAGCTAGCACGAGGTCTTTCTGGAGCTCACTGGCTTCGGGTTCCATCGGAACTCCGAAGTTAAGCGAGTTCGCACGAGAGCATTCCTAGGATAGGTGACCCGCTGGGAAGTTTTCGTGTGAGTTCCCATAAACAAAATAGTGAGGGCATGGTTGGGGCCCAAAGTGGACAATATCGTGCTACGATGGAGTCAAGCCTGTGATGTGGTGGGGGCCCGGGCCGAGATGTGTCATATGGGTTTGTTATTATGTAGATAAATTATTTTTCATGTATTTTACATATATTGGGTATATTATTTTTCTTTTTTTAAACAATCTAACATTTTAAAATTTTAATATTAGGTGCACTATTTGAATTAAATTTTTTTTTTTTGCAGGTAAATTATTTTGGCTGAGTTTTACATATATCAGGCATTTATATATATATATATATATATATGTGTGTGTGTGTGTGTGTGTGTGTGTGTGTGTGAAATAATTTACCTACATTAATATGTGAAATATAATTTTATTGACTTAATTAAGCATGTATAATAACATATACTAGACACGTTTTATGTTATTATATATATTAGGCAATGAATTTATAACATTAATGTTTTTTTTTAAATCATTCATTCTCCCTTACCATCCATGCATGACATTAATTATGTACATCAAACATTCAAATAGGGTTTATTGAAGAAAAAAAATTAAATAGGGGTATTTTAGGCATCCAAATTTTTTTAAATGTATGAAGTCAAACATAAGTAATGAATTTGCTAATGTGGAATCCAATCAATGGGTTTTATTCAAATAAAAAACTTATGTCGGGTTTAATGTGGAGAAAATTAAGTTATAGGGGATAAAGTCATGTTTTGGTTTTTTTTTTTTTTCTCTACACCTAGCTTAAAATTTAGATACAAATTGTGTATTTTACTCTATGTAATTTTGGTTACAAATTAGGGTTTGGTTATTGTAAAAGGAGGTAGAGATCAGAAACAGTCGATTAATATATATATATATATATATATATATATAAGCAAAACCATAAACGGGACGGAAATGAAAATGAAGATTGTGTATTGTGACAAGATTGGTTTCAAGGAAACGAATTGTGCGTCAGAGAGAGAGAGGGAGAGAGCAGCAGCACATGTATGTATTAGGTTTTTTTTCTTTCCAAAACGTATGTATTAGTTAAGTTAGTCAAATTCAGATTCCTCGTCCAACTTACTTAGATTCAGTTGTACAAATATACTTTACCTCTCCATATAATTGTTGATCTGGTGAAATCTACGAAAATTGGAGCTTTCGATTTCCGTCGTTCTCTCAAGAGTTTTACCCAATTTTTGGTTTTCTTCATATTGTTCTACTGGGACCATCAATGGAGGGACTGCTTCTTAGTTTTTGGGTTCGAATAAAATTTCCCTACATTGTTTAGGACATGTTAGTTTGTTAGTCTAAATTCAATAATCTAGTAACATAACATATCAAATATTTAGGTTGAGAGAACGCTAAATATATTTCAATAAAAATCAAATTTCATTATCAGCATTATTCATTGCAATATGCCTTTCTCCCATTGATCAGGATACCATGTCACAGCAAAATCAGCTTGATACTGCGGCATCCTATATAAAGCAACTGAGAGAGAGAATAGAGAATTTGAAGGAAAGGAAGGAGAAAGCAATGAGATCACAATTAGGCAGTTCTAATTCTGACATTGGTGCTATTGCTGCCGAAAATGCCGTAATGACGGGATCAAGATTACCAGTTCTTGAATTAAGAGACTCGGGTTCCTGCATAGAAGTTATGCTGATTAGTGGGTTGAATAAGAACTTCATGTTTTATGAAGTCATCCGTGTTCTTCAGGAACAAGGAGCTGAAGTTGTCAGGGCTAGCTTTTTCACTGCAGGCGATAAAGTTTTCCACTCGGTGCATGCTCAGGTACTAAAACAATCATCCGAAGCTAATATCGTCTAATCATTTATTTTAATCTTGAAAAAAATGTACTAAAACAATTAAGGTCATTATGAAACGGACTTATCAATTTTATTTGGGTAAATTACAAAAAATTATCTTAACTATTGGGTCATTAACAGTTTCATATCTCGTTTTTAAAAAGTTTCAATGTCATATCGTATCTTTCAAATTTGTTGCAATGTCATACCTCCGTCAGTTGACTGTCAATTCCTTTGTTAAATGCTGACGTGGCATGAGACAGGGTCCATTTTTATTAAAAAAAATCAATAAAATATTATTAAAAACATAAAAAAAAATTAAATATTAATTAAATATTAAAATAAAAAAAATAAAAAATAAAAAATAAAAAACCAAAACCAAAACCAAAACCAGAGCCCAACCTGCAACCCATCCTCCACCTCCTCCGAGCACCCATCTTTCCCATCTTCCTCCCCCCTCCCCCCTCCACCCGAGCCCAACCCGCAACGCAGAAAGAAAATAAATAAAAAATAAAAAAACCCATCGTCTTCTTCTTGTAGGTTGCAGGTTGGATGGGGAAGAAGGGGGTGGGGTTGGGTTGGGCTGGGGGGGGGGGAAGGACGAATTGGGTTTTTTTATTTTTTTTTCTTCTTCTCTTCTTCTTCTTCTTCTTCTTCTTCTTCTTCTTCTTCTTCTTCTTCTTCTTCTTCTTCTTCTTCTTCTTCTTCTTCTTCTTCTTATTTCTGGGTTGCAGGGGGTTGATTTTTTTTTTCTTTTTTTCCTTCTCCTTTTTCTTCTTTCTGGGTTGCAGGAGGTTGGGTTTGTGGGCGGGCCGGGGGGGGGGGGGGTGGGGGGGGGGTGTCGGGTTTGGTTTGGGTTTTTTTTTTTTTTTTTCTTCCTCCCCATTCTTCTTTTTTCTGGGTTGCAGGGGGTTAGGTTTGTGGAGGGGACGAGATGGGTTTGGTTTGGGTGTTTTTTCTTTCTTCTTCTTCTTCCTATTTCTCGTGCTTCTTCTTCTTCTTCCTCTTTCTCCTTCTTCTTCTTCTTCTTCTTCTTTTTCTTCTTCTTCTTCTTTTTCTTCTCAAGGGTTGGGTTTTTATTTTATTTTTATTTTTAGTTTTAATAATATTTTATTAGTTTTTAATAGAAAGTGTGTCACGTCATACACCACGTCAGCATTTAGCATAAGAATTGACAGACAACTGACGGAAGGTATGACATTGCAACAAATTCGAAAGATACGGTATGATATTGAAACTTTTTAAAGATGATGTATGAAATTGTTAATAACCCAATAGTTGAGGTAATTTTTTTGTAAATTACTCATTTTATTTTTTATGCTTCTTTGTAGGTCAAAATTTCTAGAGATGGAGTAGACACTTCAACGGTATGGCAGCGACTACAAGATTTGTTGTGCTGAGTAGCTAGCTAGCTAGCTAGCTTTACCTCTTGAAAGTTGAAGATTTATAAATAATGTTTTAGCAACTGCATCATGAAAGAACTCCGGAAGGAGAGGCTGTGAGAATAAGTAGCTATGAAATAAAGCAGCTAAGTGTTTGGTAAATTTTTTTTGTAAAAGTGCTTTTGGGAAAAAAAAAAAAAAAAAAAAAAAGCAGTATTATAATGTTTAGTAAGCTTTTATGTAAAACAATTGTGATAGTATGAAATGACCAAAAAAGATATAATACTAGATGTGTCATTAATTTAATTTTCTTAAGTCTTCCCCCTTTCCGTCTTCATCAAGAAGTCTCTTCCACTACCCCACTACTGAACCAGACTTTCCAAAAACCAAAAACATCTCTTTAGAAGTCTCCCCCACAACCGCAATTTTCTCAATTTTTATTTTCTTACTTTGTCTTCTTCTTTTTTATTTTCTGCTCTGTTCCTCAATCTCTCTCACCTGTCATTTGATTTGCAATACATACATGGTCTAGCTGCTCGAGGAGTTCATTATATGCATCGAGCAAGGCCAACGCTCTAGGATGCTGGTTTCTTTTTTCTTCCGGGACTAATGATTTTTCCTTTTTGAAACTGTATAGTGTGAATTTGATCATATGAAGTAGTTTCCTGTATTTAATTTTGGGTATTTGGAATAATTGAGTTTTGGTGTCCATCTGGGCAATCTAGGCTATCCTAATTTGCAGAAATACGAAGATCAGTCGTCTGTAAGCAATGCAATCTTGGAAATCTGGGCAAATTTGCGATGCCAAAATCGAATCTGGTCCTCATCGGAAAAGATGGTGGTATTTCTCAGCGCGATTTTGTCGACATGGGAGTGAGAGATTACGGACAAGAGATGGGAGGAAGGACAAGGGCAGAAACAACGTCCTAGGGTATGGAATCCAAGGTCAATAACGTCCTAGGGTTGAAGCTGAGAGTGAACGGCATTGTGGCAGGATCGACGAGGACGACCTTCCAATTGAAGTCGGCCACGTTTTCTAGTTGGTATTATGTGTAATATTTAATTGCTTAAGATCATTTTGGGTGTTTGAAAGTTTCATCAAAGGGCTCAGCACCTCTTGCAAATTAGGTTTGCGCAGAAGCTGTGGAAGCAAAAAAAACCGGTTTTTCAAAGCTAGCTTTTGCTGCTTTGAACTTTCAGCTTATTTTCACCCAAAACTTTTTAAAAAAAATTGAAGTTGAATGTTTACCAAACACAAAAAAGCTCCCGGCTTTTTTTGATACCCACTTTTTTTAAAACACCTCAATACCAAACCAGTACTTAATTAAGATACATAAATTGATGTTCCCTGTTTCCTAGGCGAGCCATTGAGTTAATAATCAACGAATCTATTAATATATACAGATGTGAGATATGGTGTTAACTTTTTGTTTATTGTCCCTTTTCTAAATTGGTCTCAAAGTATTGATTCTTAACCATCTTTTTAGAAAATAATTAGATAATTTCATGTTTATACACAAGATTACACGTAGAGGGTGTTGAATCCTTAATGATGCTACAACAGCATAATATTCTCTTCATGGAATAAGGATTAATTAATGATCATAAACAAGTTTCAAACTCGCATCTATATATAGTCATTGACTTACATTAATAGAGAAGTGAAGGTTAGGGTTTCGAGAGGAGGAACGTGGTTGGGGAGAAGAAAGGCGAGCTAGGGTTTTGGGTTTGTGCAGCAGAGAGGCAAACCTATACCATGTAGAAATATGTGTAACCGTGGTGCAAACGTCCATTATCTATATATAAAGGGAGCACCCAAAATAGTGAAGCATTCAAATACCATATATTGTCCCTCAAGATTTCAAAAATTGCAATTGAATTAAAATAGAAATATGTGATCGTTTTTTTTTTTTTTGTTTGTTTGTAAAATCATTCATTCTTCCTTACAATTTGCATTGCATTAATTATGTACATCAAACATCCAAATAGGGTTTATCAAAAAAAATAAAAAAAAAATCAAATAGGGTAGTTTAGACATTCAAAATTTTTAAATGTGTGAAGTCAAACATAATTAATGAATTTGCTGATGTGGAAACTAGTCAATGAGTTTTATTCAAGTAAAAAACTTATGTCGGGTTTTATAGAGAGAAAATTAAGTTTTAAGGGCTAAAGTTATATTTTCAGTTAAAAAAATAGTTTATTTAGATTTTCAACATCCCATTTTTCCAACCCCCATCTGACACCATCATTTCCCTCACTAACTTTCTCTCTCTTTTCCCTCTCACTTTCTTTTCCTTTTTGACCGATTCTCCTTCTCCCTCTCTCTCTTTACCTAGTCAACTTTTCCCTCATTATTTTCAGAACTCTCTCCCTCTAAAACTCTTTTTTCTCTCTCGACACTCATTCTCTTTAGCACCGAAAGAGAACCATCACTCTCACCACAAATCCATTCACAAATCGAACTCCAAAACCATGAAACCTTAATCTCTGGGATGAGAGGAACCTAGCCATACCATTGCATGTGCCATTGGAGCATTGGGCAGTGACCTGCTATGGGACCCGAGAGCTTTAAGCTCTCACCTTCAATATCAGGTGAGATTATTTCCTTCTCTTGAAGTTTATGTTGGATTTGAGCATTAAATTGTGTGTTCTTAGCCTTGCAAATTCTTTGAAACCTTGTCCAGTTTTCGGTCACCTCATCCGAGCAAACTCCAGCAAGTTTGAGGTCTTTGGAGCTCATATTCTACTTGAAACAATCCCAATTACTTAAATACCTCTTTGCATGTGAAAATTAGTTGGAAATTACTAAGGTTTGACACGCATGCATACTGTTTTTCCCATTCCCAAAATCTAGCGAGAAACCTGGGCCTTGCAAGCCATTTTCGAACCAATTGTGACCACAGACGAGAACCCCAATGGTATATTTTGATTCTTTGTTTATGGGGCTTTAATTTGATATATTGGTTTACTAGTTTTAGTTGAGTTTTGGGTCTGAACAGAGGGTTTGGATCATTCCCAGATTTTCTGACAAAAATCTGCAAAAGAAGAAGAGAAAAAAAAAGGGGGCCCAAACTTTTGGGCCGACCCGCAAGTGCAAACGGGTCAACCCGACCGGGTACACACAAAAAAGCCCAAAACCCAAACCTAGAACCATCCCAAACCCATGACCTTCCAACCCAGATCCAGATCTGAACCCGCGGCCTAACCCAAATTCCAAATATTCCTGGAATATTCCTTAAAATATTCCTTGTGTTGACTTTTCTGAAATTTTCTTGGAAACCTTCTTAGGCTAATTTCGACGTCCTCGAGTACGTTTTTGACATCCATTTAGTGAAATTTCAATGTTTTAACGTGATTGATCGTCGGGGTGTCTCGATTGACTTTTTAGGGTTGATCGTTGACTTTTTCGATGCTCTGATTCCGAATCCACATTCTGTTTTCCCAAATTTAGTCGTTTAAGTTGAGTTTTACTAATAGGTCCCAATATTATGCTTAGGTACGATTACTATCAGAGACTTTGGTGTATATGTGATTTTCCCAACTACCGCTTTTATATATTATGACGTGACATGCTATGTTTAGCTTTACAAATAGACTCTTCGTACACTTTATGTTTTTAATATAATTTGTGAGCATAAACTTGTGACATGACATCCTTGCGTTTTACCTGCTCATTATTACATGTTTGCAAGGTATCTCTTAGTTATTTGTATTGTCCTGGATCAAAGACCAGCTTCACGTGTAGTTCACATACACCGTTTACATTCGCTTGGATCCATAGTTAGGTGCCAACCTGTCCTTTTGTATTGATGTGATGCGACTATCACAACTCACATGATATAGTACTAGAATGTAAAATATAGATCTAGCCCGTTCCATTGTTTGAATACCTCTGCAATGGACTTGTGTGCCTACATAAATTAATGAGCATTGATTTCTTATGATATTGATTTGAGATTTAATGTTGAGGAAACTTATTGTTGTACCCTACATCTTTTAACTCACTTTTGTTGCAAGGTACCGTATTTAGGGATGGGCAAAATACTCATGGGTTTGGGTAACCGCGGTTACCCGTCTATTTAAAGATCATGGTTATGGTTATGGGTAACCGTTTAGACGAATAAATGGTTATGGGTATAATTGTTTATCCATGAAATTTAAATGGGCGGTTATGGGTATTACCCACAGTTATAACGGGTATCCATCGGTTATGAATATTACCCGCAGTTATACGGGTATCCATTTACCGATTTAATTTAATATACGTAAAAATTTTAAAAAAAAATTACTGCAGGATTTTGAGGATTTTAGAAGCAAGCTCTCTCTCTCTCTCTCTCTCTCTCTCTCTCTCTCTCTCTCTCTCTCCCCTTCCTCTAGTCCGGACCCTCTCTTTTCCAGCTTCGTTGCTCTTTCGCTTTGTCTTCTTCCTTCCTAGCGACCTGCGACCCGTCTCACATCTCGCCGTTGCCGATTTGCAAGCGTAGGAAAGTATATATGAAGAGGAAATAAATGCAAGATGGTTATGCTGTTGCTTTTCTTCTTTGCTAGTTTATATAAACGGTGGACACCTTTGTTTTCCCACTTGCTTTCTACAATGCAAGATTCTTTGCTCATATTACCAAAAAGATTTGGCTTGATGCTGCTATTTACTCTCCTTGAATGTGGTAAAAATTAATCTTCATTTTTGTTTTGTACTTTGGAGCTTTGAATCATCTAGTATTCAAGATAATGACTACTTTTTGTTTTTAGAAGCTTTAGTTTGTAATCGTATGGATTATAATTAAAGACTTGCTTGGGTGTAGCAAAAAAATATCGTTCGTAAATTATTATTTCAATTATTGGAATTGCACGAAGATTTAAATGATTAAAACAGGGAAATGCATACATATACCTATAACGGTGTTTAATTATTGAAAAACGAAAATTATGACAAATTTTTCTTTCGTAATTTTCAAGTTGTTAAAAAAAACATGTAGACGGGTGAAAAAGGGGTAAATGGGTAAAAAATGATAAACGGGTTCAAAAACGGGTAAATGGTTATGGTTAAATGGGTAAATTGTCACATCCCAGCCCGGACCCCCACCACATCCAGGGCTCGACTCCACCGTAGCACGATATTGTCCGCTTTGGGCCTTGACCACGCCCTCATGGTTTTGTTTCTGGGAACTCAGACGAGAACTTCACAGTGGGTCACCCATTATGGGATTGCTCTCACGCTCTACTCGCTTAACTTCGGAGTTCCGATGAACTCCGAAGCCAATGAGCTCCCAAAAGGTTTCGTGCTAAGTAGAGATGGGAATATACATATAAGGCTTATAGGATCCACACCCTTGGGCGATGTGGGATGTTACAATCTACCCCCCCTTAGGGGCCCGACGTCCTCGTCGGCACACATTCAGCCAGAGATTGGCTCTGATACCAAATTGTCACATCCCGGCCCAGGCCCCCACCACATCCCGGGCTCAACTCCATCGTAGCACGATATTGTCCGTTTTGGGCCCCAACCACGCCCTCACGGTTTTGTTTCTGGGAACTTACACAAGAACTTCCCAGTGGGTTACCCATCATGGAATTGCTCTCGCACGCTACTCGCTTAACTTCAGAGTTCCGATGAACTCCGAAGCCAATGAGCTCTCAAAAGGCCTTGTGCTAAGTAGAGATGGGAATATACATATAAGGCTTATAGGATCCACACCCCTGGGCGATGTGGGATGTTACATAAATGGTTATAGTTAAATAGGTACACGGTTATGGGTATGGATAACCGTTTATAAACGGTTATGGTTATGGGTATAACCGTTTATGCAATTACCCAACGAGTAAACGGTTATGCGGGTATGAACATAAATGGCTATGAGTAAATAACCGCGGTTACCTGCCCGCCATAACCCTTGCCCATCCTTAACTGTATTGCATACTATTATTATAATATTTTTAAGAAACCATGTACTTATTTTACAACGAGGGGTTACACTTTTCGAAAATGTTTTACAAAACTTTATTTTTAAGCCCACTCACCCTTATTTTTTGCCCCTCTAGGATGTTAGTGGCAGAGAATTTCGTGACAACGAGAATTGTTGGCAAAAGCTATTATGCAGGTGACTTTTTTTTGGTATAAATGTCATTACTCTTCTTTTACTCCAATTTATTTATGCTTTAATATCACTGATGTGATATGTGTTCAATCTCTGCTCACATGCGCACCCTAAATTAGTCACTTTTAGGTTTTAATTTATTTATATTTTCCACATCATTATACTTTATGGCTTCGTCACCTTCTAGGTATCGGCCAGCACATCACGATTTGGGTGTCCAAATGAACATTCCGGCTCGGGATGTGTCATGATTGACTTAATAAAATATATAAATAAATAACTTAAATTTGCAAATTTATTTTGTAAAAAAATAAAAAAAAACCTTTAATTTAATGTACAAAATAAGTGTGTGACAAGATGCTAGTATACAATTAAGCAAGACTAGATTTAGTAGGATTCTAGCAGCGATACTTATGACCAGATTTTAGTAGGGTGAGAGAAACAAACACAGAACCTCAAGCGCCAAAGTAAATTTTTTTTAACTACTTGAACTACAAACCCCTTGCATACCCCATATAATACTTGAAAACAATATTATATTGGGGTTTATGTCTCCCACTGTTTTTTTCTTTTTTAAACTGAGACAATAATTACGGCATGCTTAATATGACCTCAACATGAGGTGATAATTAATGAATTTCTCATGCTCTTGATTTAATTTTTCATACAACCAATCACTTTAGTACCCTACTTAGTTACAAGCCCACTACAAAGCTCGACATCTCCCACTATTATTATTTTTTTTTCTAGTTATATAGTTTATGTATAACTAATCAGTTTTAATGTGCTAAATAATCATATGAAAACGTGTTTATTTCCCTGTCTACCATTAGGTTTAGTTTTTCTGCAACTATTTTTATTATGGGGTAGACTCCCGATTTAGTGCATATATTATTACTTAGTGAAAATTAGGTCCCTAAATTATTATTTTTTTTATAAAATAAGTCACTAAATTCAATAAAACTGCTAATTTCATCCCTACTATCTTATTCAAAATTATTTTATGCAATTTTTCATCAACTTAAGCCACATGATACATTCTAAAGGGTAATACTCTCATTTTATTGCTTATAAGCCCTTAACGTTCCATATAGGTTGCAAAACTAACGCCTAATTTACTCTCCAAAGTTAACTTCATACACAATATCTTTGAGAAAACAAAGTCTTTGGACTCATGTAAAACTACCAATCTACTCTTCAAAATGTATCACATGCTAGTCATGTGACTTAAATTAACGAAAAATTAAATAAAATAGCTTAGTTTAAGGATTAAATTTTTCGTATAAATAATTTAGAGACCTAATTTTCACTCAGTTAATCATTTAAAAAGTAAAGCAGCAGTTCACCCTTTATTTTATATATATATATATAGTTTTGTACGTGTAAGTGTATAACTAGTTTGTGTTTAGCCTCCTAGCTAATACTACCTCAGCTGCATTCCTGATTTGCAGAGAAAAATTACAGATGTCCAATATAACCCAAACACTTTATTTTCCAAATTTTTTTGAGAAAAAAAAAATGATAAGTGAAGCGTTTATCCTTTATTATATAAAAATATGAAAATAATAATGAAATTCTGACATGTGTTTCAGCTGTCAGCAAATTTCTCACTTATCTCTCAGATATCTACTGAGAGTCAAATATAACAACAAATAGTTTTGCTTCAGTAAGATATATATACTTATAGTTAGTTTTCTATATAGTTTAAAATTTTTATGTCCTATTGTTGTTTCTCCGTTACGATTTGTCTCCGAATTAAAATCAGGTATGGATCTTCTTTGTAATCCTGTACCCAAGTAGACAAACTTTTGTAGAATCAAAACATATATAAACCTACTTTCCACTGTACCAATGGCTGGCTTTCTAAGTTGGACATTCAAAACCAGTAGTACGTACGGCAGCATGAGTGTTGAATAGTTAGGCAAATTTTGGATATGAGAGTCAAATCATTTAACACGCTTAGCTTCAAGATTTTTTTTTTAGGAACTTTAACGAAAAGTATCCGGTACTGTTTGTTCTAACGAAAAATCATATTTTTACTTTAAAAGGTCAATATTGGTACTATTCACTTACAACACCTTTTTGTCATTTTTCGTTAAAACTCAAAATTTTTAAAATTTTTTTATTTTTTTATTTTATTTTTTTTAGCTGAACGATGCATGCTAAATTTGAATTAACAATGAGATATCACATTACAGATTGAGACGTATGGTTATTGGCGCTTGGTTTCAAATAACCAAGAAAATAAGGTTGCTGCTTGACTATTGCGATTCAAACGGTGACCAAAGATTGCATAATTTCCATGCCTGGTACACGAGACATGCATGAGTGCTTCCCAGAAACAAAGAAAACAACTTTATTCTTGCCCGAGTGATTCGAATTGGGTTAAACGACAACGTATATTTGAAAAGAAAACATTAAGTTAAATATACATATGTGTGTAAAATATACTTGTATGGACCAAATGGCTACAGAGTTTAATGGTTTATCAATAGCGCGGTGACGCTAGATAGTCGATACATACTTTGGAAGTCATGGACAATGAGAGATTTTTTAATGTAACCGGAATATGAGGTGGTACACCATGTGTCTCTATACAGATAGTAGGATATGTATATTAAAAAGTTGATAATTTAAAACAATAAAATTTTTCACCACTTACATAAAAACACGTGGTGTACTACTCGTATTCCGATCATAATGAAAATTTTCTTATGGACGAGGATTTAAACCAGAGATATGGTCAACCTTCACAAATACTCCTTCCATGACGTTTGGAAACTAAATGTGACACCATTAATTACACAACTTTGGTTTTTTTATTTTTGTTTTTTTTTTTAATGTTATGTTTACTTATATTGATATTGATATATTCATCGATAGTTCTATAAATTTGCATATTGATATCGATATTCAGTTGTCTTCGACGGGAATTATAGAAATTTGCAATAGGAGTGGGTATATTAAATCATTCAGATTTAGTCAAAATTAAGAAATCTCTCAAAAAAAAAATCAAATGTTAGAAATTTGCAATGGATTCTATTAAATTTTTTGAAGTGAATCGATAAATATCGTCGATATTTATTGATTTTATAGGACGAAGTTTGCATTTCACCATCTTTTCATATTGATCTTAATCTTTGAATATTTTGACAGAACTATCAACAATTTCGTGGATATTTTGACACTGAATTGGTAGCAAATCGGTGGTCGTTGGAGATGCATACACATTGGATCACTGCTGAAAATACCAAAGCCAAGAAAAACAATATATCCACAGATTATACGGTCCCTTTTGGAGATATCATCTCTCAAATGTTATGCCGTAATCACTCTTTCAAGTGAAAGCTTGATATTATTGAGGATCTAAGGTTGGTAAATCTCTGCTTTTTATATCAGAAATCTGCCAGACCACACCGTCCATATTATATATGCCTCACAAAATTAGCGTTGCTAAGCAACAAGCTTCTAGATATACAATTTTTTTTTTTTTTTTTTTTTTTTGGGGTCAAATGATGGATTTATTAGATTAGAACATTTTCATAGGAGACGTCAAATCCAAAATATTAAATTTCAATTTAATGATTAACTTGATAATTTGACATATTGTTAATATTTTACTTCCACCCGATATGCCATATTTTATTATTTTTTTTATTATTTTTTTTAAAACAAAAATAATAAAGTTGGGTTGTTGTTGGTTAATAATAAAATAATACTTAAATACGTTAGCATTTAAGGTAAGATAAGTGGAATGCCTTTGGAAATAGCAAAAATCATATTTGAAGGTACTATCAAATTTAACATCATTCTATCCAAGTCAGATTAGCTTTCTTTTCCATGTCAGCTTTGACATCTCGGTTGGAGTAAATGGTATATCATTTGTTACTGTTAGATGTTAGATTAAGGAGTCGACGTGGTTTGAACCCACGTCGTGGTGCAAAGGCAGCACTCTTCTTCACCACTGTAGTAACTATCGTGCAAGGACAACAAAATTATGCATAACTAAATATTTAGTTATTTGAGCCGTCTGTTCTATGGTTGAGTGGCACTCACCTTCTCTTAGATAAGACTATATAGTAATACCCGTACGTTACTGCAGAATTAGAAATCGGCTGCAATATATGAATTTGAGCTAATAAGCTAATAATATATGTTGGGATAAAATTGATTAGTCTTAAGTAAAAATATCTTAGGATAGGAAAGAATTTTCTTTGCTGCAAAAAAAAAATTATTTTGTTATGTTACAAAGGTAATTCGCTCCAACTTCCTTCGTATCATTGCCCATCTCTGAGACAACTCTTTGACATTCCAAAGAACTAAAAACGAATGCAAAATTACCTAATCAAAATTAGAAGCAAACCGATTGAAACAATGAAAACATTTGCAGACATGTCGTATAAGTATTAACTGCGAAAGGGGAACAAACCTTTTGCACGGTGGTCTTGAAGCAAGTATGCATTGACAAAATCATCCATGTGATCCTTCAAATCCTCCAAGAAAGTGGCTTGCTCGTTCTTTCGGCATGAAGCGTGCACGGAAAAATGCATACAGAAAGGAGGCAACAACATAGTGCAGGTTAATTATTTGGGTTGAAAATAAAAAACAAAGTGGCTGAAAAACTCAAAAACATCGTAAACTAGACATCAACTACTTAGAATTTTAAACGGAAAATTGTAATATGATGTTCATGCATTTGTATAACTCTGACATATCCAATAAAACACACCAAAACAAAGAATGCAATTTCACACAACACAACAGAACACATTTTTCAAACAAAAATCAAATATCCAAAATTCAAATAATTTGTAAAACATGAAAAATTACAGGAATGAATGAAGGAGAAGGAGAAGCAATAAAACTTAACAGTCTGGGGGAAGCTGAGACAAAGGCAGGGCAATGGAAGTGTCTCTGAAAGTCTATAAATAAAATTTATCTTCTAGGTGGGGATTAAGTTTCAGTTTAGCTACAGTCTCTGATGCAGTTTCCGTGTTCCTTCCTTGGATTTCTAAACTCTTCATCTTTCTCCAATGACCCAAAATTCCGAAATTTCCAACAGAAAAAAAAAGGGTAAATTTATTAGGGATTTTGAGGTAATTGCCAAGATATTTAAAATCCAAGCATGAAAACTTTACAGAGATAAATTTATAAATTAACTAATTAGGCTTTGAATAAATGAAGCTAATTCCTTTATAGTAAAAAATTGTTGGTTAGAATACTACAATTTGATTAAATATATAATAAAAGAAAAATAGGAAAATGATGCTTACCAATATGGACATATGGATTGCTTTGAAAGGATGTAAATGCAAGGTTATTATCCCAATGGTTTTGTCTGCAATAAGAAGAGTAACTAACTTAAAAAGAAGCATCATTGCTACTTGCTAGTCTTCCTACACGATCTAAGAATATAATTAAATGATATGGGATCACATTGACCATAAACTATTACATGCAACTCAAAAAATAAAATGAAGATAGAGAAATTCATCGAAAAACTCGAAAACGCTTGCCTGAAATACTCACTGAAAAGCATTTAGATATCTTTTAATAATTGCACAGTTAAAGCATCATAGATACGATATTCCTCTAGCCACCAGAACCTGGAACACATAACTAACGAGTGTTATAGAAACTTACCACAAAATTGTCAAAATAGAATATACGACCATAAGCTTCATCCAGTTTCATGGCATATCGTATTAGTTTATGAAATTCTCTTTGCAGTCTGTTCATTCAAAAAATCCAACTCAGAGTAAAAATCAACAACAATAACTCATAACAGCATAAAGTATAACCATTAAATTAAACTCAACATAACACAGAAACAATTTCACTACCATACATAGAACTCCATAAATTCCTTACCACATAAACCTTGAGAGGTCCAATAGGTCTAGAAGTCTCGAAACCTTTTCCATATTTTGCTCCAGCCAGAAAACATCCTAAAATAGAGGGGAAAAAAAACATAAATTCATCAAAATTCCCTACCCATAACTAAGCTAAAAATGGAAAATATTCAAACCTCATAAGCTCTGGTTTCCTAAACGCCACATGGATCCACATTAGAAAACATTGGAGTAGCGGTATAAAAGTGAAAGATTTAAGACATTTTAGTACAATGCAAGTGGTAGACATGTCAAAATTAAGTTTTATTTGATAATTATCAAGGAATATCATCTATAAATGACAAAAACAAATTATAGTTGTAGCAATGATTTCACCTTTGTTTATTTTTCTTTTAGAATAGGTCCTACATGTGTCTTAATCTCTTATAAACAGTTATTTGATTGAGTCTAAAAGCTTCAGTCAAACATTTCAACAATAAAAAAATCTTCAATCCATTCAAATTATGTATTAAATTTATTATCGAATATAGGAAACAATGATTAAAAGAAATCATATTCATACATGGATACACCAATACACAGAGACATTACATAGACCATTTGATACAAAAAATCAAGATGCTCAGAGACTCAACACACACACTATTCATAGATCCATGACTAAGAATTTCTCAGATCCCGGTTGAAATTAATTAAATAAAAAAATTTCATGGAGGCAATTTATACCTCTGATATTCTGAGTTCCGTGTCCCTTGATTCCTTCGCCAGCTTGGTTCATCTTCTAATCCATTTATTGGTCTTCATAGACTTCTCCAAGTACAACCTGCAGACAGAAACAATACCCATTATGCGA